>NC_138079.1:86009316-86609316 GCF_964212035.1 Myotis nattereri | reverse complement strand
TCCAATTAAACACAAAAACCACCTGTCTCAAAGCCGGAATCAGCTGGGACTGTGTGAAAATGCAGGTTTTCAAGACCATCTTAAGAATTTCTAAGTTAGTGGGCAGTAGCGGGGTTGACCAGCACTCCAGACGATTCTCACACAACCCCAAAGCTTCTCAAAGCATTGGTTGATTTTTTTTTAATTGCTTTTACTGGGGTCACAAATACTCAACGAGAAACTTACTATTTTGACCATTTTAAAGTCTACAAATTCAGGGGGCATGCAGTGCATTCACAGTTTGGTGCAGCCATGACCACTGTCTGGTTCCAGAACCTTGTCATCACCGAGAACGGAAGCCCTACACCCAGTAAGCAGTCAGCTTCCATTTCTTGCCCTCCCTCAGCCCCTGGCAACCACTATTCTGCTTCCCGTCTCTATGAATTTGCCTCCTCTCGACATTTCATAAAAATGGAATCATACAATATGTGGCTTTTGTGTCTGTAAGTCCTAGTCAGTTCATAAGGTGGAGAGGAAGAAAGAGGTAAAGCAAAGTTTTGGGGTGAGTTTAAACCGCTAAGCCTCGCTGAAGATCTAAGTCCATATTCCCTTGCCAGTTAGCTTCTCTGATTCCCATTGTGGTTGTTGGTCCCTGATCTCTGCTAACCAGATAACCAACATGGGGATCAGAGAAGTTGACTCCCAAAGTTGCCCCAGACTCAGTGAGGGGGTTCTGACCTCTCTGAGGGGAGGATTCAGACCTGTGTTCATCCCTCACCCCCAGCTCCTGGCTCCCAGCTTGGGGACCAGAAGATCAGAGAAAACATGGTCTGCAACACAGTTTGAGCACAGACATTAGTCACGATGCTTTACATTCCACAGTGTCTTTTTAAACAAGTTATGTAAAATATTCAATATTGGCTACTTGTGAGGATGATGCCCTAGAAAGAACACAAAAACAGACTTAAAACACCTGGATGTTCAGGTATGCCTGAGAATATCTTTATGCTTGCAATAAATAACAAACAAAACGCATGAAAGTACCCATACAAAGGCCAGTAATGAATTTTTAAGTTATCTTTTAGGCAGACAGAGAAAGACGAGCACTGTATGATTTCATGTGTGATCTAAAAAAAATGGAACCTGTAACATAGAGTCAAGTAGTGGTTACCAGGGGATGGGGTGGAAATAAGACTGATGGTGCATAAGGCTACAAGCTTATCACTATAGTAAATAAGCCACAGAGATCTAACACACAGTACAGCTAATACAGACAATAATATTGCACAGATGGTCCCTGACTTATAATGGCTGGACTTACAAGTTTTTACTTTTGATGGTGCAACAGCATATTTCTTATTTTGACTTTTGATCTTTTCCTGAGCTGGTGATAAGCAGTATGATACTGTCTCCTTATGCTGGGCAGAGCAGCGAGCACATCTCCCAGTCAGTCACGTGACCACAAGGTAACCCTCCGATGCTCCATACTGTGTTGCCGGTGTTTTTTGGATATTGTGTTCTGAGCATGTTTAAGATGGGCTGGGCTACCCTGTGATGTTTGGTAGGTTGTGTGTATTAAATGCATTTGTGACTTGAAATGTTTTCAACTTACAATGGGTTTAATGGGCTGTCACTCCACTGTAAGTGAGGGAACATCTGTATTGTGATAAACATCGCTACAGCAGCCATCATATTACAATATACAAATGTGTCCAAGTAAGGCACTGTGCACCTTAAATTTACAGTGTAACACGTCAAGTATATGCAATTAAAAATTTAAGTTAAAAAATTAGCTTTTAAAATTAAAAAATTAAAAAAGGAGAAACCTGGTGCATATCCTGGCCATGCCACCTCTGGGTTTCTCACCTGCCAAACAGAGCTAGAAAGATCCAGAAATTAAGGCAGGCTTTGTGGGACCTGAAGTGTGTACAATTTGGAGGAGCTTCTTTAAGAAAAAGAAAGAAAAAAACTCTCTTCTGTAAATCCTACAAAAACAAATGCACATGTTAACGCATCCTTAGGCCCCTCTCCCTCCTGGAGGGCTGAAAGGGGCCCCAACCATAAGCTTCATCATCAGTTATCAGCTTCATGGCCAGTGCACCCTGGTGAGGCTCACTTCCCGGATGCAAAGTTCCTTTTATGCTGACAGTCACTACTTTTCAACCATGTTAAATACTATGCCCATCTGTATCAAAAATGAAATATTTATATCCTAGAACTGCTAACCAAGCTGACTCAAAATGTCAGCTAATCATGAGATGCTCCAGAAACACTCTTTGGATTAGTTCCCCGTTCATATTTAACCAGACAGTAATCTATCCTGCAAACTCATAGCATTCTGCAATGTTGTTTGAACTTTCACTGAGTCCTAATTAAGTGCCACTTACTGTGGTGACCCCTTGACTTATGTCAACTCTTTTTACCCTCCTAACAACTCTGTGAGGTAAGGGGGAGTATTAGCCCCATTTTCTGGATGAGGACACTGAGGCATAGAGAGGATGAATACTTTGCGGAAAGCTTGTCAGGGGCCTGCCTGCGCTCCTTGTCATCTCTGATTCCTGTGGATGTGATGATGGTGATATCTGAAGCTATTTGTCTGCTCATGTGGAATTGCACCTTGTGTCCAGGCTAGGCCCTGGCCGCTTGCTCAGTGGTTAGAGCACCAGCCCACTGACCTAAGGGTCACAGGTTCAATTCCCTGTCAAGGGTATGTACTTCCATTGCAAGTTCAATCCTGGCCCCAGTGGGTGCCCTTGGGAGGCAACAATTGATGTTTCTCTCACATCAATGTTTTTCTCTCTCTCTTCTCCCTCCCTTGCACTCTCTCTAATAATCAATAGAAAAAATATCCTCAGATAAGGATTAAAGAAAAAGAAGAAGAAGAAGGCCGGACCTAGGCTTCTCCTGCGATGGCTCTCTGTCACTCTGAGGCACCCACATTGCTGCTCTGGCCTTGGCACACACATCTACCTTTCTAGGCAGCCGTCCTCCGACAATGGTCAGCCCTGTCCGGAGAAGGAGCCCACTGGCTGAAGGAGGGGCTCAAAAAAAGTGGGCATCCAGGAGGACCTCCTAGCTTCCAACTCCTTCAGGCAGCCCACCAAACTCTGAAGGGACAGCAGGGATACAAGAGCCCTGGTTCCCCCCTGCTGCAAGGGCCTGTCTGGCTCTGGAAAATTCTGGTCTTTAACAATAGGGATGGAGAGGAAGTACACGTGTGAAAATGCAGAATGGAATAACACGGAAGGCAGCCATAGTGAATATTTTATTCTCTGAGCATCTCTCAGCTTTGTGGATTAAATAATGCATTTTCTGACTATGGGAACAAAAGAGAGGTAAGAACAAGAAATTTCAGGAAGAATGGGAAAGATAAAAAAGGGATGTTTTTGCTGTGTATGAAAGCATTTTAAAGGTGATTCCACAGTGAGATCAAAGCAAGGACAAAAGAAAGCAAAAGGCGAAAAGAAGCAAGAAAAGAGATGTGAGATACAAATACCAAAGTGTTAAACTAAATATATCACACGGAGTTGTGCATTCAAGAGAGGCGCTTTGAAAGGGAAGGCTATCTCTGCTTTCAGTTCCTTTGTTAAGAAATTCCTCTCCACCACTTCTTCCATTTAAATTTCACCTTTTAAAAAATAGGCACAAGTAGCCCAAACCAACAGAGAAACATCATAATGCCTATAGGTGATGCCTCCAAATTGTTACCCCAAATTACAGGAGTAGTCTCCTATCTTGCCCCATCAAAAGGCAGTTGCAAGTCTGGTATTTGCAGCTGATTCTAATAATAACATGTGAACGTAAGCGGTAAAATTTGCCTACAGGCTGCAGTGTGTTTCTCTTTCATTATGTTTCTTATTTACTACGATATTGATTCTGAATGCATTCTGAATGCTCTGAAGCCCGCAAACCTCTTGCTTTGAAATAGCAAAAGTCACAGTCATTAAGCGGGGAGGGGAGAGAGCAAAACAGCACAGAAGACACGTGAAGTCCTGGAGAGAACAGGGTCACATCTCGGTGTTTTCCTTAAACTGGCAACCAGAAATGGAATAACTACAGCAAGGCATCTGGTCATTCCTGCTCTAGCATTGGGGGACCTCTGTACGCACAGCCTTGAAATCTCCAAGGTCAAAGGCAGCCTGGTGCTAGGCACAGGATCCTATTATGCATGCTCACCAAAACAAAAACAAACAAAAAAATGGTGCATATTAAAATGTTATGTAGCAAAAAAGTGTCCTATAAAGAGCAGCTTCTGTTAGGTCCAGAAGGTCTGCAGAAGCTCATATGTCTCTTCTAACCTAGGAGACTGTAAAGACAGATAACACCTGGGAGCACAAGCACTGGCAGGTTCGAACAGATGTGAGCCGGACTGCCACACCTGAACGTGCTGGCTGAACAGAAGCTCTGCTAATATTAACCTGCCATCACACCTGACATTCCCACACTGCACACTCATTTGGGCTAAATCCTCACAGAAGGGCTACTGATTTTTGGTGCACACAGAGAGTGCACAGGGCAGGAATACTTTGATCTAGAAAAAGATGACAATGGGAAGGTCTCAGGAGAATTCACCTTGAGCTGCTCTATGACATCAGGGCTAATATGCTAAGTGTCCGTCTGACCCGTAGCTATGACGCACACTGACCACCATGGGGCAGACCTCAATGCAGGAGCTGCCGAGCTGCAGTGACTTGGCAGCGGTGGTTCTCGGGTGACGCACGCTGAAACCAGAGAGGAGGGAGCCTGATTCCTCGAGGAGCTGCGCGATTCCACCTTCGGCCGTGGGTTGTGTTGTTGCTAGGGCACTGCCGGCTCTGAATCTAGTTTACTGCACACTTGTGTTTGTGTTCCACACCCTGTACCAGCAACTTTGCAGAGTGTCCTCTTGCACTCCAGGACCCCTTGGGGGATGTCAGAGAGATGGTTTCGGCGTGATCCCATAGGCCAGGCCGAGGGACCCCTGCCAGAGGGACCCCATTCACAACATGGATGCCCTTCAAGCCACAGTGCCACCCCAGGTACAGCCAGATGGGGAGGGACGGCAGGAGGTTGGCTCCAGAGTGTGTCCGGCCAGTCTCGTCTAGTCCTGCCCCGCTGACCACCTTCTAATTAATTTCCTTTCAATGTGCACAAATCTGTGCACCAGGTCACTAGTATGGATAATAACAGTCCTTACCCAATAGGGCAGTTTGGGTATTTAAATAAGATAACACATGCTAAGCACTTAGCTTGGTGCCTGGTACATAGCATCACTCAATAATGGTTAAAATTATTATTCATTTTTAAAATACATATACATATACACCATAGTAAAGGGAAGCTAGACATGTCTTGGGAAACAAAGAGATGAGTCATAAGGATGTAGGAAGGGTTAGAAGGGGCTTGGGGAAGGGAAACAGTGGTAAACTAGAAGGGAGGGGGCAGCACAGAGGGAGGGAGGAGGAGGGGAGGAGGTGCAGGAAGGAGGCCTGAGAGGCCTGGTTCCAGGACTGGGACAGCCTCCGCTCCGGTAAATTCTGGCTGTGCTGCCACAGGTAAGACACTTGCCTCTCCAAGCTTCATCTTCTTTTTAAATATCAATGACCAGTTGTCAGAGGATGTGGTCAAGACCCAAGAAGATACCTGCTCCTCAGCCCAGGCAGGGGGACAACTCATCAGGCCTGCTCTGCATTTGCCCAGAAGCCTCAGCCTCACGTGTTCCAGGATGCCCTGCAGGGGTAATTAACTAGCAGGCCCCATTCAGGCCAGGCTCTGCCTTTCCTCTCATGTGTAAGAGAAGAAGGAAGTTAGTGGCCAGCAGGACTCATGATTCTGAAGGCAGCCATCTTGCCCTAAAGGGTTTGCTCTGGGCTGAGTGCTGGTCTGGGGCACAGCCTACTTCCCTTTAACACAGCCTGAGGCCAGAGAGCCTCTGTCCAGCAAGCCGACCAGAGCTCCCAGCTAAAATGATCTAAAGACACTCAAGTCAATGTCACCTCACATTTCCAATAAAATAAGATCAAAGCTGAAACATGGCTCTTCCAGAATAAAGGTGAAAATGGCCTGCCTGGCCTTTCTGACAACCTGAGCTTCCTTGCCCCGCCTCTCTCTCCTTCTCAGTCAGGCGGGCTGATCCCCATCCCAGAGGGGCTGTTCTAGGAGCCTTCCACATCCTTCCTGCTCAGGGGTTGTCAGAAACATCAAAGACTCACCTGTTCACACTTCCCCTCTCCCCCATCAGTCCTGTGGCCCGCAAGGCCCTCCATCTCTCCCTGGGACTCTCTGAACATCTAATTCACCCATCATTTCCTATGTATTGATCCCATCTGCACACTTCCCTCTACATGTCCCAAGCTTCTTGGTCTCTAGATTCCTGCCTCCCACCCCCTGTCATTTCCCTCCTCGAGTCCAAATTCTAACTGTCTCTTGTGGTCCAACTCAAGTGCCACATCCTTCAGAAAAGCCTGTTATTTCCCCAACTCGTGGAAATACCACGTGCAAATCCCATTGATGTTGTCACATTAAGAGTCCGTGGTATGCTTGTCCACCCAGCCCCTCCCTTTCTGGAGCCCTCCCCCATGGCTACTAGTGTGTGGTGGTTCTGTGCAGGACTCTGCCCTCCTGGTCACAGCTGACAGATCCACGGAAAGGCATCCAACCCATTCCAGAGCACCATTTCCCTTCCCTGTCCCTCTCCAATGCCTGAAGCTGTCATTGCAATATCAGCTTTGAGCTGTCTCTGCAGCCATAGATCCCTCCAGGTGACATGGAGTGCTGGAGGTGGCCAGTCTTCACAAGCTGACAAGGAGGAGGGGCTGAGATAGCAGGGACCCAGACAGAGGCCCCTGGAAGTGCCTGGGTCTGACTCTCCTGTGGCCTGGCCTCACTCCTGCCCCTGGCCTGTGTCAGACCCTCCATCATTCTCATATTGCTGGGTTCCAATCTAATGGGGTCTTAGTCTGATCATAGGGCGAGGCTTTCAACATGCTTTTGGGATTGCTCCGGGCACTGCTAGAATGAACCCCATTCCTCTTGGTATCACAGTTAAGGTCTCCAAGGCCAAAACAAAAAAACGTATTCTCTACTGGAGGCGAGGCTGGAAGATTAGAAGTTAATCAGATTTCACATAAATGGAATAAATGACCAAAAAACAGCTTGCATGAACATGTGTTTACCATAACTCAAGCATTGTACTCTTGGGCATTATCTCAGAGACATGAAAATTAATTTTCACACACACATCTGCACATGAATGTTCATAGCAACTTTATCTGTAAAATAAACTGAAACAAACTGAAACAACCCAAATGTTAGAAAAACTGTGGTAAATCCAACCCACGGAACAATAGGCAGAAATAATGAGGAACGAACTCATGGTGCTCACAGCAACTTGGATGAATTGTAAGGCACTTACATTGAGTGCAGAAGCCAATCACAGCCTGGCCTGGTGTGGCTCAGTGGTTGAGCGTTGATCTATGAATCAGGAGGTCATGGTTCAATTCCCCGTCAGGGCGCATACCTGGGTTGCAGGCTCGATCCCCAGTCGGGGGCATCCAGGAGGCAGCTAATCAACGATTCTCTCTCATCATTAATGTTTATATCTCTCCCTCTCCTTTCCTCTCTGAAATCAATAAAGATATATTTTTTAAAAAGAAACCAATCACAAAGGTCATGTGCCGCATGGTTTACTCTATAGAACATCCTTGAAATAACAAAAGTATAGAGACTGAGAACAAATAAGGGTAGTCAGGGGGCAGAATGGGGGTGGGAGCTGGGTGTGGTTAAAAGGAATAGCATGGGGGAGCTTTTTTCTGTGTCTCAATTGTGGTGGTGGTTACAGGAATATACATATGTGATAAAGTTGTATAAAACTGCCTGCACACACACACACACACACACACACATTAAACTGGTGAGATCAGAGTAAGCTCTCTAGATTGACCTAAGTCAATTTCCTGGTTGTGATCATGTACTAGGATTCTACAAGGTGTTACTAATGGCCCTAGGTGGTTTGGCTCAGTGGATAGAGCATCAGCATGTGGACTGAAGGGTACCAGGTTCGATTCCAGTCAAGGGCACATGCCGGGATTGCGAACTTGATCCGGATTAATCAATGATTTTCCCTTATTATTGACTAGAGGCCCAGTGCACGAAAATTTGTGCACTCGGGGGGTAGAGGGGGACCCTCAGCCCGGCCTGTGCCCTCTCGCAGTCTGGGACCCCTCAGGAGATAACGACCTGCTGGTTTAGGCCTGCTCCCGGGTGGCAGAGGGCAGGCCCAATCCCTAGGTGCAGCCCCTGGTAGGGCTCAGAGCAGAGCCAATTGGGGAGTTGGGGCGCCGCCCCCTGTCATGCACAGAGCAGGGCGGATCTGGAGGTTGCGATGCCACCCCTAGTCACGCTCAGGGTTGGGCCGATTGGGGGGTTGGGGCACTGCCCCCTGTCACACTCAAGGCAAGGTTGATAGGGAAGTTGCAGCGCCACTCCCTGTCACACACAGAGCAGGGCGGATCAGGGGGTTGGGGCGCTGCCCCCTGTCATGCACAGAGCAGGGCCCATCAGGGGGGTTGGGGCTCCGTACCCTGTTACACACAGCGCAGGGTTGGTCAGGGGGTTGGGGAGCTCCCCCTGTCACGCACAGAGCAGGGCCGATCAGGGGGTTGAGGAGCTCCCCCCTGTCACACACAGAGTAGGGCCAATAGGGGAGTTGGGGCACCGCCCCCTGTCACACACAGAGCAGGGCGGATCAGGGGGTTGGGGCGCCGCCACTGTCACACTCAGGGCAGGGCCGATGGGGAGGTTATGGCTCTACCCCGTCACACACAGAGCAGGGCCGGCAAGTCAGGCGGGGAACGTTGGAGTCCTCCGTCACTGAAGCAAGCAAGCCTCCCTGTTCGCATCAGCTGCCTGGCTGCCGGCCGCTATCTTGGCTGACAGTTAATTTGCATATTGCCCTGATTAGCCAATGGGAAGGGTAGCAGTCGTACGCCAATTACCATCTTTCTCTTTCATTAGATAGGATGTTTCTATCTCTCTCTCTCTCCTTTCGTCTCTGATATCAATAAAAATATATTTTTTTTAAAAAGATATTACTAATGGAGGAAACAGTGATGAGTATGTGGGACCTCTTGTACATCCTTGCAACTTCTTTTGAATTTATAGCTATTTGAAAATAACAATTTTTGGGGGGTTGTTTTACTGTTGTTTTTTTAAAGCCAGTTTGCAAAGAAAGCTTTCACTGGGGTTCCCGTGTTATCTCTTGTGTAAAGATATACACTCTCCCTCTTATCCTTTCCTCCCCGCGGCCTAAAAACACACAAGAGGAAATGTAAATGCACAACCCATCTGTGATTACAGACCCACAGAGCAAATGCTGTCACACTGCAGTGATCTGGTTGGGGATAAAAACAAGCATTATTTCTGATTGCGAAGACTCTACAGGCAGGGGGAGGCAGGCGATGGTCTGGTAAGGAAGCCGGGCCCAGCATGGACATGTGTGATAACAAGGTGTCTCTCACCTACTTCACTGGGAGCCTCAACAACACAGGAAAAACGTTATCTTTCCAAAACACCAGACTCCTCCTATCTCTGCAATTATAAGCCGAGAAGAAAAGCAAACAATGCCAGTGTGCTTCTCCCAAACCCCTCCTGCAAGCCCAGAGGGTGTCTATATCCTTTCACTCAAAAGTGTTTCCTAACCCGAGCCTTCCTGTTTCCAACCTTTGAACACACCAACCAAGAGAAGAGCTTGACCAGGTGTGCTTGCTCCACAGGGAAACAGCGACAAGGACACAGCTTGTCCAGATCACTGAGATATGTGAGTGATTGGAGATAGGCATATTTATGAGTTCTAAACTGAAAAAACTATGGAATAGAAGCCAAAATATGAACAATAATGCCAAATACAATAACTCCCAGGATGAAATCAATAAAAATATATTTATAAAAAGAAACCAATCACAAAGGTCATGTACCGCTCATGTCAGAGAAAGTAGAAAAAAAGTTTGCACACGTGCAGCGTAAATTAGCCTCTTCAGCAATCACGGTAATTTAGTCGTGGACAAGGCTCCGGAAACACAGCACAGAAAGAGTGTTGGTTCTTGCCCTCAAGGGTCTTACAGTTTAAAGATGGGCAAGTACACAGGCAATACAGCATGACAAGTGCTGCACCAAGCTACACACAGTGCCCTGGGAGCAGAAGGAAATCTTGGAAGGCTTCCCAGAAGGGGTGAGACAGAAAGAGAATGTTGAGGAAAGAGTTAGAGCTAGCAGATCAAATACTGCCATGAGCACATTCAACAGTCACGCCCTTTAATGTACTGCCAGGATTTGAACTATGGGCTTTTGCAAGTATTATCTCTAAACCTCACAATTTAAACACTGCAGAAAAGCCACTACTATCCCCAATTTATTCAAGATCAGAAAAGGTAAGTACCTTGGCCAACATCACACAGGATTTGATTCCACTTTTTGCACCACATCCTATTGCTTAAGCACAAAGAAGGCAATATTTTAAAAGTGCAGATTTAAACATAATGTGTGATTCTTCACTCCTCAGAACAACGAAGAGGACAAAGATGAATAAGATTCGGTGTTGGTGAGGATACAGAGGATACACTTGCATACATTTTTTGTAGGACGGTACCACATATCCGAAGAAAGATGAGTCACTTCATATTAAAAATTCTTAAAAATGAACATGGAACTTTCAGGATAAGATAATGAGTTTAACTCATGAATCAGACACATCCCCTACTCAAAATCCACTAAAAACTACAGGAAAGGGATTTAAAAAATAAAATCAACCCATAACATTCCAGATCAGGGAAAACACAAGAAATACCAGCCACAACACTGGGAAAGCTGGAAAGCAGATGCACAGGGTAACCAAAGTGACAGATGTGTCAGACACCTGTGTGGTCCAAACCAGGAAGTCCAACCCAAGCTCAGAAAGAGAGGGAGAGGGAGAGGAGAAGGGGGAGGGGGAGGGGGAGGGGGTAGGGGAGGGGGAGGGAGATAGAATACAATGTTAAATTTTCCATTTTAATCATTTTAAGTGTACAGTTTGGTGGCATTAAGTACATTCACATTGTTGTGTAATCATCACCACTATCCAATTCCAGAACTTTTTCAACTTGCAAACTATACTCATTAACTCTCCATTTCTGCCTGCCTCAGATCCTGGGGCTGTCGAATCACCTTGAAGAGATTATGTACAGACAACAGGTTCACTGGGCATCCAAGGAGAGCATTCAACGTGGAAGATAGAAACTAAACAACAGAAAAAAAGCAACTGTGGGAACAAACTATTCAGGGAGAAAAACTAAAAACCAAACCCAAAATAACGCATTATTAATATCCTCCAAGGGATAAGAAAATATATTGTTTCCATTAAATAAGAACAATATCCTATAAAAAGGAACTTTCAGAGAATAAAAATGAGCACTTGGAAGTAAACTCATGAAAGCAGAAATAAAAAAAATACTGAATAGAAGGGAAAAAAGATAAAATTGAAGAAAGCAGACAGAGCAGAGAAAATGATACGATAGCAAAGAAGAGATAAGAAAGTTAGAGGTTCAATATAGGAGATTTAATAACAGAAAATGGGAGATGCTGAAAGAGAGAATAGAAAAAATGGGGAGGAACTGTCAATTAAATATTCCAAGAAGTTTTCAAAAAACTGATATACATTAGATTTCAGACTGAAGCCACTAAATGCCCAGCCCAGTGAATGATAATTGATCCACCCCAGGACTCATCATTGTGAAATCCAAAACTGGGGGGGGGGGGTCGGGGGGGATGAAGAGTCCACAGGCTTCAAGAAAAGAAAAAAAAACATACAAAGGATCAGGAATTTGAATGATGTTGATTCTTTTAAAAAATTTTTTGAAAGAAGATAATGGAGCAAAACCATCAAAATTCTGCAAGAAGGTGATACCTAACTCAACCAGGCCACCATTCACATCCTATCTAATAATAGACAAACATGGTAATTGACTGTACCTTCACTACGCCTCCCATTGGCTAATCAGCGAGATATGCAAAATAGCCGCCAACAAAGATGGCGGTTAATTTGCATACGTAGGCGCAAAGCAGCGGAGTGAAGACTGAAGGCAGCTCCAGCCAGAGCAGCGAAGGCTTGAAGGCGGCTCCGGCAGGAGCAGCGAAGGCTTGAAGGCGGCTCCAACTGGAGCGAAGGCCTGGGTCCCGGGTGCCGGAGGCAAACCGGTGTCGGCAGCCAGGGGAAGGGAAGGCCTATTGCATGAATCTTTTTGTGCAACAGGCCTCTAGTAGAAGATAAGCACAAAGCTTTCTTCAGACATGGATGATCTCAAAAGATTTTTATCTTCCTGGCAGACTTTCTAAAGAAGCTTCTAGTTGTGCGTTTCACCAGAATAAGCATGTAAACCAATAAAAAGAAGGGCATGGAATCCTGCCCAGGAAAGTAGCGAGGAAGCTGCCCAGGAGGAAGGCAGAGGACCCCCGGTGACCAGGGTGTACAGGCGCTACGGCCACACGTCCACAGCAGAGAGTGTGCCTTAGGGCAGACATGTCGATGGTTGTAATTATGATCTCTCCTGCAAACTTACCTCCCTTTAAGGACAGGCTGTCTGAATGAGACACGAACTTTTAATACGAACCGATAATTTGTTCTCTTAGATACATGGTACTGGCCCACAAAAAGAACAGCAAAGTGTCTTTTCCTCTGTGGTATATCCTCACCAACACTGAATCTTGGTCATTTCTGCTGTCCTGATGAATGAAATAATGTCTAAATGAGGACGGATTGTCCCCATTCTCCCCTGTCATTGGATGTTCTGAACACAGGCTGACTAAATTGGAGCTCTCTCTACATGCCTGCTGCCTGGATCAGTTGAGGACGTTCATTTCATCCCTCAGGTCTGACCCGCTTTGACCTCCTCCTGGAGGTCAGAGGCAGAAATCACAGAGCAGCCATTCCATCTGTCCAGACTTTTGCTTTATACCCAGTGCCGGGTTCACACAATAGCCCTGCCAGATGCCCCCGCTGGAATGAGCCCCATGCCTCCCTGAGCTCTCTCGTGACTTAGCTGTCCTTTTCAGAGAGGCTTTTGGAAACTCTCAGGACAGCACGTAGGTCAATGTTCTTGTTCTTGACCTGGCAGGTTAACAAGCATTTATTAATAAGCACATTTAAAAACATAAAGGCGTCCGGGAAACTGAACAAAAAGAAAAAAGGGAGAAAAGGCATCCATGAAGTAAAAGTATCGCCAATTGAAGATGGGATGATGTTATATGTAAAAAGCTCTAAAGAATACACACGTACACACAAAACTACTAGAGCTAATAAAGAAGTTTAGAAAAGTAGAAGGATATAAGATCGATGTACAAAACTCAGTTGAATCTCTATAAACTAGCAATGAACAGCCCAAAACTAAAATTAAGAAAACAATTCCCTTAAAATAGCATAAAAAATCATAAAATATTTAAAGTAAATTTAACCAAAGAAGTGCAAGATTTGTTTGTTGAAAACTACAAAACATTGTCGAGAGATCAAAGAAGGCCTAAGAGAAAAACACCCTATGTTTATGGATTGGAAGCATTAATACTGTTAAGCTGACAATACTCCTCAAATTGTCCTTTAGATTTGATGCAAGCCCTAACAAAATTACAACTGCCTTTTTGCAGAAATTGACAAGCTGTTCCTAAATTTTATATGTCAATACTCAGGATTCATATAGACAAAACAATCTTGAAAAAGAAGAACAAGGTTGGAAGACTCACACTTCATGATTTTAAGACTTACTACTAAGGAATAATTATCAAGATAGTGTGGTATTGATAGACAAAGACACATACATCAATGAAACAGAAATTGGAGTACAGAAATAAACTCTCCTCACATTTATAGTCAATTGCTTTCTGATAAGGGTGCCATGACCATTCAATGGAGAAAGAATAATCTTTTCAACAAATGGTACCAGGACAACTAAATATCCTCATAGAAAAAGTGAATTCAAACCCCTAACTCAAAGCACATACAAACACTAACTTACAATCAGTAAAGACTTACATGTAAGGGCTAAAACAATAAAGCTCTTAGAAGAAAACATAGGTGTAAATCTTTGTGACTTTGGATTAGGCAACAGTTTCTTAGATTGGACACCAAAAGCTCAAGCACCCAATGGAAAAAGAGACAAACTGGACTTGATAAAAATTAAAAACTATGTGCAAAAAGGACACTACGAAGAAAGCGAAAAGACAACCCACAGAACGGAAGAAAATATTTAGATGTATCTGTAAAAAATACAGAATATATTTTATAAGAGTGCAGACCCAGAATATGTAAAGAGCAATTACAATTCACACAAAAAGACAAATAATCCATTTTCAAAATGGGCAAAGGATTTGAATAGACATTTCTCCAAGTAAGATAGACTAATAGCAAATAAGCACATAAAACGATGCTAAAAATAATTAGTCATTAGGCAAATAAATCCACAATATACCACTCACTAGGCATAAATTAAAGAAGAGGGAAAATAAATGTTGGTGAGAATGTGGAGAAATTGGACCCCTAAAACATTGCTGGTAGGAATGTGAAATGATTCCAATGCTGTGAAAACAGTCAATTGTCAAAAACAATTTGATGGTTTCTCAAAAATGAACCATAAATTTATCATATGGCCCAGCAATTTTCACTCCTAGGTATATGCCCAAGAAAATTAAAAACATGTCTACATAAAAATGTATTATGCTAAACAAAATAAGCCAATGAGAGAAAGACAAGTATCACATGATCTCACTCATATATGGAATCTAATGAACAAAATAAACTAAAGAAAAAAATAGATCCAGAGACACAGAAGCATGGAACAGACTGATGAATCTTAGAGGGAAGGCAGGGGTGGGTGGGTGGGTGGGTAGGGAGAGATTAACTAAAGAACTTATAATGCATATATGCATAATCCATGGACACAGACAATAGAGTGGTAAAGGCCTGGGGGGGGGGGCGCGGGGGGGTTAAGGAGGTCAATGGGGGGAAAAGGAGGACATCTCTACTAATTTCAACAATAAAGATAAATGTTAAAAAATATATATGAATATTCATAGCAGTATTATTCCTAATACCCAAAAACTGGGAACAACCCAAATATCCATCAACTGATGAATAAGTAAGCTATGCCATATCCATACAACAAAATATTTATCCATAAAAAGGAATGAAGTATTCATATGTACTACATATGGATGAACATAGAAAACATTGTTAAGTGAAAGAAGTCAGACACAAAAGGCCACATGTTGTAGATTTCATTTATGTCAAAGGTCCAGAATAGGTAAATTTATAGAGACAGAAAGTATTTCAATGGTTGCCCAAGCAATTGGGAGAGATTGCTAAGAGATTCAGGGCTTCCGTTGGGAAAATATTCTGGAATTAGTGGCAATAGTTGCAAAACATAGTGAATATACTGAAAGCCACATAGTGGTATATTTTATGTTTTGTGAATTATATCTCAATTAAAACAAGGGATAGTAAACAAAAGCTATGGGGTGTGTCAAGAATTATAATAATCATAAATCTGTGTGCCCTTAACCCCTCAAACAAATTTCAAGGCAAAAAAATGCTGAGGGCCTGAACAAAAAGCCAGTGGTTTGGAATATGGCCAAGTAGGACCCCGCTCAACAGTAACTAACCAGATGCTACTGGGAAAGGGACGAGGAAGAGCGTGCAAAGACTTCCCGGCTTTGATGAAGGGATAACTGAGAAAAAAGGTGAAGCTCTTCAATGAGACAGGAAGTAAATGATGAGAATCAGTTTTCTGAGACTGATAGGAAGATGGTGAGTCATTGGACCCAGTGAGCATCGGGTTTCAGAGGGACCCTGAGCCGCCACCTAGGAGACGGAGGATACAGGTATGGAGCTTGGGGGAGAGGCTGAGTTGCTCTGGGCTGGGGGGGATGGATTTGAGGCTCATCAGAACATACACAGTGGAGGAACTATCCAGTGTCCCAATGCAGACACATTCCCTGAACTTACCTTCTTCTCCTTCTCCTCCTCCCGCTCATCTTCCTCCTCCTTCTCTTTTTTTTTCTGAAAAAGTCTTTTATCTTGAATGGATGTGATAACATATGGAAGTGAGGCGCTATTGTTTCCACCTGTGCCAGTGTTGACCAGCCTGAGAACAGACCATTCTACCTTCATTAAAATGATGTTCCCAGAGCGTTTTTAATAAAAAGGGAAATGTGCTTCAACGTTCAGGGGGAAAACGAGAACATTAACTTCTTTTTACTATAGGATCGTAACTTTGTCAAATGTGCATTAAAAAGAGGGTGGACAAATGAGCAGTTGCCGCTGGCTAGTCTCACAGTATTTGGTGTTTTTTTTCAATTAGATGCGCTTTTTGATACATTCAAATTTTCCTACAAAGCGCATGTATTACTTTTAAGATCAGAAACATGGGAAGGCTGAGGAAAATGTCTTAATCAAACTCAAAACAGAAGGTAAGCAGGGATAAGAAATATTAATGCCAGACAAATGTAAATGCAAGGCAAGAAAAAAAAAGGTATTTTTGAAGATAAAGGGAACATTACATAATGGTAACAACCACCACTAACAATGAAGCCATGCAGATACAAATCTATGTTGCCAAAGAAACGGACAAGATACAGAAATCAAACATTATTAAAAACACGGGAAGGAACAGTCATTGTAGAAGGTGATGTTAAAACACCATTATCAAAGAGACGTAAGAAGAAAAACTCAGAGTCTATCTAAATACACATAATTGATGTCTGGCAGGAATTCAATTCCGTGATTACAGTGTGGGGGTCTTTTCAAGTGTATATAGAACATTTACAAAACTCAATAATACTAGTCACAAGAAAAACCTCAATAAAGAAAAAAAATGTTAAATTTCTCTTCCCATTAAAGAGAAAGTACAGGGGTGCCTTCCCTTCCCAGCCAGGAAAAAAAGAAAAAGAGAGAAAAATGGCATTAATGTAGTCCACTCCTGGTCCTGTAGGCCGGGGTAGGGAATGTCCAGGCCACAGGCAGAATAAAGCCTGCGGCTCTGCCAAGGCATTAGGGCCGAGTTAATTAAATGTTTGACCAAATATAGCAGGCTAATACATTTTAAGTTGATAATTTTGCATGACCCTGGAATCCTATATAATCATCAAGAGCTAATAATACAAATGATTGTCACGCCCACTGCACCCCCCACCCAGCGGTGCTTGACAGGGGACCTGAGGCTGCGCCCCGCCCTGTGGGGCTTGACGGTGGTGGGGCCAGCCAGATCTGGGTCTCACGCGATTTCGAGGTGCATGCAGGTAGGCAGGGACTCGATTCTGGGTCCCATGGTGCGCCCCAGACTCTGACAGGAGAGAGATTTTTATATACATTTTACTAATTTTCTTTCCTCTCTGACACTTTTATCATAGAGAAAGGGAAAATAGCAAATATTAAAATATTTCCTCTAATTAATTCCTTTTTAATGTGCATGAATTTCATGTACCAGGCCACTAGTGATATTATAAATATCCATATGGCTGTTGGCAGAAAAAAGGTTTCCCACCCCTGCCTTAGGTACTGGGGAGGACAGGGAAAGATGAATGGGAGTTAACGTTATGGTCAGGATGGACCAAATACCTCTTCCTGCTTGTTCTCACCCACTGACCATCTTCATGAAACCTGAAGTGTGAACCACTGGAACGGTACTTAACTCAGTGGTTTTCCAAGTGTGGTCCCTGCATCAGGGGAATCACCCAGGAGTCTGTAAGAAATGCAAATCCCTTTGCCCCACCCCTGAACTCCTGAAACTGAACATCCTTCAGGGTGGGGTTCCAGAAGGTTCCCAGGGGAAAGCATCTGATGCTAAGGGTGTATAGACACCCTGGCTCCCTCCGCCCTGGAGCGGGTTAACTCTGAGCGGTGGCTTTTACACCCGCTCCAGAGTCCCCCTGGGATGAAGCTCCTGTCACCCACAGTAACAATCTGCATGACACCCCCTTTGAGGGTGCCTTCCCTCCCCTGTCCTACTTCCCTGGTCCCCTATCGACCTCCCAAATAAGCTAATGCATTCAACTCTGTCTCAGGGTCTGCATCTGGAGGAACCTAAGCTAAGGCATCTATTGGAGACCCCATTCCCTCCTCTCTGGCTGGGCTCTGCAGAGATTTTTGTGGGAGAGGGAGCCCCATTGGCAGTGGGTCCTCACCCCGTTCTCAGTTCCCTCTCTCCTCTGGGTTGGCCAGCTCTTCTGAGTGGCACTTCCAGCCACTCCGCCGCTAGCCCCTTAACCACGGGTCAGCAACCAGCCAGGCCTGCGGGACAAAGTCCTGCCCAGAACGTGGAGTGAGGATATGCAGGTCACGGCGGTATCACGGGCTCCAGTAGGGTACAGGGTGTCACAGCAGTACAGAGCAGGGACTTAGGATGTCAGCAAAGTCTCGGAGGGTGTGACACACATGGGAGACCTGGGGAAGGAGTGGGACCTAGCCAGGAGTGAGGAGGGTGGGTAGTCGCAGAGACTCCCTGCAGGGGCCTGAAAGTCCTGCTGAAGCAAGAGGTCTACCTGGGCGCACAGAGCAGCTGCAGAGGTACGCTGTGAGCCAGCCAGGCAGAGCTCTGCCAGATGACTTAGAGGCTTCAAGAAACTGCAAGCCTCCTTCTCTCAGCAAGACTCTTAATGTCAGTTTTTTAAAAATTTATTTTATTGATTTCAGAGAGGAAGGGAGAGGGAAATAGAAACATCAATGATGAGAGAGAATCATTGACGGTTGCCTCCTGCACACCCCCTACTGGGGATCGAGCCCACAACCCAGGCATGTGTCCTAATCAGGAATCAAACCAAGATCTCCTGGTTCATAGGTCGGGGCTCAATGTCAGTTTTAAAAGAATCTATAGATAATGAAATGGCCAGAGGTCAGAAAAGAAAAATAGGGATGTGAAAAATTCAGCAAATGACCCATCTGTCCTCCAAATCTAGAGGACCCCCCACCAAAGAGTAGTGCCCTGAGGGCACAGTGCTATAATGCCGGTTCAGAAGGGGCAGGGGGACTTTAGCCCTTGAACCAATCAAATGTGATAGGGTCACCCGGAGCGCCCCAAGATAATGAGGTTTCAAACAGAGCCTGTGGCTCATCCTGCCTCTCCCAACCAGGAGCTCATAGGATGACCCGTCTGTACTCAGTGTGCTGAGAGCAAAGTGTTCAGCTGCCCCTTAATCCTACAGTTGCTCAGAAGATAAGCCTCCTGGCTGGCTTTCTGTCTGTCACCTGCTGTGGGTTCTCTCCCTGCAGTGAGCACAGTGGATTCTGCAGGCTTCGCGCCAACACAAAGGCACAATGAGCCAAACCAACCCCCCACCACCTCAGCACCAGGTTCTCATCTCCAAGGACCTCAAAGAACTTCTGCTGCTGCCGTCCAGTATTTGCTTGTTTTATGTTTTTCAACTAAGCCACCATTCCCAACAGAGCTCAACTCCGAAAGGCCTGCAAGCTCTGCTCATTTCTATCCACGGTCATTGTGGGCACAGTGGCCCAGAGGGAAATTCTGAGGTGGGAGGACTTCCCATCACAGGACAGAATTTCCCTGTTCTCTCGCCTCCTGGGAAAGGGGGTGTGTGGAGGAATTCAGCCCTTCGAATTATTAATTCCTTTATTAATAAGAAGAGGGGAAATTAAGGTTAGTCTAGATCAGGGGTGGGCAAACTTTTTGACTCGAGGGCCACAATGGGTTCTTAAGCTGGACCGGAGGGCCGGAACAAAAGCATGGATGGAGTGTTTGTGTGAACTAATATAAATTCAAAGTAAACATCATTACATAAAAGGGTACGGTCTTTTTTTTTTTTTTAGTTTTATTCATTTCAAACGGGCCGGATCCGGCCCGCGGGCCGTAGTTTGCCCACGGCTGGTCTAGATACATCACCAGTCGCTTACTCTCAGAGCCCTAGAGGACTCATGGACTAGTGAACCAGTGTTTGCCTGGACTTCCTCCTCCAAACTTCCCCCGTTCCCTGGATACGCCCCAGGAACAGAAGACAGAGACACTTGGGCTGGTACTGGAATGAAGGGCATTTCCCCTGCTGAGATTGTGAGTTTGCTTCTTCCTCTCTAAGGAACCCCCGGGCCGGCCACCCCATACCTTCGTCGCTGTTGTCGTCCACCAGGATGATCTCCTTCAGCAGGTGTGTGGGCGTGTGGTTGACCGCGCTGTGGACCGACCGCAGGATCACCGACAGGGCCTCGTTCACAAAGATAAAAATGATGGAGATCTGGGGCAGCTCCTTGGAGTACTTCAGCTCCTTACACCTGGGGAGGAGAGCAGGGAGAGCCACGTCAGGAAGGAGGGACACACATGCTGTGCTGGGCACAGTAAGGACGTCCGCCCAATCCTCGTACACGTCCTCTCGAGGCGTGAACCATTGGTTCCCTGTACCAATTGGTTCTCTTGGTTAAGAGCTGAGAATAGTTCCTAAGGAGGAGAGGGTTAAGGGATCCAGCCCCATTTATCCCGAATTCACCACCCTGTACGAATGGGAAGCACCAGTCTTGGGCACACATCTGCCAGACCACAGGCTACTGTGCCCACATGTACCCCCTGGTTTCGTCAGTGCCCACCTGTCCAACTGTCCACTCCAGGCACCTGCACTTCCTTGTCTGGGGCTCACCTGTTACGATGCCACCTAAGCAGTTACCCACCCCCAGCAGCTCTCATCCAGAGATGCTGGGGGTTGATGCATAAACACCCGACTTCCTCAGCTCTGGAGCAGGTTGACTCTGAGGGGTGGGTTTTACACTGGCTCCCAGGGTCCTCCTGAGATGAAGTTCCTGTCACACACCGTAACAATCTGCATGACACCCCCTTTGGGGATGCCTTCCCTTCCCAGTCCTATATCCCCAGTCCCCTCTCTACTTCCCAAATAGACTAATGCACTCACCTCTTTGTCTCAGGGTCAGTGTCTGGGGAACCCATACTAAGAGATCTACAGGAGACCCCTGCTCTCACGGAGCTTACACTCCAGGAGACATAAAACACACATGCAAATAATCATAATCAAGGAAGCGGGTCCTCAGCCTGTGTAGGTAGGAGGGTGCTGCCTGACACACCCCATCTCTTCTTCCTAAAACCTCCGTGAAGACAGGAAGTGGTACCACCTGCCTCAGAGGTCCTCCCTCCTATGATCTAGCCACTCCCCCATCCCAAAGACAGGGCGCAAGGGGAGAGTCCTTTTCATCCAGGCTGGACTCGGGGGCAGAGAGCTGGTGACGTTAGAGATGGTGGAATGCCCAGAGAACGTGCTCTGCGTGGCTCAGTCCCAGGAGCACCCACACACCGGGCATTGGGTTCCACGCTTAGTCTGAGCCACACTGGAAATACCAAGAAGAAACAACGTAGACTGGAATCCAGATCTCACATTCCCCTTCCCCTGTAGAGCACAAAGTGTGAGAGCAAAACACATGCCACGAGAGGAAGGAATGGAGTTTGCGAAGCAGGAAGATGGAGCAAGAAATGTGGCTGTTTTTTATGCTGAACAGCTTGGCCTGTGTCGGGCCATATTAATCATGTAGGCAATTTTCGGGAGAAAATAAAGTTTTGTTGCAATATACATTTGTGTCTCCTGGAAGAGACCGTCCAGAGATGCATTGATCATGCAGCCTCATTTTTACCACATCGCTGTAAATTCACCTCTGGGGCTGCCAGGGAGATTAGAATGGATATTGACGGGCTCCTGGGCAGTCTGCGGGAATCATCTCATTTACTGTGTGGTGATCCGAGAGAGGAGGGCACCGGGAAGGTCCCTCAGAGCCCCCTGGCAGCCGTCCTGAGCCTGGCAGGCTGTCAGCTGCTCCTCCTCAGCCCATTACTCACCGCCCATACATGTGAGCACACACACCTTCCTCACGCCCCTACTCTGAGCACTCATTCCTGGGGCTGGTTTCTTTGCTCCTTTGTTTTCAACAGCTTCTGGCCCTTGAAATTAAGAAGCAAAAAGGCCAGAGTGCACTGTACCAGCACCGTCTTCTGCACCCACAGACCATGGAGTCGCACTGTAGTCAAGCCTGAGTTGGGAATCAGGCCTCTTGGCCAGAGCAGGCAGGGCCCCTTGGTGAAATGAGAAACATGGGAGCCTCAGGGGAACGGGAGG
This sequence comes from Myotis nattereri, assembly GCF_964212035.1. Taxonomy (NCBI): domain Eukaryota; kingdom Metazoa; phylum Chordata; class Mammalia; order Chiroptera; family Vespertilionidae; genus Myotis; species Myotis nattereri. The sequence continues at coordinate 86,587,227 of NC_138079.1, read as the reverse complement.
AGTACAAGGGGGGATGGGAAGGGGGCTGATCCTTGCCTCTTCATGAGTCAAGGTGGCCATTCAGTAAATCCTGCAGGATTTTCAGAAGTGAGAAGTGCTCTGCCACACATTGGACACGTTGCCCTGGGCACATAGCTCATGCTTCTTCATCTTTAAACTGTCAGAAAAATCCTCACCATAGCTAGCTCTGCGTGGATCAAGGGAGACCAGCCTTTGAGAGCCCTGTGAAAATTTGGTGTAACTTCTAATGAAAAGACTCAGTCTGTCTGGTTGGCCCCACCATCCTCCCTTCTGCTCCTCTGTTCCATCTTACACATTCCTAATCACCACTGGCCAAGCTTCCAGAGTTTTCACTCAGCCAGGCTGTTTCTGCAGAACCCACCCACGACTCTCCTTCTCAACAAGCCCAGGTCTCTAACCTCGCCTGGCTTACAACCATTCACCTCTCCTGTGCAGACATCCTCAGGGTCTCACCACAGGCAGAAAATAGGAATACAGTCATTATTAAGAAAATCAGCATTATTTTTGTTGGTCTTTCAACTCCAGGGTGATAGACTTTGCCTTAAAAAAATCTCTCTCTAACCTGGCTTACTGCCTGAGACATGGAAGATGTATGGAATATGCTGGGGAGATGGGCAACTAAAGTTTTAATCATTCTCTATAAGGAGTAGCATCGACAGATATATTTATATATATGTTACTTCCAATCAGACGTCCAATGCTGGACAGGACAGAAGATGAGAGTGGGAGAGAGATTAAGGGTGAATGGTACAAAGAAAGAGAGAGGCTCTCAGCCACAGAAATACTAGAGATTGCACAGAGGAAGAGAATATACAGAGCTCCTGCACCTAGGAGTTGGTGCTAACACAATTGTTGCTGTGGCCTGATGACCCTAGGGCAGCAGATCTGGTACCCCATACCCTGCAGACCAAGGCTGAAATGATAGAAGCCCCTCCCCTCATTCCCAAGTTCCTGCAGAGCTGAGGGGGGAAGGTGCTCAGAGCCACAGAGATGCACATGGTGCTCTCTGGGTGATCCCAGGGGTGGCCAGCGCCAAGAAGACTGGGCAGGTCAACCTGGGGAAGGCAGCAGGCAGCTCAGCTTGGCTTCTAGCCCCATCTCTACACAATGGAACATACAGAACATACAGAATCGGACGTTTCCCACTGCAAAATCCAGGTACGTAAGAGTAACCTGGGAGTGTGTGAGGATAAAAGAACAGGTCCCAGACTGAAAGACACGCAGGGAGTAAGGAGAGATGACACACAGCAGAAACAACAAAATAACCTCAAAATCTATAGCAGGTATGCGTGTGTGTGTGTGTGTGTGCGTGTGTGTGTATACGCATGTTGTGCACTTCCTCTAGCAAAACAGACTCAGGTCTGGGTCCCAGAAATCACAAATTTCCTTTCAATAACTAGTCAGCAAGCATTAAACAATCCTTTGTCTGAACAAAGATGGTCTGGATCAACGTCAGTCAGTGCTCCAGGCAGGAAGGGGCTGCAGAGAAATTCAAGACCAGGCTCCGTTCTCACAGCCTCACGAGGAAGATTCTTGTGAAGCTGTTCTTGTAGAGAAAAGAAAGCAATCAACTAACCAAATGAGGTCTCTTAGACGCCTCACATCTGTCCGCCTGACTGCCTGTCCGGCTGTCCATATGCCTGAGATGCTTCCTTGTAACTCACCTCAGTGACCCCTGTTTCCCCCTTCCTCATTTCCAATCACCCCGAAGCCCTTGGCATTGACTTCACTTAATGCCAAAAGTGTCACCTCTTACTTCACTGATAGTGAATAAGGAGAGGAGAGCCGGGAGACCCAACCTCCACTGGGAACCCACCAGAGAGAATCACAGTTGCATTGAAAGAAGGTCAGGGGCCAAGGCCTCTAGCAAGGAAGAAATCAAAGCCCAAAGAGTTGGCCGCACCTTCTCATAAGCAGACCCCTGTCTATGATCACCTTTTAAGGAAACAACTTATATGACCTAATATGTTACAGATTAGAGGTATCAAGATGCACTGTGGCCCAGTTTGCTATCTGGAATCGAAAAGATGACCCCAAATACCCCCATTGGTGTAAAAAAAAATTAGATGCAATGTAGTCCAGGAGACCCAGGAGATTATAGATAATGATGATGATAATAACCAACATACACACAGCAACCTACATGCCTGAAACTGCTGGGAGCTCCTATGTCCTGTACTACCTCATTTAATACTCACAGTAGGCAGTATTTTACAGATGAGGAAACTGGGGCCCAGAGAGGTGAAGTCATTTCCCCTAACTCACACAGCAATCTTCAACAAGAATGCTAAGATGTGAACTTCATCATCTGAATTTTAGACTCTTCCAATGCTCTTGCCAGACCAAGGCAAAATGTGGTAACTGCAGCAGACACCTCCCACAAAATTTCTAGCCCAGCCTCTTCCTAGCTGGGACCTTGGCTAAGTTGTTCAGTCAATGTAAGCCTCAGCTCCCTTATCCTGCCCTAAAAGCCCTGACCAGGAGACAGCCCTCTGTGGACAGTGGCACCGTGCCTATAGCCTGCTGAGGGCCAAAAGAGTACAGACCAGGAAAATTCCATTCAAGTTGGATTTGGGTGAGCAGAAAGCAGTCCCCAAAACCTGGGATTAATAAGGCCGGTGGGAACGTGGGCACAGATCCTAGTATTCTGGCTATGAATTTGGGCAGGTACCACCTTGGGTGGTGCACCAGGGTATTATCAGAAGCCTCTAAACTGAAGGACCCCAGGGTCAGAGAGCTCCAGGACCGTTGGGGCTGAATGTGGAGGGTGCACCTGTGTGTGTTCTCTGGATGGCTGGGTGGGGCTGGTTCACAGCAGGTGCACACAGGCCTGGACTCAGGCTCCAGTTCTGTTCCTGCTCCCATTCCTGCCCATCAGTCCCTCAGGTCCCATCTAAAGTGAGGGCTCCCCTGCCAGGGCCTGCCTGGTATCTCCACGTCACTTGCTCTCACATGGCCCATCACTGTGGGGCTAATGTGCAGAGTATCTGGCTCCTGGGTGCAATAATTCCCTCAGTTTCTGCCCACCCGCTGCCCCACCCTAGTGAAGGGACCACTCACCGAGCACCGCCTAAGCTCTAACCTGCTGTCAGTAAGTGGGAGTCCTGGGTTTTGACAGCCGAAGCACACCCAGGACTCTAACGAGGCCATTTGTAATGCAACGCAGTGGATGCTAAGTGCCCGATGGCTGTACCTCCACTGGAGTGATGGATGAGCTGAGTGGGACCAGGAGGGCAGGGAAGATGAGCTGTGAGCTGGATTTGAAAGATGGATCAATGGATCAAACTTGCACAGTCAAGAACAGAGGGAGGGGCGGGCAATTAGAGCTCTTCTAAGCACACAGAGGCACTAGGGTCCCCTTATTTTTCTCTTCCAGGGCCTTCCAGAAGAAATCTGTCTAAGTTTGTTTAGAGATGGAGCAGTAAAGAGCCTGATGTTGGAACCTCGGACTCACATCAAGCTCTGCAAAGTCCTACGAGACTGATCTTCCTTTTTCAAAATGCTTCACAGACAGACATAAGGTCATAAAGACCCACACATAAAGATTCCGCAGCTCACGGCGCCTGTGCTCGCAGGGCCCAGCCGCTTGCCAGGCGCCGAGAGGCAACATGGACTGAAATGAGAGGGAGGAACGTTCAGGGAGTCTACAAAGAATAGGCAGTTCGAGTCAGAAAACACTGCCTGGCCTCCCCAAGGGCAGCCGTGCTCTAATGAGAAAACTACTGATAACTGTGACAGACACGGGGGGGCACATGTTCACCGCCACTCCTCCCACTGCTGCGGCAAACATGGGAGGCGAAGACTCCTTCTGAAAGGGCCTCACCATCACCATCACCTCCAGACAACAGCACACCCACTTCAAAGTGGACGGTCCCGGTCCCTGAGTGTCTACCTTGTAAACTCTGAGTGAGCTTTCTCTACGACAGCAATCCTGGAATGTCCCCCTGTGCCACCTCCCCTGCACTTCCGGAACTGGCACACCTGTTCCCTAGCCAATGGCCACGCTCTTCCTTGGCTGACCTCTGAACTCAGCCTTGAAGGAAGCAGGGTCAGGAGGTCAGAGCTCACCCCACATCTGTACTGTGGACTCCGCAGCCTCCTCCCACCTCAGGGCCCTGGTTTGCCCACCACTCTCTCACCTCTATCTTCCCTCTCCATCTTCCCTCTCCCTCCACTGTTTGTCCAGGAGGGAACCCAAGTCTCTCCCAAGTAAATAAAAGAAGTCCCTTTCCCATGGCCTTAATCACAATCTCCACTTGGGTGTCTTCCCAGCCTCCCAAATTCAGTATGCCTAAAACTGACATCTGCCCCCTCTGTACCTTCCTGTCTTCATTCAAGGGCATTCCCTTTTCTCTTCAGGAGTCAAATTAAAATCATGATCTAGTCAACGTATCTTAATAGCTCAACGCGTGCATAACTCACCAGATCCTGGAGATTCTGCCACCGTGAGGGTATCTTATGACACTCAGCCCATTGCCCCCATCTCTACTGCCTTAGCTCCACTCATCAATTCCCTACTGCGTGACACCCAAAGGTATAACTGGTCCCTTGCCTCCAGCCTGCCCCTCGGCAGCTAAGCCCCATTCTAACCACCGCGTTGCCGCAGGAAGGAGCTTCCTAAAACGCAAATGTGCTCATGTCACTCCTCACACTACCTCTTTGCTGCTCCTTAGGGTGTGGAATTTGGCTCAGATTCCTTTGCCTGGCACCCACGTTGAGCCCAGGCTTATCTCTCCAACCTCATCTCTACACCACCTTCCTCCAGCCACCGTACCCTGTATTCCCCAGAAGTGGGAATGCTGCCTCCCATTCACACACTTCCCTCTCAGCCTGAAGGGCCCTTCCTTCTGCCTGACACACCCTCCTCCCTCCAGCCCCAGCTCCAGGCACCTCCCCAAAGCCCAAGCTGGGAGTCTAGCCCCTCTCTCGGTTACTTTCTTTCCCTCAGCACATGGCCATCTGGGCCCTCTTCCCGCTGTCCTCTCCCACTGCAGGGCAGCTATTTTCTTCTTCTTTCCCCAGCTCACTTCCAGGCAGATAAATGGTTACGGAATGAACGAATGAAAACCATTCTATCTTCCCCATGTATTCCCTTTGCGCTTCTTGTGATCAAAGGCATCACTTATCTCCTCCCTCAATTATGACACCGATGATGATACCTCAACACTTAAAAGATACCATCCTGAACACAGCTGCCTGCTGTCTCCCTGGATTTACTAATCAGTCCTCAGATTCTGAAAGCTGCTTGGGTCAAGTGCATTAACCAGCTCAACACTCCTTTTTTTCCCTTCCTCCGCATCAAGCCTTTCCTATAATCCTAGGAAAGAGTGGTATCATTTTTAGCCACAGCGAACCATGCAAAACAAGATGTGGGGCTGAATACCTGAGATGTACGCGGCCCCTGTTTTAGACCTCTCATTATTAGAGAAAATGCACACTTTGCCGAATGGCTTCATTTCCTCTGGTTGAAGGAGCAGCATGCCTCGTTAGCTGGGTTCCCACAGAGCGCGGTCTCCGGGACCAACTGCCTGCTCCGGCATTCAAAGCCCTGTGTCCTGTCTGCACACCAGCGGCACAGGGCCACTGTCCTCTCATTTTAATTTCTTATTTCTTGATTTTAGAGAGAGGAAGGGGGAGATAAAAGAGGGAGAAAGAAGGAGGGAGGGAGAATTAGAGAGAGAGAGAGAGAGAGAGAGAGAGAGAGAGAGAGAGAGAGAGAGGAAGGAAGGAAGGAAGGAAGGAAGGAAGGAAGGAAGGAAGGAAGGAAGATGGATTTGTTGTTCCACTTATTTATATATTCATTGGTTGATTTTTATATGTGCCCTGACTGGGAATCAAACTTGTAACCTTGGGGGTACCAGGATGATGCTCTAACCAGCTCTAACCAACTGAGCTACCTGGGGCCATTTTCATGAATCAAGACTCAGCCTGCTCTGTGTATGGCATGGCTATCCTGGGGAGCACAGAGCTCCAGGAAAACGCTCAGAAATTAAATGCAAGATGTTGTGAGTACAGGAGTGCTTGGTTTTTGGTGTTTTTTCTGGGGCAAAAGTGCATACCTTTCCTTGGCTTCTCACAGGAGCACGGCAGGAGGGGATGAACCCAGGCCACATGGCTCAGAGCACCATGGTCAGTTTGCAGCCCCTGGTCAAGCCCAGTGCCCAGGCCCTGTTTTTGAGCACCATAGGCTCACAAAGCTCTATGCTCCCCACTTGCCAGCTTGGTTCCTATAAAGGTTTACTTTGAATTACTCTCCAACCAATTTTTTGGTTTTGGACCAATTACCTACTGGCTCACGGCCTCCTGGGAAGCCACTTTCTCTGAGTTGAAAAGAGTTGCTTTTCCAAGGACAAGGCAATTGCCATTCGCCAGAAAAACCATGAGACTCAGCTCTCCTTGGCCAGGTGGCAGCTTATGCCAGTTTCAAGGTATAGTAGGAGGTGGTATCAGGGGCAAAAACCCTACCTGTCTCTCTCTGTCTTCAGAAGGTTTTCTAAGTGCAAGGGGTTGGTTCACCTTCTCTAACCCCCAGTTCTGCCCAGAGTTCCCTGCTCTGTGCACACTGCTTTCTCTAAAAGGGAAGTGAGGACACATACAAACGGGGCAGGAGCAGGGGCAGCCTCAGACTCTCAGCTCTGTAGATGAATCTGTCCAGGTAGGAGGTAGCTTATCTTCCTGTATTCAGCTGAGGAAAGCAGAATAAAAGAAAGAAAAACTCTAGAGTTTTATTAAGCAATGGCTCAGGGACAGGATTTCTGCAAACAATTAAAGGTAAATGAATGCAGACAGTTTCAGGCCAGAACTAAGACAGCCTCAGTAGACTTCTGGCCCAGGAAATGTGCCTAAGTATTCATATGCTGTGTTTATCTGAGAACCTTTTAAGGTGAGTCGAATGAGAGGGGACAGCCCCCACCGCTGCAGGAGGGACAAAAATACATTAGGAAATGATGCCAATTGGAAATAATAAATAGCTGTATTCCAAGGCCCAGCAGATCCAAAATTTGGTCAATAGGATTCTTCATAGAAACTAAAGACCACAAACACTGTGTTCCCAGCCAACCTCGCCTCCCCATGCCCAGCCCCTGCACAGAGGCTTCAATTTGGTTCCAAAGGCAGTTATCCTGTAACTTCAGCACAGCCATGAGAAACGTATTACCCAACGAGCTATTTTTCCTTTTAATGTTCCAGCCAAATTGGCCATTCAAGCCCGCCTTTTTACTCACACCGACTCTGAAAATACTTCTGTTTATTCCCACATCTGGGCCACCGCTCTGTCCTTGGTGTTATTGTTGTTGCTTTTATTATGTTACTGCCACCCATGAAGTCTTCCCCGAGGCCAGACCCTCCCCACTCTGAGTCCAATCCCACACACCAGCCCCTCCAGGCCCAGTTGGGTCCTAACCTGGCCTTGGGGATCTCACTTGGATAGAAAATGCCTTCTCCCTCCCTGAACTGCTGGTGTGATTCAGAAGACTCTGCTTATGCTGTGTGGTAAATGCATTAATGTCCCCACCCTTCCCCTCCGGGTATGCATATGCTTTGCCACACAACTTGGAAGTTTTTCTTACTAAAGAGGCTACATCTATTCCCCCACACCTTGGATCTGGGCTCAGACGCATGACTTGCTTCGACCAATAGAACAAGGTGAAGTGCTTGTGCCAGATCTAAGCATGAGCCTCAAGAGGGCTTCTCATGACCTTGGCCATCACCATTGGGCTGGCCCTCTGGTCCCAAATGAGGACGGATGATGAGTGGAGAAAAGGTGACCCCCACAGAACTCACCTGCCTATGTGAGTCCAGCCATTGCAGCAGCTCACTGTGCCAAGAACTTAGAGTGTAGGTCGACATCATCTTGTTACTTTTCACAATGAGCCAATAATGTACGGACCCCGTTGTGCAGTTGAGAAAAGCGAGGCTCAGGGTCCCTCGCCCAAAGGCAAGTGAGTGGTAGGCAGAGCCAGACTTTAAAACCACATGTGCCTGACTCCAAGGCCCTTTGTTTTTGCCTCTGAGAAAAGAAATTATTTATCAAGGAGGATCTGAGTGGAGATATTTTTGATGGATTCTGTTTATTCATCTGTATTTCACTGTGGTTTCCAGGGTTCTGCACCAAACATGCACTACTTTCATAACTGAAGAATGTTATAAATGTTACTTTTTAAAATATTTCTAAGGAAATAATTTTAGCACTTGACTAATGATTTCAACATTGACCTGAAAAAATAAACAGATAAGAATAACAAAACTACTAAGGGGAACAGGGTTTAAGAAAACCTGGAGACTTATATGATGCTAAAATCCAATATAAGTTAATAAAATTTAATCAAGGACAAGCTGACTTACAACTGACCATGTGCTAGAGAATTGATAACAAGGAGCTGCACAAAACAAAGAGTAAGAAAGAATAATTCAACAAATGATGTTGGGACCACCGTCTCTCTATTGGGTATAATAACAAGAGGTCCCCCCTCCAAACACACTTCAAAATAAATTTTAGATAGGTAAAACCAGGGGTCCTCAAACTTTTTAAACAGGGGGCCAGTTCACTGTCCCTCAGACCGTTGGAGGGCCGGACTATAGTTTAAAAAAAAAAAAACTATGAACAAATTCCTATGCACACTGCACATATCTTATTTTGAAGTAAAAAAACAAAACGGGAACAAATACAATATTTGTATTTGCATGTGGCCCGCGGGCCGTAGTTTGAGGACTCCTGGGTAAAACAGTTAAATTTAGAACACCAAGTATAAGAAAAGTGAAATAAAAATGTAAGTGAATATTCATACTACTCTGCATGTTGAAGAATCTTCAATAGTTTGATAATAATTGCAAGCCTCTGATCACAAAAATAATAAAATTTAAAAACAACAACAAACTGTAAAATAATTTTACAGCAATTACAAAAGCATAAAAGATAATGAAAACCTGATGAACACAATTAGATAAATAAAAACAAGAACACACAATTCAGAGAATGAAAGAAACAAATAACAAACATGAAACTAGGTGGAGCCCTGCTAGTAATAAAAGAATTTCAAATTAAAACAATCATGAAATGACATTTTGTCTCTAGGTGGTGAAATTATAAAAACATTTTTCTTGCCTCTTTATACATTTGCTGTTCTTATTTTTTTAGAGTGAGCAAATATAACGCAGAAAAACACATCAGTTTGGATTAACAGATGGACGGAAGAACCATATTGCAAAAGAAAAGAAAACTTCAATGCTTGACCACAAATTCTTGGATTTTCAAGTGGGCATGAGATCAGTTAGCATGAACAAGAGACACCCCAAGTCATCCCACACATGCACTCTGGGGCACAATCAGAGATGGAATTCTGAGTCAAAACAGACATTACAACTACTCTACCTTTTCAAATGCAGGTGTGAGGGAAAGATGGCATAGCCCGACCTCATGCTATCCATTCTAGAAAACAAATATACTTACCACCGAAATGGACTCCAACTTTCCTCTCTACCCAGAAGCTATTCTGAGGCGGCCTTGTATAATAAACATAAAACCAATCACGCCCAATTGCAGGCCGTTCCCTGTTAGTCAACATGTGGTTTTCAAAGGGCATACAAAACTCACACAGAAAATGACCGTAATTTTCTTTGAAAACCGAGTTAGCTCCAGCTATATGCCAATTTCTTAAGGTTGTGGGAACTGCTGTTTACAATGATAGTAAATACTAAACAGGAGGTGAGCCCAAGCCTGGGCATTTCATAAAGGAACTGAACCATCCCATTGAGCTCGCCAGGCATCCCGTCTCATTCACTAATACCCATTTACAAAACAACCCAAACTTCTGTGGCCAATTCCTAACTCAAGGACATACTTCTTCTACTCTGGAGTAGATTGACATGAAAGGAGACTTTGATCCTCTTTAAATCCCATGTCCATTGCTTTTGCAATGTCCCGTAGAATTCTCCCTGCCACTTTTGTATCATCCCTCAGACATATGTTAATAACATGTAGCTTTCATCCTTTTCAACCTTCCTCCAGGTAATGCCTTCTTTTCTAAAACCCCACAGGTAAGGTCTTCTGCTAACTCGGAGCCCACCATTTTGACTCAACTCTCACATCTTGGGCTGGTACAGAAGTGGTTGTGGATACACAAGGCAGAGCCTAATAATAAATCTTTCCATGGGCTTTGGCCCCAACATTTACCCTTCTCATCACTAGCCTGTAGGTTCCATGGAGTCAGGGACCACATCTCTCTGGCTGATATAGTTCCAGCACAGAAGTTGTGTTCAATAAGTATTTGTAAGTACATTATTACACAAAATAGAAAAAAATCCTAGTCACTTGTGGCATAAAGACGTTGTATGGAGCATACAGTTCTGGAATTCCAATGACTTAATGAAGAGTCTACAATTATAGGATGACTGAGCCCCCTCCCAGGGTACCTCCTATGCCTATTGTGAATATGCCACATTAGATCACTGGAGAAGCAGCTCAACTTGCTGAGGATGGTGACTTTACCTAATTCCAAACATATTTTAGCCTACTAGCAAGAGCCACAAGGGAGGAAACTAGGCAACTGAACAGTACAAATATGTCTCAGTGCTTATGGCAGATGGAAAGCAGCGCCTATCCCTCGATTTTAATGTGGCTCTTGTATGCATACATCTAAAAAACTGTCGCAGGGAGGTTTATTCAGGATGCTGTGGGAGCTCATTTCTGCCCTGCAAGGAGGTAGAAGGGGGTCCGCCCCGCAAAGGTTTTGCAGAGGAGATGAAATTTGATCTGGGTCAGGAAACATGAGTATGTAATTTCCAGGTGAGAGCCTGTGAAGGGAGAGAGGAGAGGAAGGGAAAATCGCTTTAAGCAAAATGAAATGAATAGCGTGTGCAGAAACAGAGGAGAGAACATGTGTAGTGTGCCACCAAGAAACAGAAATAGGTGTTTCAGGGAATGACTGCGTGAGGATATGGAAACAGCAGGTATTCTGAAGGCAGTTTATACGATTCAGACTTGATCCTCCAGCAGTGGAAGCCACAATGTCAAGGATTACTGAACAGGGACGTGACATGACAACATATGGCATGTGTCTAAATCAAAGAACGGCATCCTTCCAGTCAGGCCAAGATGCAACCGAAGAAGCCAAGATCCAGGCTCTCAAAAAGGACATGGGTGGAAATGTTCTCTGTCCAAGGAGTTCATTCATGTCAGACTGCGGAATCGTAGCCCTAACTCCTCACCGTGTCTGTTCCTCTGTTCCAGCCATAGCCTATGCCGCAGTTGGCCCAGGCACTTTGGGCAATAAGAGACATTCTCCAATGGTGCTCGTGATTGGCTCTGACATTGCAATTTCTCTCCTAGGTCCCAAAGCCTTGGCCCACTCACAAGTGCTCAGAGTGGATCTTTGGCAGGACCTCTCTACCCGCTCCTGAATAAAGGCCATAATAAAAAAGTACTTCCTTGATCACAGAAACTTACAGCTCACTGTATGATTGGCAGAAAATAATGTTTTTTTAGTTCAAGTCATCAGAACTATGGAGAAGGCATTTTGTCTTATAGCCAAGCCCCTGAAACTAAATTTAGGAGGAGCTGGTGGACTCATCACTGGTTGGTGAGACCTGTCAAAGAAGCAGGCAACTTGCCAGATCTGATTTTTCAATTTCCCAGTGGCCTCAGGCAATAGGAGGCCTCACCCTAACCTGGCCCCACCCCTTAAAAGTAAACCCACACAACTTGGGGGTATCCATCCAGAAATCACCAACAAACAAGTCAAACATAAAGGCAGTTCTGTCTACACCAAAGGCCAGTGGGCTAGAAATTACAAAGGGGAGAACTGGGATTCAGGGTTTCCACCAATACTCTTTTAGATGCCACACCCTTCATCGACTCAACCTCATGCTAATACCCAGCTAGAACCAAATCTACATTTTGGGAAGTTACTCTGAAAGTAGTAAGGAAGAAGTTTTGAAAAGAGGAGGCTAGGGAAACAGGAAGATCAATAAGAAGATAGAGGCTGGCCAGAGTGGTTCAGTTGGTTGAGCATCATCCTCTGCACTGAAAGTCTGCTGTTCCATTCCTGGTCAGGGCACATGCCTACGTTGTGGGTTTGACAGTCAATCAGAACATCTACAAAAGGCAGTGATCTTTGTTTCTCACAATGATGTTTCTCTATTCTCTCTCTCTCTCTCTCTCTCTCTCTCTCTCTTCTCTCGGCATGTCCTTGGAAGAAAATTAAAAAATAAATAAATAAATAAATAAATAAATAAATAGAAGCCCTAACCGGTTTGGCTCAGTGGATAGAGCATCAGCCTGAGGACTGAAGGGTCCCAGGTTTGATTCCGGTCAAGGGCATGTACCTTGGTTTCGGGCACATCCCCAGTGGGGGGGGTGCAGGAGGCAGCTGATCAATGTTTCTCTCTCATTGATGTTTCTAACTCTCTATACCTCTCCCTTCCTCCTTGTAAAAAAATCAATTAAAAAAAAAAGAAGATAACTAGAGAAGTTTTCCCAGATACATGCAGAGATCCTGGGTCAGAAGAATGAAAGCTTTCTTACTGGTAAAATGTATGACTTAGGATAATTAAATAGTCATAAATATATGCACTTAACAACATAGTCTGAAAATATGTAAAGGAGAATGTATTGAAAATTCAAGAGACAAATTCACAATCATAATGATAGTAACACATCTCTCTCAGAAATCAAAAGAAGCAAAAATATCAAATAAATATGTGAAAGGATGATCAATCTCTATGGCAATCAAAGAAACATCCAAGAGCTGAAAGGAAATATGTTTTTTATCCTTCAGGTTGGCAAAACAAAGTTGAAGACTGATCTTGTACAGAACTGTCAAGTATGAAAAAAGATACACACTCTGCTGGTTGAATAAATAGGCAAAGTTCTTTGGAGAGCAAGTGAGCGGCATCCATCAAATTAAAAATAAACATGCCCCTGTCCTGGCCAGTTTGGCTCAATGGACAGAACGTCGGCCTGCGAACTGTGAGGTCCCAGGTTCGATTCTGGTCAAGGGCACATGCCAAGGTTGTGGGCTCAATGTCCAGTGGGGGGCTTGCAGGAGGCAGCCGATCGATGATTCTCTCTCATCATTGATGTTTCTATCTGTCTCTCCCTCTTCCTTCCTCTCTGAAATGAATAAAAAAAAAATATAAAAAAATAATGAAAATAAACATGCCCCGCATGTCCGTGTCAGACAGATGCACATGAAGCAGCTGACAGAGGCTATCTTGGTTGAGGAGAGTGAAGTTTGGGGATGAAGTTTGCAGATGGGTGTTTTGGGGGTTTTTTGGGCTTTCTATATATATCTACACAATCCTTAAATAATACATTCAACTGTTATTTGTGTACTTTCTTTCAAAAAAGACTTTTTAGCCCTAGCCAGTTTGGCTCCGTGGATAGAGCATCGGCCTGCGAACTGAAGGGTCCCGGGTTCAGTTCCAGTCAAGGGCACATGCCTGGTTTGCGGGCTCGATGATTCTCTCTCATCATTGATGTTTCTCTCTCTCCCTCTCCCTTCCCTTCTGAAATCAATAAAAACACACTTAAAAAAATAAAAATAATAAAAAAAATTTAAAAACATATGACATATGGCAGTTAGAAAGTCATAGGAGACATCTGTAAATCTCCGTATAGAGTTTCCTAGGATGTGGAGGAAATGGCAGATGCAGAGAATTAAGAGCATTCCTCCCCAAAGCCTGGGAGCGGAGGGAAAAGAAGTAGCCAGCAAATCGGTTCAAGAAGAGGAATCCTCACTTGGCACTCAGCCCCAGCAAATGAGTCCCTCTGGTCCTGTGCTCCCGCATCCTTGAAGAATCTGCTTCCCTGTTCCACCACCAGGCCTGAGTGCAGGCAGGAGGCATGTTAATGCCTAGCATTTAACTAATAGCTTTTCAAAATGAGTGTCCTGGCATATCTTTCCTTTCTGAGACACCTTACAATCTGTCTCTGAGAGAGAGAGAGAGAGAGAGAGAGAGAGAGAGAGAGAGAGAGAGAGAGAGAAAGAGAGAGAGAGAGCACTTAAAAATTGCTTTAGTGAATCATTCCAAATGGGTTCTAATGAAAAATAGGTAGCAAAATGTCTGCAGTACTCCAAAGATGCACCTCCCTTAACCTGGTCCAGGAGCTGGTGGTGGCACTAGAGAATTCCAAGTGTTCCCCATATACAGTGGGGCCTTGACTTACGAGTTTAATTCGTTCCGTGACGGAGCTCGTAACTCAAATTACTCATATGTCAAATCAAAAAGTGTACAAGTAAGACACGTGATGCTGGGCTGATGTTGGGGGGGTTCACTGTGATGTTCGCTGCGCCAACTAGCGGTGGGGTATCTGAAGCTGGCTCGCAACCCGAATTTTAGCTCGCAACTCCAAGCAAAAAATCGGCCAAGATACGGTTCATATCTCGAAAAACTTGTTAGTCGGGACACTCGTAAGTCAAGGCCCCACTATACTGTCTCTGTGTCCGGGTGAATGTGGTAGAGACAGCAGGAAAACTGCAGAAAGTATAACATACTAGCAAAATGATGGGGCTTGCTAGCAGTGGAACATCAGATGGTCCTTGGAGACATAAACAGTCCCAAGAAGCTATTTTAAAAGTTTCAACAAGAGATTTGTGCATACGTGGAGACCAGCATTGGAGGGCACCTCCAGCTGGGATTTCTCCTGTTGAGGTCCAGTAATATTTAGCGCGCCCTTCATACTGCTCGCCCTGGACCTTCCAAGGGGCCTCTCAGAGCCCCTTGGGCAGCCTGTGGACCCTTCTGGGTCTAGCCAGCACTGAGGGGACAGTGGGCTTGCTGGTGAGTAGGGCGGTAAGTAGGGCGCAAAATATTCATCAATCTGTAAAAAGTCAGTGCACTTGGCCTCAGTACCAGTCTGTGCATGAAAGTTCAGGACCTTTGGGAATCCCTTCACTGCAGCTGCTTAACTTGGCTAAAAGTTACTGTACATACAGGTTTTTTTCCTGCCCTCCCCACATTGCCTGTTAGTTTTAATGAATTTGGCGATAGCCAGACCTGGATAAGACTGGGGCCGGACAGCTTCTCTGCCCTGGGGTAGCTGCTCAGGAGGTCTGACCACCAGGAGCACAGGAGATGGGCAAGTGAAGCCATTGGGAGAATTCCATCCACTTCCCTGGCTAGTGGGGACTCAGCCAGAATGCCTCAGTACTTGCTCCAGCAGGGGAGAACAGCAGTTATGGAGAGGCTGGTCGGTGTACTGGTCTAACACAGGGCTTCTCAGACCTGCCTGTGCATGTGAACCACCAGAGAGTTTTGTTAACATGCAGATTCTGATTCAGATTTGGAGGGAGGCCCAAGATCTGGCATTTCTAACAAGCTCCCAGCTGATGAGGGGGTCAAGGGTACGTGATCCCACTTGGAGTCGTAAAAACTTAGAGCAGCCTTGACTTTGAATCCCGGCTCCGCCACTTACTAGCTGTGGGCAAGTTACTTAAGTCCTCTCGGGGGGGAGTGAGGAGTGGGAAGGACCTGAGAGAGGACACGAAGGGAGGCTGGTTTGAAGTCAGAGAATCAGCCAAGAGGAGGAGGCAGGGATGTCTAAAATGAAAAGTGTCTAAAATGGCAACAGCATGGGCAGCTGGCTGCTACAGAGTGACTGGGACATATTGAGAGTTTGGAAAAGATTTTTCTGAGGGCAAGAACTTTGCCTTAAATCACTAACTGTATTTTCCAGCGCCTGGTGCAATCCAGGGCATATCATCCATACGCCAAAAACATTGGTTCAGAGTAAATTGATGCATTAGAAATGGAAGGAGACTTAAAGAGCAGCTTGTTCAAGGCTCCATATTCACAGTTGAGGAAAGAGTGCCCAGAGCTGCTGAGATCTACCCAACAAAACGCAACCAGGGTATGATCTTGGAGTTGGGACCTGATTTTGCCCTTCCAACAGCTGCAAATTGGCCATGCTTCCTCCACAGCCCATTGAGAAGGCACTGGGAAGGGTTGGGTGGAGCGTTTCCCATAAAATACACATACACTGATTTGTTTCCTTGAAACACTTTTGCCAAGAGAAATACCACTAAATCAGCATCTTGGCCATAAAAAAAAAGCAAAGTAAGTCTTCATCTGAATCGAAGAGCCACGTGCAATGTACTCCCTTAGGCCTGTGCACAAGCTTCAAGGAGGCAAAATGGGATCAATGAATTTCTTTGTTAATCTTGATATTTGCAGGAAGCAAATGAACTGAGTGCTCTGCAAATCACCGGATTTAATCTTCAGAATTACTTATACTACCATTTAGGAGACTTTTTGTTTTCTGGAGAGATTTGCACACAGCAGGCGGCAAACATTCTAATTGCTGTTAAGTACATTTGGTGTAATATGTTGGGGGAAATGTAGTCGTTGAATCAGTTAAGCATGAACACACATGCTCACGGGCAGAATGCAAGTTTGCACACAGACACACTCACCGCAGTTTTTAGTCACAGAGACAAAATCTCATACGGGAAAAGAGGCTGCCTCTTCTAGACATGAACAGCACCTGGGACCAGCCATGGTTCAATCTCATAGACAAAGGCCCCGACAAATTATTCCCAACCTCATATATTCCTGTCTGCCCACTCCTTTCTCAGTTCAATTGCAGTCAAGATGCAATACTATTTTCTATTTATAACATATATTGTGCTACAATCACCAGGATTTGTAACCTGAAGCAGAAGACAGTCGATCTATGTAACAGGAGTAAAGCCCATTGGGAACTCGATGTCCCAGCTATTTTATCCTGCTAAGTATTACAGCCACACATGCCCGCTTCTCGTACTAGACTGAAAATTCCTTGCAGTCAGGAAGCATGTCTTGTTCATTTTCACATTCCTCAAGCTCTTGGCTGTGTGTCTATCACCTAGTTTACTAGGTCCTAGTAAATAAGCAATCACTA
Organism: Myotis nattereri; assembly: GCF_964212035.1. Lineage (NCBI taxonomy): Eukaryota > Metazoa > Chordata > Mammalia > Chiroptera > Vespertilionidae > Myotis > Myotis nattereri. The sequence continues at coordinate 86,570,330 of NC_138079.1, read as the reverse complement.
TTTGTTGAACTAAATTAAAGATTCTTTCCAAGAATTAGAATGAGAGAAGAACAGAGGAAAACATGAAAAGAGAAAGGGACCTTCAAGACCACCTTAGGTCATGGAAAATTACATTAGTGGGTTTCAGGTGCTAAAACTTACCAGGAGAGGCACGCTGATGAAGCGTGTTGACTCCCAAATCACAGCTGAAATGCAAAACTCAAAAAAACATTTTTTTAATGATAATCCAATCCTGGGTTGATTTCCATTTATATTGCTGAAACCATTTAAGGTCTTCCAGCCAAGTGTGAAATAATTCATTTAGTCTTAGTACAAAAGAAGAACCTTTTAAAAATCTGAAAACTTTTAGCTAAGTAAATAATGTATCCATAATGAAGATAAAGGCATATGGTGGTTACCTAACTATTCTGATTAATGGGAAACCATACACAGGACCAAGTTTCAAAGAAATAAAGTATAAGATTGCAACGTCTGAAATTGCCATATCTAGTCAAATATCAGCGACTTCATATGGCTAACCAAATATAATGAAAACACAAGTACTACACTAAATCAACTGAACACAATTTGATATTTTAGCTGTTTTATGAGGACTTTTAGTGAATACTTGTTTAAAAAGGAGTTCATCTGCTGATCATCCAGATACTAAGACTAACAATTCAGATAAGATATGTCCTCCACCACCAAGATTCATAACTAAAAGAAAGAAATGTGACTTCAGTTCAGATGAGTCACTAAAGCAAAAACCCTACAGGAAGAACAAGTGTGTGATGGAAAAGTCACTTTGAAGTTCTAAGACATGGCCTTGGAGCACCAGTTATCACTCTAAATATAGCAGACAGACAAGCATAGAAAATTGGTCTGATCCCTATATGACATTAGGCTACTCTATCAAGATTGAGAGACATAACGGATCTACCTAATACATAGAAACAAAGAGAGGCAGCAAAAATGGGGAGACAAACAAACCTATACCAAATGAAAGAACAGGAAAAATCCCCAGAAAAAAAACTTGATAAAATTAAATGAGTCAAGCAATCTACCAGATACAGAGTTTGAAACAATGGTTATAAGGATGCTCAAGAAACTTAATGAGAACTTCAACAAAGAGAAGGTATGCATAAAAAAGGACACAGGGATCATAAAAAAGAATCAGTCAAAAATGAAGAATACAGTAACTAAAATAAGGAAAACACTAGGCTTGATTATCCTCAAACTATTCAAAAAAATTCAAGAGGATGAAAGACTCCAAGCTCATTTTACAAAGCCATCATTACCTTGATTCCAAAAGCATTACAAAAAAAGAAAATTATAGGTCAATATCCCTGATGAACTTAGATGCAAAGATCCTCAACAAAATATTAGCAAACCAAATTCAGCAATACATTAAAAAGATCATACACCACAGGCCTGGCCAGTGTGGCTCAATGGTTGAGTGTTGATCCATGCACCAAGAGGCCGCCAGTCAGGGCACATGCCGGGGTTATGGTCTAAAATCCCCAATAGGAGGCATGCAGGAGGGAGCAGATTGATGTTTCTCTCTCATCAATGCTTCCATTTTTTTCTCCCTTCCTCTTTCTCTCCATATCAATAGAAACATATTTTTTAAAAGGTCATATACTATAATCAAGTGATATTTATTCCTGAGATGCAATTTTGGTTTAGTATCCATACATCAATTAATGTGATATACCATATTAAAAAATGAAGAATAAAAATCATATGATCATATCAATAGATATAAAAAAACATTTTAAAAAATCTAGCACCCATTTATGATAAAAACTCTCTGAAAAGTGGGGGTAGAGGGAACATACATACACATATTAAAGTCCATATATGAGAAACCCAGAACTAACATAATTCTCAACAGGGAAAGCTAAAAGTGTTTTGCTTAAGACCAGGAACAAGATAAGGTTGCCACTTTCAGCACTTTTATTCAACATAGTATTGGAAGTCCTAGCCACACCAATCAGACAAGAAAAAGAAATAAAAAGTATCCAAATTAGACTGGAAGAAGTAAATTATTTACAGATGACATGATGCTATATAGAAAGAACCCTAAAGATTCCACCAAGAAACTACTAGAACATAAATTAATTCAGTAAAGTAGCAAGATACAAAATTAATATTCAGAAATTGGCTGCATTTTTATACACCAACTAGAGGCCCGGTGCACAAAAATTTATGCACTCGGGGGGGAAGGGGGGGTACCTCAGCCCGGCCTGTGCCCTCTCGCAGTCTGGGACCCCTCGGGAGATAACGACCTGCTGGCTTAGGCCTGCTCCCGGGTGGCAGAGGGCAGGCCCAATCCCTAGGTGCAGCCCCTGGTCGGGCTCAGAGCAGGGCCGATTGGGGAGTTGGGGAGCCGCCCCCTGTCATGCACAGAGCAGGGCGGATCGGGAGGTTGCAATGCCACCCTAAGTCACACTCAGGGTAGGGCCAATTGGGGGGTTGGGGCGCCGCCCCCTGTCACACTCAAGGCAGGATCGATGGGGAGGTTGTGGCGCCACCCCGTCACGCACAGAGCAGGGCCAATCAGGAGGTTGGGGCGCTTCCCCCTGTCACGCACAGAGCAGGGCCCATCAGGGGGGTTGGGGCTCCATACCCTGTCACGCACAGAGCAGGGCCCATCAGGGGGGTTGGGGCGCTCCCCCCTGTCACGTGCCGGGGTCCAGCCCCAGCAGGTCCAGGGGTTCCCAAAGGCGTAGACGGAGTCGGCGAAGAAGGAAGGACACGGAGACAGTGTTCAGTTGATCAGCAGCCTAGCCAGGATCTCCAGCCAAGTTCTGGTCTCGATCTCCAGAGATGTTCTGTGTCCATGTTCTCTTGCTAGGTTATCCAGCCAGGTTCTGTAGGTTCTCCAGCCAGGTTCTGTAGCCAAGTTCCCTCGTTAGGTTCTCCAGCGAGGTTCTGTCCAGGTTCTCCAGCCAGGTTCAGTCACCAGGTTCTAGTCAGGTTCTCTTGCCAATTTCTGTAGTCAGGTTCAGTCCAGGATCTTTTGCCATGTTCTCTCGCTAGGTTCTGTCTCTAGGTTCTGAGGCCAGTTTCTGTCCAGGATATTTTGCCATGTTCTCTCCAGCGAAGTTCTTCTGTCTCTAGAGAACGTTCTGTGTAGGTTCTGTGCCTAGGTTCTGTCTCTCTTTGTTCTGTCTTCTTACATCTGTATTTATACCAGTTGATTCCAATCCTATCAATCTCTATTTCAAAGGTTAGAGCGTTTCTTATCTCCATTCCAGGGAGTAAAGATTATGTAGCTTAAGCATGATTGTTCGTAGTTAAAGTGATTAATTACCCACCTGGCACTTAGTTAAGAGGTTTTATTCCCTCCCTAACTTCAGGGGAAAATCCCTACCTGGGGAAACAACCTTTCTCAGAGACCTTGGTTAAAACACATAGTGCCAAGAAGGTGAGCAAACATATTAAGAACAGTATGCCATATATGCCAGGTCCCTTGAAACAGCAAGCATGGACCGGCTCCCGGCAGTCACGCACAGAGCAGGGCCTATCAGGGGCTTGAGGAGCTCCCCCCTGTCACACACAGAGCAGGGCTGATAGGGCAGTTGGGGCACCGCCCCCTGTCACCCACAGAGCAGGGCCGATCAGGGGGTTGGGGCGCCACCACTCTCACACTCAGGGCAGGGCCGATGGGAGGTTATGGCTTTACCCCATCACACACAGAGGAGGGCCCATGTGGAGGGGGTGGGGGGTTGGGGCGCCGCACCCTGTCACACACAGAGCAGGGCCGATCAGGGGGTTGGGGAGCTGCACCCTGTCACACACAGAGCCGCAGGGCGATCAGGAGGTTGGGGAGCTCCCCCATATCAGGCACAGAGCAGGGCTGATCAGGAGGTTGGGGCGCCTTCCCCTGTCACGAACAAAGCAGGGCGGATAGGGAGGTTGTGGCCCCCCCCCCCCCGTCACACACAGAGCCGCAGGGCGATCAGGGGGTTTGGGCGCTGCCCCCTGTCACGCTGATCCTGATGCTGGGAGGCCTCTCGGCTCCGCTGATCCCGGTGCTGGGAGGCATATTACCCTTTTACTATATAGGATAGAGGCCTGGTGCACGGGTGGGGCCAGCTGGTTTGCCCTGAAGGGTGTCCTGGATCAGGGTGGGGGTCCCCACTGGGGTGCCTGGCCAGTCTGGGTGAGGGGCTGAGGGCTGTTTTCAGGCTGGTGGGTGACTGAAGCTCCCAACCTGTCCTTTTTTTCTTTTCTTTTTTTATTCTGGGCCAGTTTTAGCTCTGGCTCCAGCTCTGAGGCCTCTGCTGCTGAAAGCAGGTATCTGGTTTGTTTGGGTTCTATAATCTCAAAACACTGTATCAACTCCAGCTCTGAGATCCCTGCTGGCTGAAAGCAGGTTTCTGGGGTTTTTGTTTAGCTTCTATATTTGTTACAATGTTTCAAACTGCAAGCTCAGAGGCCAGCAAGGCAGGCGGGGAACATTGGAGTCCTCCGTCACTGAAGCAAGCAAGCCTCACGTTAGTTTCAAGCTGCCTGGCTGCCGGCCGCCATCTTGGCTGGCAGTTAATTTGCATATCACCCTGATTAGCCAATGGGAAGGGTAGCGGTCGTACGCTAATTACCATGTTTCTCTTTTATTAGATAGGATAAAGAACTATCAGAAAGAGAAACTAAGAAAATAATCCTATTTATAACTGCATCCAAAATAAAATACCTGGAATAAATTTAAGCAAGGAGATAAAAGACCTGTACTCAGAAAATTATAAGACATTAAAGAAAGAAATTGAAGAAGATACAAATAAATGAAAGCATGTACCATGCTCATGGATAGAAAGAATTAACATTGTTAAAATGTTTATACTTCGCAAAGCAATCTATAGATTCAACACAATCCCTATCAAAAGACCAATGGCATATTTCACAGAACTAGAAAAATCCAAAATTTTATATGGAACCACAAAAGACCCAGATTAGCCACAGCAATCCTGAGAAAGAACAACAAAGTTGGAAGTGTCCAGCTACCTGTTATCAAACTATACTAAAGATTATAGTAATCAAAATAGTATGGTACTGGAATGAAATAGACACATAGGTCAATGGAACAAAATAGAGAACCCAGAACTACTCATAGAAAACAGTGTAGTCAATTAATATATGAAAAAGGAGGCAAGAATATACAATGGAATAATGACAGTCTATTCAATAAATGGTGTTGGGAAAATTGAACAGATACATGCAAAAACATGAAACTAGACCACCTTCTTACACCATATACAAGATTAAATTCAAAGTGGATTAAAGACTTAAACATAAGACCTAAAAACCATAAAACTTCTAAAAGAAAGTACAGGCAGTAAATTCTCTGACACGGTTCTTAGTAATATTTTTTCTAATATATCTCCTCAGGCAAGGGAAGCAAATAAACAATAAATAAATTGGATGACTCCAGGCTAAAAGTTTTTGCACAGCAAAGGAAACCGCAACAAAAAGAAAAGGCAGTCTACTGAGTGAGGTAAGATATTCACTAGTGATACATCTGATAAGGGGTTAATATCCTAAATTTTAAAAGAACTCATATAAGGCAATACCAAAAAGACCCCAAACAGTCCAATTAAAAATGGGTAGAGGACATGAATAAACATTTCTTCAAATAGTGAAGGCCTGGAGAGGGGAATAGAGGGGAGGCAGAAATGGGGAGGGGGGAGGGAGGATCTGTAATACTTTCAACAATAAAGATAATTTTAAAAAAGATTACATACAAATGGCCAATAAACATACGAATAAACTTCACTAATCATCAGAGAAATGCAAATTAAAACCACAAGTAGATATCATGTAAAACCTGTCAGAATGCCTATCATCAATAAATCAACAAACATGCCCTGACCGATTTGGCTCAGTGGATAGAGCATCAGCCTGTGGACTCAAGGGTCCCAGGTTCGATTCCTGTCAAGGGCATGTACCTTGGTTGCGAGCACATCCCCAGTGGGGAGTGTGCAGGAGGCAGCTGATCGATGTTTCTCTCTCATCGATGTTTCTAACTCTCTATCCCTCTCCCTTCCTCTCTGTAAAAAATCAATAAAAAATATATTTAAAAAAAATAAAAAAATAAATCAACAAACAACAACTATTGGTGAAGATTTGGAGAAAAGGGAACCCTCTTGCACTGTTGGTGAGAAAGCAAATTGGTGCAGCCATCATAGAAAACAGTATGGAGGCTCCTCAAAAAATTAAAAACTAATTTATGAACCAGCAATTCAATTTCTGGGTATATATCTGAAGAAATCCAAAGCATTAATTTGAAAAAGTATATGCACCCTAATGTTCACTGCAGCATTATTTACAATGGTCAAGATATGGAAGCATTCCAAGTTCCCATCAATAGATGATTAAAGAAGTGATACATATATATAATGTAATATTACTCGGCCATAAAAAAAAGAACGAAATCTTGCCATTTGTGGCAATATGAATGGACCTAGAGGGTATTATGCTAAGTGACACAAGTCAATCAGAGAACTATAAATGCCATATGATTTCACTTAAATGTGGAATCTAAAGAACAAAATAAATGAGCACACAGAAACAGACTCATAGATACAGAGAAGAAATTGAGGATTGCCAGATGGGAGAGGGGCTGAGGTGTTGGGTAAAAAAGGTGATGGGATTAAGAAGTACAAATTGGTAGTTACAAGATAGTCTTGGGGGTATAATGTAGAGCAGAATATAGTGAATAATATTGTAATAATTATTTATGCTGCCAGGTGGGTATTAGAATTATCAGGGGAATCACTTTCTAAATTATATAATTAACCACTATGTTGTTCACCTGAAATTAATATAAAATAGTATTTAATGTCAAAAAAGTTCTTGATCTTGTAAATTTATTAGTCCAAAAAAACTTGGAGGGGTATATTAAAAATAAAGAAGCAAGTGTTGCTGATAGGAAATTACTGGTGACCAATAAGGTCTTGTTGAATGAATATATCAATGAATGACACATTGGGTCTCATAGATATTACGTTAGTTATCCAAATCTCCAAAATTCCTGGTTTGCAGTGCTGTAGTCAACAGTAGTTGCTCCTATATCTGATTTTATAGTCTTTACCATCTATATCAGTAATTCTCAAACTTTAAGATTATAAGAACCATCTGAAGTGGCACTTGAACTACATATCCCTAGGCCCCACGTCTAGAGATTTTAATCCAGTCTATACAGGCTGAAGCCTAAGGATCTGTAGTATAACAAGAGCCCCCAGGAATTTTGATACAGTTGCTTCTCTGATGTAGGTTAATATTCCCATTAGTATAAAGTAGTACCTCCCAATTTAAAATCAGAATTAACATTTTGGGGTCCTTCAATCCAAATCTCTCAACACAACCTACAAAATAATAATAATAACTAAAACAAAAAAATATAATTTTAGCATTACTACAAGACAGAGAACTCCTAAAGCTTCAAAAATAAAAAAGCAGAGTTTGTGATCCTGATACCACAAAAAGGAGAATTCAAGCCAAGAAGCATTAAATGCAACAAATTAAATGTAATAAAGAAGGTCATTTTTTAATGCTAAAATTCACAGTTCACAGTGAAGATATAACAAGTTTTCATATCTATATAGCAAATAATATAGCAACCATCTTTCTGAATCAATATGGTAGATGCAATAAGACATAGGCAGAACGCCCAGTAATAGGAAACAGTAACACCGTATTCTTAGTACAAGCAAATAAAAGAGACAATGAGTAAAAATATAGAAAAGTTAAATAGTAAAATCAATAAGAAAGAACTATGGATATGTATCAAATTTTACTGCCTGAAAATAGATAATACACCTTCTTCTCAACCTCAGAGGAAGATTTGTAAAAAATAATCACAAAGGGAACATCAGTTCATTTCAATAAATAGAGGTATTATAAACAACACTCTTGACCACAATGCAATAAAGTTAAAAATCATTAATAATTTTTAATGCCATCTACCTGGAAATTAAAAACAAAAACTACCAAACAAATTTTGAGTCCAGGTTAAATACAAATCAAAATTAAAGAGTTTCTAAAAAATAATGATAATGAAAACACCACACAAAAAGAATTAGAAACTTTCAAGCAATTAAGAAGAATACTGAAAGCCTTAAAAACTTTTAGCAATACAAATATTTAAATTTTATTAACAGCTCAGGCAGCTAAACAAAGAACAACAGAGTAAACCAAAAGGAAATACAAGGAAGGCAATAGCAAATATAAAAGCAGAAATCAATGCGTTAGCAAATAGAAAAATACAAGATCTAATTAATAAATCAAAAGTTTAGTTTTTGAAAGGTAATTAAGAAACTAAGGCAAACTTTAGCTAATTTAATTGAGGGGGAAAGGGAGAAAACACAAGGATATAAAATAAGAAATCAAAGGGGAAAATAAGCATTGAAGTAAGATTTTTTTAAAGCAAAAGAGAGGCTAATTTGCAGATGTCTATGCAAATAAATTTGAAAGTGTAGATGAAAAACACAATTCCCTAGGGAAAGGCATTTTACAAAGCTTGACCTCATTAGAGACAGAAAGAACCCTTTATCAGAACTATTTCCCCAGAAGAAATAGAAAAAAAAAAATCAAGAAATTAACACATTAAAAAAATCATTAGAACCAAATGGTTTCACAGGTGAATTCTACCAAACTTTCAAAGACCAGGCAGTAATAATACTCCATAAACTATACCAAGCATTGAAAAGGAAGAAAAGTTCCCAATTCATTTTATGATATATTGATTCCTAAATCTCTTAAGGACAGTACAAAAAAGAAAGAATGAATTACAAGTACTGATGCAAAAGTTCTACATAAAATTTTAGTGACTATCACCTTAAGAAAATAATACACCATGACCTAGTGGAATTTATTCCATGGATGCAAATTTGGTTCAATATTCAGAAATCCAACAATGTAATATACAATATTAATAGATATAGGAAGGAAAAAATTGATGACTACCTGTAGAGACAATGACAATACTTAAAAGCCGTCAACAAATTCAACTCATACTAACAAAACCCTCAAGAAAATAGGAACTGATGAATACTTTCTTAGCACGGTAGACTACTATACTGTAGTCATAGAGCCAGCTTCTTCCTTAATCAGGAAATACTAGTACTAGAGGCATTTCTATTAAGGTCAGGAACACGGCAAGGCACCCACTCACTCTACTATGCAATTCAACACTGTACTGGAGGGGTCGGGAAATGTATTTGACTGCCAGGCAGATACCACCTTTAACCAAGTGATCAACATTAATACCATCAGTAATGAGAAATAGATCCCATGTGCATCCTCATAAGATGCACTGAGATAAACACATCACTCTTGTATTCCTGCACAATAGAACAACCTGAATCTAATTCTGAAAAAACGGATAAATCCAAATTGAGGACGTTTTTCAAAATAACTGGACTGCAGTCTTCAAAAATGTCATTGCCACAAAAGACACAGAAATAATGAATGACTGTCTCACAACAAAGGTCGTAACAAGGAATATAATACATGATCTAGGACCTTCTTTTTGTATTATGTACATTATTGAGATAATTGGTAAATTATGAATAAAGTCTACAAATAGGTGATATTATTACCTGTACTGTGGTTGTGCAAGAGAAATCCTTGTTCTTAGGACACACACAGTGAAGTATTTAGAGGAAAAGGGGCATCACGCCTACAATTTATTCTCAAGTCATTCAGGGAAAAATATGTGCATATGGAGAGACATAAATATTGTGAAGTGTTAACATTTGAGGAATCTGGGTAAAGATGATGTAGAATTCTTGCAACTTTTCTGTAAGCCTGAAGTTTTATCAAAATGAAAATTTAAAAATTAGCAGTAATGATAAGAACAAACTCCTTGGATTCTCAAAGCTCTCAGCTACAACCCTGTGACTTCTTCCCTTCAAAATAAAATCTGTCAAGAGTATTCAATCGGCTCTCTCCATTTCCTCCTTCCCATTCATTCCTTAACCAACCCAATCAGGATCATATACTTTTGTTGAGATCATCAATGAACTTCCTACTGCCACACCACCTCTGCAGGCATCTCAGTGTCACTCGAGGGAGGGTAGTGATCACTCCTTCTTTCTGGAAACACTCTCCTCTTCTGGATTCCATGTCATTCCATTTTCCTGGATTCTCCCTCCTTCGTTAGCTGTTCCTTCTCCACATCTTTTGCTGAATTCCTCTCTATGGAATTCCTTTCTACGCTCTAAATGTGAGCGTGGTACTGCACTCAATTCTGGGTCCTGCCTCATCTCCAACTTTCCTTCATGATCCCAGCTTCAATGCCTGTTTCTATGCTGACACCTCCAAAGGTGTTACACCCAACCCCAACCTCTCTCTGAGCTCCAGATTCACAAATCATTCAGTCACGTATCTGTTATCTCCAATTGCATGGCTACAAGTTAAATCAAACTTACCCTGTCCAAAGTAGAATTCTTATACGTCTCCCCAGATCTGTTTGTTTTCCAGTCTTTGCCCCTAGTAAAGGGCACTAACATCCACCCATGTGCTTGCAGCTAAAACCCAGCATCTCCCTCAATGATCTCTCATGGAGACCTCTGTCTTTGTCGCTTCATCTAACTATGCTCACCCAAGTTGGAGCTCCTATCTGAACTACCCTCCAATCTGGACTCCTTGCTTCACTCTCGCTCCATACAGCCCATCCTCCAACAGAATTCAGAATAATCTTCTAAAAACATAAACCAGATCATGACACTTCCCTAATCAAATCTCCAGTCACTACAAATATTGCAATAAATATTAGTATCCTAAAGCTAATAACAAAGTACCACAACTGGGTGTCTTAAAATAGCAGGAATTTAATATCTCACAGTTCCGGAGGCTAGAAGTCCGAATGCAAGGTGCCAACAGGGCCATGCTTTCAAGGCTGTAGGGAAGATGACTGCTGGTAGTCCTTGGCTTGTGGATGCATCGCTCCTTTCTGCCTCTGTCTTCCCACAGCCTTCTTCCCTCTGTGTCTCTCTGTCTTTCTTCTTCTTATAAAGACAGCAGTCATCTTGGATTTAGGTCCCACCCCAATATGACATCTTAACTAACTTCTTCTGCAAAAACACTTTCACATAAGGTCACCATCGGGGCTTCCAGATGGACCTGAAGTTTAAGTGGGGAGGAGTACACTCTTCAACCCAATAAGCCACTTCTATTCCCATTGGAATGCATCCTAAATTCTTTATCACTGCACACAATCCTGCAGGACCTGCTTCCTACCTACCATACTATCCTCCTCAGACCTTTTGCCAGTATCTACTAGCAGCTCCTACATAAAGCCAAACCCGTTCCAAATGCAGGGCTTTTCTAAGGACTGTTCTTCTTGTCAGAAGAGTGTTTCTGCCAGGTGCTTGACCTGCTAGCCCATCCTCACCTCTTCTACTTCCCCAGTGGATCCTCTCTAAAGCACACCCCCATTTCCAGTCACTCTATAATTAGCATCCTGTTTATTTACTTCAAAGCACTATCACAGACTATAATTATTTTGTTTTTACTTTTTCTCAGTTTATTATGTGCTCCACTATAATCTCAGCATCTAGCATAGTACCCAGTACATGGGAGTGGATCATTGAGTATTCACTGAGTGAATCAATAAATTCAAATTAGTACAGAGACTGTACCAAATACACCTGCTCTAATTCCCATAGTACAGCGGTTCTCAACCTGTGAGTCGCGACCCTTTTGGTAGTCGAACGACCCTTTCACAGGGGTCGCCTAAGACCATCCTGCATATCAGATATTTACATTATGATTCATAACAGTAGCAACATTACAGTTATGAAGTAGCAACGAAAATAATTTTATGGTTGGGTCACAACATGAGGAACTGTATTTAAAGGGCCAGAAGGTTGAGAACCACTGCCATAGTACATGCCCATGACTATCTATATAGTCCTTAAAAATGTTTGTTGAAATCAACTAACTAATAAATTCCATCAATTTTCCCTAGGCCACAATTTATGCTTACACAAAATATTCTCCTGATCAGACTTTGTAAGAAAAAAACAATGGCTCTAATCCTGCCACCAAGTTCAAAATATTTATTAATAACTAGAGGCCTGGTGCACAAAATTCATGCACTGTGGGGAGGGTGTCCTTCAGCCCCGCCTGCAGCCTCTCCAATCTGGGACCCCTAAGGAGATGTTCGACTGCCAGACATCCCTCTCACAATCTGGGAATGCTGGCTCCCAACCGCTCGCCTGTCTGCCTGCCTAATTGCCCCTAACCACTTCTGCCTGCCAGCCTGACCACTCCCTAACCACTCCCTGCTAGCCTGACCGACGCCTAACTGCTCCCCTGCCAGCCTAATCGCCCCCAACTGCCCTCCCTGCCAGCCCAGTCGCTCCCAACTGCCCTCCCCTGCAGGCCTGGTCCCCCACAACTGCCCTCCTCTGCAGGCCTGGTCCCCCTCAACTGCTCTCCCCTGCAGGCCTAGTCCCCCTCAACTGCCCTCCCCTGCCAGCCATCTTGTGGCAGCCATCTTGTGCCCACATGGGGGCAGCCATCTTGTGTGAGGGCATGATGTTCAATTTGCATATTACCTCTTTATCATATAGGCTTACATTGGGGACTAGGTGAAAAACATAAAATGATTAAGCAAAAACAATCTATACTAATAAAAGCCTAGGTGGTCCTCGCGCCCTCATGCGCCACCCTCACATCGCCACAAGATGGCCACCACAAGATGGCTGGCAGGGGAGGGCAGTTGGGGGCAAACAGGCCAGCAGGGAAGGGCAGTTGGGGGTGATAGGGCTGGCAGGGGAGGGCAGTTGGGGGCAACCAGGCCTGCAGGGGAGGGCAGTTGGGAGTAATCAGGCCAGCAGGGGAGGGCAGTGCGGGTGACCAGGCCTGCAGGGGAGGGCAGTTGGGGGCAAATAGGCCAGCAGGGGAGGGCAGTTGTGGGTGATCAGGCCAGCAGGGGAGCAGTTAGGCTTCAATCAGGCTGGCAGGGGAGCAGTTAGGGGGCGATCAGGCTGGCAGGCAGAAGCAGTTAGGAGCCAGCAGTCCTGGATTGTGAGAGGGATGTCCAACTGCCGGCAGTCAGACATCCCCTGAGGGGTGCCTGATTGGAGAGGGTGCAGGCTGGCTGAGAGACACCCCCCCCCACATGAATTTCATGCACCGGGCCTCTAGTAACAACAATAAAAAACTACAAACAAACTCATGAATATAGTATGGTGATCACAAGAGGGAAAGTCGGGTAAGGAGAGGTAAAAGAGGGTAAATGGGGGATAAATGTTGATTGAAAGAGACTTAACTGGGGTGGTGAACACACAATATAATATACAGATGATGTATTATAGAATTGTACACTTGAAACCTATATAATTTTATTAACCAATGTCACCCCAATAAACTCAAATCCTATATAATAAGAGAGAAATATGCTAATTATCTATTACGCCATAACTTTACAACCAATCTACAAGTGGTGGAGAGCTACAGGAGGATGAGGCAATGAGCTAGAAGTGGAGAGAGCTACAGTAGGGTGGGCCAGTGGGCAGAGTGCTACAGGAGGGTGGGCCAGTGGGCAGAGAGCTACAGGAGGGCGGGGCAATGAGCTAGAAGCGGAGAGAGCTACAGTAGGGTGGGCCAGTGGGCAGAGTGCTACGGGAGGGTGGGGCAATGAGCTAGAAGCGGAGAGAGCTACAGTAGGGTGGGCCAGTGGGCAGAGTGCTACAGGAGGGTGGGGCAGTGGGCAGAGAGCTACAGTAGGGTGGGCCAGTGGGCAGAGAGCTACAGTAGGGTGGGCCAGTGGGTAGAGAGCTACAGGAGGGTGGGGCAGTGGGCTACTAGCAGCAGAGAGCTACCAGCAGCGGTGGGCAGGTGGCCAGCTGAGGCAAGCGGCAGCGAGCTACTTGCACAGTAAATAAATAAATAAAATTAAACTAAATTTTAAAAAGAATTATGTACCTAGCATAGCACAATTAAAAGCTCATCGAATTTCTGCTTATCAGATATTGCTTAAGCAGACCCACATACAAAGTGGAACCATACTCATCATGATGAAGATAAGCTGTAGCTTATTTAACTTCTTCAAGGTCATGTTATGAATAGGACTGTGTTACTAAAAATGCCATTTGTGACCCTATAACATTTGAGAGTTATGAGGAGCTCAGTATTCTTATCAAGGGTCAAGTGTACAACAAGGTGCTGCCCATGGAGGAATATCACATTACTTCACTGTCTCAACTGTACCACTAAAGGAATTTTCACGGAATAATAATTTGCACTACATCTACTTGAAGCAATTTTGTATTTATTTATTCAATTGAATTATTTATGTTATTCATAATGAAATGAAATTCAAAAAGCATTGGTTCCATCACATTTTCCTTTGCTTTCATTTGGTTTCCTGCATATGACTATTTTTATGCAAATGAGGTTTTGATGACATTAAACATTTTCTACTGATTTTCCAAGAACAAATATGTTCTCTCCATATGCCACCGTCTTCATTTTCCTGCATCCATCCTCAAAGCTCTGTTGGCTGATCAGAATTTCTTCTAAATTAACTCCGAGGGCATTCCATCTGTAATACTGATGAACCTGTCTTCCTTTGCAGTGCCCATGTAGCACTCCCATTAATACCTGAATTTAGCCCATTTTGCCCATTCCACCAGAAGCCTTACTTATCCCCCCAGCTCTAACAGTGCTGTAAATCTCACCTTGTTACAAAGCATCCTGTCGATACCCTGCTCTACTCACAGAGCAAAAACAATGAGGAACCCCCCATGTAAAAAAGGCATTGTGGCTGCACAGACATTTGCCTTATATTCAGGGCTAAGGAACAATTGTTTTCAGGACAAATCAGAGTGGAATTCGGCAGGTTGCCTACCCTTGGGCTTTCTTGTAGGTGTGTGTGTGTGTGTGTGTGTGTGTGTGTGTGTGTGTGTGTGTTTTACCTTAGATTCACAGGACAGGCAGAGTAACCCCCTAGAAATATCAGATCGCAGGTTTCAAGTCTAGAGTCTCCAGTAACCAGCATTATAGAAATTTTTGATTGCTCCATGAGCTGTTCTCCTACCGTTCTAAAGTGCCTACAATCCTGACATAAGGCAGCAAAGGGCTACAGAATCAAGGACAACATTTATGCAAATTCCAACGCTGGTTTGATTTAAGGTTATAAATCAAGAATCCCATTGTCCATAAACACATCTACATTTGGGAAACATGATTTGGGGGAACATGAATTTGGAACTCAATGACCCGGGAGGCTGTGAACAGGCCACGAAGCAGATCCATTTGCATAGACAAGACAAGGTGCACACTGGTTTCTATCCACTGATTTCAAGTTTCTCATGCAAGAAATTGAAACTTGTCCAGAAAGCTCTCTAGAACAGAAATGGAGGGGTATCTTTTCCGTGGCCTCACTTTAATGCATTTAGATGAGAATCCTCTCAGGTCCCAATAAAAGACTGAATTAATTTTGCCAACTCATAAACTTTTAGGCTCAGGATGACACTGCCTCTAGCAAGAAGTGGGAATCCTTTCTTAAAAATGAGGGAAATCTTTGACCCCCATCATGTTTAAGGTGACGCTTGCACTGCAAATAGTATCTTAGCTTCATATTTCTCTTCCTATTCTACATCTCTGTGTTGGAGACATCCCAGAGAGTTATCAACCATTTCATGGGGTATAATAAAATTCTAAAAGGCAAATAATTCAAAATGAGCTTGATTTCTATTAACTTTCATTTGTTAAAATAAATGGATGAACGTGAGTTGGGAAGGAACAGGTGGGGAGGGAGGGAAGTGACACAAGCTGAGCCACCAACAAAGGACATGAACTGCCCCAAGTGTGGGAACCCCCGCCCTGACCTTACTTCCTCTTCCACCTGCCTCCTGGAGAATCTCAGAAGATGGTGGGGTCCTAGGATGCTCACATTTTAAAATTAAGAACCACTCACGGAGCTTGGAAAAATATAGATGCACTGCTTCTGTTCTGGTCTACCATCTCTGTAGCAGCCCTGTTGATTCAAATGCAAGGATCCTATTGCCCAAACCATGATAGGCCTGCAGGCTCTCAAACTTGTGGGACATTGGGGTCACCTGGGGAGCTTCTTAAAAATAATTTAATATGGATGCTTGGGGCCCACTCCCGGAGATTCTGGTTTGCTTACTCTGGGGTAGAGTCTGGGCAGCCCAACCTTCAAGCTCTCCAGATGATTTCAATGCCCAGCTGAGACTGAGAACCATCGGTGTAGGGAGAGCAGGGATGCGAGCCCTATAGGAGCATCTACCTTTTACTTTCCCAACTTCGGACACCTTTACCCAAAGATCATTCCATCCTCTTTGAATACTCATCTTTACTCCAAGGTTCACATCTTCTCATAGCAGGCAGGAAATGATCACGAAAACTGAGCCATTCGCTCTTGGCTATGACAGTTGGGGATATTAAGACAGGAGCATCTGATTGAGGTAACAAAGGGTTTCTTTCTGCTGCCCAGATCCCAGAACAGCTTGCAAGAGGAGGAGCAGTCACGCCCACCCGAGCTTTGGAGGCCCAGTCAAGCTCCGCCTTGGAGCAGCTTCACCAAAAGTCTCCAAAATCAAAACTTCACTGAGTACACAGGCCTCTGCAGGCAAGGCCACCGCTGAATAATGCCCAATCTTTCCCTCCTGACCCTCTCAGAGGTTCTCAACACACAGAAGTAATTCACAGGGAGTGGCCAAAACTTCAGACCAGGAACTCTGTTGGGCTCGGCAACCTACATTATTAGAAAGCCCCACAGGCTGCCCTTTGAGAAAAAGCACTCTATAATGTGCTTTTTAATATTCAGCCCTTTTCATGAAAAAATTATTTTCATATGTGGGAAAATAATTTCAATGCGTGAAAAAGTAGAGCATACATTGTACTGCTTTTGGTCTAACCACTACTGACGATGGCAAAGAAGCAGAGGAGGCAGCTGGCCCCATCCCACTGGCTTTCCCAAGTGTCCCTGCCCTCAGGACATCTGGACTGACCTCCTTCATAAGGAAGCTGCTGTAAATCTCAAAGCTGAACCTCTGATCCGGCCCGGAAGAGCCTTAGGAAGCGAACATGCCCTTCCCAGGCACTCAGCACAGCCTGGTGTCTGTCTCAGGCCGGCTGCCTCGCACTTTAGTGCCAAGTTCAGGACAAGGAGTGTGAATTACCCTAGAGCCAAGTTTTCCATCTGAGTGAGACATGCAGTACTAACCCACTTTTCAGAGAGGTACTTCCCTAAAGAATCTATCATTCCATGTGGCGTGTTGTAAGGATAAGAGGGATGTGTGGCAAAGGATCTCTAAAAATATTGCAGCTAATGTTTACTGTTCAGATGTTAATACAGGAGAAGGGCTGAGACTAATGCAGTTCATGCGTAACATTTTACTCCCCACAGCAATCCCGTAAAGTAGATATTATTACATCACCATTTCACATATGAGGAAACCGAGGCACAGAAAGGTTATATGATTCTCCCAAAGGTCGCATAGCCAGTAAGAGGTGAAACTGGAATTAGAACAGAGTTCCAGGTCCATGCTCTTGACTTCTATGAAAAACTCTCTCATGAAGGTTTTTAAATGGTCCAGACATGCTTTTCAGATGTACGGAGCTCACAAATGTGGGATCAACATTCACCCACAAACGCTTCAGGAATTACTATCCTCACATATTAAAAGGGAAGGCATCCCTACCAGCACATTTCCCTTCACCCCCCAGCTGAATAAGGACCAGCTCTGACAAAAGAAGTCTCCCTGGTTGTGCCTCTAGGTTAAATCAACTTTACAGTAATGTATTTCCTAAACATAATAGTATTTTTTAAAATTTATTTTTCCTGAATTTTACAAAAAATACTGCCGGGGTCCAGCCCCAGCGGGTCCAGGGGTCCCCAAAGGTGTAGACGGAGTAGGCGAAGAAGGAAGGACACGGAGACAGTGTTCAGTTGATCAGCAGCCTAGCCAAGGATCTCCAGCCAGGATCTCCAGCCAAGTTCTGGTCTGGATCTCCAGAGAGGTTCTGCTGTTTATTGTCTTGTTACATCCGTATTTATACCAGTTGATTTTAATCCTGTCAATTTCTATTACAAAGGTTAGGGCGTTTCTTATCTCCAGTCCAGGGAGTAAAGATTATGTAGCTTAAGCATGATTGTTTGTAGTTAAAGTGATTAACTACCCGCCTGGCATGAGTTTCAGCCCCTCCCTAATCTTCAGGGAAAAATCCCTACCTGGGAAAACAACCTTTCTCGGAGAGGTGACCTTGGTTAAAACACACAGCGCTAAGGGGAGCAAACATATTAAGAACAGTATGCTATATACGCCAGGTCCCTTGAAACATATGCTGTGCAGATGTTTCTATCCTGCAGCAACTGTGTCAAGCAGCAAGGATGGACCGGCTTCCGGCAAAATACTCTATCCCTTAAAGAGGATTTCAACCATATCTATAATAATAAAAGCATAATATGCTAATTAGACCAGACATCCTTCCAGATGACCTTCTGGACAAAGCCGGGGCTGCAAGGGAAGCCCAGGTCCTGGGTGCCAGAGAGAAGCCAGTGCTGGCAGCCGGGGGAAGGCAGGCCTACTCTTGTACGAATTTTGTGCACTGGGCCTCTAGTTACACTATAAGGCTATTTTAATGGGCAATAGTTAATCAAATTAGCCCTTGTGGTAATGGGATTCTGTTACAGCTGGAGGGGGTAAAGGGACCAACAGAAGAAGACTAACTAAGGAAGCATATGTGCACGCACACATACACACATACACATAATTTCTCAGAGAAATGGTCCTGTCTTAGGACTCAGAATTTCTTCTTCTTCTGGTGATACCAGTGTGAAGTAGGAGGTTCCAGTCCACACATGGGAGGACAGGCAGGGCACCTGGTGTGGAGAGAGGGGCACAGGCCCTGAAGATACACACACACACACACACACACGCACACACGCACACACACAGCTGGATTTGAATCTGGGCACCAGCACTTACTAAGCCTGTGACCTCAGGTAGGTTGCTCAACTTCTCCAAACTCCCCACCACTTTCCTCATTATAAAACAGAGATGGCAACAGCTACTTCAGAGAGCAGTTACATTTAAATGAGATCAATAAAACATGCAGCACAATGACAAACACATAAGAGGCAGTCAATAAGAGGGAATTATTATTGTGGTTAGTGAATCAGAGACACTCCTAAGCAGGCACCTATTTATCATTTCAACCAACAAGTACTTATAGGGTAGCTACCCTCTGTGCTGACTTCTGTGGAAAAGAAAGGTTAACACAGGATCCTTAGCCATCGTTAAGGTTCTGTCATTCTAGATGAAAGCCAACTTATGACCCACGGCAATCTGCTGCCCAAGGAATGATTCAGAAAACAAACATACAGAAGAAGCCTAGTTGCAGCTTTAATGATCAGATGTTTCCTTTCCAGGGAGGAGGGAAAACTTGAGCTGGGTATTGACCGATGAGTAGATTCTTTCCACTAAATTATATCTAACACCATAACTCACATAGGCACACAACTCACATACACACAGACTCAACCTAAAACACCCACTGGGCATGGATGACTCTGAAAGCCCCATGGTCAGTCCAGCCATCATCCTGACCTCCAGACCCAAACATGCAGCTGTCCGCCGGACATGACATGAAGATGGTCCACAGGCATCTCACGCTGCCTGTGTCCAAAGCAGGCACTGTTGGAATTTAACAGGTTAGAGTTTATGGCAATAAAGGGAAGAGGAGACTGTCTGAGTGAAGCAAAATGAATTCCAAAGAAACTTGACATCTGGATTTATAAGCACGAAGCCAAAGGAGAAATTGAAGATAACAGTAGTAGAAACTGTCCATAAATTACCCACGCAGGCTGGAAACAGGAGGCAAACCATAAAATGTGTTCAGGGACCTCAGCGGCGGCTTTAATACACACAGATTTCTGTGCTGTTAGGGGTTCCTGCCCCACATTACGGAATAATTGGGCAAGCAGATCATTAATATGCCATTTCATGATATGAGATGGTATATCTCAGCACAGGAAAGGAGTAGAGGTTTTTAAAGCCTTGCTTGGCTTCTGGTGTCACCACATTTTACCTTCTGGCTCACACACACATAGCCAAATAATGAATGAAGCTGAAGAGATTCATCTCCTGTTGTGACCTCAATAAATCTATTACTATGGGGAACCCTGGCCAAGCAGAACAGCTATCTTCCCCACAAAACAAGTACCTCTGCAGGGGTCTCCCTCCTGGTTAAGGAATTAACTCCCCCTTTGTCTCCCAAGCTAGCAATCTCTTGATTGCACCTACTTCATCCATATCCAATTACTTGCCTCATCTTGCTGATCCTCCGAAAAATGTTCTTGAATCTAGCCATTCTACTCCACCTCCTCTTAGCCCCTGGTTTGTTACAGAGAAATACCTGCTGTGAAAGCCACACAATCAATTATAAAACATAAGCTGTGTTATTAGAAGTCTCTCTCTCTCTCCACAGTGCAGTGCCTCACACATAGCTGACCCTCGGCACAGGTTGGGTGGATGGAGAAAAGACTTATATTTAGTCATCCTGCCATCAGCCTTTATCTCCTCTAAGCTATCCCCCACATTTCTCCCACAATTAGTCATAATTTTAAAAAATCAGAGGGTAACAATAATACCATCTTGCCTCACAGCCTTCATTGGTGCCCACTGAAATGATAAAATCTGTGCCTAACACAGGCTAGCACGTGAAGTGCTTTGCAGGGCTCCCCTTACCCCCAACCTCTTCCACAATTCACTCTGGAAACTGAGCTGAGCTACAAGATTCTGTGCTGTTCCCCTACCCCCCAAATCCAAGATCATTTCCAGTACTCCTCCTGCACTCACTCTTCTCTCTCAAATGCCCTAGATTCTCTTTGGAGGGAAAAATTCCCCCTCACCCTTAAGACCAAGGTCACCTCTGTGCCATCATTTGCTTCTCCCAGGAGGGCGCATTCCCTTGTCTTAGGTGCTAGGGCCCTCTGTGCGCAACCCCAGGACTGTGGACAGTGGCGGCCATCCCTTCTCTCAGATTTCCCAGGAAGCCCAAATGTGCTGTGCTCCTCTCCAGGCTGCCAGCACAGTGCCTGGCAGGTTGGAGGCTCCACTCAAAGGCCATCCTATATAATAAAAGCCTAATATACTAAGTGTCTGGTCATCCAGTCATCCGTTCAACCAATCAAAGCATAATATGCTAATGATATAATAAGGCCGCTCAACTGCTCGCCATGATGTGCACTGAACACCAGGGGGCAGATGCTCCAACCCGTAGGTTAGCTGCTGGGGTCTGGCAGATCAGGACTGAGTGAGATGGGCCAGACATGCTCTGGAGCCCTCCTATGGTCCCTCCCTGGCTGGCCAACCTTCCACATCCCTCCCTGGCCCCGATCATGCATGCAATCCAGGCTCAAGGTCCCCATCTTCCCGAGTGCATGAATTTTGTGCACCAGGCCTCTAGTTTTTAATATTTTTTTAAGAATGAAAGAAAAGAAATATATACCACAGTTTTCTATCCATTCATCCACTGATAGGCACTTAGGCTGGATTAGAAAACTGTGGTACATCTACACAGTGGAATACTATGCTGCTGTAAAAAAGAAGGAATTCTTACAACAGCATGGATGGTACTGGAGAGCATTGTGCTAAGCAAAATAAACCAGTCAGAGAAAGATAAACATCACATGATCTCACTCATTTGTGGAATATAATTAACATCATAAACTGATGAACAAAAATAGATACAGAGCCCTAACTGGTTTGGCTCAGTGGATAGAGCATCGGCCTGCGGACTCTCTAGGTTCGATTCCTGTCAAGGGCATGTACCTTGGTTGCGGGCACATCCCCAGTAGGGGGAGTGCAGGAGGCAGCTGATTGGGGGCGGGGGTAAGAGATCAACCAAAGGACTTGTATGCATGCATATAAGTATAAACAATGGACACAGACACTAGGGGGGTGAGGGCATGTGCCGGGTGGGTGGGGGAGGTCAATAGGGGAAAAAGGAGACCTATGTTCTAGTATTTATAATACTTTAAATAATAAAAAAGTAAAAAATAAAAAATAAATATATATCCAAAGAAAAGCAAAAAAAGTATTATCTTTAGCACCTCCAAATAAGAGAAAGAGGTATTTACAAAAATGTTTTTGAAAAAGCTGCTTTGAAACAGCGTGGGCAAACATTTTAAACAAAAGATACATACCGTGTACTTTCAAAATAAACTCTAGATAGATGGAGGAGTGAAATGTGAGAGCCAGGGAACAGCCACACAGAGCAGAATATATTTATAAGTGTTCTGAGGGATGACATCTTCCTCAACTTTGAAGCAGTGAAGAAAGGAAAATTGAAGAATCGACAGTTTAGGATTCAAACAATTTAAAGTATCTGTCCAGTGGAAGGAAAAATAAAATCACAAAATTTAAGTAAAAGGGAAAACAGCATATTGGAAACCATGTGCATGAACTCTGACAAGCAAGTGGTTAATCCTACTACTGCCCAAAAATTCACTCATATTAATAAGAGAAACAGATTCTCAGGAGTAGTCTAATAATAAAACAATAAGAATTAAATCAACATGAGATTTTGCATAAAATTTGCAATAGAATTTAAATCCTCTAAACATGGAAGAGCTTTTGGGGGGCTTCACAAGAAGAATCTTGCCCATTGGGGTGCAATTTCTCCTGGGCCTGGACGTGCAAGGGAAGAAGAAAGCAGCCGCTCTGGCCCTGACAGCTGCCTCCCTACCCATCCCCAGGGCTCAAATATCAAAAAAGCATCTTCTACAGGCAAGGCCTTTCCCACTCTTGGACAGCAAGGATTAACTTGCAATTAAAAAGATTAATTTGGTAATGTCTGCTATGAAGCCTACAATTTACAAGGGTGCCTCTGGTTATCATGTGTGGCCTGTGGGCAAGCTCTCAAATGTATCTCTAATTTCCCCTTCAAATTCCTCCTCCAAAGAGCTGTCCAAATCATCTAAAAAGGCAAATGTGGCCATGTCATCCAACCTAGATCTCCAACTCTTTCTTCTACCCTACTTTCACCCTTCCTATCTTGTGCTTAATTTTTTGGTATAGATTTACATGTATAGCTTAAACTTCTGTTTTATTAAAACAAAACATGTATAGTTTCATCCACTTTTCTAATCTCCATTTCTTAATAACAATGATTGTGCTACTATTTCTTGATGTTTAAATTTTAGATATTTTCAATTAATTTTGTTTCTGAAGATTAAGATTTAATTTTCTTCTACTACCCACTCACACCCCCATTCCTTCTCCTTCCTCTTGCAATATAGTTATATCATAATTAGTAGTTAAACAATTATCCATTATTTACATTTGTATGACCATATTGTTTACAGCTGAGCCACAGACTGTATGGAATTGCAATTCCTTTCTTGAGAAAATCTTGTTTTGTTGTGTAGGTAATAATTGCTTTTTCACAGTTTTTTTTCTGTGACTATCACTAATTCAGTCCCCAACTTTTAGAAAGAATGGTTTAAAATATCTTGCAAAGGCAACTAAAGAAAAAATAAACAAGTGGGACTACATCAAATTAAAGCTTCTACACAGCAAAAGAAACCATTAACAAAATAAAAAGGCAATCTAATGAATGAAAAAAAACTATTTGCAAACCATATATCTGATAAGGGGTTAATTTCTAAAATATATTTTAAAAAGTCCTACAACTCAATAGCAAACATAAAAAATCTGGTTTAAAGATGAGCAGAGAATCTGAATTTTTCCAAAGAAGACATACAGATGGGCAACAGGTACCTGAAAAGATGCTCAATTGTAACTAATCATCAGGGAAATGCAAATCAAAACCATAATGAGCTATCACTTCACACCTGTTAGAATGGCTATTTTAAAAAAGACAAGAAATAAATAATAAGTGTTGGTAAGGATGTGGAGGTAAGGCAACCCTTGGGCACTGTTGGTGGGGATGTAAACTGGTGCAGCCACTATGGAAAACAGTATAAATGTGCTTCAAAAAGCAAAATAGAACTACCACATGACCCAGAAATTCCACTTCTGGGTATTTACTGAAAGAAACCCAAAACACTAATTCAAAAAGATGTATGCACCCTCATGCTCATTGCAGCATCATTTACAATAGCCAAGATGGAAACCTAAGTGTCCATTGATAGGTGAATAGAAAAATAATATGTGATATACATACATACATACATACACACACACACACACACACACACACACGAATATTATTCGGCCATTATACTAGGTGATGTAAGTGAGAAAAAGATAAATACCATATGATCTCACTTACTAGTATATAAGGAATCTAACAACAACAAACAATCTCCTATATACAGAAAAAAAATTGGTGGTTGCCAGAGGCATGGGGTGGAGGGGTGGGAGAAATGGGTCAAGAGAGTTAAAAGATACAAATTTCCAGTTACAAAATAAATACGTCATGGAGTAGTAATGTACACCATGGTGACTACAGTTAATAATACTGTATTGCATATTTGAATGCTGCTAAAAGAGTCGGTCTTAAAGTTCTCATTATAAGAAAAAAAATTTGTAGCTATTATGATGACAGATTTTAACTAGACTTATTGTGGTAATCATTTTGCAATGTGGACAAATATCAAATCATTATGCCTGAAATAAATAACATGTTGTATGTCAATTATACCTCAATAAAAATAATTTTTTAAAATCCTAATACAGTAAAAAACAAAGTAATTAAACAATTATATCCCCTGCCCCCCCCCCCTTTGTATACATTCCTCTTATATCCCTTTATCTTCCTGTCCTAATATGAATGGTTACCCTTGAAATGTTACCCTGGACAGCCCTTCATCATCTCTCTGGGATCTGCTTTTAGTATTCTCTTGTACCCTTTTCCTCATTCCTATTATCATTCTCTTTCTTATTTTACTCCCTTGTTTTACTGGAGCATATATTTGAGTAGCTTCCTGAAAACAGATGCAGAGAAGGTAAACTTGTTGAGACCTTACACAAATGTAATGTATTTACTTTCTGCTTGCTCTTGGCACAAACTATTCTATGGTTAACTCTAGAATTCTAAGTTGAAAATGCTTTTTTAAAACTTGCCTCTTAGTTTTTACTGTTGCTACTGAGAAATCCAATAACAACTATATTTGAGTCACTTTTTTCTCTGAAAGCGTTTAGGACTTGCTCTTCACCCATGCTGATCTGAAATTTTTAATTTACATTTCTTAATCTGGGCTTAATATTTTCCCTTTCACTCAGCATGTAGATAGTGGGTGAGACTTTCCAATCTGAAAACTCTAGAGTTCTGGGAAATTTTCCTGTATCATTTCTTTGATGATTTTCTTCTCTCTGTTTTCTCAGTTCCCCTCTGACATTCTTATTAGTTGATGTTGAACCTGCTGGACTGATCTAATTCTTTTCAAGTCTTTTCTCTCATATTTTTATTTTTTCTGTCTTCCAGAAGACTTTCTCAATGCTGTCTTTCAACCTTTTATTACATTATTTATTTCTATCTCATTTATAACTTCCAAGATTTGTTTTTTATTCTCTGATTATTATTTTAACATAGCACTTGACTCTTGTTTTGCAAATAAAACACATTTCTATGTCATGACATGATATCTCTCTGTCATGAGTTATAAAGTTTGTAATCTCTGCTTCCTCCAAATGTTTTCTATTTGCTGTTGCTAAGGCCTTTTATAACAGAGACTCTCCTGAGATGTCTAGGGATCCTCGCTCTCATTTCTTATTTTAGATTAAAACAGTATGAATAGTTGGATGGAGCTTTACAACAGGCATAACTTACTAATAGCTCATGAGCAGAACCCAACCATTTGGGGAGTATACCCCCAACTCTCATATCTATTGGCCTTTTTCTTGGCTAGATGGTTTCTGCAGAGTAGTTTAAAAGCCTTGAGGGGTAATGAGGTTGAGAGTGTTCCCATTTAGTATGCAGCCTTATCCTCTGACCTAGGTTACACCTTATGAACTAAAGCCCAGAGTTCACCTTCTCCAGAGAGGAATCCTCCCATATTCCACTGGGTAGAAAAAGATAGACTCTGGTTGTGCAGAGTTGGAGAAAGGATCCAAAGATCCAACTGCAATCCTTCTACTCAAATCTACCTCCCAGCCATCAGAAGTACCCAGAACCTCCCATTTCTGGGTCTCTGGCATTCTGAGGTATGATTAGGCTATGTTCTTCTGCTCTTACCACCACTCTCCACCATATGCAGGCAGTTGGGTCTCAGCCTCATCCAGTTTGCTGTCGGTTACCTTTCATCCATCCTCTTGCCATCTTCTAAAACTTTGTAGGTGACTCTTCCCCGCTGTCACTGCCTGTCTCATTGTCCCTTAGACTAGGTTGCCATCTTCTCTAGTTCTTTATTATCAGTGAAATTTCAGGAGTGACCAGAAATAAGTGGCATGCTCAAGCCACCATGCTACGCTACAGAGCACTATGGACCTATACATTCTTCTCCGAGCACACCATTTTTTTATTTGTACCCCTAACTCTGATCTTGCTGTTCCCCTGCCTGGTCTGCCCTTATCCCTTTCCCTTCTTCAATTTTCCAACCTTTACTGGTCCTTCAAAATTAAGCTCAGGCAGCATCTCAAGCAGGAATCTTTCCCATATACTCCCTGCACATGCTATGTATATCTCTGGCCTGATACACACCATACAGACCATATTGTGCTGAACTAATCTGCCCGCACATCTGTCTCCCTCCATAGACAAACAGTAAGTAGGCAAGAACTGTGTCTTATCCAATGTCCTGCCTCTATCTGGTGTGGGGAAAAACATCTGAGACATAATATGTGCTCACTAATATTTGTTCAACTGACCCATTTCCAGTAGCTTCATGTTGGAAGCATTTTCATTCTCATAGGAGTGAAAAGAATAGGACTCTGTTTATTTGCCAATGTTCAAATAAGGAAGGCTAATCAGAGAGTACCAGAAAATGAAAACAGCCAGATGTTTTTAAGAGCAAAAGTCCAGGAATACAAAACAGTTTCCAACAGGGGTGATGTATATTTTTCCTAGCGATTCAAATGAATATATGCTTATTAGGCAGGGAGAGAGAGTTAACAGGTTCCATGGTGAATCCTGCAATTTTAAATCCATTTAAGATAATTTTCTTTATCTCAAATCTATTTTTCTCAGTAACCAGGATACTTAACTGATTTGTACAAAACTCATTTGAAAAAGAAATAATCTGCTCTAAACAAGGGCACACTCTGAATAGGAAAAGAGACACTACAAACCTAACAGGAAACGAAAAATCTTTTTGAGAGGCCAAGGCGGACTCCTGCTTAGAAAATAGGTTTTCCCTCCAGCATCTTGATTCTATGAGCAATTTCGTTTCTCGATTTCACCAGGAGAAAACAAATAATTCTTAAATCTGAGGGCATAGAAAAAAAGAACTTTCATAAGACAATCAAGATGCCAAACAAACTGTTTAAATGGTAAGAATCTCAGACAAAAGAGTAGAAACAGCCATGGATGTACTTTCTCACCTGTCAGCTTGGCAAAGCATTTTGTAAATGGCAGCACCCAGTTTTGGAATGGTCAATTAAAATTCTAAAAGGAGTAGGGGTTGCTACAAACTTTTGGGAGAGGAATATCACAATATGTGTCTAGAGCCTCCAAAAATATTCCTACAATGTGATCTAAGGATTATACTTTTAGAAATGTGAATTAAGAAAATAAATATCTAATCAATACACATAAAGACTTGAATGGGAAGCTAGTCATCGAAGCGTTATTTATAATAATGAAAAATCAAAGTCCCAAACAATGGAAATAATTATCATAGCTAATAACATCAGAAAATGCTCATGAAATAACGTTAAATGAAAAAAAAAAGAGGTAAAACAATATATCATATTCTCCTAATCTGCAGAGAAAACAGACTTGAAGACAGATTTTAACAGTTGCTATCTCTAGGTAATGAGATCATGGTGATTTCTGATTTTTATTGAAAACTTTCTGTATTGCAGACCTTTCTATATGTTTCTGGGTTGCTTTTATACAAATCAAATGTTTTATTTAGCTAATATTTCATAATCAACAGTACTCAGTTTATTGGTTGTGGAGGAGACTGAGATAAAAGCTCCCTCACGAGTTACAAATGACATCAGAAAATGTCACAGACTGGGGTCTTCATCCACCCATAGGATCAAGGGATCTCCTCTGAATGATTGAACCAGAACTTACTTGGTGGGACGATAATCCGGAATGGAACGATCCAGTGAGATTTTTTCACTGAGGTAGGAATTGTAGCCATACTTCTCATGGGGTCCCTTGGCTTTTTCCTCTTCAGCTGGGGAAAGGGTAGCAGGAAGGCCCCCTTTGCCCCGCCCACCATAACCTTCAATGAGCCCAAGGGATTTGGATAAGCCTAGAAAAACGAAGGGAAAAAAGAATTATTTGAAAGCCACTATATTGTGATATGTTACTCAAGCTCAGATGCAGCTTCAATGGAAATTTTAACATCACCTGTGATGGAAAGAATTATGTTCTCATTTGATCAGTCTTGGGAATATGCTCTGAGCACATCTATATTGAGAATTGAGAGGAGAGGCAAGGCAAAGGTGAGTTGTGGGTTTAGGTCTTGTTCCCTAAACCCTCTCCCTTTTTGAGAACTGGGGTCTATAAAATAGACTGCCCGGAGTCGTAACCGAGGGGGATACAAGAAATGGGACAGAACGGGGTTATTGTTCATGCCTGTTTTCCTCTCCCCACGGGGCTATGACAACAAGGCTAGCAAGGCCCAGAGACACCCCATATAACACTAGATAAGAAGAGCTGGTAACAGGAAACTGCAAAAATGCAGGTGTTTTTACTTCATTTGAACAAAGAACGATATACAGATTGCTTTTATCATGAGTTTAAAGTGTGTAACAGCCTGACACGGTTCTTTACTTAAAGGTTTTATTTAAATTTCATCTAAATGGCAAAGGAAATACAAAATGCTTGAGAATAAATTACAGCAGGAAAAAACCCATAAGGGTGATAACTGTGCCAAGTAGAGTAGGAGGCCCCGGAACAAGCCTCACTGAGCAACTGCAAGTTCCCGGATGGTGGCAGCTTTACAACTATTGTCCCATTACACGATGAACAGCTTCATGGGCAATTTTTAAATCCTAGAGCTATGGGAGGTTTTACTACTCAGCTACTTGTCCATTTCAAATGCCCAAGCTACTCAGTACACACACATACACACACACACGCTACACACGCACACACACACACACAACATGCACTACACACGCGCACACACATGCAGAACTATATCCACAAAAGTCTCACTGCTGCCACTGGTAGGAAAAACATGGACTAGGGTTGTAGATGGTTCCCTCAGCCTTCACAGTGGGCAGCCCACTTAGCCTAGGAGGATGCAACCTTTAAGGAATTCCATGCAAATCATAGACCCACAGGTCTGTTCCAGTTACATGGTCCTCTATCACATAATGGCAAGACTTGTATTCATTCCCTTTTCTGCTTCTCTAAAAACAGGTATTTATTTTCTGTAATACCAAGATTAGAAGGCAAAGGTTGAATGAATATCTCAGAGTTGAACTTAGTTGAAAATCATTTTTCTGCCTGAGAATCATCTCCACTGTTCTTCGGGAACCCTGACATCTTTCCTGCCTGCCACCATCCCAATACAGGCATCAGCAACTGAGAATTTGATTACTGCAGCACCTCCTACCAGCTTCCTGGTCTTTAATCTCTCCTTCCACATTAATGTGCAATTCCAATAACATCGCCTTCACCATGCTCAAAAAATCTACAAGAACTCTATCCATGTCGAGTATAAACACCTGAGTTGGGTTTTAAAATGACATTATTAGGGGGAGGTAGAATGGTGCAGGTACTTTGGAAAATAGTTTGACAGTTTCTCAAAATGCTAAATATACTTATCATATGATCCAGCAAGTCCATTCCTAGGTATATGTCCCAAAGAAATGAAAATATATGCCTACACAAAAACTCGTACACATATGTTCAAAGCAACAGAATTCATATAACTAAACGTCCATTAGTTGAAGAATGGATAAATAAAATGTGGTATATCCATACTGCGGGAAGCCACTGCTTGCCGATACTGTCATGAGAATGCACCAAGGAACGTGGAAGGCCGAAGGACCTTGAGCGTTAGCAGGGCTGAAGCTAAGCACAGATTGTTCGTGTTGAGATAGCGGTGGCTCAAGGCAATTCCCTAACCCCGTGGTCGGCAAACTGCGCTCGCGAGCCACATGCGGCTCTTTGGCCCCTTGAGTGTGGCTCTTCCTAAGCCTTAGGAGTACCCTAATTAAGTTAATAACAATGTACCTACGTATATAGTTTAAGTTTAAAAAATTTGGCTCTCAAAAGAAATTTCAATCGTTGTACTGTTGATATTTGGCTCTGTTGACTAATGACTTTCCGACCACTGCCCTAACCTGATAATCCTTTTACTGTTTACCAAACTTTACCTTTGATACGCCTGTATGCATTGCTAAAGGGCAAATATGTATTCAAGTAAATAAATAGCAGACCAGGCCAGAAGTCGGTGTGCCTCTTCAAGAAAGAGGCTCTCTATCTCTCTCCCTTCCTCTCTCTAAAAAATCAATAAAATATATTTTAAAAAAAATAAAAAAATAAAAAGAAAGAGGCTCCACCTGGCCCCCAATGCCTTCTAAATTCCTATTTCTTGTATAGTATTTTCATTTGTGCGTCGGCTCCTCTTTCAGATCCTGAACCCCGCCATGAAGGTCGCAGCACCATACAATGAGATATTATTGGCAATACGAAAGAATAAGAGTGATATATGCTACAACATGGATGAACCTTAAAAACATTATGCCAAATAAACAAAGCTAGTCAGCAAATGCCACACATTGTATGATCACATTTACATTAAATGTACAGACTATGCAAATCTGTAGAGGCACAACATAGATTAATATATGCTTAGGGCTGAGGAGATTAGGGGAGGAAATGGGGAGTGACTACTAACACATATGGGGTGGCTTTCAGTGATGGAAATGTTCTGAAGTTAGATTGTGGTGATGTTTGGCCAAATTTGTTTGGCCATACTAAAACTCACTACATTGTACACTTTAAGTGGATGGACGAGATGCTATGTGAAAATTTTCAATAAAGCTATAAAAAACTGACTTTGATAGATATTTCTGTTTCCAGCAAGAAGGAAGGCTAAAACAACATAAAAAGTTTCCAGTAAAGCACCTAGAAATGCTGAATAAAAGACTTTTAAGCCCAGCAGTTGTGGCTCAGTGGTTGAGCATCAACCTATGAACCAGGGCACATGTCTGGGTTGCGGGCTTGATCCCCTGAGTGGGGCGTGCAGAAGGCAGGATTCTCTCTCATCATTGATGTTTCTATCTCTCTCTCCCTCTCCCTTCCTCCCCAAAAGCAATAAAAATTTATTTTTAGAAACTTTAAAAATATTTTAAATACATAGCAGAGCTTACAAGAAAGAAAGGGAAGCTCCCAGAGGTAAGTTAAAATCTGAGTTGAGACTGTACCTGCTGGGGTGGGATGAAGGATGGATTTCGCGTTAACAAAAGGTTGGAGTAATAGGGCCTATACGTGCACAAGACATGAGACTTTTTTATACCTTAAATGTTTCATAAGAATTTTTAATTATGAAGGTAAAGGTTCCCATTTACCCAAAACCTGATTTGGGAACCTATCTGGATATAGGGTCTTTGTATATGTAATCAAATTAAGATTACTGGTGTCCTTATAAGAAGAGAAAAAGAGACAGAGATAGTCACACAGAAGAAAACCATTTGATGACAGAGGCAGAAATTGGATGATGCAGTTGTAAGCCAAGGAATGCCAAGGTCTTTCAACGACTCCCAGAAGCTAGAAGAGGCTTGGAAGGATTCTTTCCTGGAACCCTCAGAGGGAACATGGCCTGGCCAACACCTTGATTTTTATTTTCTAGCCTCCAAAACTGCGAGACAATATATTTCTATTATTTTTAGCCACCAAAATCGTGAGGAATTGTTATAGAAACTACATAAAACTAATACAATCTATATATGTATATAAGCCTAAGCGACCATTATGACCAGTTGACCGAATGACTGGTTGACTGGTCGCTATGATGTGCACTGACCACCAGTGGGCAGACACTCAACACAGGAGCAGCCCCCTGGTGGTCAGTGCGCTCCCACAGCCAAACTCCCATGGTCAGCCAACCTCCCACAGTCCCTCCCCCGCCCCCCGCCCCCTACCCGGACTGGGCGAGACAGCCCCAATCAGCCCCAATCGCCAGCCAGGCCAAGGGACCCCTCCCCCCCACACACACACACCTGTGCACGAATTTGTGCGCCGGGCCTCTAGTGAATATCATAAAAAGGAAAAAAAAAAAGTGCAAATTGATAGAGCAAATATATACCAAGCAAATACTTATCAAAAGGAAGGTTTATCTTAATATCAGATAAAACAGGATTTAGGGCAAACAGCCTTATGGGGATAAATAAAGTCATTACATAATGGTAAAGTAACAATCTCCCGAGAAGCTAGAAAGAATTATAAACTATAGTGTGCCTAGCAACATAGCTTCAAGTTACATATGGCAAAAACTGACCACATTACAAGGAAAAGTCAACAAAAGCACAATCATTATGGGAAATATTAATACATATCTGAGTATTCAACAGATGAGAAGGGCAAAAATTTAGCAAATATACAGAGGAACTGAACAAAATTGACAAGCTTGATCTAATGGACCCTGCACCTGGCTTCTTAATAAGTACATGTTCCCTACAAGGGCATATGGGAGATTTAAACAACTGACAGGGTACAGAAAAGTCTCACCCTCTCTTACAGATAACCTCTGAACATAAAGCAATTAAAAAAAAAAAACAGAAACCAATAATAAAAATGCCACAAAGAACTCACACATTTCAGTAATTTTAAAAAGTCTTCTAAAACATTCATGGGTCAAATAATTAATCATAGTGCCATTAGGGTGAAACTGACAGAACTTTTAGGATAGTGTTAACATAATACTTGGAAGAAACTCTGTAAATGCATATATTGGTGGAAGGGAGGAAAGATGGATAGTTAATGAGGTAAGGATCTAACCCAAGGAGTTATTAAAAGAAGAGAGAAAACCCAAAGAGAGCAATAATAAACAAAAGAACAAAAATGAATGACATACACACAAAAGAAAGGCAGCAAGATAGGAAGGAAGGAGTAAGAGGGAAGAAAAAGAGAGAGAGACACTGTGCCTAGGGCCCCCAATATTTTTTTTTGGGGGGGGGGGGCCAGGAACATGTTTAAATTTCTTTTAAAATCATAACATTGCAGTTACATAATATAATTTATAATATTTTTATGGAGGAAGAAGGCCATGAAGACCAAAGATCCTAGGGCCCACAAAGTTATTATGCAACTCTAGCTCTCGTGTTTAGAATTTTATCCATATATAACAAGGTGCCTAAAGCAAGTAACAAGATGTGAGGCATGATTTAGGAATTTTACCTGGAAAGTGGATAGAGCCAGGACAGGCCGGCACTAACAGTAATGAAAAGTACTGTTTATTGAGTATCTACTATGTGCTGGGCACTCTGCTAAACACTTTACATAAACTCTATCATTGTCTCATCTAATCTGCTGACAACCTCATGAGGAAGGTATTACAATCATCTCTATTTTCCAAATGACACTGAGTCTGAGAATGTAGTGACCTTGTTAAGGTTCCACGGCTGGCAAAGGAGGATAGACCTGGGTTCTGGATATAGTTGGAGATATAAAGGAGGATAGACCTGAGCTTGGTGACAGATAAGGAGACAGATCCAGAGCGCTTGCAGCGGCCCCGACAGGGATGGGAGGGGTCCCCTTTAAGGAAGTGGTGGTGATCACAAGGAGAGGTGAGATTTGAGAAATATTTAAGGGATATCATCACAAGGCACGAGACAGACAAGTGTAAGGATGAGAGAGAGGAAAGAAGGGAATGAGCCTGGGGTTTCCAGAGGCAGGAGTGGGTGGTGAACCCACTCACAAGGACGGGCATACAGAAGTAAGTTTGAGAAGAGGAGTTCCATTCTCTGCGTTTGGTATATGGGGTAACCGTGGGACATTCACATAGGATCAGATGCTCAGCGGAACACACGAGAATGGAAGTTCAGATGGCAGAGGAGGCCCGAGATTTGGACCTGGCACCATGGGCATGGAGGGGGCGGTAGCCATGATAAAGGGTGGGGGGAATGCTGAGCAGCAAGGAGAAAGACTGACATCACTCAGGAAGTGTTCTCTGACCACACTCCTCATGCAGCTTGGACCAAATCTAGGGTAGGAATCGCATACTTCGAAGCTCATTTCTTCTCTGCTCTATATGCATGTTCTGTCATCAAAGCTTCACTGGAAGCTCAAGACTTCGAGGAACTGAAGAAATTAAAGAATTTCTTAAAGAATTACAGAAACGTCTCAATACGGATCAAGTGGTTAAGCTTCCTGCTTATCTTCATAAACCCATTTAACCCCTCTCTCTCCACCCAGTGATGGGGATTGTTTAGGCTTTTGTTGTTTTCAATGCTTTTATATCCATTTTTCTATTAGACATGCATGGTAGATATGATCATGATCACTTTAGAGATGAGGAAATGGAGGCTCAGAAGGATGGATGAATTATTTAACCATCCAAAAGTATGGAGACAGAATGCAATGTTCCTTCCAACCTTCAAACACACACACACACACACACACACACACACACAAACACTATATCCAGAAAATTCTGTAGGAAAAAAGAACCCAGCTTTAAAAACATGATGATGAATGGTAAATAAATGATCATAAGTTCAGAAAAATTATATAATTATTACCTGACATATATGTGATTCAAACAATCTGTGAACTATCCTATATAATAAAAGGGTAATATGCAAATTGACTCTAAGGCAGAACGACCAGAACGACTGCTTGACCAGTCACTATGAGGTGCACTGACCACCTCTTGGTCCCTTTTCCTGGCTGGCAGGCTCTGATCGCCCAATGGCAAACAGGGAACTGAGGGTGGGTGGTGGGGGACACGAGCAGTGCCAGGCCAAGGACCCCGCCCTGCTGGTTGTCCCACACACAGAGGGCAACCCGGGGCGGGGGCCGGCAAGTGGGTGGGAACAGCCAACCTCTTGGTCCCTTCCCCCAGCTGTCAGGCTCCAATTGCCCAATGGCGAACAGGGAACCAGGGATGGGTGGTGGCAGGGGGCAGGTCCAGCTGCAGGCAGTCAGGGAAGATGGCCCTGATCGCAGGCCAAACCTAGGGACCGTACCTGTGCATGAATTTTGTGCCCTGGGCCTCTAGTTGCATAATAATTTAAAAAAAAGATGAAGAGACCAGACCACTGACAGTGGGTTTTTCTCCTTGTTTTATGTACTTCTATTCATTCACCCTGGGTTTCCCTTTTCCTTCCTCAGTACCTGCTGCCTTTGCTCACAAGCCACAGACAGCCTTCTGTGGTTTTCCTGCCAGCATGGAGCCCAGGAGCCCAGGAGCCAAGGAGGAAACAATTGGAATAGGGCAGATTGGCCTTCAACTTAACTCAGCGGTTTCCGTGGAAAACATCTGATTCTTCCTCTTATTTCATCCGTGTGGTTTTTGGCACGTCTTTTTCTTCCCTTGCTATAATAGCATTTCTTTTGTCCAGTCTAAAGAGACAACTTCCAATCCCAACTCATTAAATGCCACCTCAGAGCTGAAATGCATCTCAGTTGAGCTTGCCCGGTACGCTTCCAGCAGCAGCCTTTCCAGTGCAGGCCAGGAGGCCGGAGAGGGGATTTGTTATAAGTGGCATAGGAATAAAGACTAGGAATGCTTGCTTCCCACCAAGGACACACAGGGAATGATGGTTCCCAGTGAGATGCTTTCCCCTTCCTGTGTCATTATTTCCTCCGCTATGAAAGGCACCCACTTAGCAGCCTCAAAAAGATCACTCCTCACGGTGCGATGTGACAACTATGAATTATGTGTTTTGTGGTCTACGTGTTCCCATTTTCCCCCCAATTTAATCTGCCAGAAAGGTTCAACAAAGCAGCAAAAATTTTTACTGGCATTTTAATGTGTTTACTTAGCGGGCCCAAGAAACTGTTGGCAAAGATACATAAGAATTCAAGTTCGCCAGCGGGGCTCACTCCACTGGGAAAACTTGCCAAGGGAGCAGGTTCGGGTGACTCCTGAACCAGGGAACCTTCTCTCCTGAGGGCACCCTTCGCTCTTTGGCCAGAAGCTGTTGCAGCCGCCGCAGACCATATGAACTTGTAGGCATGGAAGCCGTATTTGGCAAAGGGAAGAAGCAGCAGCAAAGAGGGGAAGAGGGAAGGGAACGAGGCAGCGGCCTGGCACCAGGCCTGGGAGGACCTGGGAGGACTCCTGATTCCCTCTTCCACATCAGGCACTGCCTCCTGAGTTACTTTAGCTGAAGGCTGCAGAGCCGAGGGGTGTTATTGGACAGGAAGCTGAGGATAAAAGGAAGAAGAGTAAATTGAGGTCAGTCCTCCCATAGCACCTACACTGAGTATCCTTCATGTTTCTCTCCTTACCCACTCCACCTTTTCCCCCACTGCACGCCCCAGGAGAGAGACCTGTGTAGACAGCATCAAGGTTCCCTTGCTTTGGGCTGGGTTCAACCAACAGGTAACACCTTAAGGAGACTGATGGATAGAAAGAGAGAGGGGTCAGGGTGTTTATTCCCCCAGCTCCCTCCAGGCTGGGCAGTGGTATGGCAGAGGCTGCATTCTTCCTCACCCAGCTGCAATCAGGCAGCCCTCCCCCAGGTCAACCCATGTCACAGTTAAGCCCATGTTATGCCACCTGCTCCCTCCTCTGCCCCCTTCAGCCCTTCCTGCCTCCTCTGTTATCAGCCCTAGAGAAATTCACCATTCTTTGTCATTCCTTGGTGATTTCCTTGAACTCTGCCCCAAACCGTTGTAAATGTTTTGCTAAATCTCTTCACTCACCCCTCTGAGTGTGCCATCTGTTTCCTGCAGGATCCTGACAGAGACAACATCTTCCCTAGCCCCATGGGAAGACTTCTAGGCCTTCTGCTTATGGGCAGGGATGTGGTCACCCGGTGCCTGACACATTAAAAACTGTTGAGTATATGGATGACAAGAGATAAAATCTGGAGATTGAATTTGGGACCATTTGTTACAAAATGAGGTCGAGAAAGAAAATTAAAAATCCAGGAGAGAGAAAAAAAATCTAATAGGAGAAAAGCTAAGAGGACATATTCTAGCATGTTTATATTCAAGAAGAAGAATGTCTGCACTGATGAATGTCACAGACAAAGCAAGCCTGGCCGAGGCCATCTGACCTGGCAGTGGAACGGGCCCCTGTGACCCGGGGGATGGCCACGTCAGTGAAGCAGGTGCTTCCAGGGCACTAAAAGGGCAGGATGCCTGGGGCTGTGGCATGCAGAGGCTCACGTGCTAACAGTGTTTTGTATCCCAGCCATAACCAACCAGAATACAGAATGTAAAATATACATAACTTGAACCACAGAAAGAAAATTATAAAATTTTACTAAGTGGAATATATATATTATATGTGTATATATATATATATATATATATATATATATATATATATATAGGCAGTGAGAGAGATGTTTTTGAATGAAAAGAGGCAATGATACAAAATTAAGCCCTCACTTAATGTCAGAGATAGGGTCTGTGTCTTTAAGGGAAACCACGTATAACAAAACCAATTTGACCACAGGCTAATTGAAATAAACAAGAGTTAATTTCCTATGATATTTCATCAATCTTTTAACAAAATGACATTAAACAAAATAATGTTATGTATGGGTTTAATGTAATTCCAAATGGGATTTTTTTAAACATAAGAACAGGTTCTAAAATTAACCAATGCAAATACAGAGATAATAAAATGTAGACATTTTTTGTAAAAGAATAAAAATGGGGAGTTGCCCTAGCCCATATTAGGTTAGGACATAAAGCAACTAATAAAGCAGCATGGTGATAGAGAGGTGATTTTACATATACGCTGGGAGGTGAAGCTCTAATTTTTTTTTTCCTCAAATAGTCATGTAACTTTACAAACCTTACGTAACAAAAAGAACCTCCACTTTCAAAATTTTAGAAATTCCTTTCCAGTGCAGTCGAGTCCACACCTAATCTCTGCACAACATCTCATGTGGATGACGGAGCAGCTCTGTCCCATGGGGTCTGGGGACTGGAGGTGCACGTGCTTGACACCCGCTCAGCAAGAGTCAATCATGCTGCCCACATCGGCCTTCTGTTGGGCCCAAGCTCTGAAGGGACCAGAGTGGTGGCAAAAGTAAAGAGCGAAGGTGCTAAATCAACTCCGAGCTGCCTTCCCACCTCCCTTCACACAACATAATAAGTCTTTCCAGGGTCACAGTGTAGCTGCATTATTCTTTCAGAAATAAGGATGGTATTCACAACACACACACACCCCGGAAGAGATAGAGATGCACCAAATGCAACCTGGGGCCACCTTGTCTACTCAGGAAGCTCCCCATCATCACACACACACACACACACACACACACACACACACACACACACAGCCAGAGAGTTCGTCATGTCACGCGGCTGTCTTCAGGTGAACGAGCATGTGTCAGCTGGTCTCTGCAGGGGGCCCCAACTGCTCCTGAAGGCCCGAGTCCCAGGGACATCCCACAATGCTACAGCATGTGGAAGTTGATGACAGGTATGGACAATCGGGACATCGCAGCCATAAGCTTCATAGTGAGCAATAATTCCAGGTTTATTCTTGGCCAACCTCCAGGCCTGCCTTTCCGAGGAAACCAGCCTGATAATAGAGATAAATAGGACATCTGAGAAATGCTTGAAGAGGAGCCATGAAGGGACTTACCCTATTGGCTAGTAAAACCTAGCGAAAAGCTCTAATAATGAA
Organism: Myotis nattereri; assembly: GCF_964212035.1. Taxonomy (NCBI): domain Eukaryota; kingdom Metazoa; phylum Chordata; class Mammalia; order Chiroptera; family Vespertilionidae; genus Myotis; species Myotis nattereri. Next base: position 86,531,452 of record NC_138079.1, on the reverse strand, counting down.
GATAGTGAGCTAATGGAACAGGAAATGACAGGCAGATCGATGGGACAGAAAAGCTAGCCCACAAATATTGCTGGAAGAAGGAGAGGAGAGCACCATTTTGGATACAAGTGTTAGTGATAATTAAACTGACAAATGTCCACTAGATACAAAGCCCTATCTAAGCACTTTCTTTATAATATATATCGTATGTACAATATTTACATTAAACATATATGTTAACTGTATGTATTTGTGCTGAATATACATATTTTAATTCATATCTGCCACCACCCAGATTCAAACTCAACTCATCTTTTTCTTAAGTTACTGCAGTTGACTGCTAACATTATCTTCACAGTGAGCTTTCTCACATGCAGATCTGATGGTTGCTTTAAGTTCATTCATACATTCCTGCTGCCTATGGAAGAGAAATCCAAAAATCTCCCTGTAATATGCAAAGTTGCTCATTAGTTGACTCCTGGCCCGGCCTCAGCCTCCACCTCTCCCTCTGCAGCGTCCTCTGCTTTAGAGACCCCACTCCCTTCTGATGCTTCTCAAGCCACTGCCCTCGGTGCAGCTGCCAGCCATCCTGCGTACTCACCACAACCTGCAAACCCCTCTGAACATGACCCTACCCAGAGAGTCCGGTGCTGCTCCCGGGTGGAAATCCCAGCCTCAGCATCGCTCCTAGACTGCTCCCTCCCAGGAGCACAGGCCTCTGTGAACAGGAAGGCATCTTTGTGTTTTATACGTGCTCTGGCACATAGTAAGCACCTCATACATGTTGTATCATGAATGAATGGCCGAATGAGCAAAGTGAGTGAATAAATGAAAAAAAATCAGTGAATGAGTGTATTGCTAGCTGGGATGGCCAAATATATTACCATGTTCCCGTGTTGACACAGAAATCTCCTAGAGACATCCAAGATGGATAAAGCGTTGCTTCATGAACTCAGGTCGAATCCTTATTGATTCTCCATTTCGTATATTAGCACATGATCTTGACATTTGTTGACATCTACATTAGGATGACTTTGACATTCTCTGTCCTTCTAGTCTCAGTGTTTCCAGACGTGATGTCCAAAGGTTATGTTAGTCTTAATATTCTGAATGAAGCCATCAGAGTTCCACTGGGTGAAAGAGAACAGAGTAAGGTGTTGCCTAAGTCTAAGGCCAGTAGTACACCTGGGTCCAGCTTAGGATCCTGGGCTGGAAGAAAGAAGAGGTCAGCGGGCTGGGCCGCTGGGATCCAAGGCTGGGATTCCAGAGAGAGGGCCACCCAGCTTGTGCTATATTCCTCCTCACCACCTTGCAGAGAGGGCATTCCTGATTTACAGCTCACATAGATAAAATTTCAAAAATGCATTGCTCAGTTTCTTTTACACAGCAATCTTACTGCTCTTGTCTGTATCTATCGTGCATATAATTACATTTTCGTGTAATTTTAAATTTTGTAAGACATTATCATGACCTTTTTCTCCTATCTTCTTATTTCCAGGCTAGACATATCCACTCTTTCAACCATCTTTATATGATCATGTTTTTAAATGTTCCATGATGTCTTCGTTTCTTAGGTTTTAATAACAAAATATCACAGATATAGTGGTTTAAACAACAGACTTCTATTCCTCACAGTTCTGGAGGCTGGGAAGTCCAAAAACAAGGAGCTGGCAGATTTTATTCTTCGTGAAGGCCCTCCTCCTGAGTTGTAGGCAGCTGCCTTCTAACTGTGTCCTCACATGGTGGAGAGAGAGCAAGTTTTGGTGTCTCTTCCTCCTTTTATGAGGGCACTAATCCCATCACGGGCCCCATCCTCGTGACCTCATCCAAACCTAATCACCTCCCAAAGGCTCCCACCTCCTAATACTATCACAATGGTGAGTAGGGCTACAACATGTGAATCTGCGGGGGAGAACACAAGCATTTAGTTCATAACACATGGTCATTCACTGTAGAATTCTGTCCTAGAAGACAACATGATGACTAATGATCTCTGAATGTGTGCTCCCCCCAAAGCCAAAAATACTGAAAGTACCCTTTTGCCCATTAACCAAACTGTTCATGCAGCATTAGCAGTTCCCAGAGATATGAATCATTGTTATGTGCTTGAAGTGCCTTTGGAACAAACTGTCCATAAATTTTCAAATTGCAGATTTATTCAAAGTGACATGCCTTATATTATTAATGTTATACTTCCTGGAGTTTTTCTACAAAGATTTTTTAATTTGCTCCTCATAGTAGCCCCAGCCACCTTTAGTAGAGGCGAAAAGGAGGCCCAACAAAGACAAAGAATGTGCCTAAGGTCACTGAAGACCGTCAGAGGTGGATTTAGAACCTGGGCCGGTACTTCAGGTCGCCAAGCATGTGGCTTCAGAAAATGCTCTCTTAGATTTCATGCCTCTGTGACACAGAAGGTCAAAAAGGCCACTCTCAGGGCCAAAATAACACTGCCCCCCCCCCCGCCCCCGGTGCAGCGCTGATCAACACAGAGCCCCAGGCTGGCCCCATTCTGGTGGATGCATACACCTGAGAATGGGGGAGAAGAGTATTTCTAATAAAACAAAGAGTTTGGCAATCATCAGGGTGGCTTGGAGCAGACGGATGAACGATGCCGGCTGCACAGGTTAATTGTGTCATTTAGCCCCGCATCATTTATAAAACCACACACGGGTTAAAAGCTGACCTAGAGCCAGGTGGGAAATGTGCTGAATGGAAGGAAACCCCTGCCACGACCTAGGGAATGTGCTGGCGTCAACTATGCCAGACACTGCAGACCAGCCACGGCCACATCCTCTCAGCACCTGCCGGGCCCAGCAGCTTTCAGAGGAAATTTCCACTCCGCCCTTCTCATGCCCCAAACCCTCCTTCTAGGATATTACGCCTAAGGGAGGGGTTGGTTAATGAGAGGGGTTAAAGAGGAGGGAGAGAGGCAACACTGACCTTCACCAAATTCTGCAAAAAGCATATCATTTTTAATATCACATGACCTGCAGATTTAGAGTGACAACAACCAGGTCATGTCCTAGAGGGTAAATTATGAAAGCAGAAGCGAGATAAGAAAGAGTAAGAAAAAACAAAAATGAACCATTGTCGGAAAATGTTGATACCTCCCTTTTAGCACCCCAAATCCTCAATACCACCTTCCTTCCATACACACACCCACCATCATGCCCCATGACCATCCCTAATTAATTATTAGAACCTGGAAACAATAAAATACCTGCTCTCAAAGAGCTATTCAGAAGCGCCAACCATCTAAAAAACAAATATCCAGATCCTCCCCCAAACTCCCTGTTGACAAGATCCCATTATTTATAGGTAAATTTCCTGCTTTAAGCTCTTCTCCAAGGGGCTACATGAGATTTCTGTTCAGTAAATATATACTTTCTTCCTCCACATCCCTAGAAAGAGTACACATTCCCACTCAATGGATGCTGGTCCTGACCATTTTGTGGGCAGTATCCCTTCCCACCCTTCACTTCAGGCTTGGCCAGGAGATTGGCTTTGGCTAACAAGATGCTAGTGGCCATGAGCAGAGGCTTGAAATGTGCTTGCACCGTTGGTCTAGGCCTCGCCATCCTAGCACCATCATGACAATGTGCTTTGGGTGGCCCACTGGTCCAATGAGGATGAGAGAGACAGCTGGAGCCAACCCGCAGCTCAGAACCAACCCCAGCTAAGCTCAGCCCAGATCAGCTCATCTGAAGACACATGAGAGGAAGAAGAGCTTCAAGAATAGCCTCCTTTTACAAGTTTGAGCTGAACAACAAAGAATGTTGGCCATTGGTGCCATTTGTTAAGATGGAGAAATGGGAAAGGAAAAGATTTTGAATACAAGGAGGTGTGACACAGAACCAAGAGTCTGGTTGGGACAATTAAATTGGAGATGCCCATGAGACATCCAAATGGATATGTCAAGCACATCATGTAGGATGAGGTCAGGCTTGGATATATAACTTGGAATTCACCAGTGTCTAAAGGAATTTACAAACATATTTCTTGAGGAGTCACCTAGGCAACAGAGATACACAGAGGAAAAAGGAAGCCTGAACATTGAGGCCTGGGCACCCCAACAAGAAGGGGGGCCAGAAGGAAAAGAGCCAAGAAAAGAAAACTGAGAGGAATATAGATGGAAACCCTGGAAATGGCGGAGTCCAAGACCTGCCCCTTGGACTTAGTAAGGTTGAGGCACCAGTGAAAAATATCACCCGAGGATATATTTTCCATTGAGTAACATCCACGTGAGAGAGACATATTGATTGGTTTCCTCCCACACTTGCCCCAACCAGGGCTAAGGAGCAAACCTATAACCCAGGTACGTACCCTTGACCAGGAATTGAACCCATTGATGTGTGGGCCGATGCTCTAACCACTGAGAAACACAGGCCAGGGCATGGCATTAGTGAATTTTGTGGGATGAATGTCAGGGAACCAAAGCCAGAGTAGGTTCAAGAGAAAAGAGGTGAGAGGCCCTAGCTGGGTATCTCAGTTGGTTGGCGCGTTGCCCCAATAGACCAAGGTTGCAGGTTTAATCCCCAGTCAAGGCACCAACAAGAATCAGCCAATGAGTGCATAAATAGTGGAACAACAAATCGATGTTGCTTTTTCTTTCTCTCTCTCTCTAAAATCAATAATAAAAATGAGAGAGAGAGAGAGAAGAGGTGAGGAAATGCAGCAGCAGGTACAGGCAATGCTTGCAAGGAATCTGTGTAAACAGAGCAACAAATGTGAATCTGCTTCTATTCTAGAGACCCTGACAGAAAAAAATACATAAATCAGGCTTGGCCTAGGCAGGATATAGTTCTGTAGTTCCCAGGGCCTGCTCTGTCCCAGTCGGCCAATGGCCTCAGAGAATGCCTGCCACCGAGCTCACATGTGTCAAATGGGGACAAGGACTGATGAGTGTCGGAGACCCCTGCAGCTCTCAGATTCCATGTTCCCTCTCGGCAGCTCCAGTGTGAGAACATGTGACAGAATGAGGACACAGCAAGAAAGCCCAGCCATCAGTAAATGAAAAATGTGGAATAGCATGTCTGTGCCAGGAATCAGTAGATTCCCAAAGGTGTTCGTTACGGAGGTTTTCTGGTTCTGTGTGACTCATGCAGTGGGCAATTGTGAGGTCTCAACACCTGACTCAAACCTCAGAGCCCTGGGCATCCCAATGAACCAGAAGAAGGGAAGGAAGAGGCAAAGGTCTTCCTTATCTGTGTGGGCCCAGAGAGCATACAGACACTAGCTTAAGATTTATCCCCTAGATGTACAAGTGATAAAATCCAACTTCTTAAAAATGTGATCGATTCATCAGATACGAAATAGCTCCCCCCACCTATCCTGAACAGATATGAAATGACCAAATACCCAAAAACCCAGACTCTCACATCATTAAGGGCCCCTCCAGGTCTCCATTTATTGCAGGACGTAGCCTCCAGGCTGTGACCAGGACCGATCCAGCCTCAGAATAAACACTTCCAGAGGCACCAACCCACACCTGAGCTCCAAACAGGCACTACATGAGGCCTGTTTTACACGGTCTCTAAATAGAGCCGATATCAGCCTCATCCTTGCGTCTTCTGCACACTGGTCAGAATTCTGCCTGTGAGCACATAGGGAAAGCTGACTGGCTCACAGCTATCATGTCCCCACGACCCCCAGGCACCATCCAGCCAGAACAGATTTCTCCATCTTCACTCTTCCCAGTTCTCCTCACATGCTCCTCAACATTCCATGTGCTTGGCTTCTCTTGCTGAAGTTCCCGGACGAGACAAACAGCAGGCACAGGAGAGGTAAGTATTCCTTGGAGACACATACACTGTCTCCGACCGTGGTTAACAGACCTGCCCAGCTCAACCTGGCAGCTGCAGGTTTATGCAGGTGAATGAGCGGAACCGTTTGGATAGTTCCCTAAAGAGAGATGAAAGTGGGTATAATACAGCAAGAGAAACCACACACACGGCCATGCCCCAGTTACTCTCCACCTCTCAGAAAATGCCTTTACGGCCAGAGTTTGTGGAAATAATCTACGAAAAACACCCTGAATTTATTGTTCTTGCTTTGAGAACATCTGGAAGCCTCTTCAGGTTAATGACCTATGGAACATGTGCATCTGAAGAGGCCCCGACACTAAAATGCCAGTTTCCATTTCCAAAGAGCCTGTCAACCCCAGGCCAGGGCCAGAACACTCAGGAGGTGTGAGACAAGCACACCTGTCCAGGTGTGCCGGAGTGGGTGGCACCGCCAGCCTTTCTCCCTCTGCAGGGTCAGCAGGAGGTGGCTAGGTTACACGGTATTATCTAACTTGGTCTGAAGGAGCACTTTAACTTGGGATGTATTTACTTATGTCCCTCGTTGTGCAAAAATAACAGCAACAATAATAATCAAAGCAAAAGTCACTAATTATGAGAAGAATAACGAGAAGTGACAAAACTAAGTCATAGATCAATACTAGTCCAGTTCCTGATCTGGGGCAGGTGTGGATGGTTACGGCAGACTGTACAGGTGGCCTTAGGGATTGTCCAGCCACTACCACCTGATAGGGATCCAGTGTCCACAGTCAGGGACTCGGCCCAGCCCACCTGTTCTCTCTCTGGTTCCGACCTGTGGCACCCTCCTGGGCCCCAGGTGGCCTGTGAGGCTGTTAACTTCTCTCAGCTTCGGCTCTGGTTGCAGACACAGTGGGAAGGCTGGTTACTCTACAGTTCCCTCTGCTGCACGGGACACAGACTCCTGCCCAGGGCTGGTCTGTTGCATGACTTGGTGCTGGGCTGGTTTCCCCAATGCTCTGCTGTGTCACAGGCCTCTCCATCAGCCCGCCAGCCTCCATTTACACTGTGTCCACCATCCCCTGGGGCAGGATCTCAGGGTTCCAGTCTTAGGTAAGGCCCCACAGTTGGCCATATAACAATAACCTCAGTAATGTCTCTCTTTTTTTCTCTCTCACACACATACACATCTTAAACTCTCAGAGCCTCCATTTCTTATCCTATTAAGGTGGAATAATGACCATAAACTCATACATCACAACACGCACCAAGAGGACAGCACAGTGCTTGGCAAACAGTAGGGGCTCAATAGTGAAGATGCTCTTGTCCATTGCCATTAGGGGTGTAAAATGGTGCAGCCATTTCAGAAAACAGTTTAGCAATTCCTCAAAAGCTTACATGACCCAGCAATATCACTCCTTTACATAGATCCGCAGGGGGATGAGAACATATGTCCACATAAGCACTTGTACACAGGTGTTCATAGCAGAATTACTCATAATAGGCAAAAACTGGAAACAACCCACAGGTCCATCAGCTGTTGAATAGATAAGCAAAATGTGGTACACCCATACAATAGAATATTATTCAGTCATAGAAAGGAATGAAGTACTGATACGTGCTACAACATGGGTAAACCTTGATAACTTACGTTAGTTAGAGACACAAGACAAAAACAACAACAAAGTATTATATAATTGCATGTATATGAATCATACAATCTTCCTATTTATCCATCCTTCTATCTATCCACCCATCCATCCATCCATCCACCTTAGTTCTACTTCATTCTATTTCTTTTCCTCTGCACAATTCCCTAATTGCCATATTTATCCTGTCCAATTCAGTTACTATTTCCAAACAAATTAGAAGCAGTTCTCTGTCATGGTTAAACACACACACACACACACACACACACACACACAATTTTCTGTTCTTCAGGAGTAATTAACCATGATAACTTTCCCATTCCATTGTCTGCAGGGGAATAAACTACAGACTAAAAATATTTGTGATGTTTTCTTTTATTTTACAGAGGTAGAAAAATTCACTGCCCTCATAAAAATGAAGGTCTGACTCCCCCTGCTCATAATGGCTAATAGTGAACCAAAATTAAATACTCTTTATCTGAATCCATCAGGGAAAGATTCTTTTCCACAGACAACCGAGTGGGCTCCTCCTGAATTTTCCTGACATCTCACATGACAAACCGTCCCCTTTAATCCCTTCCCAAGGCTAACAATGGCAGCAACTGAACCCTTCACATTTAATTTCCTTTCAGAACCAGGTTTCTGAGGGGGCTCAGCATCCAGCAGGATAGTTCCTCTGGAGGGATTCCAGTGAGCAATAATGGCCTCAAACCCAATATGTAATCATTGTTATGCAAACTGCCTTGATAGAGAGAAACTCGGAGTCCATATACATCTTCTCCCCAGACTAGCTTGCTCTGTGCTCTAATTAGCTTTTACTGAGCTATGGCTCCCCACGTTTTAAGGTCAAAACGTCTCCTTTACAGAATATGCATTGAAGATTTTGCTCTGAGGCTGCTCTCATTCTTGATAATGACTCTTTCCTAAAGAGAAACAAGCAAGCGCTATGGCTGGCTTCTGTGTCTGTGTTGCACGGGACAGCTGGCCACGTGCAGGCGAACCTTTGCTCCTCAATTACTGCCCTGTTTCATTTACTCTTTCAAATGTCAACCCACGGAAAGGGTATCATTCCAAACACTCAGACACCTGGAAGGAAAAGGCACCCTGAGGATGTAGCCTTGCCCTTCTGTAATCTACGGTCTGGACAGGGAGCTGCGAGGCACCCACACTGCTTAATGGTAAGAATAAAGACTCCTGAGAATGATTTTTGCAATGACTCAAGAAACTGGGAGATCAGTATGGGCTCAGAATAATGTATTCATGTTCATAATATCCAAGGATGCTAAGAAACGATGCTCCTAGTTCAACAAGTGGAAAGTCTGGGGCTCTCCCCAACATGAACTCTGAGTTGGGATTTCATAGCTCTCTCTTTGAGGAAGTTCTCACCCACCAAGCCCACCCACGTGCACTCCTCCAGTGAGCACAGCTAGGAAGGAGTGGGCCCAGAAGCCATGTGACAAGGGTGCAACAAATGGAATGGAAAAGAGTCATTCATGTTCTAATAGCTGTAGGTTTATTGGGCACACATATGCCCCAGGTCTAGAGATTTAGCCACAAATAAATCAAACACAATTCCTGGCCCCTGAGTCTTACAGCCAAAAGGGAAGGATGGACATTGTGCAACTGATCCATTTATATTAATTACTTAAATTAATTAATTAAAGTATAACAAGTGAGGTGTATAGCATGTAATATGCCCTGTTGCATTCTGTTACATGTTGAAGTCTCAACTCTGGGTTACCTCAGAATGTACCTTTTTTAAAGATAAGGTCTCTAAAGAGATGACTGAGTCCAAATGAGGCTCTTATGGTGGGCCCTAACATGATCTGGTGTCCTATAAGAAGAGGCAGAGACACTAGGGATGACACAGAAAGACCAGGTGAAGAGGACAGCCATCTATAAGCCAAGGAGAGAAGCCTCTGGAAGAACCAACCCTGCCAACACCTTGATCTTGAACTCCCAGCCTCCCGAACTGTGAGAAAAAAACTTGTCCTATAATCCATCCAGTCTGTGGCATTTTTTGATGGCAGCCTAGCAAAATAATATACGATCACAGACTACCCTGCTAGTTTTCTAGGGCTTTTTAGTCATGGTGACAAGGAGGCCAAGGTGAATGTCAAGGTTTTGATCTAGGTCAGTAGGTCAATGATGAAAAGACTGGTGGAAGCATGCAAAGGGACAGTTGGTGTGAGAAGGTGAGCAATACTGTAGGCAATCCTCTCTGCCCCCTCAGTGTCCTCAAGGTCCTTCTTTTGCATCTTATGCTTCTCTTACACAGGGACTGGTGAGCAAGTGCAGGGTCCTTAAACACAAACACTCCTGCTCCTTCTCTCGCCTATCTCAGGAATTACCATGAGCTAAGGGAAGGCGCTCCCAACTGTGTCCTCCTCATAGCTCTACATGACAGGCTGTGCTGCTCTGATTAATTTCTCCTCTGCCCTGGATGTGAGTTTCCTCATTTATAAAATTCAGACATTGTCCTAGACCACAAGTTTTCAATCTGTGCTCTGGAGGAAAGAGAAGCATGAGCCATGATCCCTCTCAGCATTTTCGATTTTGTGTTATTCACACTTTACTCAAAAAAAATAAATAAATAAAATTAACAAAAATAAATTCTTTCTCCTTCAACCATTGGTTTTCCTTAAGCTTAAATATTTATTGTTAAAAACTCTATTTTACTCTTTCAAAATATTATCTAACCAACATATTTTTAACACTAGCATTAAATATTACCCTGTTTATTTTGTATTTTTTTAATTTAATGCTGTTTTAGCTTCCTCCTTTATCAAAACTCCTGATTATTTTGTCTTCATGGTTTATTTCCGATAAACATTTTTATTTTCCTGTTTTCACTTTCTTTCTTTTGACTTTCTTGCTTTCAGAACTATTTTAACTTCTGTCCTCCTTGTAGGACACGACCTTTATAGTCGTCTTTTCCTGTTGTACAATTGAGCATTTGTTTCTATACTGGCCAACATGGTGGTGGGAGAGGAGGATGGGGGGGCTGCTACACTCACCCCAGGGACACAGGAGGCCTCCTCCCCGCCCTCCCCTCCCCTCCCCCCGAATGCCCCTCATCGGCCAGGCTCTGGAAGCTCACTGCCTCAGATGGCCCTAGGGACCTCCCACATGACACTCTCCAGGACAACAAAACTGAGCTACCAGACTGGGGAGTCAAGAAACACAGCAGCTTTCCAGTCCTTCTATGAAGAATGTATTGTTTGAAAATTGATATTATTAGATATTGGATTTGGGACAAACTAGGCCCAAAGCCGTTGAAACATAGAAAAGTGGGAAATGGAGGCCAATGGCAAAGAGAGAAGCTTTCATCAACCTGCTGTCCTTTGGAACTTATTTCTGAATTGACCCCTCCCTTTCCTCCCTTCCTGGGTGAATTCTGGGAAGATATTTTGTCATGGAGAAGGAGGTAGAAGTGGGAGAGCCTGGGCCAGAGGTGGAGACCATTTTTCTCTGGGGAACTCCTTGGGGTTTAGAGGAGAGGCAGAGATTGGGTTTCTACAATATCTAGTCTATCTCCCAACTCCCAAAAGAACACATATATTTTCTATGGGGTTTGCATCCCTGATTACATCTATTTTCAGAGCTCAGGTCATAACTGCAATACCTGGGATTAGTGGTTTTCAGTACTACTCAATACCATATGTTCCCATTGCTTTGCCAGGTAGGAACCAATTAAAGGGAGTGTCTCCCCCACACAAGACCTTATTTATTGCTGCACAACCTGTCTGACGGGGCCTCCCACCTGCTTCAGTAACAGCACCCTTGGCTCACTCCATATGGAGGTGCCTGACCCTCACACTATCTCCAACCATAGAAGCTTCCTCATTGGTTTGGATCACCAGCGATGCCACCCCAGCATGGCTTACCCAGAAGGCCTGAACCAAAGGAGTCTTTGCTAACCCTAGAGTATGCCATTCCTCCAGGAGCTACCCTACACGTGTCTAGGAACCAAGCATCCTTGCTGAGAAGACATGGTCATTTATCCCCAACCTTGTGGAGGGACAAAGCACAGGGTGAATTGGTCAAATAGTAACTTATTACCAGGAAGCTTAATTTTCAAGTTCCCCACTGCTCAGGTTATAGGCGAGGTCAGTGGGAAAGAAACAATATCCATAGAGGCTTCTTGAAATGAAATACAGAGCAGCCATTCCTTTCAAGACTTGAGAGTTATTCTGGGAATACATCTAGTTTAGTGAGCTGCATGCTGGTTTTGCCCCCTGTAGAAGAGGGTCAACTGGACCAGTGTGTTAGAATCCTACAGTGACTGTTTTAGCTGCCTTCCCAAGAGCCCTTTCTCTTCTTCTCCCACCTTCATCCTTGCTAACAAAACATGGGCCATGCGGCATTTTGTCCAGCTCCAGGATGTCTGTGGCTGGCCTAGGCCAGCCACACCCGTTTGCTCAACACCTCACCAGCCCTCTTGCTGCTATGGGTCCCAGGACCTTGCTCTGGCCAACATAAAGGGGAGTCTTCTAAAGAGGTTCTAGAAAGTCTGTTGGTCCCTGATAGAAAGGAAAGCCCTTTTCTCTCTGCCCTGCTTGGGATGCCAGTGTCAGGACATAACATTTGGATGAGCCATGAGGAAAGAGTTGCAAGTGATAGGGAGGAGAGCCACTTTCCTGACGCTGTACAGCAGGGGTTGGGAATGTCCGGCATGAGGGCCATAAAAGGCCCGTGAAATCATTTGGTCTGGCCCTGCCAAGGCATTAGGGGTGTGTAATTAAATGTTTGACCAGATATAGCAGGCTAATTTTTATGTTGATAATTTTGTATGGCCTGCAAATGATATTATAAATATCCAAATGGCTCTTGGCAGAAAAAAGGTTCCCCACCCCTGCTTTAGAGTTATGAATGAGCCTGGGACCTCAAGGATTCTTGTTAAGTAAAAAGTAAATGTCTTCATGGTTTCAGACACTGCTAGGTATTCTGTTATTTGCAAACAAATGCAATCTGGAACATAAAATGTGAGGTTGTATTGACCTCCTATGCCATTGAAGACACAGTGAGATTCAGGGTGTCTTTTATGACAACTTAATGGAAATCTCTTCAATGCTTCAGCACCAGGCATAGCTGTGCTGCTTCTGACTGGCTTTATCCCCCAGGCACGGTGAACCACACAGATGATACTTCTGTCTTGGTGTTGGCTGGTAGAAAGCAAAAGTGCAGATCTGGGCTCCATTTCTAGCAAATGAACTGACCTTTACAGCATAGGCATTCACAGTCACGTGACCCCAGCTTCATCCTCCCCTCCCTCTACCCTTTGTCATGAATTTCTGAACATAACTATTCTCATTATAATTGGACATTCTATATCCATAAGGATAATTCTGCAGTGCATAATTTTTATTTTGCCTCCAATCATTTTTAAAATTAATACGTAAGTAAATATGAATAAAAGATACTCTGGGTGGATTTATGGGGTAAAGGACACAGGAAGGCCTGTCCATAGGCTATGGGACCACAGATGAAGGCACCGCCTTCTCTCCTCCAAGGGAACACAGTTTCCCTAAGGAGGCGGCAGCAGCGCTTGGATTTCATTCTGCAGGACAAGTAGGCGTGTGCCAGGCCAAAGAGAGGAGGAAGAAGCACATCCCCAAGGGAAGGAAAGGCATCTACCTCAAATCACAGAAGGGAGGGGCAAATTTAAGGCAGAATGAGACAGGGAAGGGGTGGGGGGAAGGGTGGCAAGGCCTGAGAGATATACAGGAATCAGATCGCAAAGGGTCACAGGTTTTGGTTGCTGGGTCCCAGCAAACCATAAAATGTACTGAGTAGGAAAGAGAAAAGAAATGGCCCGGTCTATATTACATGATACAAAGATGACTCTGATTAAAGTCGGGAAAATAACACTGAAGGGAGAAAAGGCCATCAGAAGGTGACGGCAGCTGTCAAAAGGAAATAAGCTAAGGGGGGGGGGGGGGGGGGCGGGGGAGGCGGAGACAGAAAGGAAGGTCCCTCCAGGAGCAGAGCGGGCATGGCCACTGCTGTACTCTCAACAGTCATCCATGTGCCCATAGTTACCAACCTCCTGCCAAGGACCTGGCACTAGGTGCTGGGATATGGAGGGGCTCTTGATCTACTGAGACACAGACAAGCTTCGAGGGGCCTTACAAGGAGTGTCTGCTAAATATAAAAGTACTAAATCAAACGGGGGGGGGGGATTTCATACAGAACTTCAGTTAAATTCCCCCCCCCCCTCTCTCCCCCACCCCCACCCCCACCCCCCGAATGACATACAGATCTTGTGACATCAGACCCACTGCCTCTTTAGAACGCAGCTCTATAAGAGGCAATGCAGAGGAACGCAATGGAAAGCGAGCAGCCAAGTGTCAGGACGGCCCTGAGAAACGGGTGAGATCATACCCTGCCTCAGTCCCTGGCCTGGGAGCCAGAATGCCCACCTCCAAGCTGCAATTCCATCCTTCCCTCTTCCTCTGCATATATCCTCAAAGGCTTCGCAAGTGTGAGTCACCACGACAAGAAAAGCACCATTCCTAAATAGCAGGCCTTTATATGCTTTGCTTCTCTGCCCATATTTGCCATCTTGTCATTGCACCTTGCCTTGTGTGACAATCCTAACCCTGACCCAGAGCCTTCTTGCCCGGAATGAATTAAGTGGCAAACACACGTCACCAGATCAGGCCCAATGGGCACATCTCCCCTGCTTACCTGCTGCCCACACTTTCTCCCCAAAGCTCTCGGTTTGGCCTCTTTCTGGTAACCACAAACTGGGATGTAAGTAACCTTGACAATCTCTCAGTGCCAGAGCGACACACACACCAAAAGGGAAAAATGCTTCAAACATCATTCTATTCCAAAAATATTGCTCTAATCCAAACCCATCAACCACATGGAGTTTAGAATTAGTTTCTCACTTTCTGGGTTTTTCTACTAAATAGCTTTAGAGTGACTTAACAAGCATCCCCATCTCAGGGAAGTCTTCCCTGATTGCATCCACTCTGTGCTCTCCTAAGACCTGTCTCTATCCCGACACCTGTCATGCAGTATTATAGTGATCTGTTTGGATGCCTCTCTCCTCCAGCAGACCATGAGAGTCCTTTCTCATGGCAGAAACTGGGTCTTATTGTCTCTGTGCACTAGATCCTGAAAACATACTAACACACAGGCAGCAGGCATTCGAAACTGCGGCAAACTACAATGAGATACCACCTCTTACCCATCAGGAAGGCTGTGTGAAAGAAACAGAAGATATTACATGGAGGCACCGGAACCCTATCCACTGCTCCTGGGGATGTGAAATGGTGCAGATGCTATGGACAGCAGTATGGCAGTTCCTCAAAACATTAAAAATAGAATTACTATTATGATCCAGCAATCCCATGTCTAGCTATAGATCCAAAAGAATTGAGAGCAGAGTCTCAAAGAGCCTATTCATACCAGCCTTATTCACAATAGTCAGAAGGTGGGAGCAGCTCAAGTATCTACCAACTCTCAACAGATGAGTGGATAAACAAAATGCGGTATATACATACAGTGGACTATTATCCAGCCTTAAAAAGGAAGAAAATTCTGACATATGCTGTGACATAAATGAACCTTGAAGGACATTATGCTAAGTGAAATAAGCCAATCACAAAAAGACAAATACTATAGGTTCCTTTTATATGATGTACCTAGAGTAGTCCAGTACATAGAGACAGCGAGTAGAATGGTGGTTGCCAGGGGCTAGTGGGAGCGGAGAATGTGTCATGGTTTAATGGGTACAGGGTTTTAGTTTGGGAAGATAAAGTTCTGGAGATTGACTGCACAACAAGGTGTATGTACTTAATGTAACTAAAAATGGTTAAGATGGTAAATTTTATGTTCTGTATATTTTACCATAATCAATAATTTTAAAAGTATAAATCAAATCATGGTACCCTTCTACTTACAATGCTCAATGCCTTCCGGGGAATCTGGGATTTTTTAAAAGAGTGGCAGAATGAATTATGCCACGTCAGGGGAGCAGTATTCTGTGGCCAGTCAGCTGAGTTAGTAACTATGATCTCTCCTGAAATCCAAAATGTGCATTGAAACATACAAATTCACAGGCTGCGTGGCCAAAGCCCACCACCCCAGATAACCAGCCTGATGTGTCCTTGACCGCTGAACCCAAGCAGACCTCTGAGGACAGCATCCGAGAGAGGGGCCCTGCCCTAGCTAATATGGGGACATTTACCAAAAATACTGGCACTGTGAGGGGAAGTTGACAGATTTCCTCTTTAAACATAAAGGCATGTCAAAGGTACAGTCTCTGCAAAAGAGATAGGACCAGATTTTAACAACTGCTAACAATTTCACTCCTTCCATGAACTTCCAAGACAGCCTGCCACCCCATGAGAAAAGAAAATTTATTCTTGCCAGTGGGTCAAAGAGAGAAAAAATAAATCTTGGTGCTTTAGCCTGAAGCCGAATTTGATTTCCAACTTAAGGAGGGTTGTCCCAGGAAGAAAGCTGTAGGGTAAAGATTTGCTAATATATAAAGTTTTATATTGTCATTTACTAATTTACAGATCCTGGAAGCAGGATTGTGAAAAAATAAATAATAAACCCCTCCCAGTAAACTAGCAAAATTTAAATGCACTCAAAATCTTTTTGCTCCTAATCAGATTATGTTAGATAGAAGAAAAATAATACAGTTGGGACTTAAGGTATTGAATTTTTTATATCCATTCACTTAGATATACAGCCACATCTACCTCTATCCCAACCCTGTTCTTTTTGTTTCCACAATGTATTAGTCAGCTCGGGCTGCCATAACAAAACACTGCAGACTGGGCGGCATAAACAACAGAAATCTATTGTCTCACAGTTTTGGAGGCTGAAGTCCAAGATCAAGGTGTAGGAAGGGCGAATCCCTTCAGAGGCCTCTCTCCTTGGCCTCTAGATGGCAGTCTTCTCCCTGGGTCTCCAATGGTCTTCCCTGTGTGTGTCTGTGTCCTAATCTCTTCTTATAAGGGCACCGATGATATTGGATTAGGGTCCATCCTAGCAACCTCATTTTAACTTAATTAGTTCTTTAAAGATCCTATATAACCAAATACAGTCACATTCTGAGGTACTGAGGGACCTTCAACATATGAATTTTTAGGAGGACACAATTCAGCCCATAGCACCCAAAGAGGGGAAAGACTGGAATTCTAAGGAAAATACTGAACCTTTAAGTAAAACTAGTAAAGGACGCTCACTTAGTGCCAGGAGCCGGTCCATGCTTGCTATTTCAAGGGACCTGGCATATATGGCATACTGTTCTTAATATGTTTGCTCACCTTCTTGGCACTATGTGTTTTAACCAAGGTCTCTGAGAAAGGTTGTTTCCCCAGATAGGGATTTTCCCCTGAAGTTAGGGAGGGAATAAAACCTCTTAACTAAGTGCCAGTCGGGTAATTAATCACTTTAACTATGAACAATCATGCTTAAGCTACATAATCTTTACTCCCTGGAATGGAGATAAGAAACGCCCTAACCTTTGTAATAGAGATTGATAGGATTGAATCAACTGGTATAAATACAGATGTAACAAGACAGCAATAGACAGAGAGAGAGACAGAACCTAGGCACAGAACCTACACAGAACGTTCTCTAGAGACAGAAGAACTTCGCTGGAGAGAACATGGCAAAAGATCCTGGACAGAAACTGGCCTCAGAACCTAGAGACAGAACCTAGCAAGAGAACATGGCAAAAGATCCTGGACTGAACCTGACTACAGAAATTGGCAAGAGAACCTGACTAGAACCTGGTGACTGAACCTGGCTGGAGAACCTGGACAGAACCTGGCTGGAGAACCTAGCGAGGGAACATGGCTACAGAACCTGGCTGGAGAACCTGGAGAACCTGGCTGGAGAACCTAGCAAGAGACCATGGACACAGAACCTGGCTGGAGATCCTAAGCAGAACCTCTCTGGAGATCGAGACCAGAACTTGGCTGGAGATCCTGGCTAGGCTGCTGATCAACTGAACGCTGTCTCCGTGTCATTCCTTCTTCGCCGACTCCATCCACACCTTTGGGGACCCCTGGACCTGCTGGGGCAGGACCCCAGCAACTTAGCAGATCATTTTCCAA
Source organism: Myotis nattereri (assembly GCF_964212035.1). NCBI lineage: Eukaryota > Metazoa > Chordata > Mammalia > Chiroptera > Vespertilionidae > Myotis > Myotis nattereri. The sequence continues at coordinate 86,513,980 of NC_138079.1, read as the reverse complement.
CAAAAACACTGGGATAAAAAGCACAAAGCCAAGTTCTCCAAACTGCAGGTATCCCCTTGGCATAGGTTGGCAAACATAGGTAATTTGCATCTTGAAAGCCCTGCAAACTAAGTGATTTCCAGTTGATCAGACCTTGACATGGACCAAGAAAGATGCCCTCGGAACATCCTATCTAATAAAGACTGAATATGCAAATTGACCATCACACTGTCACAAAGATGGTGGTGCCCATAGCCACAAGATGGCAGTGCCCAGTCCCCTCAGCCCCACCAGAGTCCCCCAGTCCTTTCAGCCCTGCCCCGGGGGGGGGGGGGGGGTTTGCAGGTCCGCAGTGCGGCTGGACCCACCCTCAGCTCCCCAGCCACCCAGGCAAGCCTCGGATGGTGGCTGCCCAGCCATCCAGGGCCACCCAAGGCTCAGGTAATCAGGGCCGGCTGAGGCTTGCACTGCCGGCAGTGGCAGCAGCAGAGGTGTGATAGGGGCATCGCCTTCCCCTGATGGCTCGGTCACCTCCTGCCCCTAAGGACTCCCGGACTGTGAGCAGGCTGGGCTGAGGGACCCCTCCCCTCCAGTGCATGAATTTTCATGCACCGGGCCTCTAATTTCTTAATAAAAACATTCATGTGATAATACTGATCCAAACCCTCTCCAATTTCACTGGTTTGCCCATTGATTGAATGGAATCAAACACAAGGTCATTAGGTAATTTTCCAAAGGTTACTCAAACTTTAAAGGGAGAGAAACAATGCCCAAACCCAGGTTGTCAGACCCCTCCTTGCTTTCAGTTTCCATCTGTACATCAATGAATCCCTCATCCATCCCCTTTCACTCAAGTTAGTGTTAAACCCGTGTATATAATTATGGACTCTTCCAAAATGGAAGTCAGTATTTTTTATCCTCACTGCTCTTCCTCCTCTCTGCTTTGTCTTTTCCCATTGGGTGAAGATGGCAGGTTGCGCGCACACATATAATTTTGTTCTTACCCCAAATGCCCCAACTAACAGTTGAGAAATTGAATTTATTTGTTAAGATATATGCCCTCATGCATGGGGCGTGTAGAAGAGGAGACAATAATAACAGGAGTTTGGAAGCTGGCAAGCTTGTGGATGAGTGTTAATGAACCAGACCCAAGTGACAAAGATGCAACGTAAGCCAACAGTGAGGAAAGGCAAGCATCAGCCAGGTTCCCTCTCTAAATCCTCAAAGTTCACACGAAACAACAATTCCAGGGATGGTGGCAATGCAGGTGCTGCCTGACCCTCCCTTCCAGAGAGAACTTGGCCAGTGGACAGCCTCCAGCTGTGAGCACCTTTGGAGCTGTGGCCATACTCCTCCTGGGCATGAGCATGACCCATGGCGGACAGACAACCAAGACAACTAAGAGTCTGACTCTCTCAGATTCGTATCATGGTCAGAGGCTCCCCCTGCTCATCCCTGCCGTGCTCCCTTTCCTTCCACAATTGTGCCTGAGTTGCTCCCCTTTCCTCCCCTCACCTCTCTTCACCTCCCCTTCACCCTCTCTCTTCTCTCTCCTTTTCTCTTTCTAAACTACCTTAAGTCCTGAATAATCACAGGGTTTTATCACTTCCTACCTGAAACATTTCTTCTCCATCAGCATCCCAGGACACCAGCCTCTCCTGGTTTTCCTCCCATCTTACCACTGGCTTCCTTTCAGTCCCCTTGGGTGGTTCCTTGCCATTTTCTGGCTTCAAAGACTGGCCCCAGGCTCAGTCCTCAGTCCTCTCCTCTCCTCTCCCCAGGCTACTCTCATTCCCTGAGCCCATAAAGCCAGTCTCGTGGCTTTAAACATCTTCGATACACTGGTGATCTATCCATTCCAAACTCCTCCTTTCAACTCTAAACACATACATCCAACCTGCAAGCAGCATCTCATCCTGAGTGTCTAACAGGCACCCCAAACTCAGTATGTCCAAACCCCAGCTCCCAAGGCCGCTCCGGACTTGCTGCCCTCACATACCTCCCGTCTCATCACGGGGCAGCTCCACTCTTCCAGCGGCTCTCCTTGTCATCTGCTCCTCCCCTCACTCCCACAAAGGCCTTAGGAACTCTGTCAGCTCTTCCTTTGAAATACCTCCAAAACTGACTACTTCCTCCCACCAAGTCACTACCCTCTCTCCCAAAATCCATCTGCTCATCCATCTTCCCTGCTTCCCTTTCCCAAAATTTTCAACACAGAATTCAGTGATGTTTTAAAAATATATGAAATACATGTATTCACATCCCTTACCACCCACTCAGAGGAGACCCAAGTCCTTACGATGGCCAATCCACCTTGGAAGTAAGACCAAGGCCTGCACAACCCTCAGCCCTCTCTCTGACTCTCCTACCACCCTCTTTTGCCTGCCCTCCCCCTAATCTACAAGGGCCATCCTACGGTCTCTTAATGGGGCCAAGAAGGTTCCTGCCTAGGCCTGTGCAACTACTATTCCCTCTAATTAAAGTCCTCTTCCCCCAGATGTCTGCATGGCTTTCTTCCTACTTTAAGATCTTTGCTCAAATGTCACGCTAAATAAGACATCAATTTCTCCCACTCTCCATCCTCTATGCTGCTCTCTTTTCTTTCTAGTCCCCCGCACCCCCTTTCATAGATGCAGGTATCTGTTTGTCAGTCCCCCAGATAATAAGCTCCAAGAGCCCAGGAACTTTGTGTTCCCAGAGCCTAAGCCATGCCTGGAACTTTGTAAATGCTCAAAAATGTGGGTAAAATGGCACATGAATCAGTGCATGAATGAATACCGCTTGAGTACTGCTCTCTTAAGAAGAAAGGTTATGAAGGGGTTCAGAACACACCTCCCCCAAAATGGGCCACTTTGGCATGTGCATTATTTTGAACTAAAGGCAATCAAGATCCTGCATGCTCACAAGAGAAGTTTACCTCTCCCTTAAATAATTTAAATCAGGGGCCTGGCCCAGAATAAGACTTATCACCAGAAATAACTTTTTGTGATCTATCTCTACCGCAGGGCAAACTTCTAATTACTGAACATCTGCTCTTCTTATTGTCCTACAATGACCTTCCTCCCCTTCGGAAGCCCCAGGGCACCTTACCTCCTTCCTAACTCAGGATGTCATATATGCATCACTTCAACTTTCTGTCCTGGAACCTCTCATGTATGTAGCATCTCTGACTCTCCATGTATGTGGGGTGCCCATGCATACATATGTAATACCGTTTGGTTATTTTCTCTTGTTAATCTGTCTCATGTAGATTTATTAGAACCTAGGAGGGTAAAGTTTCTTCCCCCATAACACCTGGAAACATCAAGTACCTGGCTACCCAAGAAGCAGAGACTAGGTATGATTTGATCAAGCTAGCAAAGCATGTTTAAGAGATGAGTCAGAGAAATTAGAGTGATAAGCTGTGTGCATATTCTTTTTTTTTCTTTTTTTTAAATTGTTGACACGAGTACAGATGTCCCCATTTTTGCCCACCTCTACCCAGCCTCCGTCCCCCTTCCCTCTGGCCACTGCACTGTTGTCTGTGTCTGTGGGTTATGCATATGTTCTCTGGCTAATCCCTTCATCTTCTTTTAATCCCCTCCCCTCTGACAGCTGTCCGTCTGTTCCATGTGTCTATGCATTTGTTTCTGTTTTGTTTGTCAGTTTATTTTGTTCACTAGATTCCACATGTTAATGAGGTCATACGGTACTGATCGTTCTCTGACTGGCTGACTTCACTTAGCGTAATGCTCTCCAGGTCCCTCCACGCTGCCACAAAGGGTAAGAGCTTCTTCTTTTTCACAGCCACATAATACTCCCTTGTATAAATGTACCACAGCTTTTTTATCCACTCGCCTACTAATGATACTTGGGCTGTTTCCATGTCTTGGCTATTGTTAATAACGCTGCTGTGACTATAGGGATGCACATATTCTTTCAACTTGGTGTTTCAGGCTCTGTACATTCTTGAGGGACAAGCTCATTTCATGTGTTCATGGACCCAAGTACACACAGGTGCTCCTTGAGACAGGTGTGGAGAAATAGAAGCCAACTCTTGTTGGCAGTCTCCAGATAACTTTAATGTGGTTGTTTTTTAAACACACACACACACACACACACACACACACACACACACCACACACACACACAAACTCACAGCTACCCCTGAGGAGTTTAGCTATTATTTTGATCCTGAAGAGAAAAATGCACTGAGTTTTGTTGTTAGGCTTCTAGAAAGAGAAATGCAAGGGCTAATTGTGCTGAGCCAGCTCAGCCAAGGGTTCACAAGCCTGAGTGAGGGCAGCGAAAGGATGAAGAAATGACAGAGAATAAGCTGGGTCTCGGTCAGCCGTGGGCAAACTACGGCCCGCGGGCCGGATCTGGCCCATTTGAAATGAATAAAACTATTGAAAAAAAAAACCGTACCCTTTTATGTAATGATGTTTACTTTGAATTTATATTAGTTCACACAAACACTCCATCCATGCTTTTGTTCCGGCCCTCCGGTCCAGTTTAAGAACCCATTGTGGCCCTCGAGTCAAAAAGTTTGCCCACCCCTGGTCTAGGTGGATCTTTCTGTGCCTGGCTGAGGCCACAGAGAGAGATCCAGAAGCAAGCTGAGCCTTTATTTTATAGCCAGAGGTAAACAAGGTAGTGGTCACCATAGTTACAATGTTCTTGTGAGTTTCACTTGTTTTGGCAGCACTTGCTGCACCTCCCACAGCCCATTAGCTACCCAGATAAGATCTAGGGAGCCTCATAAGGTCAAGCCTAATTATGCTAAGAGGACTGTGCCCTCTAAGCTGGGTCTTGTTTATGGCTTTGCCAACAGGTCAGTCCGAGGCTTAACCCTATAGCCATGCCCTACAGCTAATCTCAAATGTTTAGGTTCAAATCTCACAGAAATGTGGCTCTTCATCAAATCAAAGGGCTTCTTGTTTAGAGGAAAGTCCAATGTAGTCTGAGCCATGAAGAAACAAAAGAGTAATCCTCCAATACCAGAGAATATGTGAATTGTTTCCAAGTAACCGATCAGTGTGCTAATTGCCCATAATTACTGCAGTAACAAGAAAGATTAGAATCAGACAACTTTCTAGCACAAGTCAGGAAAAAACACTGGATTTGTATTTGACCATGAACTCTTTCCCTTCAAGCGTCCAGAGATCATTCACTCAAAATAGGCTGGCTAATTTCACCTGGGTATAATTTATAAAGGAACATTTTTTAAAAAGAAAGCAGGTGGTATAAATAAGACCGGCATGCCTAACCTAACACACCATTGTGTTTTTAAGGACCTTAGAGCACTAATTACATGCATGAAAGTGACTGCTCCTCATAACAAATGGGTGCCCCATGTTGCCTGAGGTGAGTTCAAAAAAGTCTCAATTTAGACAATTTTTTCCAGCAGAGTCATGCTATGTTTCACTAATACAATTCAGTAAAATAGTATTTCTGGGTTTTCATCAACTCAGACAGGCTTTCTCTCCCCACTGCAGTCACATTCTATGTGGTTACAGTCTCTGAGCTGGGAAGCAAAAGACAGAAAAGACAGGAAGACTTATGTGCTAAGAACCAAAGAGGGTGTGTGTGCACACAGCGCCAGCACGTGTATGTTTATATCTTACGAGCCCTGAAATTACTGTGCCGTATCCCAAGGGAACCATTTAAAGTTAGAGCACTCTCATTTCAAAACATAAATTTTAGTATATGTTCAAGGAACAGTCTCATTGTTTGTGACCCTCCACTTTGTACTCAGATATTTTCAAACTTACTGGCCACAGCAAGTTCACCTTCCTCCCCTGGGTAAAAGGCGGAAGCCACCAATAAGAGGTTAATTCAAATTATATTTAAACTGGAGGCCCAGTGCACGAAAATTTGTGCACTGGGGGAGGGGTGTCCCTCAGCCCAGCCTGCACTCTCTTGCAGTCCAGGACCCTCAGGGGATCGGGCCTAAGCTGGCAGTCACACATCCTTCTGGCAGCCTGGGAGCCATTGGGGAGTGGGCATAAGCCGTTAGTCAGACATCCTTAGCACTGCCGCGGAGGCGGGAGAGGGTCCCACCACGGCCGCTGCACTGGCCAGCCATGAGCCAGCTTCTGGCTGATTGGCACTCCCCCTGTGGAAGCACACTAACCACCACCAGGGGGCAGAAGCTCAATGCTGGAGCTGCCCCCTGGTGGTCAGTGCGTGTCATAGTGACCGGTTGCTCCCGGTTGTTCCACCATTAGGGTCAATTTCCATATTACCCTTTTATTATATAGGATTCTTTTTTCACTAGGTGTACTCCTTAATTTATCTACAATTTACATTATTTGTTTTTTTAAGTTTTATCTTATTGTCTTAAGAACAGTTAACAAAGATTAGGGGGCCTTTGTAAAAGTAATTGCAACTTCTTATCTCTGGCTGTGCGCCCGTAAGCTTCCCACCAAGACACAGCACACCAAGAGCAGAGGAAGAGTGGCCACCACTGGAGGAAGGTGAGTGGAAAGGGAAAGGCTGTCTTGAAGGAACCAGGAGCTGACTCTCAATTTTTAAAATGCAACTGACATTTCTCTAAACTGATTCAGTCCCAACTGTTTAAAGCTATTTTCTGGCCTACTTCCTGCAAAGGCAGAGTAAGCTAATACGTAAGACGCCCTCCTCAAAAGCTTCCTTTGCTTGATTAAAATAAGATTATAACAGTTGATTTTTGTCTGCTGAATTTCCTATATTCTGGATAACTTCGATTAGTTTTAAAATGATCAGGCCCCAGCCTGTGTGGCTCAGTTGCTTGAGCATCATCCCATGCACCCAGAGGTCACTGGGGGTCGATTCCCATTTGGGGCTCCATTCCCAGTAGGGGGTGTGCAGGAAGGCAGCTGATGGTGTTCTCACATGGATGTTTCTCTCTTTCCCTGTCCCTCCCTCCTTCCCTCTTTAAAAAAATCAAGCCCTAGCCATTTTGGCTCAGTGGATAGAGTGTCAGTCTGGGGACTGAAGGGTCCCAGGTTCAATTCCAGTCAAGGGCACATGCGTGGATGGCAGGTTCAATCCCCAGTAGGGGCATGCAGGAGGCAGCCAATCAATGATTCTGTCTCATCATTAATGTTTCTCTCTCCCTTCTCCCTTCCTCTCTGAAATCAATAAAAAAATATTTTTTTGGAAAAAAAAAAGGAAGAGTTAACATGAGATCTGCCCTCTTAACAAAGTTTCAAGTGCATAATATCACATTGTTACCTATGGACATGATGCTGTACAATAGATTTCTGAAACCCATTCATTTTGCTTAACTGAGACTTCATGCCCATTGACAAATAGACAAAAGAACCACAAAACTAACAGAAAACAATGACCAAAATGGCAACGGTAAATCCTTTTCTATCAATAATTATTTTAAACGTTAACGGATTAAACATTATTCATTCTAAAAATAACCTTCTTTTAAAGTGAATGGTCAATGATAAATTATGGGAAATAAATTGTCAATGATAAATTATGAGAAAGGACCGAGTCCAGTTTCCAAGGCCCTCAGAGCAGCTAATGTCTCCTCAGCCCTGGCCAGAGGGTGGAGGGTGGAGGGCGGGTCTGGAAGCTCATGGTCAGGGTCAAGTCCACCTCAGGAACATGCTGTGTATGCCAGGATGTGTACACAGAGCATCCACGCTGTGAGGTTCGTCAGCAATGGGGAAGAGGGTGCGTTTGGATCTCTGGAAACCCCTTTTCTCTTCTTTCCCTTTTAGAAATACTGTGTGCAATTTTTAATTTTCCCCCGGAGCATGTTGATAATGATGTGTCTGTGTGAATGTGTGTGTGTGTGTGTGAATGTGTGTGTGTGCATAGAAAACAAATGACTTGCCTTCCCAGCTAAGAAGAACAGCTGTTTCTCACTTATTAGGATCAGAAAGTAACCCCCTTCCATTTGTTATCCTGTCCAAGTCCATGAATGTCCAATAGTCAGTGAATCGAAAAAGCTCAGCCACACCAGCTCTGCAGAGAGGGACACACGAGAGGAGATGGACACGTCTCGCTCTGTGTCACCCTATGTTTAAACTCAACAAGCCTCCTTGTAGAAAGAAAAACCTCAAGGCCAGAGCCCAAATCCACCTCCTCTCCGTCAGGAGAGCACACATCCTTTCCTTCACCCTAAATTCTTAAAAGGAGCCCAACTCCCACGGGTGTTATCAAAGCAATTTCAGTTGTCTCCCTCAAAAGTCGGATGGAACGTAGCAGTCATTTTCCCTCCATCAGTGCCAGGTGCGATGGAAGGGCAGGCTGCGTGATGCTGTGATAAGGAGGGTGGATCATGCCCACCAGAGAGCTAAAGGCACCGGCTCGTGAAGGACACACGGCTCCACGTGACCCGTGGCATTCTCTTCACCACACGTTGTCTCTGCACTAACCCCCCTGGATTCTGACTGTGCCAGGGGGCAGCCTGCACACCCCACGGCAGCAGAAATGTGCTCAGTGCCTGGCACAGAGCAGCCAGCCAGCCAGTACCCACTGAGGAACTAAGGCTGTGCTACTCTGGTGGCACAGAGCTAGGGGATGGGGCGGGGGGGGAATCCTAGTGTTGTGAATCCTAAGTCTGCCTAAGCCTCAGTTTCCTTATCTGTTCAATGGGGCAGAGCACCCCCACCTCACAGGTCTGCTGGGAAGAGTTCATGATGTGACAAATGTCCAGCACCTGGCACACTGGGGGTAACCTTCACACAGGGGCTTATGACAGAATACTTTAGTACAGATGGACCAAAAACAGCATCCAGGAGAAACAATAATATGCCAAGCACATTAGTCTAGGTGGGCGCCCAGCTCCCCAAAGGCCCTTCACCGTCATTTCACCGGGGGCTCAGGTCTGCTCACCTGTCAGATGAGGGGCGGGTCCAGGGATCAAAGGTCCTGAGCAGACTCTACCTTTCTTGGTCTGTGTGTGGCTGAGGCTCCATCCTCTACATTCATAACTCTGCTCGTCAGCCACAAGGGTGGGGACTCGCACCCGGGAGTCACCGTGAACACCCTCAAGCGCTCACTCACGGAGATGTGACAAATCCACCGGCACCATTCCCCTGCCAGGGTCTCTCAGGCAGCTACTATTTCTGAAAATCATATTCCTATTTTGGAGTTAAAATGGCATTAGTCTGCCAAGTTCTGAAACAGGCTTCCCCAAAACACCCCCCAAAAATTTCTATCAATATTCCATAGAAAGCACAGGCCTGTGTCCACATGGTAGACAACACACACACACACACACACACACACACACACACACACACACACCAGCTGGAAATAAAAATGATGTACAAATCTGATGGAGCTAGATTGAAAAATACAGTGACCTGAACACACCTTTAGCCTTGGTAATAGAAAAACTCAGCCACTCGGAACGAAGACAGGAAATGTGGCTGTCACTGTCCTCCATGGTCAGCTCGGAGGGAAACCTGGGGTCTGAACCAGAAAGACAAAGGGGCAGCCTGTACATGGGACCAACCCCAGGAGCCAAGACCCATCCGTGCCCACTGAGCCCTCACCTTTAACTTCACTAACTCTTTTTTTTTTTAAACATACTCATATTTTATTTTGGTTAACATACTTCTTTGTTCCTGTAATATTTTTTTTAATACTATATTGATACTTTTAAAACTGAGGTGAAACTCATATAAACATAAAATTAACCATTATAAAGTGTTCAACTACTGATCAGCTTTCTGGAAATTTCACATAAATAAAATCATATAATACTAGAGGCCCAGTGCACGAATTCGTGCATGAGTGGTGTCCGGCCGGCCTGCCCCAATCAGCCAGGCTGCTGGGGAGAGGGGACGCAGGAGTTTGGCTGTCCGGCCTCTCCCCTGATCGGGGCCAGCCAGGAGAAGGGGCTAAGGCAGTTGGCCGGCCAGCCCTGCCCTCTGGTCAAATTTCCAGTCCAGGAGACAATTTTGCATATTAGCCTTTTATTATATAGGAAATGGCCTTTCATCTGGCTTCTTTTACTTAGCTTCTGAGGTTCATCCACATGGTAGCATGTATCAGAACGTCAGTGCTTTTCATGGCTGAACAGTACTCCATTATATTGATAGGTCACATTTTGTTTACCCATTAATCCACTGATGGACTTTTGGCTACTGTACACAGTGCTGCTATGGACAGTCATATTCAAGTATTTGTTGTAATACCTGTTTTCAATTCTTTTGGGTATATATGTAGTATTGGAATTGCTGGGTCATATAGTAATTCTATGTTCAACTTTTTGAGGAATCACCAATTTCTTTTCCATATGATGCATCATTTTATGTACCAGCAGTATACAAGGCTTCTGATTTTTCTTCATATCCTCACCAATACTCATTATTTTCTGCTTGTTTTGACTGTAGCTTCATGGTTGTGAAGTGGTATCTCATTCCCCTATTCTTTTTTATTTTTGCAAAACATGTGATTTATTGATATATACTAGTAAGGTACTCACAATAAAAAACACAGCTCCCAAGTTCAGCGTGTTTGACAGCTGTAAAAATCTGATGTGTTATCGCCTGTGACAAGATCTAGGACATTTCCAGCTCATGAGAAAGTGCCCGTATGCCCCTCACAGTCAGCTCTCCCCTCCACCAGATTACTGCTGCTGTTCTAGAACTTCTTACAAATGGGATCCTTCTGTAGGTCTCTCTTTGTTCCACATGCTATTTTTCACATTCACCTGCTGCGCTGCATGCCTCGGCAATTCACTCCTCTGTGTTGCTGTATTTCACAGTGTGTTTGTTCATGCAACTGCTGATGGACATTTGGGTGGTTTCCAGTTCAGGGCTATTAGGGATCAGACCACTATGAGCATTTTGGTCCAGATCCTCCTGCTGTATGAGATCAGTTTTGAGACGGTGGCTCCCAGGAGAGAGTGTGGCCGAGACCAAAGGCTATAGCAGCGCCACATGCTCGATGTGCCTTCCCCAGGGGACTGTCGGGGAGGAGAGCCCTCGAGTTTTCACTGAACCCATCTGGTGAAAGTGATGGAAGACCCGGCAGTGAGGCCAAGAAAGGCTTCTCCTTGGTGCACCAGACAACAGTAGGAGAATGCCAGCAGGCAGGCAGACACCTACACACATGTATCACAATATTGCATACATTATCACATGATACAGGGGTGGGCAAAAGTGGGTTTACAGTTGTGAGTACAAGAAACAGAATTTATTCTTGTATTATATATTTTCCATATAAAATTAATAAATGTCAAAAAGCAAAATCAGCCCAGCCCACCTGTAATTCACAACACAATAAAACAAGAAAATAATATTTCAAACAAAAAGAATCCAAACCACATGAAGAGCTGAAAAAAAAAAATCCTTCAATTAACTATTGTCTATAGTACAGGGGTCCTCAAATTTTTTAAACAGGGGGCCAGTTCACTGTCCCTCAGACTGTTGGAGGGCCGGACTATAGTTTAAAAAAAAACTATAAACAAATTCCTATGCACACTGCACATATCTTATTTTGAAGTAAAAAAACAAAACAGGAACAAATATAATATTTGTATTTGCATGTGGCCTGCGGGCCGTAGTTTGAGGACCCCTGTTCTATACAGACTTGATATCCTTCGTGGGCTTTGTAGACCAACGCCCAGAGCACCTCATGCCCAGAGCACCACACCCAGGATGCCCAGAAAAACCCATGCCTTCCATTTGCTGTCATAGGGCTGCCTGTGACACCCTTTGCTACAAGTCATTCCTGTGTACCCTGCCCCCTTCATAAAAACACTTTCTAGACCAGCGGTTCTCAACCTGTGGGTCGCGACCCCTCTGGGGGGTCGAACGACCTTTTCACAGGGGTCGCCTAAATACACCCTGCATATCAGATATTTACATTATGATTCATAACAGTAGCAAAATTACAGTTATGAAGTAGCAATGAAGTAATTCTATGGTTGGGGGTCACTACAACATGAGAAACTGTGTTAAAGGGTCGCAGCATTAGGAAGGTTGAGAACCACTGTTCTAGACTGTTTGACTATTGACTTCATTCTCCCAGGACTCCAGCAAAGAGAATTAGGAAAACAATTAGTTCAAAAAAAATTAAATCTGCAATTATAAACAAGTTCAAAAATATCTAAAATGGGAATAACCCAGAGTTATGTGTACTTAGAATACAATTCATGGTCTAAATATTTTTATTATTAAACCACAAAAATTAAAATAAATGAACCAAGCATTCCACTGAAGAAGTAAGAAAGACAAAGAAAGAAAATGAGAAGTGAAAAACAGGGATGAGGAGCAGAAACTAATGAATCAGAAAACAGAAAAAGAAAATGCCTAAATAAACAATTGTTAAAAAAAGTGCAGAAATTGGTTTAAAATAATAAAAGAGGCAATTGTCTGACAAATCAAACTTATAAAGAAGATAAAGTTATCATTATTTGTATAGTCAATGATCATATGTCTATAAATCATGAGATAATCAAAATAATAAGTTTGGAAATTAGTCTGTAGGTCAGTGACATGACTGGACATAAGGTAAATATATAAAAATTAAAAATCAGTATCTTTCCTAAAGCAAAAAGCCAATTAGAATACATAATGGGGGAAATACCAGTCAAAATGCTAATAATAACTGTCAAATAACACTGACAATAAATATTTAGAAAGGCGTAGAATACTTTCTGGGCAGGCAGCAGGCACTCCTGGTGAAGTGCTCTAGGTACGAGTACAAAAGCCTACTAAGGATGTCAAGTTTGAATAGGCAATAGTTAAAGGGTTGTTTGCAGATTTTCACGTTTTCTTGTGGTCACTTGTCTCAGATGCACTTTGAATTGATAATATTGTGAGTATTTGTGGAAGCTATTCCTACTCCAAGGCAGCTCAGCAATACATGGGAGACAGGGAAGCATCAGAAACCTATTCCACTGAATACTGTTAGGCAGCCAGTTTTCACAAACCAAAATGTTGATATACTATCACTGGATCTAATCACTCCCAATAGAATTTGGGGGCAACCCAACAAAATATATAGGAGAACAGAGAGGTAAGAAGAGTTAAAATTCTTTTAGTTACAATTGTTTAATAAAGCCATAATAAGTAAAATTGTGTTATTTTAATGAATTAACAAACAAACCAAGAAAACAAAACCAAGTCCAGTAGCAGGGCCAAAGGATACATAAGAATTGAATATATGATAAAGGAAATGTTACAAATTAAGGTGTCGGAAATTATCAAATGGTGTTGGAGAAGTTGGCAATTTGGAAGTTAATTCTGATTGAATAAACCAGTTTATTAAGGTTAATATATTAATAATCATAATTATATTTATATTAATAACCATTTATTGAGCCCTTAAGCTGTGTGCCAGGCATTGTGCCAAAGGCTTTACTTTTGTTATCTCATTTAATACTGACAACTTCTAGATCATCTGTTCCAATCAACTCACTTAAAAATGAGCAAACCAAGGCCCAGAGAAGGCGAGTGACTTGGCCAGGGTCACACAGCCACGCCGACAGCCAAGATGAGCTCTGTGTCCAGCATTATGTCTATCTAACCATACTGTTTCCAATGATCACCTTTGATAAACAAAGGCAGCTCTCTGCACACATGAGTTTCTAGAACAAGAGTAATCCACAGCAGAGAGACACAGAGAGAATCAAGTAACACATAGAAATCAACCTCAGGGCGGGTTTTCAGAGACAGGATGTGATCAGCCGATGCCCGTGCTGTTGTCAACTTGTAGAGGGAACCTTTAAGAGCCAGCCACCAGGACCTTGGGCTCCCTGCGCCTTTCTGCAGACAGCCCTCGGCTGCAAATCTCTTCCTGCTGCCCTAGGTCTGACTCACCAGGGCTCAGAAAAGAGGGGGTCCACGGTCATCCATCCTCCCTCCCCACCACTCCTATAGCCTCTGCTCAGCACCACCACCGCCCTCCCCTTACAGAACTTTCCCCATTTGTGGAGAATAAGCCAAAAAAAGGCTTCACAGTCCATGGCAGGTTCAAACACTGAGCATATTCCTGGATAAGCCACCAGGACAGAATCCTTTCTAAAGATTCCCATAACAAAGTGAAAGATGTACAGCCACTGGGGGAGGACACACATACTCAAGTACATGCTTGGCATCATGGTGTGCAAAGCTTTAGAAATGGAATGAATATTCGCCTGCAGATAGGTATGGCTTTTCTTTTGGGAGTGATGAAAATATTCTTGAATCAGATGGTGGTGATGGTTGCACAACATTGTAAATATACTAAAATCCACTGAATTGTACCTTTAAAATGGTTCAAATGATGGACACGCAGGATGGAGGCAGTCTAAACACATACTCCAGGTCCCCATTTATCCGTGTGTTTTTTTAAATATATTTTTATTGATTTTTAGAGAGAGAGAAACGTCAATGTGAGAGCGCAGCATAAATCAGTTGCCTCCTGCACGCTCCCTACTGGGGATCGAGTCCACAACCCCGATGTGCCCTCGGCATGTGCCCCGATTGAGAATCAAACCAGCAACCCTTTGGTGCATGCGTCAATGCCCAACCAACTGAGCCACACCAGCCAGGGCCCCATTTTTCTGTTTAATCAGAACTCCGAACCTCTCATCCTAATTTCTCAATTTCCGCATAAGTAAAATGGACACAACAATGCAGTTCATGGTCTTTTTCAACTCTATGAACCAAATCATGCTTTTGCATTATTTTATAAGTAGATTATTTAAAGGAAAATCTAATGAGCTGCTAATCTCATCAAAAGAGGTATACCCAATTCAAAATGCTCCCGGGCTCAACCAACTCCCCTCTCCTTCGCCCTCCAATAGGACCTGCTCCAGCAATGCGTTCTGCCCTGACCCAGCTCTGACACTGTGGAACCTCTGAATGTCAGGGTGAACATGGGCATCAAAGCAGGGGCGGAGGCAGCAGAACCACAGTCCAGGAACCCGTCCAAAATGCAGGGCCACCGCACCGCCGCTAGGCGTGAGCTTGCAGCGTGACCATCCTGGGGAGACCCGGGTGCATAACACCTGCGAGCCCGAGCTGTGCTTCTGAAATCAGACAGATGAGCATGAAAACAATCTCCAGGATGAGCCAGCCAAGTCAGGAAATGGGATGTCAGAACAAGGCCAGCAAGTAAAAGGGTATCAGGGGCCAAAGAAACAGGAGAGCAGAAGCTCCGTTACTGCTACTGGGATGTCAGGCAACCGGCAAGAGCCCTCCTCTTGATCAAGTGGCGGAGAGCGTAGAAAAAGGGCCGTAAAAATCACCTCTGGGAGATCATTTCTTCTTGACAAATAAGGAAACTGAGACCTGGTGAAGGCTGAACACAGGGACTCAGGGCCAGCCCGTGCCGGCTAGCCCGGACACAGCCCCTGGATTGGTGCCTAGCAGTCCCTGCTCACACGTAGCTGCTTCCTGAGAGGAGATGGAAAAAACCCTGGCAAGCTCAGAGCTGTCGCCTTATTTGCCAACAGGAATATCACTGAACCTGTGTAGCTCACAGGGATGGAGTGAATATGAAATAAATCATTGTGAATGCCTACAAACCACTACACGAAGTAAGGAAATACAATTATTATTTGGGCAAGTATTCTTAATACCAATTTCAATAAAAAAAAATTTTAAATTTTGAGGGTCTATTAGAAAAGAGAAAACACCAGGGTGTGCTATTCCAGGTCCTTCACAGGGATTTTGCAAATGTTCACGGTCAGAAGTAATCAACGAGGTGCGGACCTGGATTTACCATGAAGCTACTGCAGCTAAAGCTCCAGGGCCCCTCGCTTACCGGGGCCCCTTCTAAAGCTGTGAAAGGACCCTGTGGTATGTGCACATGGTCAGATGCTTTTGTGAAATTTGCAAAGATGCTTTTATTGCAATCAGCTAGGTGGCTGTCTCTTTCCACTCCAGTTCTTCCTCTCACAGTCCCTCCATGTGGTG
Source organism: Myotis nattereri (assembly GCF_964212035.1). Taxonomy (NCBI): domain Eukaryota; kingdom Metazoa; phylum Chordata; class Mammalia; order Chiroptera; family Vespertilionidae; genus Myotis; species Myotis nattereri. The sequence continues at coordinate 86,498,156 of NC_138079.1, read as the reverse complement.
GGGGGTTTGGGGGAGAGGGCAGTTATGTGGAATTGGGTTTGGGGAATTCAGACCAGGAATACAGTTAGTTTCACTTTAGTGGAAAACGCTTATGATGGTTCCCATATATTGTTGAGCTGCCCTGAAATAGGAAAAGCTTTCCAAGAATATGCATAGTCATCAATTCAAAATGTAATAATTTAATACAAGTGACACAAGAAAATGTGAAATGTCTTCTAATCTTATGGCTCATATAGCAAATGGATAGAGGTTGCCCCATATTTGACAACAATTAAAAATTTGCATGACGTTGCCAATATTGACTTGTGAAGCTAAAATTTAATTTTCTAAAGTATCAAGTCTTTGAAAACCAAAATGATCAATCAGTCAACCACAGTGGAAAAAAAGAATGAATTACCTTTCTATTCTCTCAAAAGAAAAGGATATTCAAAGTCACTGTCACACAGAGTTAGTCAAATACATATGCAGTCAAAATGTAAGAGAAAGAAAGGATTGCAAAGGTGTGTCAGGTAGCTAAAAAAATACACTGTTTTCCTGGATGTTGTGGGTGTTTGTGATAATTGTCTGCTTTTTTAACTTGGCATTGTTTAGAATCTTTTCTCATCCTAGATATTTACTTTTGCACCTAATTCTGTAATCCGTATTTTACATTCTTTTTCTTAAAGAAGGAGCCAAATCAGATAAGCCTCCAGCCCCAGTAAAGCCCATGGCCAAGGCCCCTAGCTGAGTGCTCTCATGTTTTTCATTTCATTTCTCATATTTACGCATTTGGGGGGGGGGGATCATCAGAATTTTCTTTCGTAAAAACAAATGCGTTGATTTTAAAGCATCTCCACCAGGGACCGAAAACAAATGGATTAAACAACAGTGGGTAGAACAGTTATACAGAAGAGAAAGAACCGTCTAACCACAAAAGCTCATAGAACCCCCACTAGAACTCTTTCCAAAAATACTGTGCCCAGAATAGATGGGGGGGAAATCTTAGTTGAGTGCACACCGATGCTCACTCTCAGAGAGGAGCACCTGACTTTTTAATGTCAATGAAGAGCCTAATGTTTTTTAAAACTAACTGATTTATATGCACATACCTATAGATGAGAATAATCTCATTGTGGCTCGTGGTACAATAAAATTAATAGGATTAGTCCAAGACAAAAATTGGAACCACAAATTAGAAGGGGTAAGAAATAAGAACTGCTCTTGGGAATCACCTGACTAAGGAACATCACAGCTGCTGCCCCCACCCCTCCACTCTCAAGGACTCCACTAGCTGATGCCACCACCTCCTGTGTGTCCCCGTCACTCTGAGAGCCCTCCTGCCATCAATCCTTTCTCTAACCTTTACCCTTTTACTCCTCCCAGCCAATCCTCTCTCCTCCTGGCAAACCCTTCCCAGGTGGCCTCTAAGACCCTGTCCCGCAGTATAACTCCAGGGGCTTCAGCTTCCTCCCAGTGAACTCCCCACACCTTATTTGCTTTCCCTGAAAACCTGGTCCTGCCCAAAGATGCAGACACCCCCTCCCAGGTGGACTCATCACCCAAGCCCTGAGTCTACTGGGACTTTCTCCCCACCCCCAACCTATTTTGCACACATTCCTCCTTCCTCTGCCCTAGTGTCAGACTTTCCTTTTGGCCTATAAACATGCTCCAGGCTCTCCAGTTTGGCTGAGTCCCATCCATTCATCCATCCATCCATCCATCCATCTATATCTATCCATCCATCCATCATCCATCCATCCATCCATCCAACAAACACGGAATGAGTGTCTACCATGTGCCTAGCACAATGGTGAATGCTGGGCCTAAAATGAGCAACCAGGAAAAACACACTCTTTCATTTCCCTCCTTCCTAGCACTGCTCGGCCCACACTGCTGATTCCCTGATTCAATCACCATCTCTTCCACAGGCTCATAGGTCCCCACGTGGCTGTGTTTCAAACCCCAAACATTTGCTAAACTAAACTGAAAAGTCAGGAGTAGAAAGCGTTAGCTCACAAAAGAAAGCAGCCCACTGAACAGGTTTGGGATTTCATGTATTGGCCATAAGCATGTGGATGGATGCTTCTTGGGTTTGTCTCCATGAAAGCAAGATTCAAGGAGGTCACAGGACCCCAACGAAGGTAGCATTCTCATCGATCACCAAGGAGAACCTCGAGGAAGAAACAGTTAAGACATCAGGAGACGGTCTGTGGCCTGGACCCTAGCAGGCATGAGAAAGAACCAGCTTCATTCCAGAACAGAATCAGCTCCAGCAGGTAGCTTATCTTCATCCCAGGAAGCTAACCTGAAATCTACGGGTCACTATTTTTTTTATTCCAAATGAATTTTCAAAACAGCAAATAGAAAATCATAAACTGTTCCTACACAGGGAGATGGTCCAGTCAAAGGGGTTTTTCTGATATCAGAAAATATATATAATTTTCTTCCAAATTTAAAACTGCTGACACAATTTCCAGCGTAAGGAAACACTGGTGGCGTTGACACTACAGTTGCCTTTAGAAGAGGCTCCATTCAGTGATATGATCACAGAGGAAAAGGTGAGGGATGGCGGAAGATCACAAATAAAGGAGACAATGCACTTTTATACTCTGCTCATTAGAGTTCCACCGAGAAGCTGTCTCACGGGCCCTGTCATTCTTTAGACATCACAGCACCTGGAGCCAAATCCAATCGAAGCTGCAGCCGTGGGTCTGGAATTCCTTTCTCCAGCCCGTGCACCTGCACGCGGCCATTTGCAGATTCCAGGAAATGGGCTACTTTCCTGTCTGTCCCAGAGCTGGAGTCAGGGGAGCCAATTCTTTCGAGCTAAATGGCATTCTTTTTTCTATTCTCCTTCAGCGAGGCGGTCACATGCTGGAGATCAGAGGTGGCTGTCTCTTTTCCAACAGGAAGTCAAGGCCAGCAGGGTGGCCTCTGTCTGTGTAGTCACCATATGCGCAGTCTAGGGCTGAGGGCAGGACCAGGGATCAGGCACAGTGTAGAGGGGGGAGGAGTTATCCTCCAGAGTTAACTTTGGAGGATGGCCTTGCAAGCTGACTCATCAATGTTTATAGGTACCCAAGCTGAAACATTTCACTGGCCCATCTAAGAATGGATTCTCCTTTTGTGGCCTGGCTACTGCCAGCCCTCTGCTATGGACTGAATATTTGTAGCCCCCAAGATTCACAGGTGGAAGCCCTAATGTGATGTTATTTAGATGTGGGATCTTTGGGAGGTAATTAAGCCATGAGGGTGGGATTAATATTCTTAGAAGAAGAGAATTAGCCTCTCTCTGCCACGTGTGGATGCAGCGAGAAGGAAGATGTCTGCACACCAGGACATGAGTCCTTCCCACAACCCACCTATGCTGGCACCCTAATTTCAGACTGCCCAGCCCCTAGACTATGAGAAATGTTGAGCCCTGTCTGTGGCATGTTTTTTACAGCAACCCGAGCTGAAGGGTTCAGCCTCCATCTAGATTCACAGGCTCAGCCCTCACAGTGCACAGAGTAGATGCCTGAACTTGCCGCTGGTCGATAACTGTGGAATGACACTGGTTATTTTAACTGGGCCTCCTTGTGGTTTCTCCTACTCCTCACACCTGTAGCCCTGGACATTACCAACAGCCAGCCCTGTGGTTCCTGTGTATTCATGGGCTGAAGCGATCTACTTTCTAGGCAAGACCACCACCACCTCTAGGCATCTTATCTGCAAAGCACCTCCGGGCCCTTCTTATGGAACACAACTCCTCTACTCTGTACAAACCCCACCCCATGTGGACCAGAGTTACACCACTCTGCTAAGGCACAAGTGGGCATGTGATGCAGCCAACCAATCACAAACCCTAGGCCCCTGACTCCTGTAGGGGTTCAAAGACAGGTGTGTGCCCTAAACCAGACCAGAGACTTTCCTAAGACTCTAATGGAACTCTCCCAGAAGAGCCTCTTTCTCCAGCTGCCACCTTAGCTATCCCATAAGAAAGCCTGTCTATGACATAAAAAGGGGGATAGAGTCTTTAAGACATGACTTGAGCCCCACATATTTGGCCTTATCTGAAACCAGACTCAACCCTGTACTCCCAGTTATAGGAGCTAATAAATGCCAGCCTTCTCCTTTTCCTGTTTAGTCGAAAATGAATTGATTTTCTGTCATTTAAAGCCAAGATCTTGATAACTAGATAAGTATACTCCTAAATCAGTGTACTAATCCTGGTCTGTTTCACTTCCACCCTCACCTGCTGCCTTCCTCTCTTGGTGGAAGTGGAAAGTAGAGGCAGGCTGGCATAATGACTTCATCCTGCTGTGCCACTAATAATGACCACAGGGAGGTAAATTACGTCAACTTCCACCCACCTCACAGGGTAACCATGAAGTCAAGAGAACACAGGAAAATGAGGGCAGTCCCCGCTGTGCCTCCTGGGCTCTGCTCCCTCCCACAACCTCGGGGACTTCTCTCCCTCTTTTACAAGTCTCTCACATCCAAAAGCAAAAATCTCCCAACAGGGTAGAAAATGCTCCTCTCTGCACCTTACAAAGCATCCTTAAAACAACACAATCCAGAAATCAATTAAAAGCATGCCCCAAGGCATATTGGCCAAACACAAACAGAAAGTAAGAACTACAGGCTAATATCACACAGGATGGAGAAACAAAAATCATTATATGGGCCAGACAACTATTTAATTTTGATAAAAGGTAAAATTCCCAATGAAGATATGACAGTCAAGAAAGTTTACACACCAAATAACAAGAAGAACCTGAACAAGGCCAAACATCCCCCTCGGTGGAATATTCTCCCTGTTCCTGGGCCCCCTTTGCCCTGCCTTCCTCCCTTCCTCCAGGCCTGGGCACACCTGCACGGAAGCCTCCAAGCGCTAGCCTATATAAGACATCAGAGAAGACATGGCTCTGAAGTCAGACGGACAGGGTGGTAGTGGTTGAATAGTGTTCCCTCAAAACTCATGTCCACCAGAACTTTAGAATGACCTTATTTGGAAAGAGGGTCTTTGCAGATATCATTAAGTTAAGATGAAGTCCTACTGGATTAGGATGAGCCCAGGTCCAGTGACTGGTGTCCTGATAAGAAGAGGGCACACAGAGGGAAGAAGGCCAGGTGAAGATGGAGGCAGACACTGGAGTGATGCAGCTACAAGCCAAGGAACCCAAGGCTTGCCAGCAGCCACCAGAAGCTAGATGAGGCGAGGAGGATTCTTCCCTAGAGTCTTCAGAGGGAGCACAGCCTAGGGGACACCTTCTTTTCAGACTTCTAAGCTCCATAAATCTGAAAGGATAAATGTCCACTGCTATAAGCCACCCAGTTTATGGAAATGTGTCATAAAAGCCCTGGGAAACTAATACAAGGATGCGGGTGATCTGGAACAAGTCACTTAAACTCTCTGAGCCTCCGTTTCCTCATCTGTGAATACGGAAACTAATAATAGGACCAATTCATAGGGTTTTTATGAGAAGTACTAGTAAGTAAAAGCATAGTGTGATGGTTAATTCTATGTGTCAACTTGACTGGCCATGGAATGCCCAGATTCAACATTATGTCTGGGTGTATCCACGAGGGTGTTTCTGGGTGAGATTAACACTTGCAAAGCAGATGCCCTCCCCAGTGTGAGTGGGCATCATCCAATCCATTGAGGGGCTGGATAGAATAAAAAGCAGAGGAAGGAGAAATTCCTCATTTCCTGCCTCAATGCTTGAGCTAAGACATCTCATCTTCTTACACTCAGAGTTACAGCATTGGCTCCTATTGGTCCCAGGCCTTTGGACTGGGAGTGAACTACACCACTAATTTTTCTATAATAAATCTCTCTCTCTCTCTCTCTCTCTCTCCCTCTAACTCTCACTCTTTATATATATGTCTATAAATATGTATATATAAATATATACATATTTATAGACCTATATATACATATGTATATATAAATATGTACATATATGTGTATATACACATGTATATGTATGTATATATGTATATGTGTATTATATGTACATATGTATATGTATATATACATATATATAAAATAAGTAATAAAAATATATTTTAGTAAATAACAATACAATAACTATATATACACAATAAGTACATTATATATTATAATTATATTCTAGTAATGTAGTCATAAATTGATATTATCTATTACATAATTACTGTATTATATGTTATGTTACATATAATAATTATTATATATTACATAGTTTATTATTATCTACACTAATAAAAGAGAAAAATGGTAATTGGTGTATGGCGATACCCTTTTCATTGGCTAATCAGGGCTATATGCAAATTAACTGCCAACTAAGATTGGCAGTTAACTGCCAACAAGATGGCGGTTAATTTGCATATGTAGGCACAATGCAGGGAGGCAAAAGGGAAAGCAGGAAGAAGCCCCCTGCCACTGACAGTGATCTGAAACCCAGCGGGGAGCTAAGAGCTGGGGGGCAGGGCAAAGGCGGCCCTGGGGCCGCCTTTGCCCTGCCCCCCAGCCATGATCGGAGAATCAGGTGCCTTTTCCGCCCTGGCCAGTGATAGCAGGAAGTAGGGGTGGAGCCAGCGATGGGAGCTGGGCATGGTCGAAGCTGACAGTCCCAGGAGCTAGGGGTCCCTTGCCTGGGCCTAAAGCGAAGCCCACGATCGCGGGGCCGCTGCAGCTGCGGGTCCCCGCTTCCCGGGCCGGACGCCTAGGCCAGAGGTGTTAGGCCTGGGCAGGGGCGGAGCCTGCAACCGCAGGGAGCTGGGGGTCCCCTGCCCAGGCCTGACACCTCTGCCGGAGGCCTCAGGCCTGGTCAAGGGGCCGATCCGGTGATTGTTGATCGGAGGGTGATGAGGGTCAACTCCTCTGGCTGAGGCATCAGGCCTGGGCGGGGGGCGGAGCCGGGGATTGGGGGGATATGATGGTCCCCTTGCCCAGGCCTGAAGCCTGGGTCAGAGGCATCAGGCTTGGGCAGGGGTTGGAGCAAGCAATCAGAGGGAGATGGGGGTCCCTTGCCCAGGCATGATTCCTGGGCCAGAGGCCTCAGGCCTGGGCGGGGGCCAGAGCCAGTGATCGGGGGGAGATGGGGGTCCCCTGTCCAAGCCTGACACCTCTGGCGGAGGCGTCAGGCCTGGGCAAGGGGCCGATCAGGCGATCGGAAGGTGATGGGGGTCTACGCCTCTGGCCGAGGCATCAGGCCTGGGCAAGGGTCAGAGCCAGCAATCGGAGGGGTTTGGGGGTCCCCTGCCCAGGCCTGACGCCTGGGCCAGAGGCATCAGGCCTGGGCTGGGGGCAGAACCAGTGATGGGGGGAAATGAGGGTCCCCTGCCCAGGCCTGACGCCTCTGTCAGAGGCGTCAGGCCTGGGCAAGGGGCTGATCCTGCTATTGGAGGGTGATGGGGGTCAACGCCTGAGGGCTCCCAGTATGTGAGAGGGGGCAGGCTGGGCTGAGGGACACTTCCCCCACACACACACACCCAGTGCACGAATTTCGTGCACCGGGCCCCTAGTCTATATATATAAAAGCGTAAGTGATCGAACGACTGGTCGACTGGTTGCTATGATGTGCACTGACCACCAGGGGGCAGACACTCAACGAAGGAGCTGCCCCTGGTGGTCAGTGTGCTCCCACAGCCAACTTCCTGCAGCCGGCCAACTTCCCACTGTCCCTCCCTTGCAGCCGACCAGCCCCAATCGGCCCTGAGTGAGATAGCCCTGATCGCCAGCCAGGCCGAGGGACCCCACCCATGCACAAATTTGTGCACCGGGCCTCTAGTATACAATAAGCAATAACATACATTGTATAACATATAACTATACTCTACATTATAATTATTATCTATATATATAAGACCCTAATATGCAAATAGACCGAATGGTGGAACAATTGGACTGAACAACTGGTCACTACGATGTGCGCTGACCACCAAGGGGTGCGCACAGAACATAGTGGGTGTCGGCAGCAGGTGGCAGAGCACGGAACATGACGGGCGTTGGCTGTGGTGGGATGGTGGAGCAGGTGAGCAGGGGTGCCAGACCAAGGCGGGGTGCCAGTCGCTGTCATTGGGGCGAGCCCCTGGTGGTTACTGAAAATTCTTTGCTCCCACGTGCTGCGGTCCCGCCCAGAGCTCACACCTGTCGCTGGCGCCAACCCCACTCACACCTGCTGCCAGCATCAGAGCTGCCACTCACACCACTGCTGGCACCATCAGCAGGTGTGAGCAGCAGCTCCCAGCCCTGATCACTGCTGATGGCTTCTCCACCTCCCCCTGCTCCTGAGGGGCAATCGAGGCAGCAGCCACTGTTTGCACCCACTGCTGGTGCCAGCCCCAATAGTTCCATGCTGTCAGCAGGTGCAAGCAGGGCTGGCACCATCAGTGCATGTGAGCGGTGGTGGCAGGAGCAGGGCTGCTGGAAGACAGGGGACCGGAGCCGCGGCGGGTGGGGCTGGGTGGGGGTGCAGCAGGTGGGCCAAGACCTGTCCCTGTGCCCACAGCAGCCTCGTGGTTCACAGTTCCTTCCAAGGTGCATGAATTCATGCACTGGGCCCCTAGTATTATAAATAATGTATAATATAATATATAGTTATATGTATACTAGAAGCCTGGGACATGAAATTCATGCACAGGGGCAGGGGTCCCCTCAGCCCGGCCTGTACCCTCTCCAAACTGGGACCCCTCGGGGGATGTCCAACTGCCAGTTTAGGCCTGATCCCACAGGACATCCCTCTCGAAATCTGGGACCACTGGCTCCTAACCACTCACCTGCCTGCCTGCCTGATCACCCCTAACCCCTCTGCCTGACGGACTGATTGCCCCTAACCGCCCTCCCCTGCCAGCCTGATCGCCCCTAACCACCTCTGCCTCAGCCCCCACCACCATGGCTTTGTCTGGAAGGAGGATCGGACGATCAGAAGATGTCCAGACGATCAGAAGATGTCCAGTCGACCAGGTCTAATTAGCATATTACCCTTTTATTAGTATAGATAAGATATTCTTATTACTTATTACATGTATAAAATAATAATTGCACTTTATTAGTTATTATATATTATAACAGTATCTATATTGTTACTCATTTTTGTTTCCCTCACCCATCCCTCCCTGGTCCCACCTAAAAAAGTAAAAATGAGGTACCTAGCTTGACTTTCTCTTAAGTATCATCATAGAGAAGTTAGAAAAAAATTCCCAATTATCTTAGGCTCAAAACACAAGCTCTGCTCACAAATTAATTTTTCAAACTACAAAGAAACAATGGATTTCAAGTTTCTTTCCCCATTGTGTAATCGAAATATTTTCCTTCAAGGGTGACCATGCAGGGCACAAAAGCAGCAAGAAAATGAATCAAAATGAAGACCGCAGATGGGGAACAGGATGAGAAACAATGCAATTGTCATTATTCCTAAAAGTAGAAAAACTCTCTCCCCTAATTGGGATAGCTGTCTTCTTTCTTTACAGCTTTGCTGAAGTATAACTGATAGACATAAAAATACATATATTTAATGTATACAATTTGGCGACTTTAGACATAAGCATAAACCCATGAAACCATCACCACAATCTAGGTACTAAACATCAGTTCCAAAAGTTTCCCTATGTCCCTTCGTTTTTTGGGGGGCTGGGGGGCAGTAAAAGTACATTTAATATGAGATCTACTTTCTTACCAAATTTCTAAAATGCATAATACAGTATTGTTAATGCAGGCACTATGTTGTAAGCAGACCTCTAGAACGTATTCATCTTGTATAATTGAAACTTTACACCCATTGAACAGCAAGCACGCCTCCCCTCACCCCTTCACAACCACTTCTACTATCTACTTTTATGACTTTGACTATCTTAAACGCCTCAGATAAATGCAATTATGCAGTATTTGTCTTTCTGTGACTGGCTTATTTCACTCAATATGATGTCCTCTAGGTTCTTCCATGTTGTTACCTCAGGCATGACTTCCCTCTTTTTAAAGGCTGAATGACATTCGACTGTATGTATATACCACGTTTTCTTTATTCATCTGTTGTCAGACATTTAGGTTGTTCCCACCATTTGGTTATTGTGAAAAATGCTGCAATGAATTTGGGAGTGCAAATATCTCTTCCGTATCTTGATTTCAATTCTTTGGGATATATACCCCAAATGGAATTGCTGGATTGCATGGTAGTTCTATATATAATTTTTTAGGAGCCTCCCAATACTGTTTTCCACAGTGACTAAACAATTTTATATCCCAGCAACAGTGTACCAGGGTTGCAATTTCTCTATCCTCACCAACAGCTTATCTTTTGGCTTTTTGATAACAGTGACCCTTACAGGTATGAGCTGATATCTCATTTGATATTCATTTCTCTGATGATTAGTAAGTTTAAGCATTTTTCATATACCTGCTGGCCATTTGTATGTCTTCTCTGAAGAAATGTCCATTAAAATCTTTGTCAGTATTTTTAATTGGGTTATTTAGGTTTTCTTGGGTTTTGGATTGTGTGTGTGTGTGTGTTAATATTTTTACTGATTTCAGAGAGGAAGGAAGAGGGAGTGAGAGATAGAAACATCAATAATGAGAGAGAATCATTGATTGGCTGCCTTCTGTAAGCCCCACACTGGGGATTGAGCCCGTAACCTGGGCATGTGCCCTGACCGGGAATCGAACTGTGACCTCCTGGTTCATAGGTTGGCGCTCAAATACTGAGCCATGCAGGCAGGGCTGTATGTGTGTTTTTGTTTAGGTTTTTTTTTGTTTGTTTTTTTGCTATTTCTTAAAGGAGGAAACTCTTTCCCCTCATTGGGACAACTATCTTCTTTCTTTTTCTCTCTATCCTTCCGGCTGTACTAAAGTATAACTGATTTACATAAAACTGCACATATTTCATGTTTTGCTATTGAGTTGTAGGAGTATGTGGACTATTAACCCCTTATCAAATATATGACTTGTACATGTTTTCTCCCATTCTGTGGGCTGCTTTTTCATTCTTCTGGTTGTTGCTGTGCAGGAGCTTTTTAGTTTGGTATAGTGCCACTTGTCGATGTTTGCTTTTGCTGCTTGTGCTTTTGTTGACATATCCAAGGAATCATTGCCAAGACCAATGTCAAGTTTTTTCCCTATGTTTTCTTCTAGAAATTTTATAGTGTTGGACCTTACATTAAAGTCTTTAATCCATTTTGAGTTTGTTTTTGAGTGTGTTGTAAGATAAGGGTTCAGTTTCATTCTTTTGCATGTGGATATCCAGTTTTTCCAGCACCATCTGTTAGAGAGACTGTCCTTTCCCCACTATGGATTCTTAGCTCCCCTGCTGAGGATCCGTTAACTGTGCATGTGAGGGTTTATTTCTGGGTTCTCTGTTCTGTTCCATTGGTCTATATGCCTGTCTTTATGTAGGCACCATACTATTTTAATTACTATAGTTTTGCAATAGGCTTCAAATTATTTAAAAAAAAAGTGTGATATGTTTAGCTTTGCTTAACTGTCTTCTTTCTAATGGCCTTTTTCTGTGCTTCCAGATCAGCAAAGAAATTTTAGGCAAACTGATGCAAACTCAGTCTCTTTACATATGTGAAGTACCCAGATTTGCACATTTACTGGCCCTCAGAACACTCACCCTCCCAGCCATCCATTCCACAGACATTTAGAAACTGTAAGCTAGCCACTGTTCTAAGGTGCTAGAGGGATGGTGTCAAACAAAACAGGTAGTGTCCCTGCCTTCATGATGTTTATATTCTCCTGGGCAGGAGAGACAGAGAGAAGTAAACACTGTAATAACAAATGATAAACGTCAGTGCACAGAGTAATAAGCGCTGTGAAGAAAATGAAGCACGAAGAGCATGGGGGGCTGACAGGAATGGGGGGATGTGGACTATAGGCAGAGTAGTCCATCTCACCATTCTTTCTACCTCTATGCAGTAAGGCCCAAGTTCTCGCAGGGCTCCCTGAGTCGGGACAAAGCATGGGGTCCCAACTTGGGGAAAAAAGCTTTGTAAGTTGGGCAACAAAAGAATAAGGTAGCCCACGCCTGAAAAAGAGAGCAAGGTTGACCCTGCAAGAGCAACCCCACTTCCACCCCCTCTAGGCCCCACATCCACACATAGTCACCGCAAAAGGGCTGGCAGCATTCTCTGTCCCCCTTCCCCAACCTGCGACTACTGGGAATGTTTTCTCCTCAGTGTCCTCGATGGAGCTGCGGTTGACAGAGCCTCCATGCAGGCTAGGCCCTGGGCTAAGGGACACACATGGGCCACAGGGATCCTCCAACAGCCCCCCGACTCAGGGGGTCTCACACCGGAGCGGCAGAGGCATCGCCTTGCAGGACTTTGTAAACACAGGTCCATCACTGGGCCCACACCCGGTGTTCCGGTTCCAGGATCTGGGGTGGGGTCCGAAAAGCTGACAGGTAGTGCTGCTGCTGCCGATCTGGGGACCCCCCCACTCTGAGAACCCCTGCTCTAAGGGAGGGATTATTACACCTACTTGACCAAGGGGGAGACTGAGGCTCTGGAGAGGAAATGATTGCCAGGGAAGCAGAAGGCAAACACATACCCTTCGCGTTGCCACTGCGTTCATTTCACTGGGTCTGAAATCACACAGCAGTTTGCTTAGGGACCCAACTCCTGAGACAGAGCCTTGCAGACTACATCAGCCCCCTATGGAGATCAGGAACCAAAGCGAATGGGCTGTGAGCTGCTCACCTTTGGACCCCCAGCGTCTAGGCTGTTCCCCCGGAACACCACTGCCTGGGTCACCAGGTGGTTGATGGAACTTTGCTTCAAGGAACTCTTTTCTTCACTTTGAAATGCAAATCAGAAAAGAGTTCTGAGCTTTCAGGTCCCCGTGTAGCTGGATCACCCAGTGAGCCCGCACAAACCCATGCGGGCACGGAGGTGAAGGTGTTTCCAATCAAACCAAAATCTGCCAGGTGGCAGCATCTCCTGTATGAAGTTTAACCTATTACCATGTGCCCTGATGTGAAGGGCAAGGCTCTTGACAAGTGTCGGAGAAGGGGAGCTGTGGGAAAATGAAACCTGTGAAAGTGGATCACTGACAGAGCAGAACTGCCTGGAAATGAAGGCTGTGCTTGGAGCCAGCTCTGGAAGCTTGAAATTGACCATGGCAGGGATATGTGCACCAACGGCCCCACCCCACCACCCACACCGTGGCTCCTGGGCCCATCGGAGCCTGTCTACCAGCACGGCACTGTCTAACTAGAACATGAGGACTCAAGTGTGGTGCTTGCTGTGCTCAGAAGCCAGGCATTTTCTGTGGGCGTGAATCTCTACAAGGAATCTCAGACATTAAAACAGCGGTCAATGGAGGCCTATGATTCATTCGCACGCGCACACACACACACATTATCTCGTTAGAAAATTTTTTAGAAATGCCACTATTCTATTCGACCATCAATAACAATCAAACTTCTCATAGCTGATCAAAAGAATGCTTAGCCAAAGGCTCTTGGCTCTCTTTTTCTACTGCCAAAAAAGAAACATTCGTTGTCTCCAACGTACAAATGAGAACTAAGCTCCTAAGAAAGTTTGCTCCATACAAACTTTGAACATAATCCTGTACTGGGCACAGGAGAGAATCCCTGGACCCACAAGCAGGAATATCTCATTGTCCACCTTCATTCAACTCTTTGCTGACTTTGCGAACAGAAAAGAGGTATAGCATGAATAATTCAAATCCCCAGACAGCCAAAAAGCTACATTTTAGCCAAACTTTCAACTACAGCCGTAACCAGAGAGAAAATAATGGGGCCTACATTTCATTATCTTCCATTTCTCCTGCCTGTCTGAACCCACTGAGAATGGCACTGAGCAGCAAAACAAATGGCCCAAGAGGGAAAAGGAATAATCCACAAACTATATAAACAGCTCCTTTTATGAGCAAGAGTTGACAGTGTTTGGAATTGGAGCAAGGTCTCCAATAACATTACGGAGGACTGGTATCTGGGCAGTGAGGTGAGTGATTACAAGGGGATGTCTAGGCCTAAAGAGAACTTTATATTAAAAAATCACAGCAGGGCCTGCAGCTTCTGACTCCCAGCAGTTCTGTGGCAGTTCCGTGGAATTATTTGTATATAAAATGCTTCAACATAACTAAGCAGATGAAAAACAGTCTCGATGACCTTCACTGCTAATAACAGTAATGCTTTAACTTCGGTCCTGGGATTTAAGCCAGCAGCAAACTCAATAGCAATAAAAATAACCATGCCCACCTTCCTTCTCTGATTGCACTTTTCCATTTCAAGGTTCCTCTTTGCTCGCCGGTAGGGTGGGCAAGCAGCCATGATGATCTCCATTTCACAGAAGGGGACAGGCAGGCACAGTCGTCAGATAATTTGCTGGATGTCAGGGGTGTGACAAGTGGGAGAAAGGGAATCGGCCTGCCTCAGGCTTCGAAGAGCATGTGCTTCCGTTCATGCAGCCTCGACCCTCATCAGCCCTGTTACCACCTCCTGGGGCACACACACCAGCAATAGGCTGCAAAGTCTCACACCCGAGCTTCACTTCAGGGGCACAGATCCCAGTACCCAGGGGACCTTGCACTCAACTGCCTGAAGCAGAGGTTTCCGGCTTTCAGGAGAGACTCAAGGGGTCACAATTGAGACCAAGTTTTTGTTTTTGTTTGTTTATTTGTTTGTTTTATTGGTTTTTAGACAGAGAGAGGCGGGGGGGGGGGGGAGGAAAAGGGAGAAAAGGCGGGGCGGGGAGAGAGGGAGAGGGAGAGGGAGGGAGGGAGAGAGAGAGAGAGAGAGAGAGAGAGAGAGAGAGAGAGAGAAACATTGGTTTATTGTTCTACTTACTTAAGCATTCATTGGTTGATGCGTTCTGACCCAGAATCAAACACAAAAACTTGGCATAGCGGACGACCCCCTAACCAACTGAACTACCTGGCCAGGGGGGAGGCCAGGTTTTTAATAGTAAATTTTTACCCTTCCATTCATAAAAATTGCATGACATCTATATACTTAATAGAATAGCTAAAAAGATACCTGATAATACCAACTGCTGACAAGGATGGAGAGCAACTAGAACTCCGATACATCGCTGCTGAGAATGCAAAGACTCACCATACGGCCCAGCAACCCCCTTCTAGGTTCTACCCCAAAGAAATGAAAACGTGTCACACAAAGACTGTATGTGAATGTTTAACAGCAGCTCTATTCATGATTACCCCAAACTGGAAACAACCCAAACACCAGTCCATACACTGGAAAACTACTCAGCAGTCAAAAAGAATGAACTCCTAATAGATGTAACCACTGGGGTGAATCTCAAAAGCATTACTACTGAGTGAAAGAAGCCAGACCCAAAAGGCCACACGCTGGGTGATTCTGGAAAAGCAAAACCATAAAAGCAGGGAGTAGATCAGTGGCTGCCTGGGAATGGGGTTGGGGAGTGACAATAAAAGGGGACTTTGGGGACGATAGAACGGTTCTGTGTCTCAACTCTGAGGATAGAGACGTGGCTGCGTACACTGTCAGAACTCACGGAACTGTACACCTACAAAGGTGAATTTTAGTATATGTCAATTACATCGCTAAATGTCACTTAAAGGAAAACCCTGAATGAAGGCTAGAGGTTTTTGAATTCATTCCCATAAGATCAGATTCTTTAAAACGCTGCTTCTGGAACTTTAGCAAAGCCTGTCTCCTAAACACAAGGTATCTGGGAGTGAACTGAGTGAGGTGGAATGCAGGTGGAGGCACCGGGCGTGGGTCCACTTGGCCAGCAGGCGGCGGGACCCCTCTGGGAGCCCCAGTGCCCCCCTGTGGGAAGTTGTGCCTGATGAGTTCTGGGGGGGTGGCGGAGCGGGGCAGAGGGCACATATCTGACATTATAGGACCTGGGAAGGGTCTCTGGGATCAGGTTGCACAGTTTGTGCTGTAACCATGGGCTTTTTAAAAGGAAAAGTGCAGTGCCCTTAGGCAGAAAATATTGAAAGGAAATGGATCGGCAGCAGATTGCTATTCTCAGCTTCTCTAACACATTTGAATTAGTGAATCTCTAAAAGCTTTTGTCAGCTTGCTTTAGAAATGAAATTTGATATTATTAAGACTATCCACTATGAAACAATTATGTAAGTGTAAATGGAAGATTCATTTAAAGGGTCTTGATGAAACCCCTGGAAAACGCCTTCCTGGTCTTTTTTTTTCTTTTCCTCTTGGTCTAATAAATAAGGTCAGATAAGATGAGGACAAAACCCAGTCAGCATGCAGAATTTAAATTATTTGAATTACTTTTATTTTTTTCCCCCTACAGCTGAACTTCAGAATGTGGGAGGGGGGTGAACAGCTTAAACCAAAGCTAAGCTCTTCTGTTCTGTATCAAATGGCAATTACTCTTCAGCTATTTTTTTATCCATCCGCTCAGCAAGCATCCACCACCTCAAACAAATTTGCTAAAAGAGGCAGAAGAGCGTGGGGGTTCTGAGCCCGAATTATAAATTTAGACATGCTGAAGCTGAGTGAGCGTATTATTCTCTCTACCTTATGCTTGGAAAGTTCTGTAATAAAAAAATTGAGAGACAGAGATGATTGTGGTACAGATGAGAGAGACAAAGAACAGTGCAAGAAGCCAGAAAGCCTGGGTGCAGATGCCTGCTCCTTTACACTTGCTGTGTACCCTACGTGAGTTCCTTCACCTCTCTGTACTCGTTGTAAAAATGGGGCCAATAACAGTACCTACTCATAAGTTTGTTGTGAGGATTAAGTGAATTTAAAGCACATTTATTAAATGTGCAGGGTAGTAGGGAGACATTTATAAGCTCCGACATTAGAGAAACATTATACACACATATCTCACACACACACACACACACACACACACACACACATTTTCTTAAAGTCTCGAAATCAGTACAAAGCAGTTCACAGAATATATGAAATCTCTGATCCTGTGTTAATACCCTGCCTTGTGTTCATGTCAGGTTTGATAACAAATGTATCAAATGGGCTGAACTCCGTGGGGTAAAAGGCAATGGCTTCATTTTTCTTGCGTCACTGCCCCAGCCACAAATCTCCATTCTTTGCCTGATGATAATCTCAGGCAGATCCTACAGCCTTCAAACAAAACACATTAGGAAATTACCACTTTGTTTCAGGGTTTAAAAGGTACAGTGTAGCCCCATGTAAACATTTCAATTCACATCTGATTCCCAGCTTCATCCCTGCCCTCAGCTTGGGCCCCACCTGTGGGTCAAGGGCAGGGGTGGGCAAACTTTTTGACTCGAGGGCCACAATGGGTTCTTAAACTGGACCGGAGGGCCGGAACAAAAGCATGGATGGAGTGTTTGTGTGAACTAATATAAATTCAAAGTAAACATCATTACATAAAAGGGTACGGTCTTTTTTTTTTTTTTTTTTAGTTTTATTCATTTCAAACGGGCCGGATCCGGCCCGCGGGCCATAGTTTGCCCATGGCTGGTCAAGGGCCTACAGCAGCAGGTGGGTCAAGGCTGGTCCCCAGGCTTCCTCCTCCCACCACATCTCCTGGCTCCTCCAAGACCAAGGAGAAGGAAGAGTGGACTAGATAGAGCAAGAGAAGGGAAGGCCTGCCATTTAAAGACTTTGCTATACCTCTTGGCAGATCAAAAGTTGGTTCTCCAGGCCCTGCTGGGAGGCCCCCCACTACCGGGCTCCCCGATACAGCGATGAGTGATCCATCTCTCTCCAGAACCTCCGCCTGGGACTTTCACTGGACCTTGGCAGTCACAATGCCCAGGCCCCTCTACAGCAGACCCCGTTCCAGCCTGCCCCCTGCTCCATCTCCATGGGTCCACAGAGACTCGCACCTGCATACCATGCAGTGGTGGGGAGACTGCTGGCCTCCTGCCTTCAGAATTCCCTCGTGTCCACATAGGCCCCCCCAACCCAGAGAACTCATGTCAATTTCTTTCATATTCCAGAGGCTCTGAGAACATTCTTATCCAACTCTGCTCCCTGGTATGAAGACGGGGAGAGCTAGAGTTCAGCAAGCACCCCACTACCCAGGGAGGCAGATGCCTGCCCCCTCTTCTGGAAGGCACCCCCATTACTATATGCAGTCTGCTTAGATTTCCCCCATTCAACCTGGGGGAATCATTGCTGTTGGGGAGATAGGGAAACACCCCATCTCTCCTGTAAGTCTCTCCTCTGTGAATTCATTTCATCCTAATAGAGGAAAGTCATGCGGGGGGTGGGGGGGGACTCGGGGGAGAGGATGCAGGACCAATCACTCAACTTGCAGTAGGCCCTCCCCTAAATAAGAACTACTGCTCTCAGCTTTGGGACAAAAACCAGAATTCCAAAGCAAAAGGAAAAGCCCCCTTCAACATCCTATCCCTTGCTTTTAAATAAAGGAACCTATTATTCCCTGTCACTTTAAGAAATAAGCAGGATAAAAGGGCTACGAAAGAGAACACCTAGGGGACAGAGGGCTTCTAACTCCATCAGCAAATGAGCAGAAAGATATTTACTGAAACAGATACAAGAAATATTATCTCGAGGGAGAGCACATTTCTGGAAATGCGCAGGCAAGTAGCCTTGAAAATTACTTTCTGATATTTCCAGCTGAATTTTCCCTCCTTGATAAATTTCCAAGTCATTTGCAGCTATTGGGTTTATTTACACCCATTTTAAAGACTACATGACATCCTGAGTGGTACATGACTTCCTGAAGGGGCAGAAACTAAAAATCCATAACCAGGGAGATCAAGGTTAACATCTCAGCCCCCATCATCATTCCAGGAAGGTGTACAGTGCGAAAGGAGATCTATCAACCATGGATCTCCAGGTTCCTGGCTTCAGCCACCGCCCACGTGCGCCCCAGCCTCTACATACAAACAGAGGAACCCAACAGACAAGAGCCAGAGCCACACCTGGCAGCCTAACCCAGTGGTCGCCAAACTGCGGCTCGCCAAACTGCGGCTCGCCAAACTGCGGCTCGCCAAACTGCGGCTCGCAAGCCACATGCAGCTCTTTGGCCCCTTGAGTGTGGCTCTTCCACAAAATACCGACTTCTGCACATGGGCCACGAGGTTTCAATCGCACTGTACGTGCGCGCCCACACGTGGTATTTTGTGGAAGAGCCACAGTCAAGGGGCCAAAGAGCCGCATGTGGCTTGCGAGCCGCAGTTTGCCGACCTCTGGCCTAACCCATGAGACAGGTGAGCTGAGGACATTGCTCCAGGACACGAGGAGCCTGCTAACAGGAAACGTGGTGCTTTGGGAACATGAAGACAGCACAAGGCACGCCAGGAACACGTTCTGAAAGTTCTAAAGGGAAGTGAGCCAGGGGGCAGAAGGGCCTGTATCCTTCTACTGATTAAACGGCACCATTAAAAATGGCCCCATTATAAACCTGAGTCCTCCATGCTTCATAATTCCTTCATCCTCCACTACTGAATTCCCACCATTTCTCCTCCCTCTCAATTCAAGCCCATCTCCTCTCCACACCCAATAACATAGTTTGGGTCCAGGCCCTCCTCAGCCCTCACATGGCCTTTGGTGACCAGCAGAGCTGGTCTTCCACACGGGATTTCTCTCACTCTGTATAGCAGACATAAAATTCCTGTTGGCCTGTGGTGAGCTGAACAATGTCTCTCCTCCCCCACCCCCCACTACCTAATGTGTCCATGTCCCAATCCGCAGAACCTAAGAATGTTACTTTATATGGCAAAACAGGCATGCCGGTGTAAATTAAGGATCTGGAGATGGAGAGACTATCTTGGAGTATCTGGGTGAGCCCCATGTAATCAGAAGGGTCCTTATAAGAGGGTCATGGAGGACCAAAGCCAGAGAAAACTGTGTGACCACAGCAGTGATGCAGCGACAGCCAAGGAATGCCAGCAGACGCATGGAACAGATGCCAACCTCCCTCGCAGCCTCCAGAAGGAACACAGCCTGCCCACACCTCGATTTCAGCCCTGCAAGACCCGTTTCAGCCTTCTGACCTGGATACTGGTACGAGAATAAACCTCTGTTGTTTTAAGCCACCACATTTTTAGTAATTTGTTAGAGAAGCAATCCGAAACTAGTACACGGCCTCATTCCTTAAAAGACAAATATCGAGCTCCCAGCAGACAGAGGTGACACCTACCTATCTCCCACCTCAGCTCCCACCGCTCCTGCGCCCACTGAGCTCAGGCTTCAGCCACCTTTAACTCCCTAACTCTTCCCAAAGAGGACAGATTGCTTCCAACCCCCGGTCCTTTGCACACACTGCTCCTTCAGGAGGGCTCTGTGCCCTCCTCTCTGCCAGGAAAATCTCTGCTCACGAGTCACACCCCAGGTGTGACAACACCTGTGCTGAGCCTTCTTCTTCCTCCTGGGCAAAGGTGGCCATTCCACACACTATTGCCACATGGTATTCCACACACAGATGTTCTTCAGAACTCATGACATTTTCACAGTAACTTTACTAAGGAGGCCATTTGCCTTTGTCATCTCTGTAACCCCAGGATGTACCTGCCTATGTGAGAGAGAGGAACCCTAACAACGCTGGGAGAATGACTACCAGACTAGGGAAATACAAGATCTATTTCCAAATGTGGTCATATTCTGCAGTACTCAAGGTTAGGACTTCAAAGTATACTTTTTGGGGGACACAATTCAACCCCTAAGAGTCCCCAAGAATTAAAATCATGCTATGTGAACATCTGCAACTCGCTTGCCAATGAGAAGTGGCACGTACAGAAGAGGCCATTAATCCTCACATTCGTCTTCCCCACCATTATCGTCATGTATAGAAGGCTGAGCTCCCCATGTATGAGTTGGCGTTTCAGGGGTGCCCATGATATTGATCCCTTTGGTGCTAGAGCCTAGGCTCATCACCTCCACCTCCTGCCGCTGCCACACTTTTACCTGTGGAGGTGGCAATGTGGAAAAGGTGAGATAATAGTGACGACCACCTCTCATTATTGAGAGGAGTAAATGAAGTACCCGAGCAAAACACTGGCACAGAGGCCACGCATACACAGCAGAATGCCCAGTCAGTGTGTACTATGTTCGTCATCATCAGCATCATCATCCTTGTCATCATCATTGTCATCACTGTTATCATGTCATCATCATTGCTGTCAGCGGCAGCATCATCATCGTCATCATCATCATAGCTAACAGCACCAGAATGTCTTGCCGGGCACCACGTCAAGAACCACATATATAAAGCTGACCTTCTAAGGGCTCTATACGGAGGCTCCAAGAAGTCAAATAACTTACTCCAGGTATACAGGTGGCCTATGGGGAATCTGTAAGCTGCTTTGTTCCATGTCTTTAAGGTCCACATGGAACAAGGGCCCAGGTGTCCTGCCAGGGAGACTCCAGATTGTATTTTAAGCCACAGTTCTCAGATATGACTATACATAGGAACGACCCAGGGAGCTTTAAAAACTTCTGGTGCCTGGTCCCACCAAGGGTTTCTGATCTAACTGGTCTTCATGCAGCCAGGGCAGAGGGATGTTTCAAACAAGGCGCAGAATCCTGCTCCACAGTCAGCCGCCCATCAGGAGGGGGGTGTTTTCTGTGACAATCAATGAGATACTGTCTCTATATTTTGAATTCTGACACCTGGGTTTTAATCCTGCTGGAATCAACCCAGTTTAAGAGATGAAAAAGGAAATAATCCAAATAGCACCCCAAGGAGTAAAAATCCTGGGCAATGATAAGGAATGTCATAAAAGAGGAGGAATGGAGCATTTCTAGGAACTTGGGTCCCATAAAAGCACATGCCTTGGCTAAAAATATGTTCCCTGATTTCTCTTGGCAAATGGATCCCACACACTGAAATAATGAAGGCAAAGGCCAGGTGTCAGTCAGCCACCTCTCAGCCTCTGATGTCTTCACTGAGCCACCTCTGCTGGGAGCCAGGGGGCATGGCAGAATCACGGAAGTGTCAAGAGACTTAGAGAAGCTGCAGACTGGGAGAGACATTGCTGATCATTTGGTAGAATCTCCTACTCAGAAGAGGAAGCTCCTGGATCACAACCCTGCTGTTCAGGCCTTTTGTCCAGGGACCCTCAGTCTTCCTAGACAGCGTGTGGCCATTTTTGGCAGCCATCGTGGTTAGAGGGAGATCTGTATTAATGCCACTTCCATCTAGGGCCCCCGAGGCCACAGGGGACAAGATATCCTTCTTCTACATGAAATTCCTGCAATATCCACTGACAGGTTTCCCTGGCATCTTCTCTGCTCCCTTAATATATTTTTGGGGGGGAACAAGAAAAAGGACAGCAGGTCTGCATTCTCGGCCTTGTTACAGTCCCTTCTGACACGTGACACTGTCTGCTAAGCACACTCTCCATTTGAGATCTGACCCACAAGACGGGGACCGTTATCTGCTTTCATCTGGAGGCTGCTGTCTTAGTCCGCTAGGGCTGCAGTAACAGAATATCATCAGCTGGGCAGTTTAAACAGCAAACATTTATTCCTCATAGTTCTGGGGGCTGGGAAGTCCAAGATCAAGGCACTGGCAGATTCGGTGTGCGGTGAGGGCCCACTTCCTATCTTCTTGCTGTGTTCTCCCTTGGTGGAAGGGACAAGGGAGATCTCTGGGACTCTTTTATTCAAAAAATTACAGTAACACATTCATGAAGGCTCCACCCTCATGACATAATCACTTCTCAAAGGCCCACCTCCTAACACTATCACACTGGGACCAGCTTTCAGCATATGAACTTGGGGGGGACACAAACATTCAGTCTAGAGTAGCCATCTAGGACCGTGGCAAACACAGTCTCTAAAAGCTGACTGCTTCTGACTCAGCCACCTCACAAGCTGTGTAGCTGTGGGCAAGTGGCATGACCTCACGTATGCTTTAACAATACTTTACTAGGCCCTCGTGGATAGAACTTGCAAGAAATCTCAAGTTATCCCTTTCCAGGAGCATAGAATTTATTTGCAAAAACATTCACGCATAAGACAGAAAAACGCAATTCCTCCTTCATTCCTGGCTGAAACAGCCTGCTTCTGCTGCCTCTTATACCCTAGCTCCCTCCTCTACTCAGAGACCTGCCGCCTTGATCCCCACACTTCTGGGTGTGGGATCTCCTAGACCTTCACATTTAGTCACTTCTCCAGAAGGTGGGAGCTAGCTCCCTGCCCCAGCTCTAACCACAAACTCCTCCTGGGCTCCCCACCCCCACCATCCCTCCCTGTGGGCCCTGCGTGCCAGGCTCAGGGTCTAAGGTGAGGGTGACATCATGAGGTACAACCAGGAAGAGCTACAGCCTCACCCTTCCATGGCACACACAGTCTCAAGAAACACACTGTACCTCACCCCACCCCACAGCCTTTCAAGCCCTGTTCTGTATGTGTCCTTTCTGCTCCAACTGTCTTCCCCGATCCTGCATCCATTTCCAATTGGAAAACTCCTGTGACTGCATCAAGGCCCTGCATAAACAGCATCCTCTCTGAAGGTTTTCCTAAGCCTTCAAAGTCTCTGAGAATGCTTTTCTCCAGTCTCCTGGGGCATATTCCTGAGCCCTCTCTTTAGCACTTACCATATCTATCTGTAATTTTTCCCTACAGGCATGACTGAGAACTCGTTGGGGACAGACCCATGCCTCATTCATCCCTGCATCCTCTGTGTGTATCACGAGGCTTGGAATACAACAGGTGCTGTATAAATATTTGTTGAACAGAATCGACTTGTAAACTAGCATTATCAAGCCTTCGTGAAAGGCATCGTACTCGAGCGAAGCCTTATCAGGCTAACATGAAATCGTGGAAGAGTTCGTGAAGCATGAAGGGTTTGCTCTTGGCCATGAATCAGCACTGTACTCCGGGAATTCTGGGTGCAGTGAGGAGCTTCGGATCAGGGGAAAGCAAATGCTTCCTGCTGACAGACGACAGGGAGTCACCCTCCTGGCCCTTGGGGGCCTGGCCACCGTGTTCTGTATCCAGGAAGAAACACCAGGTGCAGCAGCTTTTCTCCAAGGTGGGACTTTTGGGGTCTGAGCTCATGCGAGCTCCAGGGCAGCCCTGAGCCTGGAGGAGTTCCCATGATGAAGCCCACCTGAGTCCCGAGATATCAGCGATGGTGGGACACAAGGGAAGAGACAGAGAAAATAATCAACCATCTGAGTTTATGTGTAAAGGGGCCAACGTGGAGGTCCAACAAGGCTGGGCCACAGTGTCACACGGGTCTTCCAGGAGTCAGACAGCGGCCCACGCCCAGGATGCCGCGGGAGAGAGTGATTCCTGGAACCCAGGCAGCCCAAGAAGCTTACCCTCTTGCAAACATAGTTCATCCTCTTATCAAATTCCAAGTAGCCCTAAAACTCTCGGTGGCACCCACACAGGATAAGCTGAGGCCTCTGACACCCCCCTACCCCCACCTCTGCAGACCTATCTCTTACATCCCCACCAGGGACTGGGAGCAACCGGGGTGTTCTCCAGGCATCTAGAAGGGAGCGCTGACCCGATGCAGTTACCTTCCTGAAGCCGATGTCAACGCCCCACCAAATCCATTAATATTAGTGGGAAAGAGCAGTGCAGAAGCCTTGCAAAAACCTATCAAATCTCCAGCTTTTACATGGTAAATTATACTGACAAGTCATTTCTATTTCCACATCTACTCTTTCTCCCTTTGATAAATGGGCAGTGGAAGGACTGGCTGTGCTGGGGAAATACGCTTGCCTTTGGAGAAGAAAAATTCATTAGCTAATCCACCTACTTGGAAAATTCATTTCCAAGGCTGAACTTTGGGGAGGCTTTATAATGGATGCCCTGACTAATGGGAAGCATGAATCTGTTCCAGATGGTTAATTGCTTTTTATCATTCCTTTTAATAACAGTTAAGAATAATAAGACAACTGGTGTGAAAAATGAGAACGCAGAAGGAATTAAATTGAAGGATCCCGCACCCATTTCTCCAGAAGAGAACATGTCGAAGTGCGGAAAGCCTTAGGAAGACCAGGCTTTAGAACCAGCGGAGGTCACAGATCATGAGCTGGATAAAAGGATTTAAGTTCTCTGTTGGCCAAAGAACATCCCGGGAAGTGGTCAAGGTCAACCCTCCGGCAGAGAGTGCTCCCCCGCCCATGGGGGAAGGGTGAGGGAGCCCTTTTAGACAAACCCATCCCTCCTCTGCTCAAAGGGCTTCACTGGCTCCGCACGGGACACCATCAGCCCCCAGCACAGGGCCTGGGATGGCAGGGCTCCTGCCAAACAGCCTGGGTTCATCAGCCGCCTCCTTTACTCCTCACACTCACCCCCAATAAGACTGAGCTCTGGTGAGACACAGCAAGCCTCCTGGCCAGCCACCAGGCCGTTACCCATGCTGTTCCTTCAACTGGGATGCCTTCCCCAGGCACTGTCAACCCTCAAGCTTCCCTAGAAGAGCTCCTGACCCTGTGGGCCCACCCTCACTCAGTCTTCAGGGAAAGAACTCTCTCTCTCCCCTGAGTCCACGGCGTTGACCATACAGACTGGGACTGCACGCGTGGCTTTGCTAATCTGCCCCACAGTAAACTGTGAACACCTCTCCAGGGCAGGCAGGCGAACAGACTTTTCCTCATGGCATCCCCAGCTTTACCTTGATCCTTAGCACAGGACTGATGAGTAGGTATTTTGCTGAATGGGTGTGTGGAATGGACAGGAAGCGATGGACGAAATGCTCACACTTGAACACTCTGTGGTTTTAGATCAGGGGTGGGCAAACTTTTTGACTCGAGGGCCACAATGGGTTCTTAAACTGGACCGGAGGGCCAGAACAAAAGCATGGATGGAGTGTTTGTGTGAACTAATATAAATTCAAAGTAAACATCATTACATAAAAGGGTTACGGTCTTTTTTTTTTTTAGTTTTATTCATTTCAAATGGGCCGGATCCAGCCCGCGGGCCGTAGTTTGCCCACGGCTGTTCTAGATCCATCCCATTCGCTGACACTGCCTCTCCCAGCTGATGCTGGCAGTGAACCAAAGCTTCTCCTGGCGAAGGCCCCTGATATAGGCATTCTCCTGGGGAAGCTCTGGTTTGAACAGACCTCGAATCTCCTCCGCAGGTGGGCCACAGGAGTGGTTCTCTGAAAGCAGCAGTGGCCAGTCTCGTTTCCACTTCCCAGCTCACTGGGCGACCTAGGGTGAGTAAGAACTGCCCTGGGCTTTGGTTTCACCGTTTATGAGTTCAAAAGTGAGTGCCTGAGCACCGGGGAGCCAGGACAGTCCACAGGGCTGCGGGAAGTGCATGGAGGGTGGGTCACAATCCCCTATCTAAAACCTTGGGCCTGGCTGGGTTTAGGAGTTTTAGAAAGGCAATATGTCACTTTACATATATGACCTAACACTCTCCAGTGAGCCTGGGCCAGCACCCCAAATAGACAAGTGCACATTCCTGCCTATACAGAGTATACACACTAAATGGGATCCATGTCATAAACAGCCTTCTTTTCAGTGGAGGTTAGGTTTTACCACCTTTTTAAAAATGTTATTAAAAATGTTATATTTTAGAGCAGCTTAGGTTCCCAGCAAAATTGAGAGGGAGGTGCAGAGATTTCCCCTACTCTCCATGCCTCTGCACATGCACAACCTCCCACTATCACTGTTCCCCACATTTGTTACAACCTGTGAACAAAAGCTCAATGACCAAGAGTAAGCACCCAGGACGGTCTTGTCATAAATTCCTAACTGGACGGGTCATGAGGGGTAGTCACACATATAGCTTCCTAAGCGAAGGTCAATCTTGACTTTACGTTCCATGAGCTCTGTCTGTTGTTCTTCGGCAGCCAGAATAACAAACCTTTGAAATGTCAGGGCAATTTTCTTTTCCAGACCCCTGGAGGCAGGACCCAGTACAACTCCAGAACACCCCCATTGCTATCTTTTTACCCACATACTGTTTCTACTTGGTTTAAATGTTAAAGATCCTATACCCACCTATGAAAAAGAAGTTTGTATCTCTCCATTTTACTTTTTATCCAATCCAAGAGATTTCCCCTTCTTACTTTCTCCTGCTTCCTTAATCTACTACCAATGGATTCCATGTAACCCTCCTTAGGTTTTCTCCTTTGATTCTAAATGTATAAAAAGAAATACATTCCCCAGAACGCTGAAACTCCTGGGATCATGTTCTCAGGCCTGGTCCTCAGCTTTGGTTCAAATAAACTTTAAAAATTTTTTCTTAGGTTTGGACTTCCTTTTCATTGACAAATCCATAAACCTACCTTGAACTTCATTATCATCCAAAAATCCATAGTTTACATTAGGGTTCACTCTTGATGGTATACATTCCATGGGTTTGGATACCCCTTCATTGGAGTTTCAGAATGGCAGATAAAAGATTACCAGCCTATACTACAAATTCTGTGATAGAAATACATATTGATTGGAAAACAAAAATATATATATATTGGTTCTAATCATAGGTAATACATGCACTGGCAGCAACATGCCCCCTGCCCGTGGGATGTCATGTGTCATAAGAAAATGTGCTGCCCCATTGAGTCCAGCACCTCCACAGCCAAGGAGGCCACAGGGACACCCTCTGCTAGGGTCCAAGTGCCCACACAGTAACTGTGCTCATTCTAGGACACAGGCTTAGCAAAACCAGCCTCTGTAAACAGGTCAGAGACTTTGATTTTTACACAGAACGCATGCACCGAGGATGATGGTAGTAAGGCTAACAATCGAACGCAGCAAAGCTGACACTTTCCTCCTGGTGAGAACTGGTCTCCAGCCACACTGCAAGGTACGAACAGTGACAGTGTGATATAGATCCGGGGAGAAAAAAGGAATCGACAAGAAGAGTAGTGTGCGTGCCTACCCGCTATCCAGAACCATGACCCTCACCTAAAGAATACAGTGCGCCCGGAGCTCCTAGCAAAGCGCAGCAGGAGACCATCACATTCAGATGACATTTGAAAATGAAATCAAACCGAAGATAAATCTCCACAATGTTCTCAGTGATATTTAACATCATGCCAGATACAATTCAGGTACCTTCCGAATTGCCCCCAAATGAAATGACAAACATTTTGATTATATTTTAAGGTTTCTTACTCAGTAGCAAAAGGTAGGAAGCCACCCTGGAGAGAGGCTTGTGCTCTGGACGGCAGGAAAAATTAACTGAACACGCTCCACCATCCAGCCACACATTAAATGCTTTTCTTTGTCAGCAAATGCCTTTGAGAAGCGTACTGAAAACACTGGTGACGGTCTGAAGAGAGAAACCTGAGGGACGTGTTAGCGAGCGTGGCGGCCTGCTGCGCCCTGGGGTGAGTGAGGGCTTCTCAACATGTCTCAGCGCGTGGTGTGTGCTAGATAATACCACACGGGGGAAGTGCTATTTCCTGTGAGTCCATTAACAAAAGGCGTGCAGTAAATTCACATTCTGAATTCAGGGACCTCTCAGATGAGAGCCTTGTCTGGTCTGACGGCTGATGGGAGGGCTGCTTTCCCTGAGTGCAGGAGGGTTTGGGGGGAGCAAGGGTGCAGAGATGCCATTGTCCCTGCAAGTGACTGCAGCAAAGGTTCAGAGTATCCATCTTAAAACACATAACATACTTACATGTACTTATCTTTACCAAACTTCTCTTAAAAAAAATAATTTTATTGATTTCAGAGAGGAAGGGAGAAAGAGAGAGAGGTAGAAATTTCAATGATGAGAGAGAATCATTAATCGGCTGCTTTCCACACATCCCACACTGAGGATCGAGCCCACAACCTGGGCATATGCCCCGACCAGGAATCAAAGTGTGACCTCCTGGTTCACAGGTTGATATTCAACCCCTGAGTCACGCTGGCCAAACTTTACCAAACTTCTTTAATAAGGAGGGCAGTGACTTAAATCTCCTGGAACCCCAAAAAGTTTGCTGGTTATCATGTCAAAGGACTTTAGAAGAGTTGTGAATTTAAAAAATGAATTACAGTAATCACCTGCTGTCCACAGGGAGTACATGCCAAGACCCCCAGTGGATGCCTGAAACCTCAGATAGTAATGAACCCCCACATAGAGTAAGTTTTCCTATAAATACATACCTATGAGAAAGTTTAACTTATAAATTAGGCACAGTAAGAGATTAACAACCATAACTAATAATATAATAGAGCAATTATAACAATATACTGTGACAAAAATTATGTGAATGGCTTTGGGGCCATTGTGAAGTAAAATAAAGATTGAATACAAGCGCTGTGATATCTGACAGTCAATCTGATAACCAAGATGGCTAAGTGACTAATGGGCGTGGAGCGAATACAGCAGGGACACGCTGGGCAAAGGGACGGCTCACATCCAGAGTAAGAGCAGGACAAAGCAAGGTTTCATCATGCTACTCAAAATCTAAAATGTATGAATTATTTCTTTCTGGAACTTTCCATTTAATATTTTCAGACCACAATTGACCATAGGTAACTGAAGTCACAGAAATCAAAACTGAAGGTAAGTGTGACCGAGGACTACTGTGTGCATTTTTCTTTAAGTTCAAATTTTGAGGACGTCTTCTTGGATGACAGGTGACTATCAAGAGCACCCGGCAGATATTTTCAGGAAAAGGAAGCACAATTTGTTCCCTCAGAGTAAACATGACATTTTCACCATGAATGAAAAAGCGATGCTTTACAAAAACAAAAACAAAAACCCAAACTTGTACTACTGGAGAGGCTTTTTGAAAATGGATGTTTGGAAACGTTTCCATGATTATTTGTGGCTGAAAGCGCTGTAATTTGATTTATAAAACTCATATCTGCTCACTTCAAAGACCTGGAAATGGATTTTTCTAGTCTTTTTTCAAAAGAAATTTTTTTAACTCACTCTGGGCCATCCCCTCCCCTGTGTAGACTTGCTATGCAGTCCCGTGTACATGACTCTTCCTCTGTGGAGAAAGGAGACTAACCATCTAAAATATGTGGGCTCAGGGCCTGCCTTTCGACCTCTCTGCAGGGCCCTGTAGAAGGAAAGGCCAGTCTCTGATTGAGCATTCCCAGCGCCGGGCACTTCCCTGCCTCTCAGGAGGCCTCTCCATGTGTGGGCAGCTCTCATGGCTACCAGGTACCCCAATGGCAGCCTCCCTGTATTTCAATTCAATTTGACTTAACAAACAAAATCAGCGCACAGGCCTAGGCTCTAAGACAATAAGACATTGTCCCTGCTCTCAGGGAGCACTCAGGGATGACAGGGGAAAGTTAGATCAGAATGTGATTCGGAGTTTGATAGAGAGGTCAATGGTCTGCCCCTTTTACAGATAACGAAACTAGAGTAATTCGATGACAAAACTAGGATTGACTTTCAGCAGCATTGCAACCATAATGAAGATATCTAAAAAAGAAAAACAGCCCTGGCCCATGTGCTCAATGGTTAGAGCAACCCATGCACTGAAGGGTTCCTGGCCAAGGGCATGTACTTGAATTACAGGTTTGATCCCCAAACCCAGATGGGGCACGTGTGGCAGGCAGCCAATCGATGGATGTGTCTCTCTTCCATTGAGGTTTCTCTCTCCCTCCCTTCTACTCTCTAAATCAATGGAAAAAAATATCCTCAGGTGAGGATTAACAAAAAGGAAAACAATCACTCCTGTTTTATCATAAGAACCCATCAAACATTCGGCAGGTTCCTTCCTAGTCCTCTTCATATTATTTTATATATAAATCGTAGTATGAACAACATGTTACATTTTTCACATGTCCTAAAAAGGTTATTTCAGATGGATATGTGCTTCTATGTGATATTCATAATTATAATCTTAATAAATGGAGAATACTCTGTGATTCGATACACCATAATTTAAACGACCATTCCATTCCCGTTGGCTTCCAAATTCTTACCATTAAAAGCAATGAGGCAATCTGCGTTTTCATGCATGTGGCACTTTTTCTCCTTTCAGATTGATTGTCCCAAGATAAATTCCCTGAAGGGAGATTACTAGTTCAGAGGACATGAAATATTTTTTATGGCTCATGATACGTACTTCCAAATGTCTTTCCAAAAGTGCAATTCTAAATTTACAAGGCCACCAGCTAGCTGTGAGACTGTGGATCTAGGTAAAAGCTCAACCACATTGGAGCAAGAATCTGTTTGCAAAAAAAGTTCTCTCTGCAGACTCACATTCATGCTGGCCTTCTCCCACTGGGTCCCCTTGTTTTCATTGAATGACTTCTGCACTTTTTTGTTTTTCAACTTTCCCATCTCCAGAAAGCTGATGTGAAATACTAATTTACACATAGTCCTCCCTGGAGTTATCTCTAGCTTTTGCCCATCAGAGAACCGACAGTCTAAACACTCAACCAATTCAGTCCCCAGAACTGTTCACCTTCAGAAACTCATAATTAGAAGGGGGCACCTGTGTGCCTGGGGTGCCGTCAGAGCCCCCACACTTTCATGGCAAAGTCCCGTTTCTCCAGCTGCACCCGGCCTGGTGCTCTATACTCTTCTGCCTGCCTCCTCCTCCCCAAACAGCCCAAGAACAATGGACTTAGCAGGACTCTTTCTGACCTGTGCCCTCCTTTATGTCCTGGGTGGCCAGCAGAGCAAAATAAACATGGCACAACAGCTTGTCTCATATGAAATCGAGATGGTTTTTAGAACAGTCTGACTTTCAGCACACATTCTTAGCATAGCCCCCAAAGAATCTGCCCACTTACTCGACAGTGTGTGTTCATTTAGCAAAACCCACAGATTCCGGTCACATTATTTGTAGGCTGTGACAAAGTACCCACAGCGTAGGTGGATGGAACACGAGGGTGACAGGGTGCCCAAGAATTAGAATGTAATTAATGAATGGTTTACTGTCTCTTGAGCCGATAAACAACACAAATACCGTATTTGTGTCATTTGTGTCATCTGGCATTTGGGAGTGTCCAGGGTGGGGCTATGTGACACAGATTAATTACTTTTCCTTACAAGTACCCATTTCTCAGTGGGGGTCCTTCCCAAAAGATGGATGGATTACTTGCTTAATTTCTAATCCAAGTTTTAGCAACATTAGGGATCCCAGTCTCTGTTCTCATACTAAGATATCATTCCCACAAAGCTCTCATGTAATAATCTCTCCTTAATTCCTCAATACAAGCTTAAGAGGTTGGCACTCCTATTATCCCCATTTAACAGATGGAAACAAAGAGGCTGAATAACTTGCCCAAAGTCACGCAGCTAACAAAGGGTAGGATTAAGGTTCAAACTTAGGTCTGTGTGACTCCAAAACCTTAGCTTCTGACCACCAAGCTCTATGTCTCTCTTAGGAGAATGAATGAGCAACAAAACCAAATGCTGTGGTGTTGGAACTCTAAAGGCTAGGAGTTGCTAACAGTGCCTTGGTGCTCAATCAATGCCAATGACAACCTTTATCCTGGATGATGGCAGACCCATGGTGAGGTTGAGCAAGTGGGAGAAAATAAGGGTGTACTGAACTAGAAGAGGTCAGAGGGTGGCTGACCAGCCAGGAGAAATCTGTACTCAGTAGGGATGGGCACGGCTTGGTGGGGGCTGGACCCCAGAGCAAGATTGGGGACAGAGCAACAGGAGATTCAAGGAAGGGACTGGATGCCGGGGTCCAACCCCAGCAGGTCCAGGGATCCCCAAAGGCATAGACGGAGTCGGCAAAGAAGGAAGGACACGGAGACAGCGTTCAGTTGATCAGCAGCCTAGCCAGGATCTCCAGCCAAGTTCTGGTCTCGATCTCCAGAGAGGTTCTGCTTAGGATCTCCAGCTAGGTTCTGTGTTCATGGTCTCTTGCTAGGTTCTCCAGCCAGGTTCTCCAGGTTCTCCAGCCAGGTTCTGTAGCCATGTTCCCTCGCTAGGTTCTCCAGCCAGGTTCTGTCCGGGTTCTCCAGCCAGGTTCAGTCACCAGGTTCTAGTCAGGTTCTCTTGCCAATTTCTGTAGTCAGGTTCAGTCCAGGATCTTTTGCTATGTTCTCTCGCTAGGTTCTCTCGCTAGGTTCTGTCTCTAGGTTCTGAGGCCAGTTTCTGTCCAGGATCTTTTGCCATGTTCTCTCCAGCAAAGTTCTTCTGTCTCTAGAGAACGTTCTGTGTAGGTTCTGTGCCAATTTCTGTCTCTCCTCTGTCTTGTTACATCTGTATTTATACCAGTTGATTCAATCCTATCAATCTCTATTCCAAAGGTTAGGGCGTTTCTTATCTCCATTCCAGGGAGTAAAGATTATGTAGCTTAAGCATGATTGTTCATAGTTAAAGTGATTAATTACCCGCCTGGCACTTAGTTGAGGGGTATTATTCCCTCCCTAACTTCAGGGGAAAATCCCTACCTGGGGAAACAACCTTTCTCAGAGAGGAGACCTTGGTTAAAACACATAGTGCCAAGAAGGTGAGCAAACATTTTAAGAACAGTATGCCATATATGCCAGGTCCTTTGAAACAGCAAGGATGGACCGGCTCCCGGCAGAAGACCAAAGGTGGGTGGTCAGAAAACACACAGGACTGTCCTAATGAGATGGAGATAGCATCTTCTGGAGCCAGACACAAAGAGGGGGTGGCTTGTCCCTTTCCCACGCCTAGAAGAAACCCAGGCCGAGCCTTCCACATCTCCCTGTACCTCCCCCAGCTTAAGGGGAAACTGCTCTAAGAAGCCACTGACTCCCACAGTCTCTTTCTCTATCTGCATAGAGCCCAAGGTCAACCCCCAGAGCTGCTCTCTCACTCTCATTTCAACTCCTCAGCATCCCTGTTCCTCCAGAGCACCACTCAGCCCAACCCCACCCTGGATCAAGGCTAAAATCCAGCCGCCCCGGGCCTTCGTCATTGTGATCTAGCACTTCCAGAATGAATCACACCAGCATGTGGAATGCCACTACAACTCATTTTGGAAGTTCTAGCTCCTCAGCACCTTGGTCAACCTTACACGGGTCTTTTAGGTTCCCTCTCCCGTGTCCATCAGACCCCTGGCCTCAGCAGACAGCCTTGCCACCTACCTCATTAATCCACCAAACTCATCTCCCTCAGCTTCTGGTCCTCCACCTGATATCAGATAACCTTCTCTCCCTCCCTCTGGTCTAAAAGGATAAAATGTTTGCCCATCTGTTCATTAATCAAGCAGCCCGATTACATGCTTAGCACCCTCCCCACTTCTCATGGACTATGGTCTGTCAGCCAGTCTCCTCTTCTCTGTCTCTTCACCTTTTTCCCTCAGTCTTAACTTTCTCTTTGTGGCCTCTAGACCTGTTCGTATCCCTCACTTCCCAAAGAAAGGCACAGCAAACACTTCCTGTAACCCTGTGCCTCCGCTTCCCCTTTTCCTCACTTTTCAATCCAATTTCTTGAAATAGCCATCCACGTCAGCTCCTGGTTCCCATTTTCTCACCTCATATCTCAATCCACTTCCATCTGGCTTCCAGCCCTACTCCCGTGAAGCACACCCATGAATTGTCAAATCCAAGAATGATATTTCAGTCCTTACATTAATGGACATTTTTCATTTTTAGATGAATTTGGACACTGTTTATCACTAGGTCCCTGAAAAATCTGCTCCTAACTGTACTGTTTTGAGAGGACTCAAAGAGGAAAATCAGGGTAAGAACGAAGAGTAGAAGTTAGAAGATGGCGGATTTCTGCTTGCCTAAAAGACCTTTGGTGCAATTAAGAATGACCAACAACAGCCCTAGCCAGTTCGGCTTAGTAGTTAGAACACTGGTCTGCAGACTGAAGGATCATGGGTTTGATTCTGGTCAAGGACACATTCCTCAGTTGCAGGCTCAAAATCCTTGGCCCCGGTTGGGGTGTATGGGGGAGGCAACCAATTGACGTCTCTCTCTCACATCAATGTTTCTCTCTCTCTCTGTCTCTCCCCCTCCCTTCCACTGTCTCTAAAAGTCAATGGGAAAAATACCCTCAAGTGAGAATTAACAAAAATAAAAAATATATAGAAAAAAAAATAATGAGCAACAATGGGCTACACTGTCAGGCTAAAAACTATACTGTCAAAATGACATGCAGACATTGATATCAATGAAGGGTGAACTAGAGAGATGATCTAGAAGATTCTTCCCAACTCTAAGATCCTAGTGGCCTAAGCGAATGAAGGCCACAGACTGAAGAAGGAAGGTATCATTCATTTCCAGTGGTTGTCTTCACCTGGGTGAGGACTTGGTCAACCACATACTTCAATGCCCACTGGGCACCTTCTCTAGCCGGCCCAGTGACAGGCGCCCTGGGAGATCTAAAAGGTTCTGAGTGAGGATAGTTTCTGCTGTGTGCGACAGACATGAAATGACACTAGTTGAAACAAGGCAGGTGGCAGTCTTTGCTGGGCAAAGTTCTCAAGGGCCCTGGCTCTTCCCCACCATGCCTAGCTTGTGTCCAAGTTGGCTCAAAACTAGATCCACATCCAACCAGTGGTAAGGCAGACAGGGAAGAGGAGCACACTCCCCTTCCCTTTAAGGACAGCTGTGGAAGTGGCACAAGGCACTTCGGTTCGTGCGCCATTAGTTCCTATTCCTGCGACCCACTGCGAGAGCAGCCGCCGATGCAGTGCTCCTCTGGTGGCCAGTGCCAGCCACAGCGTCTGTCTCTAGGGAGGATGGGGAGCTCGGAAGTGGGGGCAGAGAGCAACTAACAATCTTTGTCACAAAGGGTGAAAGACGACACAAAGGAAGCATGGTGCCTGTCCCCAAGGACCTTGCTTCCCCAAACAACTCTCCCACAGAGCCCTTCCCAGATCAGCCAAACCAAGGAGGAGAGAAAGGCCCTGAAGGCGAAGAAGAGTCATCCAAGACCACTAACCTCCTGGGGAATGTTTTGGAATATGCTAAGTACGTTGGCAAAACAGCACTTGCACAGATCTCATGAACAAGCTCAGAACCCGGGAAACAGATCTCCCTGGTCCTCCAAATGCTGCTAGAAAGCATATTTTGACATAGGAGAACACATCTTATCTAGTTATAACTGACAATCCCTCCCAGCTCAGCTGAGGCGGCTGGGGCAACACATGTCTACATCAGGCTCTTCCCCGGGCACTGTGCTGGAGCTGCTCGGTAAGGATCCCAAAGTAAGCGTGCTTTTAAATGTTCCATCCTTGAGGGGGAAAAGTGGGAAATGTCAATTCTGTATAACTGTGAGGCGTTCTTTTATTTCAATATGTCCAAGGTCCCTTGAAACACCCAAATTTAAGAAACCTGAGTTCTCTCTCCCAAGCGACTCCAATGTAATATAGGACAAAGATGACAGCTTATTTTTCATAAACTCTGCAAACAACCACTTCCTCTGACTCCAAAGTCACTTATCACTTTGTTCTTGAAGAGCAATAATGTAGAAATCACTTTCCAGCTACACTCCACATTTCCTAAACGTCTGACTTAAATTTCAGAGAGTGAGCTAGTATTTTTAAATCTGTATGCAGAGTGTAACCACGTGGTCCAGCTCATCAGTGGCTCCAGTCTGGGATCTGGGGTGGGAAATCATCCCGCACTCGGTTTGGCTGAGTTGCTTCAAACAGGCAGCCTCTGATCCTTTTAAATAAAAGGCCACGGGGTTAAGACACCACTGGGCCATCTCGGTAATGATACTATTCAGGGACCCTTGCATAGGGAAGGAGAAAGATTTTTGCATCAGTTATCTATCATTGCATGAAAAATTACTCCAACATGGAGTGGCTTAAAAAAGTATCTCACAGTTTGTATGGGTCAGAAATCTGGGCATGGCTCAGCTTGGGGCCTCTGGCTCATGGTTTCTCTTTAGATGGCAATCAAACTATCAGCCAGGGCTACTGTCCCATCTGAAGGCTCAATTTAGGGACGAGTGGAATTCTCTTCCAGGCTCACACACATCTGTTGGCAGGCCTCCATCCCTTGCCACTAGGGCCTCTCCACAGGCCTAGCTCATGCATGACATGGTAGCTGGGTCCTCCCAGGTCCAAGAGAAAGAGAGAGAGAGAGAGAGAGAGAGAGAGAGAGAGAGAGAGAGAGAGAGAGCGCCCCACATGGAAGTCACGCATCACTTTTGCTATACTGTGTTCATTAGAATGAGACAGTAAGTTCTGCCCTCACTCAAGGGGAGAGGATTACAGGAGAGTGTAAATTTTAGAGGAAGGAGGCCACCTTGGAGGTTGCCTACCAGGTCTTCCTTGTAATAATAGGGGCAAGGCTTTCACTGTTTATAAAAAGAGGTATCATTTCATTGTTTCACTGGGGAACAAGATCATACACAGAACCCAAGAGATTCATAGGGCTGGGGAACCTGCCTTCCCCAGGCCTTTGATATTTAACCTACTGATTTAATGAAGACGGAATGTAGCGAGATGCAAATGCAAAAGGCTTCAGAAACCACCTCTCTCGCCAGTCCTCGCATTGCCTGGCCTAGCCCCAGAACCCAAGTGACCATACTGAGGGCGATAGTAGAGAAGAGAGTCACTGCTCTGGGCTGAGCCCCTTCAGGCTCTCTCAGTTCTGCCTGCCACAGAGAGGGGGTGTGTGGCTCATCTGCCCTCTGCCACATGGAATGAATGTGCCTTGTCCCACAGGACAGCTGTCCCACTCTGGCTGTGTTCCGTAGATTAGTTTAATTTTGGGGTCAAGTCGTAAGAAACCCACAGTGGCCCCAGATCTAAGCCCCGCCCTTCAAGCTGGCTTCTATCACTAATGAAGTGGATAATTTTTACTCCATTGGCCTGATTCCTCTGCTTGTTTTTCATGACTTCAAACTCAGGAGAGGTGGGAAGGGGTGCTGACAATCGCCCTCCGCAACCATCCCCATGGCACACTAAGATTGAGCCACCTCGTTCACACCTTTACTTTACAGGTGACTAAACCAAGGTACTAAAAGACAGGGCAGAGCTCGAATAATCAACCCCCAAAGCTCCCAAACCCCTACCTAGCCATCAACTACTATGTGCGAGGCTCCATGGTGGGGCCTGAGGAAATACACCATTCAGCTCCAGGATAATGGCTGGATCCTCTGAGCCTCAATTCTCCCATCTTTAAAGTGGGAAGCAAGTGATATGAAGCACATAGAGTTGGTGTAGAGTACAGAGTAAACACCAACAATTATCAACTAGTCTTCCCACCACGCATTTCATGGTTTGTAATGGGGGGAGGGGGGAAGAAGGGACTGTCTTTGAAAGCGCAGTACAAAGGAGAATTCAATTTGCCTATGACCTGATGAACCTGGCATTGCTGTTCCACTCCATGACTTATCACCCCACCTCCCACACTGTGGTCCCCCAAAGAATGTGCCAGTGTGTCTGTGTGCTGTGGAGAGGCTAAGATTCCCTGTGGGTTCTGGCAGGCACCCGTGAGATTTTGCCAGGGTAGTAACAACCCAAGATGAAGGGCTGCAGCCATTCCCTCAAGGACACTCAGTGAGTATGCAGCAGAGACAGAAATAGAGCTGAGCATGGACCATTTCCTTCCCTGGGCTGCCTTTCTTTCCTTTTCTCTTTCTAATGATTTAGGTGATTATTTTTTCCCCAGCACGACCAGCAGCTATTGCAGCAGGTGCAGTTTTTGTAAACACCCCACAGAAGTGCTGCGAGCGAGGTCAAGGGCAGGTGCCCCCGCTGAGGGCTGGCCTGGATTCCTCGTTTCTTGTTATTGTCGCCCGCTGCAGATTGCCAACACAGACTGGAGGTTTCATCTGGAGGTCCAGGCGCACCTGGTGGCAGAGGGAACACAAGCCGGGCCCTCCCAGGGGACATCAGGAGCTCTGGGGCAAAACAATGCCATTACCCAATCCTGGGGAAAAAACAAACAGGCTTACAGACAGGTGGGGTGCAGCCACCCAGGATGTGTGGTGTGCAAAGCCTGAGAAAGCACCCCACCTCGGAGACCGGGCCCATCCAGTGGTGAGGCTGTGAGGGGTGCAGCCCTACTGCTGATCCCTGAAACGGCACGACGACTGCCTCTGAGCCCGCACGGTCTGCTTTCTGGTGCACGAAGTTCTCATTTTCCCAAGCCCGTGGATCTCGGTTTTACACCATTCAAAGGAAAAATCCCCCACGGGAAGTTAGCAATGAAGCCTTACCCACCACTGAACCACAGAGTGGATGAGTGTGTCAACGCCTCTCCCGAGAGAGTAGATTTTTCAAGGCAAAGGAGATGAGACGACAGGACTCGGGGAACCGGGTGGCAGGAAGGATCACCCCAAAGTGGGAGGACAGGCTGGGAGGATAAAAACACCCTACAGAATGCTCCCCTGTGCTGGCCCCTGCGGACACAGGCCACAGGCCCGACAAAGTGGAAGGTTGCTTTCATTAGGTGCAAGATCCACTTTCCATCGCTGGGAGCCTGAGAGGGGGATGGGAGGCTGATAAAAGCCTGACTTTCAGTAAAAATGGGAGAGAAAGATCTGATGATTCGTTGCCTTTGTCCTCTGTGTTTTCTGGCCATCTCAAAACTAATTCTGCATAACAGCGGTTCTATCGAACGCCTTCTTTCCTCCCACCCTTGCAGTACTGGACAGAGATTTCTCATTTCATACATCATTTATTCCAGCGGTAATGCCATCCAAGTCACTTCAGGTCCTTAGCAAACAAAAAGAGCTAAATGAAATTCTGTGGCAGCATTAAGAATAGAGACACAGGGTAATGGGGACTTCTGTGTAGTCAACAAACCACGGACAGAGGGTCTTACTCCCAACCGAGAGCAAAAGCCAAGATGAGCAGACTGAGTGTTTTATCCCCAAGTGCAAAGTCAAAACTTGGTGTCCTCTTGCCCTGGCAGTCTGTTGGGACATCTTCCCATACACCGAAAAGACCAGAGGTTCGATTCCCGGTCAGAGCACACACAGGAGGCTACGGATCAGTGTTTCTTTCTCACATCAATGTCTCTCTCTATGTCTGTCTGTCTCTCTCTTCCTCCCTCTAAAATCAATAAACATATCCTTGTGTGAGGATTAAGGGAAAAAAAATTAGTGTTCTGTCAATAAGGTAGGAGATCCAGGAGTCAGTACGCAGGAGAAGGCATAATACAAACCCCTAACCCCCAAATTCAGGAATCGGCACCCGTCACATTGAAATTTGTTTCGACAATGGGAATAAAGCAATCTTGTACAATGCTGTGGTTTATCGCTGTAGAACGCTGCTCCGTAAGAACATGGTTAATTATCACCATGGATGAAACGAAGACCCATTCCAGAACATTTGGCCAGTGCATGGGAGTTAGCTTAGCTTCTCTCCCTTCAACCCACCCTGCCCTTCCCATTCAGTCTGTCCTCCAAGATTAAATTAATGTCAGCATACACCAGCACAGAAATCAGTTTTTCAAAATCACCTGGAACACGCTGTGTTCAAACACCTAAAGCAACAAGAGTGTCAGCTTGTAACCATGGAACCAAAGAACCAAGACCACCACCCTTCCATGAGGCTATACAGACGCAGCTACCATCCTACACCGCCGGCCATCACACCCTGATACACCTGGCCCCCTTGTTCGGATTCCAGGCTCACAGAGGAACCCTCTGGCTGTTCTTTGGCTTTCCATACAGTCATGCCAACTCAAACCTTCTAGGCCTGGTAGCAGTTATATCTCTCCGTGACATTTAACTCATCGGCATTATGGGTCTACTTCTGTGCAGTGTGACTTTCCCTCACACGGGCATGGTCTTGGAGCCTCAGAACACAGAACAAATTTAAAAGCCATCTGAATATCCAAATATAAAAGACATTTTTATTGCCAAAACCGGTTTGGCTCAGTGGATAGAGCGTCGGCCTGCGGACTGAAAGGTCCCAGGTTCGATTCCGGTCAAGGGCATGTACCTGGGTTGCGGGCATATCCCCAGTGGGGAGTGTGCAGGAGGCGACTGATCGATGTTTCTCTCTCATCGATGTTTCTAACTCTCTATATCTCTCCCTTCCTCTCTGTAAAAAATCAATAAAATATATTTTTAAAAAATAAATAAATAAATAAAAATAAAAGACATTTTTATTAAAAAAAAAGAGAGCACAGGACAAGATGCTGATACAGTAAGGAGCTCCCCAGTCCAGCTCCATCCTCTCCTCCTACACCCCATCCAATTCTGTGAAGACAAGATATAAGCCTACGAGGTGGGGAGTGGCGCACCCCTGGGCACTGCCATCTGCGAAGCCCACGGCCCCTGGCTCATGGACATCTCGGTAACTTAGACTCCACACTTGGAAAGGAAGGTGTGAGAAGGGTGTGTGGAAGGAGTGGGTGGTGCGGAGGCTGCCGGGGTTAGCAGCAGAGCACCCGAGCATTGAAAACTCAGCTTTGCTCCTGGTTGGCAGAGCAACCTGCAGTTCTCTGCACCTCAGTTTCCCCATCTGTGATAGAGGGAGTAGAACTCCTCTATCTTCACGGGGTTGTGGAGAATTAAATGAGAGAATGTGTGTGGATTCGGAATTCACCGTGGAAACTCATGCTGCTCTCAGGCACCTATGAGAGCCCCTCGCCTCCATTCTTTCGGCCCCTCCACCTTGTGTCTATGACTCCTCCCTCCTCACCTCTCTTGCCCCCACTAAAATACAAGTAACCCTGAGGTGGTCAGGGGTGGCTGAGTGTGCTCTCAAAGGCTGTACCCCACACACACTGACCTTGACTGCCAAAGCCCTGATAAGAGCTTTCACGCTTGTGCAAACAGAATGGGGGTGACAAGAGAAAGAGGGGCAAGCAGACTGAGGGAGGAAGGCATGGAGGCCTCGCCTGGAGGGGTCAGCAGATGACTCCTGAGGGGAGGATCAGCCTTCACTCGTGTTGACTTTACCACCTCCGTCACATGTCCCAAACTCCCTTCTCACTCATGGACACCCATTCGGCCCTCGGTGCTCACTGGTTTCTGTGGAAACCCCACAACTCTCCAATGTGAATGGTGACGTGGAGCATAACTTGGGAAATGCTGGGAATACTAAAGACCTCTCTATGCCCCAAAGGAGACCACCACCCAAGGCCCTACTTCCTCATTGTTTTGGACTGAATGTTTGTGTCCCCAAATTCAAATGTGGAAGCCCTAACCCCCAAGGTGATGGAGGTGGGGACGGCGAAGGGGCCTCTCTCCTTCCCATGTTCTCCCTCCCTCTCTCCACCAGGGGAGGACACTGAGAGAAGGCAGCCATCCATAAGGCAGGAAGAGGGCTGCCACCAGAACCCGCTATGCTGGAATCCTGATCTCTTGGACTCCCCAGTCTCTAAATCTATGATTCTCAACTCTGAGTCACTGACTCAAGTTCAGCACAGTGTTTTCTCTGTGCTGGGTGATGCCTGAGAGCTGCTCTGCAGGTCGCTCCAAGCAAACAGACCCAGCTAGCCTCTGGTGAGGTCAGTTTAAGCCCATCAGACAGGCTAGTTGCCGCTCTTGGCTTCTTCCCATTATTCTCCTTCTGCTTGTAGGTGACTAAGTGTGAATCCACCAGGCCCTGGGCATAGCATGTTGCCGACACAGAGCTGGATGAACAGGGCAGGTGGATCGGTGACTTCCCCCACCTCCCACATGGAACTAGGGCCCAGCCACTGCATCGACCTGACATTTGCTGGGTTGAATTAGGAGCCTTTCAAATAGTGAAGCCTTCCTATAAACCTGTCCACCTGGATATTGGGGCTGTTGGGGACAGTGGGAGACTCCTCCGCAGCAAGAATAGGAATGGCTCACAAGCATCCCTACATTTGCTTCACGTATGTGGATTTCCCTGGATGACCTTATCTTTTAGACCCACTGGTTACCAGACAGGGAAACTCAGAAATAGCACGGCCTGTGGCCAAGCCACATGGCCTGCAGCTGCTCAGATGTGCCGAAAGAGCCAAACAAACAAGAGAGAGAGAGAGAGAGAGAGAGAGAGAGAGAGAGAGAAGAAGAAGAAGAAGAAGAAGAAGAAGAAGAAGAAGAAGAAGACTAGGATCCAGACTGGGCCATCATGCCCTTATCCCCAGGCCATTGAGGTCAGGCTGGCCTGTCAGTCAGGGTAGGAGGGGCCTCCCAAGTGAATTCTGGGTCAGTGCGCAGCCTTCTGGCTGCAGCACTCAACAAGCAGTGGCTCAGCCAGAGAGACATGGAGGCAGGAAGTCCTGTCAGAGCTCTGGGTCAGCTTTCTATCTCCTGGACATCCGCCCATGATAGCAGAATAACTACATCACCTCCAAGAAGCATGTCCTCCCAGCAGCACCCAGAGCAGAAAAGCAGAAGAACAAAGGGGTGTTTTCCTGCGCTGCTCTCTTTGTCAGGGAAGGAAGCAAATCTCGGATGCCCACTGCTGACATGCCACCCCCCTCATGGACCAAACTGAGCCACATTCCAGATCAGCCAGGTGCAGGGGAATGAATTACAATAGAGCTATTGGCCAAGCGGGGATCAAACTGGGAGCGAGAAGGGCTGTTGTAAACTGCAGAATGCCCCAAGACACAGGCCCTAATCCCTGGATGCTGTGGATGTTTCCTTCTTTGGGAAAGAGGTCTCTGCAGGTGAGATCGTTAAGGATCCTGAGATGGAGAGATTATCCTGGATTATGCAGGTGGCCCCTGAAAGCCCTCACAGATGTTCTTATAAGAAGAGGCAGAGGCAGATTCAACCGACACCTTCAGGAAAGGAGGAGGCAAGGTGAAGACGGAGCAGAGAGATCTGAAGATGCCGGGCCTTGAAGAATGGAGCAATGCTGCCACGAGCCAAGGGATGCCGGGAGCTAGCAGAAGCTGGGAGAAGCAAGAAACAGATTCTTCCCTAGAACATCTGGAGATAGCAAAGCGCTGCCGACACCGTGATTTCAATCCAATGGTACTGACTTTGGACATCTGGCCTCCATAACTGTGAGAGAATAAATTTCTCTTGTTTTAAGTCACTAGGTTTGTCATCATTTATTACAGCCCCCACAGGAAATTAATACAAGGGAGAATGGCTCTGCTAGGAAACCAGCTGTCAGCCTGACCTTCGTCCCTGAGATCCTGACCTCTCCTTCCCATTTCAGTGCCCCACCTACACACACGCATGCATGCAGACACATGCACACACACACACACACACACACATACATATCAAGCAAGGTCCTCCTGAATCTCTGCCCTGATATCTCCTGAAGAAGCGTTCCTGGAGCAAAAATATCAAGCTAAGGTCCTTGGGGACCACTGTTTTCTCCTCTATTGGGCTGAACCATCCCAAATGGTCCCTATTTATAACAATGAAAGGGAGTCTTGGGAATAAGGCATCCGACAAGCCACCAGCATGGAAGCAGAGGAGGTGACCAGCGCACGGCATGAGAAGCCACGCACGCCAAGGCCAGCAGAACCTTGCCCTGTACTCACTCAGTCCACGTGCTGGAGCGCGGACCCAGACCCGCTCGGCCAAGGCCAGGACGTTGCCATCTGATGTGCTTTTCAGCAAATTACTCATAAAAAATTCATAACTGCAGCTGACCCTCATTAGAATGTGTTTCATTAAATTAAAACATCAATCCCAGAAATATATGTTTGCTTAACAGGCAGAAACAATTTGGGGACCACATGGTGCACACCATCAAATCAAATCAAATGGTGGACGCAGACGAAATTAGGCTATCAAGCACAGAGGGCAGGAGGGACAGCTGGTTCTCTTGCCAAAGGAACATAATCATGGCTTATGAAAAAGGCCCAACGCTTCCAAATTGTGCCCATGCAAAGCAGCAGAACGGGACACGGAGTGTCATCGGACAGGACGCCTGACAGAGGCAGACAGGTTGGCCTGGAGAGCGTCGGGTCTGTCCTGAGCTCTCTCGGGAGCCTG
The DNA here is from genome assembly GCF_964212035.1 of Myotis nattereri. Lineage (NCBI taxonomy): Eukaryota > Metazoa > Chordata > Mammalia > Chiroptera > Vespertilionidae > Myotis > Myotis nattereri. Next base: position 86,453,655 of record NC_138079.1, on the reverse strand, counting down.
CCTTTCGACGCCCAGGCCTCCCTTCTGAAGGTGTGAAGGGCAGATTCTGAGGAGGGGCTCAAGGGCTGGAAAGGACATGATGATCCCCCAGCTTCCTCCCACTCCAATGTTCCTCAGAAGGCGGCACAGGAGGGGGCAGACTAGCAACCTAAGAAACGTAAGGGGCAGAGCCAACACCCCAGCCCCTGCTCCAGGCGAGACCTGAAAGGACACAGCCTTTCCAACGTTTTCCTTGAGTTGATAAGACTCTTTCGAGTATGATAGCTCAGTTCTTATTCCACTGCAATGAAGCAAAGAAGCCATTATCCTGCCCCCAAGGTAACAGAGGAGTGATTCAACCTCGACCACAAGGATAAGAAATGAAAGCTCCCAAATTAGAATCCAGGTTTGTTGTTTTCATATTTATCTTTGCTCCGCTGCTCCAAAGGAAGCCTGCCACCCCACGCAGCTGCCTGAGTCAGCCACCAAGAGGGGCAAGGTGGCTGGTCAGAAAAATACCCAAGTCACAGTCACTGAAGACCTTTGCAGTTCACTACATGCCCAATGATTAAAGAAGCCTGTCACTCGTTGTTCAGATATTTAAGTTCCCAGAGAAGGGCATGAGTGTCATATAGCTATTTTTTTTTATTTAATTGGTTTTAATATATTACTTCTAAGCAATATAAGCTTGATTTGGATAAATAAAAAACAAACTGATCAAAATGACAAAAATAAGTGCTTACCAAACTGGAAAAATAAAATAAGATGTGCTTGATTGAAAACATTTACAGGTCAAATGAGTATTACTATCTTTATTGCATGCCCTGCTTGCATATTTAAGGTGTCAAGCACAATTTGTGTAAGAATGAGATCGTATTAGGAATAAAGACGCCAGAAAAAGACAATACTAACTGGCTTCAATGATAAAGGGAGCGTTTTGGTTCGAGTTGGGTGTCCAAATGGAGGTCGGGTGAGGCTTCCTGGAGCAGCAACACAAACGAAGTCCCAAGGTGCTGGTTCTGCCCGCCTCTCCCTTCTTGGGTTGGCTTCACCCATAGGCTGTCCATGGAGGCAGCTCCCTAAACCACAAGGTTTTCTTGTGCTTTTGCTGGCTCTGACCAGGATGCTAGTTGCCAAATGGTTTACACCAAGTAGGTCCTCCTGAACTGGAGATAGGTGTTGTCAGTCCCCAGCACGCCAGGCTAGGGATGGGGAGGACATGTCTGGAAAAACAGGGACTGGATGCCCTCATTCAAACAGATGTCCATCTCAGAAATTATTTATTTAGGCAACAGTGAATAAAAATTAAAATAACATTCACATCATAAGAAGCAAAATCTTTACAATCCAAGACATTTGGGAAAAGCACAGTATTGAACACCTGCTTCTTCTCTGCTTCCTTCTGAAACCTTATCAAAATAAAAGTAAACAAATCTTTAAATCTATTAAGTATACAAGATGAACTTGGAGCATCTTGTGGTGCTGAAAAGTAAGAAAAAGTTCTTTTTTTTTAAGTTGGAGGAGTTATGTCCAAAGGACACTAGAACCAACCTGACAATTTGAAAGAGAATGGCCAAACTGGAACAAAAGAAATAAACATAGTATTGGATGTAGCCAAAGAATAAAATAAATATTCATAAATCCATACGGACATAAATAAGAGATTGAATAAGAAATTGGGGAGAAGCCGAAACCAGTTTGGCTCAGTGGATAGAGCGTCGGCCTGCGGACTGAAAGGTCCCAGGTTCGATTCCGGTCAAGGGCATGTACCTGGGTTGCGGGCACATCCCCAGTAGGAGATGTGCAGGAGGCGGCTGATCAATGTTTCTCTCTCATCGATGTTTCTAACTCTCTATCTCTCTCTCCCTTCCTCTCTGTAAAAAGTCAATAAAATATATTTAAAAAAAAAAAAAAGAAATTGGGGAGAAGAGATAACTTTCCTTACAGAAGAATTCCAATTAAGAAGTGTGAGATGGCCCTAACCGGTTTGGCTCAGTGGATAGAGCGTCGGCCTGCGGACTGAAGGGTCCCAGATTTGATTCCGGCCAAGGGCATGTACCTTGGTTTCGGGCACATCCCCAGTGGGGAGTGTGCAGGAGGCAGCTGATCGATGTTTCTCTCTCATTGATGTTTCTAACTCTCTATCCCTCTCCCTTCCTCTCTGTAAGAAATCAATGAGATATATTATTTTTAAAAAAAGAAGTATAGGATGAATAAGGGAAGCAGAAAATGTTCTCTAGAAACCACAAGTAATCACTGTGGCAGGCAATGCTAGAAATCGTGGGCAAAAGTTTAAGGGCAAGTAAGATATTTGCATAGCCTCTAAGTATCCCCCAAACTTGTATTAATCATAAAGAGGAAAGCTTTACCCTCCCCCTGGAACTTTCCAGGGGAGAAGCTGGATGAGGCTACTTAAGCCGGTGATCACATAAACATCACCAGTCACATGGAACTCAGGTAACCCCAACATGATGCTCTGAGAGGGGACATAGTCTCTGTGATGTCCTTCCCCCCAAAAACTCAATCAAATCCTAAGAAAATGCCAAACAAGCCCAAATGAGGAGACATTCTAGAAAACACCTGACCAGCGCTCTTCAAAAGTATCGAGGTCATGAAACACCAGGAAATGCTGAGGAACTCTGAGAACTGGACAACTAAATGCAACACAGGATCCTGGAGTGGACCCTGGGACAGGAAAAGGACATCGCCGGAAAATCCGGTCAAATCTGAATCAAGTCCAGTTATTATATTTAGTTACTTTATGTAGTCATTACATTCCGCTTAGTATTTGGTTTAGTATTGCACCAGTGTTAATTTCTTCACTTCCATAGTCATGCCAGTGTTATGTAAGATGTCACCATCAGGGAACTCACTGTACTATTTTTGGAACTTTTCCGTGCGTCTAAAATTATTTCAGAATACAAAGTTTGGAATGAAGCTCGCACCACAGGCAATAGCACAGAGAGACTGAAAAAGACACGTTTCTAAATCACACTCTTCCGCTGCACGAGTGTGCTGATGGCCCCTGCCCACTAGACCATCTACTGGCTTGAACCAATAAATTCCCTATTGTCCAGAGGGGGTAAAAAAAATGATCTATGGACCTGCAAGGACAAGAAGCAGGAGCGGAGACTGCTGACAGGCAGCATGAACTGAAATTTGGAAGAAGAAACAGGAGAGGAAGAGCAAGGAGGGAGATGCCAATTCATGTCCAGGAGCCCAGAAAGGAGGTTCCAGAAGGTGTAGAATTGAAAGAAAAGCATGGCAGTCATTCTGTAGAAGGTGCAGCTATGCCCCAGACCTCCACCCCCCAACCCAGACAGCTGGCTGCGTCCCCCCAGAGGCTCCAGTGCACAGAGGAGGGCAAGGGGTTAAAGGGAACAGAGGGAGGTAACATGAAAGTATAGACACCCCCACACACTGCCCCATGCCTCCTCATGAGCTCCCAGAGTGCACACAGGCGGACAGGCAGGGGACAGCAGACTGCACGCTGCTGCGCTGGGAAAACGAATGGTGCCAGAGGAAAGATCAACAAATACTGACATGTGAGCTTCGCCTGGTGCATTCGTCTGCTGGGGCTGCCATAACAAAGCGCCACAGCCTGGGTGGCTCCAACAATAAATTTATTTCCTCACAGTTCTGGAGGCCAGAAGTCTGAGATCCAGGTGTCGACAAAGCTGGTGTTTCCCTTGGCTTTGGCCGCCTTCTCCCTGCCTGCCTACATGGTCTCCTCTCCGTGTGTCCGTGTCCTGACCTCTTCTTAGAACAGTGATGGCGAACCTATGATGCGTGTCAGAGGTGACACGCGAACTCATTTTTTTGGTTGATACTTCTTTGTTAAATGGCATTTAAATATATAAAATAAATATCAAAAATATAAATCTTTGGTTGCAAAGATCAAAAAATTTCTATATGTGACACGGCACCAGAGTTAAGTTAGGGTTTTTCAAAATGCTGGCACGCCGAGCTCAAAAGGTTCGCCATCACTGTCTTAGAAGGACACCAGGGATACTGGATTAGGGTCCATCCTAATGACCTCATTTAACCTTAAGCACCTCTTTAAAGGCCCATCTCCCAAAACAGCCACATGGTGAGGTACTGAGACTTAGGACTTTAACATATAATTTGGGGGGAAACACAATTCAGTCTATAACACCCAGCAGAATAGCCGTACGCCAGCCTAAGCACCCGCCAGAGAGGACCAGGGGTTGTTCCACCCAAAAAAAATGCACAGAAAGCTCCCAAATGCTTCAGAGCCTCCCTCCTAAATCTGAAAGAACAACGCATTACCAGGCCTTGAGGAAAACTGACAACATGAGGTCAGAGGTCAGATGTCAAAACCAAGAGAGAGATAATACACGTGACCATGGAGCGTGCAGACCGCGTGCAGAGGACAGGAACCGTCAGTTCCCCCCTGGAGTGAGGAAAGGGACCACACTCACCAACAGAAACAGCGTATTCAGAGGAGCAGCAGCTGGAGAGTAAGAAAATGCTTACATAGAACAGAAATTTCAAATTTTTAAGAGACGAGATGAGAGACCAAATCTCCTAGAAAACGAGAAGACAAAACGGCAAATAATTTTAGAGAAAGAAGAAAAATCAGGGGTTCAATGGAAGAGGTCTAGCCCCTGATGTAGAAGCATTTCAGAAAGAGACCAGATAAAACAGAGGGTACAAAGATTTAATAAAGGAATATACACCAGAACCAAGGCTCCTCAGGGAGCCAATCAAAGAGAGAAAGAGGGTAGCGCATAGAAACAGGGTGCTGAGCCCAGGAGGGAATCCCAGGGGGAGGGGTGCAAGGCAGACACCCCAGGGTGCCAGCAGGACCCTCTCCAAGGAAACAGCCAAAACACAACAGAAAGTAGAACTGAATGCGTGACCATGTGGAAAAGAGCAGCGTTCAGAGGGGTTTACAATCTAGTTGGAGATACGGGACAGTAACCACAAAGCACAAATAAAAACATCCACGCAAAGAACAGAAAAAAAGAGAGAGGCATTATTATTAAGTCCATAAGCTGTACAAGATTAAAAACGTAATCAGAGTTCCCCAGGTTATCAGTGAACAACACATACACAGTCATATGGTAAATGCTAAGTACTGACTCAATCAGCAGGTACAATATGCAGGTACCAGGGGGGAGGAGGGAGAAAGACAGGTTATGAGACAGAGTGACAATAGCTGTGGAGTGGGCAGGCGCTCGGCAAGCAAAGGGAACTCAGCCACTGTGGCAGCCCCTACAGACCGCTGGCCTTCTCCTCCTCTGGACAGCCTTGAAGGATGGGCAGCAGTCAGCCAAGAAGAACCCACCCAAAGTACCTAGAGGATGTCTGGCGAGTATTGGCTGCTCAACAAATAGTAGTTGTTCTTACTCATTTTCTTATAAAATTATTAATGATCCATGAAGAACATAGGCGTTTCCCATGCAGAATGTGTGTACACTATCTACACCATGCCTGGACCACCACAGACACCTCACTGAATGATAGCTATGGTTAGTCTTGTTACTAACAGTCCTTTAACTCATCTCTAGCCCTTGTATACCCAGAGCAGGTATTTGTGCCTCACCGTGTCAGTTATTTATTGCAGCATAAGAAATCACCCACTAGTATTTTAAAAACCACCACCATTTTATTATTTCTCATAATTCTGTGGGTCGATGGGGCTCAGCTGATCGGTTCTTCAGCTGGTTTTTTGGTTACAGTCAGAGGGTGGATGATGCTGGTGCACCCAAGAAGGCTGGGCTCAGCTGGACACGGGCACAGCTGGCCTTTCTCTCCCTTGCTGCTTCCATTTTGTCTCAGGGGCTCTCCCTTGCCCAGTAGCCGGGCACTCAAGGGCACACGGGCCTTCTGAAAGCAACTGTCCAGAATCCAGCATGGCCTTACTTCCGCCACACTGTGCTGGCTAGAGCGAGGCCCTGGCCAGTGTGGGTTCAGTGAGGGAGGGACCACACATGGGCAGCATACCAGGCGGCATCGTTCCTCCAGGGTCACCTCTGGAGAGGCACAGCGGCCCCTGCAGGAGAAGGGCAAGCAACAGAGATGATAAATCTGAAGTACCTAGCAGGGTGCCCTGTATATACTAGGTACTCAACAAACAACCGCCAACAAAAGAGGGACACATTCCAGTTGGAAAATAACATGAACACGGGAACAGAGGCAGGAGACACTGTGGAGGGACGAGAAAGCACAAAATACTGGTAGCTGAATGTAGAGTCCAAAAAGGGACCCAGACGCAGGGAAGGGACCTCTGCTTCCCCCTGGACCCTGCCTTCCCCTCAGACCTCTCTGGTAATCTCGAGTAGTGAGGAGACAGGTCATGAGTACTGACAATGGTCGGATTTAATTACAAAGAAATAAAAAAAAAACTATGTTCCTGACATTCAAACATTAAAAGTAGGCCAAACCACAGAACTACACAGAAAACATTTTAAAGGGATTGAGAAATTTTATGGCAGAAAACATTAGCAAGTGCTAAAAGATTAAAAAATAAAAGCCCCTGACAAAGCTAAAAGCCACTAGAAACAAGTATCACCATTGAAATAAATGTAATGAACGATTAGTATCTGGAATGTAGCAGCAGTGCCTACAAACAACCAATGGGGAAAAGCTCAAGCACTGCTTGGGGTAGCTTTGTTGGGAGAACAACCTGGTGGGGTCTACTACAATCTAAAATGTACAGAACTGTTTTAAAAAATATATTTTACTGATTTTTTTTTTTTTTAACAGAGAGGAAGGGAGAGGGATAGAGAGTTAGAAACATCGATGAGAGAGAAACATCGATCAGCTGCCTCCTGCATACTCCCTACTGGGGATGTGCCTGCAACCAAGGAATCGAACCTGGGACCCTGCAGTCCGCAGGCTGACGCTCTATCCACTGAGCCAAACCGGTTAGGGCGGTACAGAACTTTTGATTGAGTTTTCCTATGTCTAAGTTTCCATGTGGAGGAACACTAAAAAGATCACACAGTGACAACAAGAATATTATTAGCAACAGCGACTGCCGTAAGAAACAATGGAAACATTGTAATGTCCATCAGCAGCAGGCTGGTTACATACTCTGGTGAATCTACACCAGGCTATGCAGCACCTGAGAGAATGCAGCCAGAGCTATTGTACCAACATGGACAAACTCTCGGGTTCAAATACACACACACACACACACACACACACACACACACAGTTGCAGAAAAATATGTGTGCATACCCATTTACCATTTTTTAGAAACCAAACACTTACTTTATTGCTATGTGTGTCAATATTTGTGATAAATGCATAGAAAATGTCTTGAAAAGGAACGCACTAAATTATCAACAGTTTAGCACAGGGTGGAGGGAAGTTTATAGGGGGGCTTTTGCTTTCCTCTCCTGCCCTATTATTAAATTTTTCATTAACAGTGTATGTACATATGACTTGGGTACTTTCAGTTAAATAAGAAAAAGGAGGGTAGGACCAAAAGAGCTAAGAGGTGAGAAGACTAGAATGATGTAAGGTATTTCAAATATAACAAGCAGAGACCTAGATATACACAACCCAATTAGTTTGATAGAAAAGAAGGAAATTCTCACATGCAACCATATGCTGATTACAGAAAGCTCCTGGAAACTACCCAAGCCTAAGATTAAAATACAAAATGGGTAATCAAACACAAGTGCAGCTTCATACTCACAAATGAGAATTTAAGCCAAAAGAGTAAGTAAAAACAGAAACAAAAAGCTAAAATGTACATACACACAAGGAAATAATATAACAATAAAGAACAAAAGAAATGAACAAAATATAAAGAGGTATCCCCAAACAATATAGTGGTAATATAAAAATTTTTTTTCGTGGAACTAGTGACAAATCATAATACCCAATATCATAATATGATAATCAAGTGAAAAATTAAAATACTTAATTTAAATAAAGCAATTGAGAAAGTAGAACTAATTAACTGTGATGGTACCAAGAGGAGAAACAGAATATATATTTTTTTCAAATGTACGTAAGACCTTCACAAACACTAGGTCCATTTCTATGCTCTTACCTGCAGCCATAGATCTATCTCAGCATCCATAACAGGGGACAACTAGACCTCCTATACCCTGATGGGATCGTAGAAGCATACACTACCCCCTAGAGGTACTTCTGTCCTCCCCTGTGAGCCTCCAGATCAGAGGTTCCCAATGTGTGATCTGGGACTTCTGGGGGCTCCCCAGGATCACTTCACGGAGTCCACAAGAACAAAACTATTTGCTTAAAAATACAAGGACATATTTTGTCTTTTTCACTCTCATTCTTTCCCAAGTATACAGCGGAGTTTTCCAGAAGTACATGACACATGATAACATCATCGATGGCCGATGGAGGGTGAGCTTGTATCTACTACTGTTTTAAAATTTTCTCCGTTTCAACTTTTAATATACTAAATATCAGTTGATAGAAACCACATACATAAATCATTTGAGTCCTCAGTAATTTATAAATTGTAAGGGGGTACTGAGGCCAAAAAGTTTGAGAATCCCTGCCCTTGATCCAACTACTTCCTAGGAAATATAGGGTCTAGAGGAGCCAGTTCAATGACACCATGAGGAAGCATCGGACACACCCAGGAATCCAATTTATAGACGAAATGACATAATATTGGGGATTTGCTTTAAAACACACAGGACAGTGGCGGGGGAAGGGGGGAGTGTCTATGGGTTGAGAATGAAATGGGACTGAAAACTGATCATTAGAAATACCTGGGTATCTACATGGGACATGAAGGAGCATTATGCAAGCCTCTCTACTTTTGTATAGAATTAATTTTATTGTCACAATACTGTTAAGAGAGAAATGAATGTAATAGAGCCAATCATTTATGGTAATAGTTATACCAGGGAAAACACAACATAAAGTAATAGACCATTTTTTAAAATAATGATAATATAAAAACACTTTCAAAAAATTAATGATGACAAAACAGGTTCTTCCATTAAAAATACCAATAAAATAGAAAAATACATTTTAACGAGGTTTAAAAAATAAAATTAAAAAACATAACTGAGGAAAAAGTATCATGTGGCGGGAACTCCAAGCCCTAGGAACCAGCCATGGGGGTGGCTGAGAACTACACTTGGGGAACCAACATGCAGCAGCTACCAGAATCAAAAAACGCATTCGGGAAACCGTTGGCATCTATTCCTGAAAAGATGAAGGGTGGCATTACAAACATCAATCAAGATTCAACTGGGGTTTGAAAGAAGACTACAGTAAAATGATAACACAATTAAGAACATCCCAGAAGTGCTGTCAAAAGCAGAATTGGTTTTGTAACAACACATCCCATCAATGAAACAAAGGGTGGAGAGAACTACAGTAATCTAGGGGAGAAGCCAAGCACGTGACAGCGGGAAACCTAAACTTCAAACTGTACAATTGCAAAGCGGGGGGGTGGGGGGGCGAGGCTGGGGGTGGCTATAAAACCTGAATTGAGAAGTAGAAGGAAAGCATGCCCTGGGAGGAAACAGCTCTCTTAGATGTTTCAAAACTTAGTTTGGAGAGGAAAGGTGCTCAGAGCATGTCTTCCAGAGCCCAGGGCCTGTCTGTCTCCTAGGAAATGTCTCCTTCATGCACTGAGATAGGAAAATGGGTCCCATTTAAGGAAGCACAACAAATGAGCCTTTTCTCTGGCTTCTCATCTTAGACCTCAGCAATAGGCATCACCCCTCAGGACCAAAAGCAGAGGATTCCAGGCAGCCTTTACCTGCAAAGCTGCTGCTTCAGAGCGCCTGAGGCAGAAGGACCTAAATGTGCCCAACGCCTGCAGGGATCATTTATTGCTCACACCCCTCACTGACAAATTTCACTTCTAAAATTACTTCTGAGCAGCAACTGAGCTTAAATGCCAACTCCCAAAGATAAATAAAGGGGCACTAACGGGAAGGGCTGCCTTATGGTGGGGAATAAGAATCACAGATCAATGAGAACCTTATAAAGTGTGGAAGCAAAGACAAAGCTTTTAAGAAAGAAAGAAAAACTGCGCCTGAGCTTCTCCCAGTTCAGTGTGAGAAGGGAAGGCTGGGAATGGAGAGAGGGTGCAAACACAGCTGCTCTTCTTCCACCGCGAGAATCCCAAGCTGCTGAGACGGTGCTAAGTGAAACCAGCTAAACACAGAAAGAAAACAACAGGGCAGGATCTCACTTACAGGTGCAATCTGAACACGTCAAATGCCCAGAAGCAGAGAGGAGAGTGGTGGTTACCAGGGGCGGGGTGCTGGGGGAAATAGAGACGTCGCTCGATGGGAACAAAATGACAGTTATGTAGGATGAATAAGTCTAGAGATCTAATATACAGCATGATGACACTAGCTAATACCATACTGGATACTGGAAATTCGCTGCGTCTATCTCGGGTGCTCTCATCATACACACACAAATGGTAACTGTGTAAGGAGGTGAAACACTACATGAGCTTGATTGTAGTAATCCTTTCACTGTATATTACATATTATACATCAAGTCATCATGTATCCCTTAAATATATAAAATTTTATTATAAATTATTTTTAAAAAACAAAACTTGCTGGTTTAAGGAATTAAACATTTAAACATGTGTACACAGAAATAGTGCTTGCTGATCAATGTGGCTTGGTAATATTGCAGAATGATGCCTTTTTGTAGAAAGAAGCTGGTTACCATAAGAATAAAATAAACGGGGTGGGAGGGAAGTTACAATGCCATTGAGCAATGGTCTGGATTCCGCAGTCATAACTGGAAAGACATGCTGAAACAACTATAAAAATTAAGATGACAGAAGATGATCCAAACGTTACTCCAAAAATAAAAGAACTTAATGATTACCTCATGGTGGGGGAGAGGGAAGTTCCTGACTGGATCAGAAAGCAAAATTTATTACACATGAGCAAAATGTGAATATTAAAAGATGTATATAGGTTTTTTTTTAATTACAAAGTAAGAATGACTAGATTGTGAGTGTATGAGTAAAAATTCACTTAACAAATTACATGTGGTCATTATAAAATGTTAAAGGCATACTAAGAACTAAAAACCAAAGAATGTTGATTATTTTTCAAATAATAAATGTCAATGAGATATGTAAATAAAAACTGATAGCCATCGTAGAGAATGTGATAGAATCTCTGTTGTAATGATTTGCCATTGAACTGTGTTGTTAGGGTACAGAAATCAAGTACACTAAAAAGCAAACACATGGATCTGAACCAAAAATTAATAACTGAATTAATAAAAAATTAGAAAATAAAAAGAGAATGTTCCTCTTTTTTAAAAAAAGGAATAAAGTAATAATTAAGATTATACTATATGCTTAAGCACAAAGAAGTAATTATTATGGAAGTCAAATTATCTGATCACAATATAATAAACATGGTTTAAGAAAAGGCAGATGATGCCGAAACCGGTTTGGCTCAGTGGATAGAGCGTCGGCCTACGGACTGAAAGGTCCCAGGTTCGATTCCGGTCAAGGGCATGTACCTGGGTTGCGGGCATATCCCCAGCAGGAGATGTGCAGGAGGCAGCTGACCGATGTTTCTCTCTCATCGATGTTTCTAACTCTCTATCTCTCTCCCTTCCTCTCTGTAAAAAAATCAATAAAATATATTTTAAAAAAAAAAAATAAAAAAAAAATAAAAAAAGAAAAAAAAAAAGGCAGATGAAAAAGTTTTGGGGAGTGATAAATAAGATCTGTTTTTTTCAAAACACTAACAAAATAGAAAATCCTAAGGTAAATTTAAACAAGAAACATAAAAAAACACAACTGCACAATGTTAGAAAGAAGAAATAACAATAAGATGAAGGAAAGTCATTTGAGAATGCTATGTATAGTTATATACCACTAAACTGATTAATCTAATGGTAATTTATGATTTTCTACTAAAGTTCAAAATTCCAAGCCAATGAGAAATATAAAACTTACACAAATCAATAACTGGAGAGAAAACAAGCAATTATAAAAAAAGAAAACTATACACATATAGACAAATATACTCACAATCCTTCCAAATCCAAAAAATCTACAATAAATTTAAGTGCAAGAATTTTGCTAAGCACTGCAAAGTAATTCTAAGCCGGGGGGGGGCGGGGTGTGTGTGTGTGATATATTTCATCCTGAAAGGCATCATTCCCCAATCATTAAAATTTACTAAGGATTACATACAAAAGGAAATTCTTCTGAAGTTTCATTTTTTAATGTGGGGAAAAGATATAGAACATGATCCTAGTCCATTAAGTGTAACCGTTTTTTCCCAAAACAAGTTTACAAACACAGAATAGGGGAGAAAATATTTAGCAGCAGCATGAGTTTCCAACAGCTCAAAAGAGTAACAGCACTCCCATGGATTGGCCACATACTACTGTGCTAGTCACTTAGACTACCTCAGCTCATATAATCCTCTTGACAACTCCATAAGGGAAATACTATTTTTATTTCCATTTACAAATAAGGAAACTAAGGCAGAGAAAGGATAAATAACTTGAAAGTCACTGAACTTCCAAGTGATGGAGCCAGATTCATATCCAATCTCTCCTCTCTCTTGCACTACCACTTTTTTATTAAATATGTGGGTAATATTTTCATGATGCATTGCCAACAAAATGACTTAAGCACGATATCCTGAAAAGAGCTTTGAAACCTGCTCAGCTGACGAGCTACATCATCTAGGACAAACTGTGGTACCGCTCTGGGTGTTTCCTTTTTTCTTTTCTTGTTTCTTTTCTTTAATTTAGATTTTTTTGACATTTCTAAAACTTATGAAGTGATCACCCCAATAAGTCTAGTGAGGACCCACCTAACATACATTGCTATTTCGATATTACTGACTACACTCCTAAGAGGTATGTAGAACCCAAGAGCTAACTCACCCTAGGTTTTATTCATCTGTTCTATTTAGGGAATATACTTATTAGTTGAATTATAATGACTGTCTATTACAATCACAAAATTGATTAATTACCTACCCACTGTCTTCCCCACAAGTCTGTAAGGTCGTCAAGAATAGAAATTTTACAGTTAAAACTAAACTCAGGTGGAGCTCAGTTCAAAATGTCATTCCACCTTCACACGACTACTCTGTCGCCATGGGTGAGAGACACTCTCAGTAAGCCTCGTGTCCCCACCTATACATAAATACATAACTAAAAGTTTCCGAGAGAATTATATAAGCTGAGACATGAAAAGCATGTGGCACTGACTGAGCACACACAATGCGTTAAGTAAATAGCTAGCCAGACAACCTGAAACTATGGCCTAAACCAGGGATCAGTAAATTAAGGCCCAAATCCAGGCCAGTCAGTTTTCATATGGCCCATCGGTTAAGAATGGTTTTATATTTTTATTGTTATTTTATTAAATTTATTGGGGTGACACTGTTTATCAAAAGTGTACAGGTTTCAGGTGCACAATTCCACAACACATCATCTGTACATTGTATTGTGTGTTCACCACCCAAGTCACATCTCCATCCATCACCATTTATCCCCCCTATGTCCTCCTCCACCTCCCCTCCCAACAGCAATCACCACACTGTTGTCCGTATCTATGAGTTCCTCTCTCTTTTTATTTTCTTTGTTGCTCAATCCCTCCAACACCACCCCTTCCAGCCTGCTCTCTATCTATGAGTCTCCCTCTATTTTGCTTGTTACTTCATTTTGTTCATTAGATTCCACATATGAGTGGAATCATATGGTATTTATCTTTCTCTGACTGGCTTATTTCACTTAGCATAATGCTCTCCATTGGAAAAAAAATATCCCAAGAATAGTAATAATATTTTGTGATACATGGAAATTATATGAAATTCAAATTTCATTGTCCAAAAATAAAATTTTATTGGCACACAACCACGCTCATCTGGTTACATAGTAACTATGGCTGCTTTCACACTACAGTGGCAGAGCTGTGTAGTGGTGATAGAGACCATATGGCCTATAGAGCCGGGAATATTTACTTTCCAGCCCTTTTCAGAAGAAGTGTGCCAACCCTTGACCTAAAAAATTATTGGACAAAGGTAAGAAGCCAAGTATTTATAAATCAATAATTTGTTTCCTGTGAGTATAATGTTACAATTGGAGACTCTATTCCTGGAAGCCCATATCCTACTATAAAAATACTGAAACTGCTTTTAGGAAAAAATAAATACAAATATATGTGTTGGGTCACAACCCCCTCTAATTTCCCAGGTATAAACTGAAACTGGCCCCCCATGTGGAGGGCAGGGAGAGACTGAAGAAAGAGGCAGGCCACTCTAAATTGGTAGGTGGCATTTTTAACAAGTAAGGGAACTTACGCTCATTGTGGGTGACCGAAAGACCAGCAGGTTTTCCACACCCACCCACCACACTCTTAAAAGTTTATGTAGAGGCCTTAACTGGGTTCAATCACATACACCATCCAGATGGTCTCAACACCACCTTCCTCAAAACCGTATTCTAGAGCAGCTTCTAGCCTGAGGAAGGCAAGCAAAATATACATTTCCAGGAGGGGGGGGGGGGCGGGGGGCTCCAACTGCCCAAGTCAACTGGTGGTTATATCCCCCAACAGTATGATTTTACAAGCACTTATTATATTGAAACAAACAACGGGAAAGCTATGCCATATATATTTCTTTGGGGGTATTTAACTGAATGGCTGAGTCTGGCTGAGGCCTGTAGTTACATTCATCTACGGAGGGGAGGCTCCTTCTCCCTTGATCAACCTCCTCTCTGGTAGCAGGTATCTTTTGCTGTTCTGGGGACACCCAAAATTATGGTCCTCTGTCCATCTCATAACCTGAATGCATACCAATGGCTCTAAGTGTGTATCTAGGACAAATTCCCAAGCATGAGAAATGACCAGAAAATCTTCTTCAATGCACCTTTGCTCCTCCATTTAAAAAAGATGCTGATGGCTTAGCTCCAATAGCTCCGCATGTCTTTAAGATCAAGTTCACATTCATAAATATGGCGCATACAACCCTAAGGACTGACTGCCTACTGGTTCTCAGCTCATTTCTCACTACCTCCTCCCTAACCTCCAGGCACTGGTGACACTAACTCACAGTGGCACGTCATTCCTTGCCTCAGGGAGCCCTTGCTCTCAGACTGTCCACCCAATGTAGCATGCACTCTATATTTCCCAACCCCTACACAAACCAGCTTCCATCATCCACGGAGCCTGAGGAGCTCCTTTTAGTCCTAGTACATACTAGTGCGGTAATGAAATAGGATACCCATCTTCTACATCACTGCAGAAGATGAACGTAAATGAAATTATTCTGATTCCATTTAACAGAAGACGAGGGGGTACGAAGAGGGTGGTAGGGCAATAACAGATGATGTCAAAATAAAACCAAAAGATAAAGTTTGACAACGAAAGGGCATGGTTTAAACTTACAAGTTAAAAAAAAAAAGAAAAGGTATTTAAAATGTATGAAAATAGAAACGTATGTTGCTTACTAAAGACGCAACACAATCGATCAAAAACAAAATCCAGAGATGGGCTTTCTTTTATGTGAGGAGAGAAAGGCATCAAAAGTTAGACTGGAAGATTCCAGGGAAACTGATCCGTCTTGACGACAAAAGTTTTGCTCTCTCTTTGTAAAGAAAGAGCAAAACAAAGAAAGAAAGTGGAAGGACTCAGAGATGTTCTGCATGCTCTGCCCACGTCGAGGTCTCCATCAGAGCTGCTTGGGACACCTGAGTCACTGACAACAGAACCTCTCTCCATACCTCACATCACCGTGAGAAAATCCTGCAAATGAAAGACTATGAATTAAAATCCGGGCTACCTACAGCCTATTTAGCTCTATTAGAGGAATCTGTAGGGAGGAGTTTGGGGAATGAGTGTATACCTCAACGAGTAATATTAATGTGATTTAGTAACAAAAAGATTAACTTGGGCCTCCACACTCAAGAGAGTTTCTGAGCCCTTGCTTCTCCTCCTGCCTCTGGCCACATCGGGGCAGATAATAAACATGCAGTTACATTGTCCTCGTGGGGTCACCTGGTCTATTCATCACTATTGCAGTCGGGAAGGGCTCATGGACTGGGGAGCGTGGGAAATCAAGGTCCAGTCAGGTGCCCTACCACGTGCTGCCGAGCAGCCTCCGTTCCCAGCTGTGTCCTTCTCCCACTGGCTGAATCGACCGCGCCCCCTCCTGAGTGGGCAGGGATGCCTGGGCTGCTTTAAGCAGTCTCTGCACGTGGCCTGGCTCTTGGTGGATGCTTAGGGAAGCTCTGGTGAACTGAATAGGAAACAAAACTCACCCAAGAAATACCATATAAATGAACAAATGGAGAAACGTTCAACCTCAAAGAAATACAAACAAATTATATCATCACCTTGTACTCATGTAGTGTAAATATTGCTAATTTCATGAGTACAAGGTGACTACTGCTTAATACAAACACACAAGCAAAGCCATGATAAAATTCACCAAGCATTTGTTTACACTGTACAATTTATATAAATTCTCAAGTTGGGAAAGCAATTTGTCAATTTGTATAAATACCCATATGTTTATATGTATTGGTCAAGTGACCCAACTGCAGTGGCATATCCTAAAAAACTCATTCTTAAAACAAGAAAAGCCATATGTACTGCAAAGTTTATTCTTGCATTTTCTATAATAGCAAAACGATAGAATGAACCGAATTATTTAACAAAAGAAAACTGGTTAGGTACATTATTAAACACCAACTCAAATTCAACAGAATAGAGTTTACTGACTCATGTAAAATAATTATTTAAAATATAATAATATGGAGAAATCTTTGTGCTATTAAAGTTAATTCAATAAATTTAAAATATGACACTAAAGTTTAGCCGTAATTAAAACCATGTAGCTCTGCCAGCATGGCTCAGTGGTTGAGCATCAACCTATGAACCAGGAGGTCACGGTTTGATTCCCGGTTAGGGCACTTGCCCAGGTTGTGGGGCATGCAGGAGGCAGCTGATCAATGATTCTCTCTCATCATTAATGTCTCTACCTCTCTCTGCCTATCCCTTCCTCTTGAAATCAATAAAAATATATTTTTTTAAAAAAACACATGTAAAACTTCATATAAGTGTACACAGAACTATGTGTATGTTTCAAGAAAATACTATGGATGACTATGGGTGAATTTTTCATGTTGTTTTCTTTACTATTATTGTAATATTGTCTATGATTTTTTATTATAGTGATATAATTGATATATAAAATTATATTAGTTTTAGGGTACAATATAATGATTTTATAAATATTGTATCTATAGTAAATAGATTACCACAATCGGCTGTGTGATGAATTTTTAAAATATAATTAAAACTTCTCTAATTTTATTTCATTGGAACAAGAGAAGGGAAAGCTGCTCTTTGTACATCCTTTTGATCTGTAAAACTTTTCATTACTTTTTTATACTGTTGTATGTAGAACACAAAACAGCAAAAAAATATTACTACTTAGGGGAAAGAAATGAACAAAAAAGATTTTCTCCATTAAATATTAGAATATGTTCAAAACATATAAACAGTAACAATGGCTTGCTTAAAGCCAAGCCAAAACCACTGATGCAGAAGAGGCACCCCAAATGTAGATCCAAATTTTTAAAGAATTAAATAAGTGGGAAGATAAAATGTATATCATACAATATAACAAAAAAAACCAAATAACAAAATGGAGAAAAATTAGCTTAGATCCATATCCAATCTAAATTTAGTAACAAAAAAAGGTAGCTATAACAAATTAAACATAGGAAAAACTAGAATAAAACAAAATAACATTCTTCTCCCAAAAAAAGTATTTTTAAAGTTTTTGTAATAGAAAAGATTTCAAAGGAAAGATAACTATTCTTACCAGGTGTAGCTGTAATTAGTACATGTTATTTTATAAATATTATCAACATTTATGAAGACTAGAAGACCCTAACTAAAGGGAAAACAATAGCATTAGGAAACTCAGACATAAATATTATTAATACACACACATACACTCACAAATAGCATATATATAAATACCTCATTCAAAGGGAAAATATTCCACAGTCTCCAACACAAACATGAACATGTGTATGAACAGAACTCCTTCAGTAAGTCAAATAACCAAAAATGGATTTAATGTGTTAGTAATTAAATAAATGCAAATCAAAACAGGGGGTGTACTCTTTAAAATTTATTTAATTGGAAAAACAAAAAAATTATGAAGCCCAATTTTGGCAGGGAGATAAGTACATTGGCTCAATACTTTGGGAAGAAAATCTAACTAGTTGTATCACGAGTAACTAAAAATGTAAGAATAATAACCCTATCATATAAATGTATGTAAAGAATTCAAAAGAAGAAAAAAGAGTTTGCTTGGGGTTTTTTTTCCTGTATATATGTTATGTGTGTGTGTGTGTGTGTATGCTAGGCATAAAATCATTTAGTTATTTCGAAAATACAGAAATGACCTAATATCCAGCAATGGGGAATGGAAAAGCAATAACGGTATATTTTCCGGGGACTATTACGGAGTCATTATGACCATGTAAGAGCAGGATAGAACATTTGCAAAATAACGTGAAGTGAGAAAAGCCGAAAAACCTGAATATCCATAATGACTACAACCAAGTAAAAAGCTCTATTCATTTAAATAAAGATGGGACGAGGACAAGGAGAGATGAAAATAATTCATATATTTTAATAAACATTTATAATGTAATTTTTTAAATACTTTTGCAGAATGAAGGGACACAGAGAAAATATACCATTTTAAACCCTTCAGGGCCAGCCTCTAGGAACCATTCAAGCAGTTAATACCCACACACAAGCTATTACCTAAATTACCTCACCTAGAGGTGAAGGCCAAATGGTACCTGGTCCCAGGGTCCCAGGAACATGCTCTAGAGTTATTTACAGGGGTGCCCACTAACGATGATGGGTACACAGTGTAAGCAGACTCAGTCAGGGAGGCCCATCACTGCAAAAACACCTTCCACAACCATCTTGCCCAGAACCACTGGCCAGACACTGAAACACACATCGGTCTTTAAGATACCAGATAACAACGCAGAGGTTTCACTAAAGTAGCACCCTTACTCAGAGAAAAACCTGGCTGTCGTTATCATCAAGGGGCTATGAAAAGCTTCTTTGGAAGAAAATGCTTTTCAACAAAAGGCATTGAGTTAAAGACCTTTGTGCCGCCCTGGCTCATGTGGCTCAGTTGGTTGAGCATCATCCCATGCATGGAGAGGTCACAGGTTCGATTCCCGGTCAGGGCACATGACCGGACTGTGGGCTTGATCCCCAGTAGGGGACATACAGGAGGCAGCCAATATGTCTCTCTCTCATGGATGTTTCTCTCTCCCTTTCCCTTCCTAAAAAAACAATTAAAACAACAACCACCACCAAAAATGCTGTACCTTCACTTCAAGAAATCGGCAGCTTTCTCCAAACATTTTCTGAAGAAATATATATGTGCAAGTAAGCGGCAGTATTAATCCAATGGATTCAACTGTTAACTCACTGGGAAAAAAAAATACATGCCTATATTTCTTTAAGGAAGACAAGATAGAGGAGTTTCTATCACAGTACTATAAACCTCTTGAGTGCAGGTACATGGTCTTATTTTTCTTTATAACTCTATAGCCTACCAGCACATTGTTGGGTGGGAAGTGGAGGGGGGGGGGAGGGATGGATGGATGGATGTTTGGATGGATGGATGGGTAGGTGGGAGGGTGGCTGGATGGGCGAATGGGTGAATGAATAGGTGGGTAGTTGGACAGATGGATGGATATATGGATGATTATTAATCCTATTCCCTAAGGATCTGCTCAAACCACTGACACATATCAGTGGGTTACAATGGTAGGAACAGTGGTGTTCTTAATACAAGCCAAGCAAGAGAGCAAACCAAAGACTTGTAATGTCAGCCCATGAAAAAAATAAATGGATCGTTTGTGAGAGCTTTCAAAGAAAAACTTCAGGGTTTCTTGCCTTCTAAATTAAACTTAAATTCCTGGGTCATTTGATCAGGATAAAGCAGTATAATGAAGTGCTTGAATGAGTCATTCTTGACAAAGAAGAGATGTCTCACAGCCCAAGCCAACTTGGCTGCAATAGCAGCTGCAGTCTCGCAGAGGTTTGCAAAGTGTGCCCAGGACCAGCAGCATCAGCATTAACGGGGAGCTGTTTAGGAAGATAAATTCCAAGGCCACACCCAGACCTGGGAGTCAGAAACCATGGGTAGGGCCTGTGATCTGTGTTTAAACAAGCTCTCCAGATGATGCTAAAGCCAGCTCAAGTGTGAGAATCCACGCAGGCAGCACATAAATGAAGAGAACTCCACTCTTAGTTCTGACGCACGTTTCCTGTTTTAATAGGAAGGAGGGTGCAAAATAACATTTCTCTGCAGTAAAACACAGAGCTTCTGGGTGAAATGCAGACATGAACACTCATTTGATACTGTAATTCTCAGTCATACCTCCTGCAGAAACCAGGAGCAAAGGGGTGTGCCAATCTCAGGCTGACCCATCTTCCCAAGCTACATAAGCTAGAGTATGGTCAATCATGAGGCTCTTCTTTCTTCGAGTTTTGTGTTGCCATTCAGTCACTTACTGCTAGTCAAGACACCTCAGAGAACATTCTGGAGGTTCAAAGTTGGCTTCTTCTCCTATCTCCCTCATACAGGGCCAAGTTTAATAGGTATATTCAAGAGCAACAGCGAGCAAGGAACATAACTCAAGGATTAAGGAAATGATAATAGGAAACTGAAGATCTTTCCTTTCTTGCAGCAGTGCCCATCTTCTCCTCATACTCATTATTGTTTCTGATCAGAGAGCAGAAAAAGAATTAGTATTTGGTGAGGACTACTATGTGCGTATTTCTCACTATCCCAGACCATATCCATTTGGAGTTGGTATTTTTCATCCGTTTTATGGATGAGGAACAAGGCTATAATATGTTAAGCCACAGTCTCCAGGACACACACTATTAAGTAGCATAACCAGGTTTTAACCTCAGGTGGGCTTGGGGTCCCCAAGATCACCCCCAGTCGATGACTGTCCATAAGGACTCATATCACTCAGCATATAGTCATCCTTGTGGTTATGGTTTATTGCAGTAAAAAGAAGTTGAGTAAAAGCAACAAAGTGAATAGGCACGTGTACCATGTTTTGGAGGAAATCAGGCATAAGCTTCCAGAGTCCCCTCCCAGTGGAGTCACTCAGAATGCACTTAATTCCCCCAGGAAGGAAGGAGTCATGACAACACATGTGAAACATCTTCTCCCAGGGAAGCTCATTACAGACTCAGTGCCCAGGTCTTTTATTGTGGGCTGCTCACACAGGCCTACCACACACCAAAACCCGAGTCCCAGAAGGAAAGCAGGTGTTCAGCACAAACCATATCATCTGCACAAACACTTTAGGCACAGTAAGCCACGGTTATCAGTTAGAGAATGCTGGGAACCCTCCTGAAATCCAAGTGCTCAGATGCCAGCCATGGGCCAACCCTGCACGGACAGCAGTCTCCGGCCTGCTAGGTGGCGTCTTTTTTGCACACATCAAGCAAGCCACGTGCAGCCATAACTTCTTCCTCAAACACCTCCCTAAAAACCCGAGGAGCGCTATAGCAGTTCTTCAAGGACTCCATCCCCCAGTGTCTGGATTTCCTTTCAGAATTAGTCTCTGGTCAGCAAAACTCGCCCAACTGTCTCAATTGTACCATGGGATTTTAATTTATGGACATGACTGACAACAGAGAGGCTAATGCTATTAAAAGACTCTTATTACTTACATTTCCCGAGAGAAGGGGGCATACCATACCACAAGGCCACCTGGGACATACCAGGAGTTGTCAGGAGACAGAAGGGGAAGTGAGAAGAAAGCCTAGGCCACAGCCTGCATTGGGGAAAGCGAGGCAGGGCAGGCAAGCAGCTTAGAACTGACTGGGTTGAAAAATTCCAGCACGCTTGTCCCACTTGTCTGGTGCCGGGCCCTGGGTGATTTAGGGCAGGGGGAATACTGACTTGGTGAGTGAGGGTTAGATAAGGAGGTGGTTCAGAGTATGAGCTCTGGATTGCAGCGGAGAGGGAAACCACTTTGGCCAATAGTGATTAAGGCTGCCAAATAGATACAGAATCTACAAAAACAAAACAAAACAGAACATCAACCCATGGTGTGTCCCCTGCCCTAAACCTAGCCCACCCTGCCAACCAACCTTCGCTGCCCCACAGCTTCCCAATACATGGGCAGTGCTCAGCATAGAGCCTGGCCAAAACCAAGTATTAAGAAACATAGGCTTATTCATTATTATTTTATGGCTACTCGTGAAATAAGGATTAAGATCACAGGCTCCGGAGTTGCACAACGTAGGTCCAGATCCCAGCTCTGTTACCTTGGGTGCATCAAGCACTCATCTGTAAATGGGGTTAATCGTGGTACCTACCCACCGAGTTGTTATGAGGATATAATATGGTAATGAGCATAAAGTTCAGCGCAGGTGCCTACCACAGACCATATACTCTAATATCAGCTACCATTACCTCCCCATTTACCCCCTTGACCCCAGGCCAGAGTTAGGCAAACACATGTCTACATCAGCTCACATCCCGAGGACCTACAAACGGGGGTCTTGCCAGAGGCCACTATAGTATATCCAGATATAGGGACCGCCAGCTCTTATCCATCTCCTGATCCATTTAATTCCTTGAGAACTTTCCTCCAATAGGACCATATACATCTGAGAGTGCTGGGCGTTGAAGGGTGCTAGAGTTTTGCTTGTCACTCTACCAAGATATCACTCTTTAATTCAAGGGAGTAATTAAAATGGAGGAAACTGAAGTTGCTTTAGGAAACGAATAAAATTTAGAGCTGGAAAGAAGAAAGAAGGTCATTTCCAAGAACCGAAATTACAAATGAGAAAAGAGAGGTGCAGAGGATTTAAATGACTTACCCAGGACACAGAGATAAGCAGAACTCTTTCTCTGCCGCCCCACCACCACCACCACCACTCATGTCCCCAGTAGTAAGCGTCATGCCAGCAGCAGGCTTGGTTTCATCACATGCATTAATCTCTATATCGACTTCTTTTCCCAAAAACCTACTTGTCCCTTCTTCCTCCAATTCCAATATTATACCTTCTGGAGAATAGCATTATTTGACCTTGTAGATCCAAAAACTTTTTTTAAAGATTCCATGTCCCCTTTTCCAAGGTGGGGAAAATTTTTTCACTGAAGGATCTTATGACAAACCAAGAAATTTGCAATTTCAAATACCTGTTCAACTAGGACCACAGCCCAAGCTAAGTGACCTTGGGCAAGTTACTACACTCCTGTTGACACTCAGATTCCTCATTTTTATAAAATGAGCATCATATCTAATAAAAACTACTTCACAAGGTTATTTTTTTTAGTAAATAAGAGAGTAGATACAATAATGCTGCATATCCCTAGAACACCGCATTGATACAACAAGTCAGTATGTTTTTTGTCAATACACACCAAAAGAAAGTAAAACATTATTCCTTTTTTAACTGCACATGAACAAACAACACATTATTGCATTATTCACTTGTTATGTCTGTAGCTGATTTCCCAGCTTTTATTCTTTCCTTTTATAAAAGGAGCAAAAGGAAATAAGAATACTATTTTCTGACATAAATTAAACTCCCCATCCAAACACAAGGACTAGCCAGCAACATATGGGTTTGCTTTCTCAATCTTCCTCCTCACCCCTGGGGAAAATCAACCATATGGTGGGAGGGAATCGTTGGCTGGGTGTTGTAGTAAATGGGGCCGGCCTGGACTTAAGCTCTGGTGGAGGAAAGACCATGGCATTTGCAAAAACCAGAAATGATGTCACTGTGGACATTCTTATCCCAGCTCTGCTCCACCAACTGAGCCAAGAAAGTAGGGTGTTTACACTAAAAAAAAAGGCTAAAGGGGTACTAGTGTAAAATCTGACTCCTGCAAACAATTTAAGTAGGCAGTGATTAAAGACAAAAATGCATTCTGTCCAGGACTTTGGGTGTATGGATGCTACTTACACAACCAGGCCCTGTGTAAAGAGAGGCTATTCAATGCCTGGGAGGTGACAGCAGTAACAGATGTGGCCTCTCCAGCCACCTCAGAAACAAGGACAAGCCTGGGCTGAGCCCACCAATCAAGACCTACTCAGAGCACAGATGAGTGGTCTGTGCTATGATTCCACACCCACTATCAGGACTGAAGGAAAAAGGCAATACCAAACACAGGTAAAGATGAAAAGCAACCAGAACCCTCCTGTGCTGTGGACAGAAGTCTAAAGTGGTACAATGACTTAACAAAACTGTCTAGTTACCTTTAAGAGTTCAACATCTACCCTGTGACAGTAATTCCACTCCTCAGTATCTATTCAAGAGAAATTAAAACTTAGGTGCACAGCAATCTTACACAAAAACATTCTACTTGTAGCTTTATTCATGATAGTCCAAAACTGGAAATGGCCAGGGTGCCCATCAATCAGAGAATGGATAAATAAACTGTGATATATCCACATATGGACTATTACTCAACAGAAAAGAACAAAACTCCAGATGGGTCAGCAAATTATACCTGCAGACCAGCCACTGGTCATTGCTAATAAAGTTTTATTGAAACAGAGCCTCACCCAGTTATTTGCATATTATCAGACACCTTGTGACTGGCAGGCCTAAAATATTTGCTATTTGCTTCCTTAAGAACAAGTTTGCAGACCCCTGACAAACATAAATGCAAAAAAAAAAAAAAAACATGTTGCTGATTGAAGGGAAAAAAAAACAGAAACAAAAGAGTATATATTGCATGGTTTCATTTCTGTGAAGTTCTAGAATAGGCAACACTAATCTACAGCGAAAAATATCAGAATAGTGCTTGTTTCTGGTGGATGTGGAGGAGGATGTGGAGGACTGACTGAGAAGGGGCACAAGAGAATTTTCTGGATGACAGAATTGTTCCATATATTGATGAGGTGTGGGTTACACAAATGTATGCAGTTTGTCCAAAGTGATCACACGGTACAGTTAAGATCTGTGCATTTCACTCTATTATGTAAATTACACCTCAATTTAGAAATACCAAAAATATATATATTTTTCAAGAAACAGATATGCAGAATCTTAGGTCTAAACTTGGCCCTCTATTTCTTCTCTTTGGACGCTTTGCATCCTTAGCCTCCCATTTGAAATTCAAGTTCAAGCTCATCTTGTGCAGCTGCTTTTTCTTAATTACCAGATGTTCCTAATGACCAACCCTCAGACCACTTGGGAGCCCTCAGAAGACTTAGCTTTTAACTTATTTCATCTACAAGCATAGCTCGGAGATATTGTGGGTTCAGGTCCAGACCACCCCAATAAAACGAGTACTATAATAAGGGGAATTGTAATCCTTTTGCTTTCAATTTGTAAAAAACAAACAAAAAAAGCAACATCTGATAAGTGCAATAAAAGGAAGCATGCCTGTGCAGTCTTTGTCCAAACAGTCCTATGGAACATGCCCAACATAGAAGCTCAAAGCAAAGATGCTCTGGTTGAGGCGAAGGTGAGGCCAGACCATCTCTTCTCCCGACTCCTGACTCAAGACATCCTATGAGTGTCCTCCTCACAGCCTGGTCACAGAATCAGTGGCCCACATACTTGCTTTCTCCCTGCACGAACTACTAGACCACAGTGACTGGTCAGCTCTCATGGACAAGCTCTCTCCTCCTTCCCTCTCTCTGACTGCCCTTCTGTCCAGAGGCTGAGATTGCAGACTAGCCGGTCCCCAGCTCATGGATCCCTTTGGTCGGTACACACCAGGCTGCTACCCCACAGCTCTGCTGGCAGGAACGTCTGAGTGAAGGACCATGAGAAAGCCTGTCACCCAAGGAGCTTTAAGCCCTTTTGTATACACTTCCCCTCTTTCTTGTTTCAAAACCGTTTTTTTTTCTGCAGTACCTGTGGAGCATGAATCAAAACACATGTACTTAATATACCAAGATGTATTTCACACTTAAACTGGGCTGCCCCTCGGAAAAACCTACATTGTCTCTCTCCCCAAGCCCACATCTTCTGAGATACGCTTGCATCCAAAGACCCACCGATGTGTCCAGAGCTTCGCTGAGGACATTTCAACATATAAAGTGATGCTCGAAACGGGCTGTACCAGCCGTTTCCCAAGATAGAGCGGGACAACTGCAACCTACTTGCAGGTCAGCATCGCCTGACTTTGAAGTGCAAACTATACTTTCAAAAGGACAGAGAATTCCACAGTGGAAAATGGTTTGAGCGGGGGATATATTAGGAAACAGTTTATTTATATGCTTTCTTTAAAAATAAAATTACTGAGCAAACGAAAACTAACAAGAATGATCTAAATAAACAAAGCAGACAAAAGTGAGCCTGACCCTGGCAAGTTTCTCCAGGTCTTTATTCCAGACCTCCCTACTGAATGAGTCATTTTAAGGTATCTACCAAGACTTGGAGGTGTCCTCCCTTTCTTGTGTCCTCTGACTGGGTCCATTTGTCAGATATTTAAGCTTCCCTTTTTAAAAAAGGTGAAGGAATTAAGAAAAATAAACTCATAGAAACAGATAACTGTGTGATGATTACTAAAGGGAAAGGGGCTGATGGGAGGCAGAGATGGTAAAGGGGGGATAAATGGTGATGGAGACTTGACTTAGGGTAGTGAACACATAATCTATACTAATAAAAGGGTAATATGCTAATTAGACCGGACATCTCCCAGACATCCTTCCGGATGTCCTTCCAGACAAAGCCATGGTGGCGGGGGCTGAGGCAGAGGTGGTTAGGGGCAATCAGGCTGGCAGGGGAGAGCAGTTATGGGCGATCAGGCCAGCAGGGGAGACCGGTTAGGAGCCAGCGGTCCCGGGTTGTGAAAGGGATGTCTGACTGCTGGTTTAGGCCCGACCCCCTGCGGTACACATTACTAACTTTCAAATTTATATCTATAAATTACTTAATTTTTGCCTACTATTATGAATTTATTATAGGTCTATCACAGTAATGAGCAAGTTGGGTGATACTGTGCTTTAACAAACCTGATATATAAAACTTCACTTTAGCCTTAACCGGTTTGGCTCAGTGGATGGAGCGTCAGCCTGCGGACTGGAGGGTTCCAGGTTCGATTCCGGTCAAGGGCATGTACCTTGGTTGCGGGCACATCCCCAGTAGGGAGTGTGCAGGAGGCAGCTGATCGATGTTTCTCTCTCATTGATGTTTCTAACTCTCTGTCCCTCTCCCTTCCTCTCTGTAAAAAAAAACAAAAAAAACACAATAAAATATATATTTTTTAAAAACTTCACTTTATAATAAAGTAAACTAAAAAATACAAAATAAGTAAATAGATAAATAATAAAAGACAAAATCCAGAGAAAACAGGAAGGGGTCCTGGGAAGCAGAGGTGGGGGCAGCTGTCTGCTTGTGTGTTTACCTTCAGGAAGAAAAAGAAAAGAAAATAAGACAAATACAGACTCTGTCCAGTGGAGGAGTTGTAGGCCGCAGCAAGCCCAGACTTTCTTGAGTTAGGGCCATATTTGTTTTCCCATTATAGCATCAGTCTTGACTGACATGACCAGGTAGCTAAGTCTGTACAGGCCCAAATGCCACTTTCATTTGGTAGTGGCCAGAGAAATCATAGCTATAAATCCCTTCATTAGAGTCCTGAGTTTGGAGCTTGGCTGATCGCCCCTCCTTTCCATCATGCTCCCAAGGTTGATGCGCGCCCAAAAGCTAATGCAAAGGCAAAGTGAAATCTATCGTTTGCTGCATGGGACTTACGATCAAGCTCTAAAGGTTTCTCCCACCCACTAAGTCCAAATCCAAAACATGAACTCTAACACTCCCTGCTTAAAATATGAGAGCATAGAGTGCCCACAGGAGAAAGCAAAGATAGTTGGACCCACCCCAGGAGGAGGGGCCCAGCTCAGTTTAGAGCTGCAACATGGGTGAGAGAAAGCAAAGGAGGCCACTCTTTTAAGCACGAGGTTTTCACACGCCATGACCCAGGCCACCATAAGCCTGGCCCCATCCAGCTCCTAGAGCAGGGGTGGGCAAACTTTTTGACTCGAGGGCCACAATGGGTTCATAAACTAGGGCCGGAACAAAAGCATGGATGGAGTGTTTGTGTGAACTAATATAAATTCAAAGTAAACATCATTACATAAAAGGGTACGGTCTTTTTTTTTTTTTAGTTTTATTCATTTCAAACGGGCTGGATCCGGCCAGTGGGCCGTAGTTTGCCCACAGCTGTCCTAGAGTCTAACCCAAGGACCCAAGTGTTCCCTCCTCTTGGAGCAAGGGTGGGGGGATGGAGCGGGATGCAACGTTAGCTTCTGGTTCAAAATAACAAAAGGAAACTAGCCAGAAAATACAAATCTAAGGGCTTAAAAGACCCAAAGAAAAGAAGAATTCTCTTTGTTCAAAAATCAGGGTTGTGTGCGGTTGCTCTACATAGATGGCCGTTTTTGGAGAACCTAAACAGAATGACTTACACTTAATGTGGAAACTATAACTGCCATTATCTAATACAGCTCTGTGATTCAGAGGGCACACAGGGATCTCGAAGTATCTTGGAAGCCTTTCCTATGAAATGACAATCCTGCTCGCTAACTAACCTTTCTAAGTGTTCTCTCCAGGGGGAGCCGGTGCTTCGTAACTGGTATCTCTATACCGCACGGTGACCCTGTGACTCACTGCGGAGACACAGAAACAGAGTCATAGAAAGTTAGATAATGCCCCCAGCTCGCACAGTTGGTGTGGCAGGCTGGTTCCAGATTCAGAACTCTTTTGCGTGCCTTAACCCCTCTCTATCCTTTTCCATGCAAATTGTAGTGCTGCTGTAAAGTTAATTTGGAATTCCAGTTAACACCAACGGACAGAATTGAGAGGTATGACTACACATAGGTAAGGTAGCCCTGATCTGTAATAATACCCACCATACAGTAAAGCTGAGAAGGGAAGTAAGTGTATGGCCCAACGTAAACAGCTAGGTCAGGGATGGCAATCTCTAACCCAACAGAGCCTACCCTAAGAGGTAAGTCTCTTAGATGGCTGATCTAAAGATAGGGAGGATTTACCCAAGGTAAAGAGTATGTCATTATGACAGAAACCAGAAGATGGGCTGCATCTAAGTATAAGCTTTCTACATAGGTCTCAGAGCCAGAGCTGGGGAATTAGGTCGAATTCAGCCCCAGCACGCAAGCTAAGAGAGCAAGTCACCCAGAGGGTCTGGTTTACTTCAACAGCAGACACTGTGCATTAGTTTGCAAGGGGTGTCTAACAGAGTACTACAGTCTGGGTGGCTTAAACAAGAGAAATTTATTTTCCCACAGTTCTGGAGGCTGGAAGTCTGAGATCAAGGTGTCAGCGGGGTTGGTTTCTTCCTTGGCTTGCCCAGGGCTGCCTTCTCCCTATGTAATCACATGGTCTTTGCTCTGTGTCCAAACATCCTCTTCTAATAAGAACACCAGTCCTATTGGTTTAGGGCCCATCCTATCAACCTCATTTTAACTTAATTCCCTCTTTAAAGACCTTTTCTCTAAATATACTTACATTCTGAAGTATTGGGGTTAGGACTTTGACATACAACTCTTGGGGGGACACAATTCAGCCCATAACATACTGTGTGGCAGTTCTTTGTGAAGGTGTGCTTGTTGCTGCCACTGCTTTGTTTGTTGGTTTTTACAGACACTGGATTCTAGTTGGGAGTGGGGGGGGGGGGGGGCAATCAGACATCAGGGTCTTGGCAAGTAACACCCAGAATCAATTCTCACCTAGGAAACCACTAAAGGGAAAACTCCTTGGGAGGAATTAAAAGCTCTGGGAAGGGCTCTGACTCAAAACCCTGGGAGTGAGGGCCTTTGTAGAAGACATGCCATCTGAGTGGAGAGGAAGGAATCGGGGAGGGGGGATGGGGCGGGGAATGGCAGCATCTGGACTGCATGCCAAGTCCAGGCCAGGGTGCTTGCTCAGGGTGACTCTCTTGTACGGGGACAGCAAAGCTATCAGCCACATTGGACAGGATGGATGCAATGGTTAAGTGTCCAGCTGGAGAATGCATGTGCTCCCAAGCAGCCGGGCTCAGTTCCTGGAGAAAAGACCAAGGCCACTGGGTCACTGTCACCTTCTGGGGCACAGCTGCTGCCACACACTAACACTAAACTGCAGAAACCTGAACCGCCTCACTCTGCACATCTGGGTCACAAAATCATAAAAGTATCATGACATTCCACAGGCTCCACGATGCTCCAGCAGCCCTGCGGCTCACTGGCAGGAAGCGCTCGTTCTAAGAAACAATTACCCTCTGCATCCAAAGGCCCAGCTGGCAAAGCCTGGAAACATGAAGTGCAGAAACATTCCTTTCTTTGCAAACCAAACAGAAGCCCAGAAAGGCCCCAGAAAAAATGGCAAGAGGTCCAGAATGCCCTACCCAAGGATACGGGAGGTGGTGATTCTACAAATTAGCTAATGAACATAACGTAATCCCAGGAGTGCTCCCAATCGGTCTGCTGCGGGAGCCAATGGCTCCGCCCTCCCCAGGACACAGGATTCGCTGTCACCCTTGGAAAGCCTCCTTGTTTTTTCACAAAGAATTTGTGGCAGAACATGTGGCGCTCTCAAAATGTTACCCAAGAGGCTTCACAAACAAGGTTCCAGAGTTTAAGTGAAGTAATAAAGTAGATTGCTTACAAATGTTAAATGGTGATTTATGACTCTGACTGTCGACTCCGGCAGACAAGACTGGGAGGAAAACATTCCTATACAATCAGCCTTGAAGCATAAAGGGCAGACAGTGGAATTTGTAAAAATTCTCTTGACTTGGAGCAGTTGATTCTCCAAGTGTGGCCCTGGGCCAGCAGCATCAGCTCGACTTGTTAGAAATGCATACTGGGGGGCCCACTCCAGTCCTACTGAATCAGAAACTCAGGTAGGACCCAGCAATTGCCCTCAAGTTGATCCTGGCACACAGGTTAAGTAAGGGAACTGTTAAATTAGTGATTTGTAAGCAAGTTTCACCCCCTCAGCCGTCTCCCTATCACCCTTGAATTTATTTCAACTAACATTCATTGATCACTTATGTGTCAAGTGCAGTGAATAGCACCGGTGTCAGGAATTAATAAAGAGGCTACCCTTGGCCCTTCCTTCTCTTTTCTCTCTCTCATCCAGTCTCCTCTCTCCTTGCAGTTCTTCCTTATAAAGGGTTCTAATGTCTGTTTCTTTTCCATTTCCACAACAGCCATGCTCATCACATTACCCTGCTCACTGCACCTGCTTCCCAAACTGGGCTCCTTGCCTCTGTTCTTCCCTGAGCCTTTCCTTCATCACACACACAGAACTGCTGTCACAGAACTCCTCTGCTCAAACACTGCAGTGTTCCCCACTGCACCTCACATCTGGTCCAAATACCTACACTTGGCTTTCATGGTCTCCAAATTCTCTGCCCCAGACCTACCTGTGCCTGCTTCAAGCCATTTTCCCTTCCCAATCAATACAAAATTAAACTCCTGAAGGCAGGAGTCTGACTTATGTGTCTCCCCAGGTGTGTAGTAAGAAAACAAGGGGGGTGTCATGAAAAGGGCAAGTGGCTTAACCCATCCACTTCAATTCTTCATTTGCAGAAGGGTGATATGAAGAACCATTGTACAATCACAAAATGTCTTAGTCAGTTTAGGAACAGAATTACCATAGACTGGGTGGCTTAAAGAACAAAGCTTTATTTCTCACGCCTCTGGAGGCTGGGAAGTCCAAGCCCAAAGTGCCAAAATGTATTTTTTAATGTATTTAAAGGTATTAGAGAGAGACCAAAAGCAGCAGAAACTGGACAGGAGTCCGCCCATGAAAGACAACTGCAGAAGATGAGATTTGTGAGTTTGTAGCAGACCTTTGCCTAAGGGTACTCCCTGGTTTGCATGCATCTAGGGATGAAAGAAAGCCACAGCCTTAACTGGCTTGAAGTACCAGAAGAGACACTGGTGGCTAGAAGAACAACCAGAAAATTAGAGGTGAAATCCTGGAAGGGAAGCAACTGCAGAAGGTATGCGCACACAAAAATCTGTGATAAATCTACCCAGATCCCTGGCTGACTACTAAGTACACTGTGGGTATGATGGAAAAGCAACAGCTGGAAGCTGGAAAACATAAGCAGAGATGTCAGCTGCTGCCTAGCACAAGGGACTGACTTTGAGATTAAGTCCAGCCAAGTTAACTATTAAAGCAAAATCCTGTTGAAAGAAATATAACAGGATTCAAAGTCTCTATACCATATATTTAATAATGCCCAGGAATGGATCAAAAATCACTAGGCATGCAAAGAAAGGGGAAAATATAACCCATGTTCAAAAAGTCAAAACTCACTGTTATTGAAAAAAACATTTTTAATCAAGCAAGATGACCAGATATAGTCAATATATTCAAAATTATAAATAAAAGTATATACACAATGAATGAACACATTGTAATCTCAACCCAGAAATTAGATACTATGAAGAAAGAATCAAAAGGGAATTCTAGAAATGAAACATACAATAACTAGAATGGGATTAACAGCAAATTGAAGATAGCAGAAGGGTCAGTGAACTTCAAGCTGGAAGATCATAGAAACTATTCAATCTGAAGAACAACAAAGAAAAAAAAGATTGAATAAAAATTAATAGAACCTCAGAGACCTGAGTGATAATATCAATCAGTTTAACTTATAATTAGAGTCCCAGAGAAGAGGAAAAAAGAATGGAGCAGGAAAAAAAATTAAAGAAATAGTCCTAAATGTCCCAAATTTAGTGAAAGACAAACTTATAAATTCAAGAAACTCAACAAAACCCAAGCAAGATAGACAAAGAAAACTACATCTAGGCAAACTGATGAAATGTAAAGTTAAAATCTTGAAAACAGCCAGTGATAAATGACACATTACAAATATAGGAGAACAATAATACAAGTGGCAATAGACTTCTCATCAGAAACAATGGAGGCCAGAAGACAATGGAACAGTATCTACAAGCAGCAAAACAATCCTTCAAAGTGAAAATGCAATAAAGACATTTTCAAATAAACAAAATGAGAGAATTTATCATAAGCAGACTTGCAGCACCAGAAATCTTAAAGGAAGTTCTTCAGCCTGAAGGGAAATGACTCTAGATGGGTAACTCAAATCTACAGGAAGTAGTGAATATCACTGAAAAGGAAATGTATGTGGTGGTCTCTGAATTAGAAACAGAGGGCTCCTGGAAAATACACATTTCAGAATATTATCCAAATCTTTATGCAAGCAAACTTTACCATCCTGGCTTATTTTTCTTAATTTTAATAGAAGTTTTACTGTATGAAACTTTAGTATTGATTTAAAAGTGCTATAACTCTTTCCTAAACATTTTATAAGATTTGGGTTAAATCAAAATATTCCCAATCTGATGATTCTATTCACATAATCGGTAGTCTACATTCAGTTGGGTGGCTCTACTTAAGGTTTCTTAATAAAATCCTGTTTCATAGGCAGGATGAAATAATGAAATAATTTTAATAAGAATTCTAAAACATAAAGGTAAATAACCTCACACAAACTCTATGCATGGTCATTTTACTCATTGCTGATAAAATCATTTAGAATGAAACACACCTCTGTCCTGTCCCCTGCTTTTTCTCATGCTGGCACTCTAACTGAAATGCTTTTTCCATCACCTCCACCATCTCTGTATATCCAACTCTGTCTGACTTTCAAAGTACAGCTCAAATATCTTCTCCTCAAAGAAACCTCCCCACTTCTCCCCTAGCAGAAGGGCTCACCCCCTCTCTGGAACTCTTTCAGCATTTCAATGCTTTCTAACCTGAATTACACTTGTTTGTGTATATGTTACAGGGAATAAGATTTTCAATCAGTATTCATAGAATAAACTCAGTATCAGAATCACCCAGAAAGGATGATACTAAGTCAGAGTCCAGACAAAGGAAGTCAGGAGTGAAGTGGGGTATTCCCTGAGAAGCAGGTTTTCAGGAACACTGGGTGAGTGGAGACAGTGATATTAGTCAGGGGCATCTAGGTACTGGCTCTGCCTTCTGCCCCAGAGATGGAGGAGGGGATGTAACCTTGTTGATGTTGAGTTTGATTTGGGAACCTAGAGAGCCCATTGCCTATAAATGTCCCATAATGTGTAGGCACCGTGGCTTAGCCTCTCTTCTCAGACAGAACCTACGTGCTTCAAAAGAGACACCAGCATGCCCTGCTGGTGTGGCTCAGTGGTTGAGCATCGACCTATGAACCAGGAGGTCACGGATTGATTCCTGGTCAGGGCACATACCCAGGTTGTGGGCTCGATCCCCAGTAGGGGATGTGCAGGAGGCAGTCGATCACTGATTCTCTCTCATCATTGATGTTTCTATCTCTTTCTCCCTCTCCCTTATTCTCTGAAATCAATAAAAACAATTTTTTAAGTGAGACACCAGTAACACTCCATAGGCAATACAGAGGCAAGAAAAAGCCCAGCAAGCACGTTCTACATCTGCTGCTCTCAGGACTCAGTCTATTCCAGCCGTGGGCAAACTACGGCCCGCGGGCCGGATTCAGCCCATTTGAAATGAATAAAACTAAAAAAAAAAAAAAAAAAGACCGTACTCTTTTATGTAATGATGTTTACTTTGAATTTATATTAGTTCACACAAACACTCCATCCATGCTTTTGTTCCGGCCCTCCGGTCCAGTTTAAGAACCCATTGTGGCCCTCGAGTCAAAAAGTTTGCCCACCCCTCTATTCCAATCTTAGCACCAGGCATCATCTCCCCTCAGAGAGATAGAGCTCTTTAGGGCAATGTTGGCATTTAGTTAATACATAAGTCCTTTAGGTCCCAACACACCACAGGTGCTCCATAAATGTCTGCTGGATGAATTACATAAATGCTGGGTCCTGACTGGCTGCTCCAACCCCACTAAGGGGAGCAGATGCTGAGAGCCACAGCATTCCCAGCAGACTTGCAACACTTAAAGAGTTGGCTGTCCCTCCCGCACTGCCCCTCCCCCTTGGACTCAGAATACACAGCAGCCTTCTAGGGGACCTAGAGAGGGCAAGAATCCAAATTCAGCTCAAAAATACTGAAACTTTAGTTGTCTGGTCCTATGAAGATGCTACATCTGTGGGTTTATAGTTTAGGTGGCTGTTCTGATGCATGATTTCCCAACAAATCAATGGGACCCCAAAACCTTCCTCATCATCTCCCCTCTCCTGTCACATCCTGTCCCTCCACCCACATTTCACTTTTGGTGAATGACTTCCCTTACTCTAGAAGTCCAGATGTCATCTCATACTGTCTGCTCTTCCTATTTCCCCACATCCCCACATGCAACTATGGAATTCTGTCATTTTAGCCCATGGACAGACTTTATTTTCCCAAGAGGCCAACAGCAATAGTGCCAGATCCACATGGTCTTCTAGAATCCTGCTACTCCCCACCAGGAGGTGGAGACTATTTTCCCTCCTGCTGAACTTGTGACTGCCTCCATGAACAGAATGTGGCAAAAACAATGGGATGTGATTTCAGAGGCTACATTATAAAATTAAACATCATTCCACCTGGTGTCCTCATTCTCTCTTTCTACCTCATTCCCTCCTTTTCTCCTCTGTTTTCTCTCTCTCTCTCCACTCACCCTCATAACTGAGACACCATGTTGTGAAGAAACCTGGGCCACATGGGAGGCCACGTGTAGATGTTCTAAATGAGATCCTAGCCAAAAGGAAGCATCAACCAGTCGAAAGTGAGTGAGGGCTCAGATGATTACAGATCCCTACCTTTGAACCATTACAGGTGACACTGGGTAATGTCAGAAACAAGCTGTCCCTGCCCAAATTTCAGATTTGTAAGCAAAATACACATTTTCATTATTTTAAGTCATTAAGTTTTATGACAATCTGTTACAGAGGCAAAAACCACTGAAATAACCTCAAAAATATATCTCTGAGTCCTCCACTCCCAACCCATTTGTCAAACTTTAGTTCAGCCTACCAACACCTATCACTTCAACAATTCCAACAGACTCTCAAAGAGTCTTCCCAAACTCCATTCCTTTCCTTCTCTAGTTCATGCTCTAAGCTCCTTCCAGAGAGCCCTCTAAAACACAAATCACCTCCCTGCTTAAATTCCAAAGCATAGATGACAATGAATGGATGGGTGGGTAGATATATATCTACTAGAGGCCCGGTGAACAAAAATTTGTGTACTCGGGTGTGTGTGTGGGGGGGGGGGGGGTCCTCAGCCTGGCCTGCGCCCATTCACAGTCCAGGACCCCTTGGGGGATGTCCACCTGTCGACTTAAGCCCACTCCCCAGGGGATCAGGCCTAAGCTTGCAGTCAGACATCCTTCTGGCAGCCAAAAAACCCTCGGGGGATGTCCGACTAAAGGCTTAGGCCCCCAAGGGATCGGGTCTAAACTGTTAGTTGGACATTCTTAGTGCTGCCACGGAGGTGGGAGAGGCTCCTGCCACCACCTCTACACTGGCCAGCCATGAGCCAGCTTCTGGCTGAGTGGCACTCCCCATATGGAAGTGCACTGACCACCAGGGTGCAGCTCCTGCATTGAGCATCTGCCCCCTGGTGGCTAGTGCGCATCATAGCAACTGGTCATTCTGCCGTTCAGTCAATGTGCATATTAGCCTTTTATTATTATTATATAGGATGTCCCTATTTCCCCCCTTTTGCCCCCTCTATCCAGCTCTTGCCCCCCACTTCTCTCTGGCCATCACCATACTGTTGTCTGTGCCCATGGGTTGTGCATGTATTTTCTTTGACTAATCCCTTCTTTAAATTCACTTCTTTAAATTTTTATTTTCAGATAAGTGCTTATAACTGCACTATTATATATTCTCTATTATATCATTTAGAATTAAGATATTTTTTAATTGAACCCTTGTAAATTTCAGCACAATTTAATAAATTATGCTAGAAGCAATTAGGAGATTTTTCATGTAATGCAGATACATTTCAATTAATATTTTATTAATTTTTAATTTTTTAATATTTTAATTTGAAATAATCTCATACATGTAAAAAAAAAAAACTATAAAATACAACAGCGTATTATATGTACCCTTCACCCAATTTCTTAGGTGTTAATAATTTAAACATAACCATTATACAACTAACAAAATTTGGGATATATTTTTCTTATAATCTCTTTAATGTTACTTAATCCATTTACTTTGTTTTTGTTCATCTTCACCCAAGGATATTTTTCCATTGAATTTTAGAGAGAGTGAACGGAAAGGGAGAGACACATTGATTGCTTGCCTCCTGCACATGCTCTGATAGGGACTGGGGATCAAGCCAGCAACTGAGGTACATGTCCTTGACTGGAATCAAACCTGGGACCCTTCAGTCCACGGGCTAATGCTCTATCCACTGAGCAAAACAGGCTGCGGCTTAATTCATTTACTTTTAATCTATATATGTCTTTATATTTAAAGTGTGTTTTGTTTTTGATTCACCCTCATAATCTGTCTTTTAATTGGTGCATTTATACCACTGACTTTCAGAGTGCTTACTGATAGAGTTACCGCCATATCAGGTGGCTTCTGGGGCTTCCGGGGCCGGCCTGCGGCCCGGGATCGGATCCGATCACGGACGGCAGGCAGGCGGCTTCTGGGGTCACACATGGGGGCCTGGATGGTGGCTCGAGCTGGCGACTCACGTTGGCGGCTCGCGCTGTCCCGCCCAGCCTGCAGTATGCAAATTAGCTGCCATCTTTGATGGTGGTTAATTTGCATATCATGCTGATTAGCCAATGGGAGGCATAGCGATGGTACGGTCAATTACCATGTTTGTCTATTATTAGATAGGATAATAATAAAAGCATAATATGCTAATTAGACCAGACAGCCAAACAACATTCTGGATGTCCTTCAGGACGACCTTCCGAATGCAGCCGGGGCTGCGAGGGCCAAGCCCCTTGCACGAATTTCGTGCATTGGGCATCTAGTATATAGATAAGATATAGAAACATGGATGAAGCAAATATGAAAAAATATTAATTTTAGAATCTAGAGGTTGAGTTTATGAATATTATGTGCTATATACTTTTATGTATATTTAAATTTTTCCTTAAAAAGGTTTTTAAAGATTAATATAAACCTTCAATTGCTCCCCACAGATGGAAATCCAAATTCTTACTGGCACCCTAAATGCCTATCTCAATAATAAGGTTACTCTGTTTATTTAAAATATCATGAAATTTGAGCACAATTTCAAAGCTAAGGGATTTTAATTATTCAGTAAACATTTATTAAGCAACTGTTATATACAAAGCATTGTGCAATTTGAAGTATGGTGACATATGTGTTCACACTAGAGAGCTTGGCCCCTATGGAGTCCTCAGTACCAAAGAGCGGGTCAAGATGGTATCTATCCATTGCTTTGGGGGACAATCAAGCATCTTAGATGACACTAGAGTCAGTAAACAGAATCTTAGAATCCATTCCTAAACCTGGCTAACTTCATCAGTAGTTCTGATGAACACATACACCTTCACCTCTCTTTTTTACTTCTTTGCTCTCTTCCAAAATTGTTCCTATATCCTGTTTTCTTCTGTCCTGTGTGGTTTTCTCCTACCGAGTCCTCAATTCACTTACATAAAATCACTCTTACATTAGCACATGCAGGTAACCTCAACAGCTGGGGGGCAGGAGGGTGAGGGAGGTCAGATCCTTTCTAGAAAACAAGTCTAAACGAAATGAAAAATCAAAAATAGTTAAGGAAAATACTCTAGAAACTTTTGAAGTTGACCTAGCTGTAAAACTCCCATACCTCCACATTCTTCACAATATTGCCCATTCCTTTACAAATGTGATCACAAAAATTAGCTAAAGAAAAGCCATCACCAAGCCCAGCAACAACTCTAGGAATGATTTACAACATAAGCAGCTGTGCTTCCACATTCAACCACCTCGTGTGGCTTTCCAATATAGTAATGAGCAATTCCCAGTTGTCTTGGGCAACGTCCCAGAATCTTTTTCAAATAGAGCAAAAGAACTAGCACAAAAACCTCAGAATCAAAAAATCCTTTGGCACCCCACAGCAAATTCCATTACAGTGAGATGCAAGTTTCCAAATTGTTCAAATTGATTAAAAACTGAGTCTGCATTCATTTTACATTTTACATTCTGTGATAGCTACAAGCACAAATCACAGAGAATTAAGGAAAGTACACGGCAAGGATAATGAGTAAGTTCACCTCCCCAAATCAGTAACTTGCAAGTAATTGGAAATCAAAAATGTCTAACAATGTATTTCTGGTGAGATATATATTCCCTTTCTAACATAATTACTCATAGAGACACCTTTTCTGCTAAATTTTTACTGTACTGCTGTTCCTCCCTCAAACTCACTAGATCCCTAAGGGCAGAAAATTCCCACAGAAGCTTCCTATTAATCATGTATTTGGGCAATTCTACCTCTGTCTGATTTAGCAATAAAAGTGGAAAAAAATTAAACAGCACAGATTAGTTTAAATAGCTATAAAGCATGATGGCGTCTGTTTAATAAATTTTCATTTAAAAAGCAGAGTTCAGGATCATATGGTCTCGGACCTGTATCATCTGGAGAGAAATTTATCATAGACCATTAATTATTTTGGAGGCACTTTAACTCCCAATTAGCCATCCCTTAACCAATGTTAAAAACCAAGCAAGCACCCTGTCATTATTCCATGCATGCATGCACACAAACACACTCAAAATTCAAAATAAGCTACATTTTAAATAAAGCTTCAGCCTTTAAAAAGAACATATGCTCTTTTCATCTACTTTTTTGAGGGAGGAGGGGAAAAGAGCATGCTATATATTTTTATGGAAATGGAACATTTCATTCATTCATTATATAAACAAACATTTACTCTTAGGAAAAGATGTAAATAAGACTCAGCCACAATCCTCAGGGAGACTACAGTCAAGTGGGAAAGACACACAATTTTTAAAAATGGCAGAAGTTAAGACAAAGTGTTACAAATTCAAGGCAAAGGAAGGGATTTCTGGGTGAACAGAACTTGTACTCACAGATAAAAGGTCAGACGGCCTGGCTAGGGCAAGATTCCATTTAAAAAGTAGAGCAAAAAAAAAAAAAAAAAAAAGTACACCAAACAATATAAAAAAACACTGTGTAAAACCCAAGTAAGTGACGTCTACTTCCAACCCAGATGGAGTAGCAGGCACAAAGTTTATTTTCCCACCTGAAACCACTAAAATAACAGACAAAATATTCAAAACAACTGATTTAAGACACTGGGTGTCGGGCAACAAAGCATGGCGATCCCTGAGAGACAGGACACAAATGAAGTGGGCCACCACCTTGAGAGAGTTTCCAGACTGAAGAGAAGGAAACAGGAACCCCGATGGAAGCCAGCAGCCTCCCTGAGACGCAGGGACAGAGATGAGAGTCCAGGGAGGCCAAGGCAGCTAGAATTCACAGGACAGAGCACTGGGGAGGAGAGAGCTGCACAGAGCGAGAATCCCAGAGTTCTGCAGGGGCCCCTCTGTAACCATCGGCTGAACACAACACATTAGTGTGAAGAAATGACCCGACACCCGGCTGGCAGGGCCCAGTAGTTGAGTGTCAACCTATGAACCAGGAGGTCATGGTTCGATTCCCGGTTAGGGCACACGCTCGGGTGGCAGGCTCGATCTGCAGTGTAGGGTATGCAGGAGTCAGCCAATCAATGATTCTCTCTCATCATTGAAGCGTCTATCTCTCTCTCCCTCTCCCTTTCTCTCTGATGTCATTGATAAAAATATATTTTAAAATAGAAAGGACCCGAGGCTGGGGAAAGAACCACCCAAAATAATCTGAGTTAAAAGTGCCAGGGATTCACACAGGCCCAGCAAAGGTGCTGGTTGTTACCAGCCAATAGATACAGTAATTCTACACATAATTTTAACAAATCAAATTCAACAATAAATTTAAAAGATGGCCAAGTGGAGCTTACCCCCACTTGCAGAAACTGACTGTAAGGGACCTACAGCAGCCAAAACAACTTTTAAAAAATAAGTACAAAGTTAGAAGATTCACACTACCCGATTTCAAGACTTTTTATAAATATAAACTACAGTCATCAAGGCAGTGTGGTATTGTGAATACAGACAAGCAAAGCAGTGGAACACAACAGAGAGTCCAGACATAGACCCACACACAAGTGGACAAATGATTTTTGACTGATGTACAAAAGCAATTATTGAAGAAAGGATATTCTTTTCAACAAATGATGCTGGAACAATTGGACATTCATATATAATTTTTTTTAATATGCTTCAATCCATAACTTGCATCATATATAAAAATTTAACTCAAAATGGATCAGAGACCTAAATGTAAAACCTAAAATCATGAAACTTATAAAGTAAAACATGGAAGAAGACCTTTGTGAAAATGGGTTTTGGAAAGATTTTTTTTAGATATGTTACCAAAAGCATGATACATAGAATGAAATGATAAAGCTGGACATCACCAAAATTTAAAACTTCTCTTCGAAAGACATCATGAAAAGCACGAAACCATAAGCCACAGACTGGGAGAAAGTATTTGTGATCACATAT
Organism: Myotis nattereri; assembly: GCF_964212035.1. Classification (NCBI taxonomy): domain Eukaryota; kingdom Metazoa; phylum Chordata; class Mammalia; order Chiroptera; family Vespertilionidae; genus Myotis; species Myotis nattereri. Next base: position 86,412,161 of record NC_138079.1, on the reverse strand, counting down.
CTGATAAGGTACTTATATCCAGAATATAAAGGACTCTCAAAACGCGGTAATAAAAAGAAAATATAAATACAAAATATGGGCAAAGGTTTAAAGAGAAACTTAAAACAAGATATACGGATGGCAAATAAGCACACAAAAAGATGATCAATATCATCAGTCATTAGGGAAATGCAAATTAAAACTACAGAGAGATACCACTACACACATCAAAACGGTTAAAATTGAAACGTGGAGACAAGGATCTGGAGGAGCAGGAACTTTCATACCCTGATGGTAGGAATATAAAACGGAAAACAATCTGACTATTTCTTTAAAAGTTAAATATACACCTACTATGTGATCTCTCCATTCAGCACCTAAGTATTTACCTGCGAGAAATGAAAGCCTGTCCACACAAAGACTTAATCAGGAACGTTCAGAGCAGGCTTATTTGGAATAGCCAAAATTTGGAAGCAACCCAAATGTCCATCAACAAGAGAAATGGATAAACAAATTGTGCTCTAACCATATAATGGAATATACTCAGCAATAAAAAGGAATGAATTATTGATATAAACTACAACATGGATGAGTCTCAAAACAATTATGCTGAGTGAAAGAAGTCAGCCAAAAAAGGACACACACCATACATCATCTCCTTCAGGTAAAACTCGGGAAAGATGCAAACTAATGACAGCAACAGAGGCGGTCGGGGTTGCCTAGCGCCGTGGTCGGCAAACTGCGGCTCGCGAGCCACATGCGGCTCTTTGGCCCCTTGAGTGTGGCTCTTCCACAAAAATACCACGTGCGGGCGCGCGTACAGTGCGATTGAAACTTCGCGGCCCACGCACAGAAGTCGGTTTTCGGCCTGGGCGAGTCTATTTTGAAGAAGTGTTGTTGATATTTGGCTCTGTTGACTAATGAGTTTGCGGATCACTAGCTACTAGGGAAAGGCAGATGGGAGGGGCAGGAGGGCAGTGTTACAAAGGGGCACGGGGGCACTTCTGGTGATGAATATGTTCATCTTCTTCTTCTTCTTTTTTTTTTTTTAAATCCTCACCCAAGGATATTTTTCCATTGATTTTAGAGAGAGTGGAAGAGAGAAGGAAAGACTGAGAGAAATATCGATGTGAGAGAAACACATCAATTGCTTGCCTCCTCCACACACCCTGACCAGGGCCCAGGCTGGGGAGGAGCCTGCAATCAAGGTACGTGCCCTTGACCAGAATCAAACCCGGGATCCTTGGGTCTGCAGGCCGATGCTCTATCCACTGAGCCAAACCGGCTAGGGCTGTTTACCTTTTTTATTATGATGATGGTTTCGCTGGTGCCTGCACATGTCAAAAACTTACCAAACTGAACCCTTTAAGCATGTGCAGTTTATAGTACGTTAATTATACTTCAGAAAGCTACTTTCAACACTTTTAAAAAGTGTAAGTTTTTAAAAAATTGAGATTCATGATTAAGTCTTTCGGGCATTATTTCCATTTAATTCACGAGGAAATTCAGAGTCATTTGCCAGGTAACAGAGAACTTTACTTGAACTCCATCAGGCACCCACCTTGAGCACCCACATCTTCACTCGCAAAAGGAAAATCTATGGACGTGCACAGGGTGCTGCAACTATGAAGTCGGTACCAGTCTGCAAAGGACACTCTTCAGACGGAAGAAATGTCCCCCCGCCCCTCCCTGAACATGTATGTATTGCATGATACGTGACCCCCTCTCCAGAGGACCCACACACAGGAGGTAAGGAGAGTTTCAGGTGGGGAAGGAGAGCGCCCCTCACTGGAGTCTTTGCAGCACACCTAGTCGAGGAGGGCTGCCTGTCACTTCCAGAGGCGATCACGCCCCATACTCAGCCCACCCACTCTAAACATCTAGCTCGGCCTCAACGCCTCAATTCCTGGTTCACTGTACACCTGAAAATATTAAACAGGTTTAAGTTCAACATTCAAGTCAACTCAAGCAAATTTCATTTGCAATACAAAGGAAAACCGTGGGGGTTTTTTTAATATATTTTTATTGGTTTCAGAGAGGAAGGGAGAGAAACATCAGTGATGAGAGAATCATTGATCAGCTGCCTCCTATATACCCCCCACTTGGGGATTGAGCATGCAACCATGACCTCCTGGTTGATAGGTCAACACTCAACCACTGAGCCATCACTGTGGGGCAAAGAAAAGAGTTTTAAGGGTGGAAACAAAAGCAAATATTTCCAAAAAAAAAATCTAATCAGGACTGCCAGACCTCAGACCCAGACCGAGGCTTCCTCCCAGCACCTCTGTGCTTCCCAGCACTGTGCCCGCCCAGCCCTTTCCAATCCCAGAAAGGCCTGTCTTTCTGTTAGGCTCCCCTGTCATCTTGAGCTATGGTCCATCAGTGGAAAGCGAATTATTTTTCAAGCTTTTCTTACTTTAAATATTCATCTTCTTGAAGTAGGCCACTCTTTTATGAGCCTCAGCTTCTCTTTGAACTGATTCCCTGTTCCTCCCTATCTCTCCTAATAGGAATGTGTAATGCATTCAAAGTGTGAAATCCCTTTCCAGTTAATTTTGATTCCTTTCACAGCCTCCTCATTTCGTATGCTAATTCATGTTTATTTCAAAAAGAGAAAACAAAACAGCCTTTTTGGAGAGAATGCCTTCAAAATCTGTAAAGAGCCACCACATTTTTATTCAATTATAAATGAGTTATACGGTATTTATATCACTCACTGGAAATAAAGGCAGGTTTTAATCCATTTCAAAACGCAGCAAATGTCCTTAGATCACTTAACCTCTTTTTTGAAAGTGAGTGACTGAGATGATGATAAAATAAATACTTTGTCACACCCACACTCACACTCACCAGGTTACTCGGTGGTTTAATATGTGTTTTCTCTGTCATCCCTGTCCCCGCATTGAGTTTCAAGCTGGAGACAGAACACACATGGCAAGTCCTACTTAAGTGCACTTCCCCACTACTCCCCTTCTCTGCAAAGATTTCTCTGATTTTTGAAAGGGGACAAGTATGCACATTTTATCCTGCATAATTTACTATCACCCTGGGAATGGTCGGCGAGAAATTGGGAGAACTGTCCCATAAGGTTGGCTCTGAATGGCCTGGGTCCCATCCAGTGTTCTTGCATCTTGAAAATGCTGTTTCACTTCCAAATCTACTGATTTTCCATTGAGTGACCAGCTTTCTCCCTAGTGATGGATTAATCCCATAGTAATGGGTTCCATGAGCAAAGATGAGTTTCTAAAATATGCCGAGCATCATAAGCAAATCAATCCTGCACTTGCTCCCAACATCACGACTGTCCAAATTCAACCCCCAGAAGGTCGCCACAGCCTCCCCTTTCCCTGCGCATCAACTCTCAGGCCTGTCGCTGAAAGAGGTAATTTACTACGTGGCTTATAGCTAATGGGCCTTCAGATTTGGTGTTTCTGAAAGAAATCATTTCCTCCTAAATCATTAATAATTCAATACTTAAGTGGCATAATTCTCTCTTCATCATAAATAAATACCAAGAAATTATCTTCAGCGTCTCCCACAGGAATCTGAACTAGAAGAAATAGCTCCAAGACTACATCTTTCACAAAAAATAAATAAATAAATAAATAAATGACTCCATATTCCAGAACCCCTGTTTGGCTAATGAACGAGGGAGGGAAGGACGTTAAAAGCTGGTGAGTTCCATTTTCTAAATCTGTTTCCTTCTTCCCTGTATCCAATCAGTCACCAAGAACATTTTATTGACAGTATCTTTTTTCTCTTCTCCAACAATCTCCTTGGCAAAGCCTCTTCCCTCCCTCCTCTTCCTGCTGTTAGATCAAACTCAAATCCGTAATTGCACATTCATCTGTCTAATCGACATCTCCACTGGACACTGAGTAAGCATTTCAAACTCAATGTATCCATAGGTAGATGTTACATCTCCTCCCAGACCTGCTCCCCTATAGGTCTTCTCCATCTCGTCTCAGTGAATAACAGCTCTTCTAGTTGGTTAGATAAAAACATGAGTCAATGGCTCTCTTTCTCTCCCACTCTATGTCTATCTGATCCCTAGATCATCACAGTGCTGTCTTCAAAATATATTCAAGACCTGATCATGTCTCACAATCTCCATTATTCCAAACAGGTCCAAGCCATTGTCCCCATCTTTCCTTGCCTCGATTATTGCAATAGCTCCTAACTGCTTCCACTCTTCCTTTCACCCCTGTCGCCTACAACATCATGGATGATCTTTTGAAAGCATTTGAATTGGAGCATGTCACTATGTTGAGCTCAAAGTCTCCCTGTGCCACTCAGAGCAAAAGGTTTAGAACATCAGTACAAGCATCATCTCCTCCAGAAGCAGCTGGTCTGGTGGAGTTCTCTCTCCTCTGTGCACGCACAGCATCCTGTGCACGCCTCTGTCAAGTACTGACAATGCCACGTCTGGTTCGCTGGCGCCCTCCACTGGGCTGTATCTTAAGGGTTCTTTCCTTTAAAACACACAACACATAGTAGGTGCTCAATAAGTGTCCAGGAAATGAATGAGTGCAGGGGCAGCTTCGCAGATGATGTTGTGCAGTCACACAGAGCCCGTGGCTTAGAAGGGCCCTGAACTGGATTTAATGCTCTGCTGTCACCATCTTAAAAGTGTTACTAATTGTTGAACAAGGAGAGCCACATTTTTGTTTTTTATCTGACCTCATAAATTACATAGCTAGTCCTAGATGGATGGACGGATGGATGGGCAGACAGACTCAATTTAACACCAAATGCACTGCAACACTAAATGTCAGAATATAATGTCATAGCTTTCAGGGAAAAGATTCTGGCAAAGAAATTTTATAGTTAGCCAAAGCATATAAAATTCTTTTGTAAAGGCAAAAGAAAAATACAAAACAAGGCCTCTGAAAATCTATCATCTATATACCTTTCCTTTTGGAATGTTACTGTCTTTGAAAGACAAATAAAATTAAGAATTCCAGTATGTGGACCTTGTGACCAGAAAGATGCATAGCATCTTTAAAAAGAAGAAAAAAAAGAAGAGAAATGATGAGGACTAATATGATTACATAATTAACACAGCATGGCAATGATTCAAGTATAGATATAACATTAGAGCAGAATAGATACCTCAGAAACATTATTGTTCTTTTTGCATAGAACAATTGAGGGCATGACAAAAGAGGGTCATGAGTCAGTGAGAAAGCAGCATTACTCAAGCAATGGGGCAGACATAACTAAAATAAATGAAAAAGATCAAGTTAGATCCTCAACTCCCAAGTATAATTCCTAATATAATTCCCATGTATATTTTTAGTTATATGCTAAAAATTCAACTTCATTCCTAAAGTCAGAAAAAATATATGAATATTTTTTCAAACACTGAATGAGATAAATTTTTTTTAAGATTAAATGCTCTATGAAAATGTAAAACCTATACACCCCATCCAAAAACATTACCAACACTAAAAGGTAAGCAATGCGTTTGGAGAGCATATTTGTAATAAACACTGAACACAGATAATTTCTTCGCCACATAAAACAAAGGCATGCAAATGAACAATTGACTTAATCAACAGAAAAATTCTGTTTTTAATAGCTAAATCAGAACTTTAAATTTAAATCAGGACTAAAAATGCAAATGCAAATAACATTTGGAAAAAATATTCAGTCTTACTACCAATCGAGAAAATGCAAGCTAAAACAGGAATACGTGATTATTTAGCAAATTAACAAGGTTTTACAAATTACCTATTCATTGTGAAAGAGGATAAGGCAACACAGGAACTTTCACGCATTGTTGGTGGAATTATAAACTGATACAAACCTAATGGAAACCAGTTTGGCAAAATATAGCAAAAAGCCTTTAAAAAGCCCATACATTTTGGCCTAATAAATTACACATTAGACTATTACTATTTGATAATGGATTTAAAGGTTTACATATAAAGATGTTCATCACACCATTATTTAGAATAAGTATTTTTTATATTTTTTCCCTGCAATATTCTTTTTTACTTTATTTTTATTGTTGACGCTATTAGAGATGTCCCCCCATTTTCACACCCTTTGCCCACCTCCTCCCAGCCCCAACCCCCCTTCCCTTTGGCCATTACCACATTGTTGTCTGTGTGCATGGGTTATGCATATGTCCTTTGATAATCCCTTCACCTTCTTTCATCCAGCTCCCCCACCCCTCCCCTCTGACAGCTGTCAATCTGTTCCTTGTATCCATGACTCTGTTTCTATATTTTGCTCAATCTCACTTCTGGGAATATATCCTAAGAATCCTGAAACACCAATCAAAAGAATATATGCACCCCTATATTCATAGCATTATTATTATAATAAGATCTAGAAACAGCCAAAATGCCCAGCAGTAGATGAGTGAATAAAAAAGTTGTGGTACATTTACACAATGGAATACTACTAGGCTGTAGTAAAAGAAAAAAACACAGAAGGAAATCTTACCTTTCATGAGAGCATGGACAGACCTGGAGGCTATTACGCTAAGTGAAATAAGATAGTCAGAGAAAGACAAATACCATACTAGTATAATCTCACTTAAATGTGGAATCTAATGAACAAAACAGACCCAAAAAAAAGCAGAATAAATATTTCAAAGCAATCTACATCTCTGTCTATAGCAGCGGTTCTCAACCTGTGGGTCGTGACCCCTTTGGGGGTCAAACGACCCTTTCACAGGGGTCGCCTAAGACCATCGGAAAACACATATATAATTACATATTGTTTTGTGATTAATTACTATGCTTTAACTATGTTCAATTTATAACAATGAAACTGGGGGTCACCACAACATGAGGAACTGTATTACAGGGTCGTGGCATTAGGAAGGTTGAGAACCACTGGTCTATAGTGAAGTGAGAAAGTGACTTATGGTAAAACCACTGCACAAAAATAGCATTCAACAACTAAAATTAATGTCCATAAGGTGTTCAGTCAATGGGAAAATGTTTATATTAACCGAAATGCATAGGATGCAAATGTTTATATATGAGTATGATCTTAAAGATGTAAAAATGTTTACAGAAGAAAAGCAAAATGCTTGTTATTTTAACGCTGTAGAATTATAAACCTTTTTTTGCTTTCTAATTTCTATTTTCCCCATGTTCCCAGTTTATCATGATGAACATGCAAATTTAATACAACAGACTCTCTTAACTGATGCACCAGACTGACTGCCACTCTCCATCACCTCTGTCAACCAGAAGGAAGACAGCCGCCAGCACGCTGTCAGCTCAGCTGGCAGGCACCCCTCCTATCTGGTCTGCCTGTTTCTGCTCTCACCAGTTGAATTGTATACCTGCCAACAGTTCGTTGGCTTTTTTCCCCCTTCATGCCAGCTGTGCTTGTTACTATAATTACGTAATTCTATTAAATTACATAAATTGATGACATTATGAGTGAGAAAAGAAAGAGGATTACTGTTGCAGTGAAAACCAAGTTGAATGCTTTAGAATGACTCCACAGAAAGCTAGAAAAAGAGAGATATGCAACTAGGTGTGGGCAAAACAACCATATAAATTTTGGAAAAATGTAGAAGATATCTGCACACTGCATCACAAAGTTGCCTTCTCTAAAATTGAGGATATCATGCAGCACGGACTTAAAAAGAGCAGATCTTGGGAGCAGGAACAATTTCAGAGTCGATCCCCAGGGTCCTGCAGGACAGAGCCACACTGGGAGGAGGCAGCAGGGGAAACAGTGCAGAGGAGATGGGAGTTCCCAGGGGCGGGCCAGGGAGAGCCACTGGTGTTAGAGGAAAGACTGAGGTACTGGCCTGTAAAATCAGCAGATTAATACCACATTAAACTGATTTCGGAAACACCAGAGAAGCAGGTTTTACATTGAAAGGTAAAAACTGTACACACAATGAACAGACCGAAATATATTCCCCCAGATCCAGCTTACCAAACAAAAGCCACCGCAGATGGCACAAGATGAAGGCATGGTGTAGGCAGAACAGGAGGCAACATAAGCCCCAAAGGGGGTGCCAACAGCCGGGGCCAGAAAAGCAAGAGCCACAACACCACCTTTTGATCAAGAGGGCAGATCTCATGCTAAGGGTTCTTACCACGGTGAGAAAAGAAAGATGATCAGTTTTGAAGGTACATTTTTAAACCTTGAAATTAAAGAGGCAAATACTGGTGATAAAGTTAGTCAAGTGAGGACAGGAAGGGGAGGGGAGAAGTGGGGAGGGAAGAAGCTGGGAGGAGAGCAGAGGGTTTACAAGAAGGCAGAACTATATCATACATCCCACATGAATAAACTCATCTAATCCTCCCAACAGGTTTCATCTAACCCTAGGAAACCAACAATATTTTTACAGATGAAAACGATGAAACTAAGGGTGATATCTGCCTTCAAGAAGCAGTTCAGAGGTCTGAGGGCTGGAAAGCTTCTGCTAGGAGGAAAGGACTAAGAAGTACTTCAAAGCAGGGGTGTCAATCATCCCAGTGGCTCCCAGCTGTTCACCAAAATCCCCCACGGAGCCTTTGAAGGGAAGGATTTACAAGTCAAGTCCCACCCTGTATCTGCAAAATGGGAACCTTCAGGATGAAAGATCTGGGAACTGGCCTCAGGCATGGGACCCGCTGGCCTAGAGCATCCTGTGGTCTCCAGTGTGAAAGCTGTAGGCTCTGTGCCTGTGTCCAAGTTAACACTGAAATAAAAAAAAATGTTCTCACTGTGGGAGAAGTGAGATGTTGATTCATTTCCTCTGTTATAAAACCATGATTCTGACAAGCCCCCTATTTCCCCAACGTACTTAACTAGAATCAAAGAAGTCTGCAGTATTTGTTTAAACTTCTGGAGAACAGGTGCTCTGTAGCTTTGCCGTGTGTATTCTTGGGAGAAGCACCAAATCCTCCAGGTTCCACAAAAGGTAGATGATCATCTGTCTCCTGTAGAAGCGGGTTCTGTCAAATGTGCCCTAGTGTCTGCCAAGAGACCTGAAACAGTGCCATGTCGGAAACTTTGGTTCAAGGGCCCATGAGCCTGGACAGGATGTTGTATGTTAACTAAGTGATGCCTCGTGGGAGGGAGCCATCGCAGGCCAGCCACCCTTCTTTCTCCCACCTACACACAGAGCAGTGCCCAGGGGTCCAGGCCAAGGCAGACACTCAGTTAAAAGACACCTCAAGTCCTTGGCCAACCTAAACCCCTCTGCAATAGTCAGGCTATTATCCATAGCCTACTGGTCCCAAGACTTGAAAAAAAAATATTCATTGCTCACTTTTACACCCATATAAAGTCTTTAGCACAGTGCTGGGTACTTTAAGGAATTGCACAATAAATGTTAGCTATTGTTATATTTATTACTATTAGCACTGTTATCATCAGCATCAGCAGCATCATCAGGAACCCATTTCTTATGGTTAGGAGGAAAAACACCACCTTATTAATAAACAGGAATTTACTGTTATATAACAAACCACCCCAAAAGTTAGTGGCTTAAAAGAACAACTACATTTCTTTAACTCATGAATCCTGCAATTTGGGCAGGGCTTGGGATGGGACAGCTCCTCTCTGTTCCACTTGGCGCCAACTGAAGAGGCTCCAGGGCAGTGGTGGGTGGGTGGGGTGGACTGAAGCTCACTTACTCACATGTCTGGGACCTACACTGGGAAGACAAAAACAACTAAGGAACAACTAAGACTTCTTGGACACATGTATCTATATATTTAGCTAAAGAAGCTCTTCTTCCCCCTTCTTCCCCCTTCTTCCCCCTTCTTCCCCCTTCTTGCCTCTTCTTCCCCCTTCTTCACTCTTCTTCCTCCTTCTTCCTCCTCCTCCTCCTCCTCCTCCTCCTCCTCCTCCTCCTCCTCCTCCTCCTCCTCCTTCTTCTTTCTCTCTCTCTCTCTCTCTCTCTCTCTCTCTCTCTCTCTCTCTCTCTCTTGCCTGACTTCTGACATGGTGACTTAAACCTTCAAAGATGCACCTCTCCAGACTCCATCCCCCTTTACGATCCAGCCTCAGAAATCAGGCAACATCATTTCCATTAAATTCTATCCACCAGAAGCAAGTCATTAAGGCCAGCCCATAATAATCAATGGGAGGGGAATTAAACTCTACCTTTTGCTGGGAATAGTGTCAAAGAATTTACAGACATGTTTTTAAACCACCCCGCCTAGGAAAATCATTTCTCATTCCTTTAGACTGAACTTTTTATTGCTGCCAAAAGATGCAAATCTGACCAGTCTTGGCCAGCCATTGTTTATAGGAAAAGACACTCCTTGAATCATCACCTCTACCGATCTGATCTACAAAATTACAGAAGTTGAAAATGCTTTAGATCTTGTCTAGATTTCACCAGGGAGAAAACTGAGTCCTGGAGGGGTAGACAGGGGGATTAAAGGTCTTGTTCCAAGAAGCAGTAATGCTTCTGTCTACCACTGCTATAGTATTAATAAAACCATTTATCAACATGTTCTTATTACTTACAGGCACACTTCAAAACATTCTAAAAATATCATCTTGCACAGACGTTATCATACTCATAAGAGCAGCTGCCACTTTCCAGATGGGTAAAAGGGAGCTCAACAATGTTATGTGAGTTGCCCCAAATCCAAGCTTTGGCTTGGCTTTAGGTAGTCAAAGAAAGTTTGAAATTCCCTGTCTCTAATGTGAAAGCCCGCCCTCAGGCCACTGTATGGCGCTCCCTGGAGGTCAGCTGGTTAGGGAGATCCCTCTGGCAGCAGACCAGGGCTGCAGTCTCTGGCTCTTGTCTGGAATTCAATGCTATGGAACTTTCTCTAACGAAGATTAGGCTTTCAACCCAACCATCCCTGAGACACCCATGAACGTACACCCTAATGAAGCGCGCATCATGAACGCTGGTCCTTTCTTGTGAAGAGGAGGAAGGACAGATATGGATCCCCAGTGGCCTGGGGTTCTCAGAGCCCTGAAGAGGGAGCTGGAGCACCCACAGAGTAGTGACGGGAGATCTGAGTGAGGAGGATGAGGAGGAGAAATGAGAAAAGCCTACTCCTCCCCAAGTATCTATGTGTAAAGGCTACTGGAGAGTAGCAACAGACAAGAGTTTAAATCAAACCACCCATTAGGACCTGCTGTTCAGCTTTTGTTTTCTCCCAAACTGCTCTGTTCAAGTAAACACAGCCCAAGGGTTCTTGTATCTTCCTGAGTGTCCACCTTCAGCTAATGAAGGGGGAGAGGGGAGCTCTAGAAAAGTTATTTCATAAGATTTGTGTGTTTTAATAGTATTCTCAGCCCCTTTCTTCAAATCTCTTGGAATCAGTTCAACGGCTGGAAGATGTGGAGGCAGGAAGCAACACTGAAGTGGATTTTAGAACAACTTGGCAAATTAGCAAAGTTTTAACATCATTAAAGAGCTCTTAAATATTCTTCCCGAACTACATTTTTATCTTGTGAATGCATTTCAGTAATTGCTCTAAAGGAAACTGCGCGACTTTGGCACAAACATAAATGTTTGCGTGATTTAAAATGCAGTGGCAGCAAAGATCATGGGTTTTTTTTTTAAATTGCTAATTCTTAAACTAACCTTTTCAGTTTGTCTCATCTTGAAAAATGCCTTTCCCATCAGCAGAAGCTGTAGTAAGGACGATGTATATATTATTTAGTGGTTTATAATTGCAAACAACTTAGCTTTGTTTCAATACTTAACCCCCATCTCCAACATGGAACATAAGTAGGGTAAGATCACAAGCATTCCATCATTCTGTAAATAGAACAATGGAATACTGGGACATAAGATTATTTTCTTAAAGCCAACAGTAGAGCAAATAGAAAAGCTGGTCTGGAACCAGTGGGCCTTCAAGCTAACTACCTTAACCCAAACTCACTTATTGTTTAGTTCACTCAGTATCTGCTGATCATCCTAATCAAGGACAGAAACCTACAGTAGATAGACAGGCCTGTTGCTTAGGTAGACAAGTGTTCTAACCCTACCTCATCAAATTAGTCAGGATAATTAACACTAGCTGCTGTTAACAGATAAGCTCCAAAATCTCAATGGCTTAGCATGATGGTCTAATGCACAGAGACATCAAGACAGAGCTAAGGAGGGCAGTGCTCTGCTCCATGCAGTCATTCAGGGACTAAGGATCATTTTGTATGTGGACTCCAAGACCACCCCAGAAAGGTAAAGGTAAAGGTAAAGATATGGAGGACCCCACAGGAGTTTATGTGGGCCAGGCCTGACAATGGCAAACATCACTTCACCCATCTTCCACTGCCCAGAAGTTAGTCATATCACATAGCCACACCTAACTACGGGGCAGACTAAAGATTATCTCTGTGCCAAAGAGGAAAAATCCACGGTGAATACACCGTTGCCTCTGCCACCCCAACTAGAGACAAGGGTAGCTCTCTACTGCCTGATGTCAGCCTCCCTAATCGAGGATCTGATCTGGTATAAACGATACCATAAAAAAGCCTGATCCTTTACCTTCAAGGAAGTTCAAACTACATTTCTACACTGCACAATCAACCCCGGGGTCTGTGGCACAGATCAGAGTGGTGAACAGCATGAGAAGAAGGGTGCCAAGGGGCTTACCCTCTGACACAAAGGAACCGCACTGGCCATCTGCATTAGCTATGTGTTGATATAACCTCTAAAGCCCCCTACACACACGTCTCGGGCCTGAACCCTCAGGTGGATGGTGTGGTTCCTATGTAAGGCTTGGTATCCATTGAAAATATGACCATTACAAGCTTATACTGGATCATACCCAATTAAAGCTACCATGATACCAATACAGCGCATATCTGATTGTAGGGAGGGCACAGGGCTGAAGCCAAGAACAAAGCTTGCCTAAGGCCTGCTGAGAGTTGCCCAAATGAAGAAGAAATTAACAATGTGCTCTTGTCAGCACTCCTGCTGTGCTAATTTCCTTGCAAATATAAGCAAAGCCTTTTAGTTAACTTAATATCAATTTCACTTTTCTCATATTTTGTTCTAGTTATGGGCTGGATTTAAAGCTCACACAGCATAATTTAGAGGCCAAGAATGAACAGCTTTACAACTTTACACACTAGTAACTGCTAAACCTGAGGGAAGCGAGGTTCCCTGCCACCATCCTGTCACTGCTTCCCCGTGTGTGCCCCTCTCCAATCCCCAGACTCGCTGCCCATGCTGGTGAGGACTGAGACCCTCTCCCAGCAGTCAGCGAGTACCAACTTCACAAAGGAAGACCCACAGAGGCAGCTGGTAGGTGCCTGTTTTGGGTCAGTATCAGTCTAAGGATAGTGATGCTATCAGCCAGAAATGCCTAGGAGCGAGCGCTCACCTGAGCCCCTACTACTAGCTGCAGCCCCCACATTTCCCTGATCAGAGCCAATGCTGAGGCTGGGCTGGCCCTTGGGGTTCTTATTATGAGTGCAAGAAGGGAACTTTGAAAAACCAAGGTTATTACTCACAAGTCCTGAAGGGTATACACCCCAGGGCACACAGCAAGTTCGAATAGGGAGACAAGAGAGCAGGCCTGGGGCTCTGTCTTTATTGGGATCAAGGTTGGGGTACCTAGGGTTCTGTAAATTCATTCTTTATTGGTGAGTTTAAAACATAAAATTGGGAATGATAGTGCAGGAAAGGAAAAGCAGGGTCACTCAGGTCGGTTATCTGGTCACCTAGAGCTTTCCAAAAGAGGAAAAGCTCTAGGTGACCAGATTGGGGATGGGGGGTTGGGGGGGGGGGGGGCGGGTGCTGCCTGGCTCTTTATCTAGTTGTGTAGTTGTCAATATTTTTATTCATGATGGATGTCTATGAAATGGATGCCTGGGCAAGCTAAAGCTTAGTGGCAGGCACTTGCATTAAAATAAATAAAAGCTTATTGTCAGGCAACAGTAATTGTAATTATTCAACCATGTCTCTGGACACCTTATTTATTTCTCAGAGTTTCAGCTTCCACATATCAACACATAGCTAATGCAGATGGCCAGTGTGGTTCCTTTGTGTCAGAGGGTAAGCCCCTTGGCACCCTTCTTCTCATGCTGTTCACCACTCTGATTGTGCCACAGGCCCGGGGCTGACTGTGCAGTGTAGAAATGTAGTTTGAACTTCCTTGAAGGTAGAGGACAAGGCTTTTTTTATGGTATAAAATGGGTATAATAGTATAAGTAGGTCTCATGTAGAATTAAGTACCATGAAACACTTGCTCAATACAAACACTATGTATAATAAACTATGGTATACATGTATGTGTATAAATATCTTGTATTGTATTTCATTGAATCTAAAATGCCTTCAACTGTAGGTTGTACCATTTTTATATACCCATAAAGGAAAAAATGCTACCAACTAAAATATGACACACCATTGATCATAAAATGGATCTCAACTTCAGAGATGTAACAAATGTGCATCTATCACTGACAAAATATGGTTATATTCATGGCAGTTTCACTCTATGAGATGTCTTCAAGTCAAATCCAAGTTAACCAGAATGCCCAAGGAATTGAATGTCCTAGTTAATTCAATTCCTTGTAGCAGAATCTTGCTCCATTTTAATATTCATTAAAAATGTAATGGGGGGCCGAACCAGTTTGGCTCAGTGGATAGAGCATCGGCCTGCGGACTCGGGGGTCCCAGGTTCGATTCTGGTTAAGGGCATGTACCTTGGTTGCGGGCACATCCCCACTGGGGGGCGTGCAGGAGGCAGCTGGTCGATCTCTCTCATCGATGTTTCTAACTCTCTATCCCTCTCCCTTCTTCTCTGTAAAAAATCAATAAAATATATTTTTAAAAAAAAAATGTAATGGGGGTGTAAAGAAGATGTGCATTCCCAATGCAAATACTATTTCTTCCCTCCTCTTTTGCCTCCACCACACTTACTTTCTCTGGAAAGCAGCTATTTTCTTGAAGGTTGGTCATGTGACTATTTTCTCAACTACACATGGAAGCCTGCCCAGGGACACTTCTGAAAAAGATTTTCTTTTCTGATTAAACAATAGAAGATACGGCCAGTGGTATAATAATTCCTACGCTGTATAAAGATGCAATGACTGGAACTACAGCAGCCTTCTTGTAACCATGAAGAACAGATCAAGAGAAATTATGTTATAATATCATCATAATGACCTCATGACTTTGGGTCAATCCTGCCCCTACTTCTGGGCTTAAGTGAGAAAAAGTTACCTGCTGGTGAATTAATTCCTAAATGACCTATAGAGGGATTTTAAAAAATGAATAAAATCTACTCTCTTGCAAACTATTGGGTCCGACCATGTAAACAATTCATTATAATGCAAGGCACAGATCAACAAAGGCTAAAAGGAGACCCATGCAAAGTACAGTCTAAAGTTCAGAGAAGGAACAATTAATTCTGGCAAGGTGGCCAGGGAAGGTTTCAGGGAAGAAAGGGTTTCAGAATCCGGTCCTTGGAGAATGCATGAGGTTTTAATAAGATGGGTAGAGGCATATTATTCATAATCTGATAGTTAACGGACCCTGAACTCATGTAGCTCTCATGTTTACATGCATGAGCTTTGGTCAGAAACAGAGTAGAACTGGAACCCTGATTTCCTGACCGTTTAGTTAGTACTTTTTCAACCAGGAAGGGACAGCACCTAACAAGCCATGCATAACCATAATACACCCCTCGGTGAACAGTAATCACACAATTAGCCGCTGTATCGGAGACTGGGATGGAAGGAGGCCCTTGTGAAACCCTGCTCCCTATTAACTGTCAGCACACTCCTGTGCCGGTGTCTGGATGCGGCCGCCTATAATTACGGCAGAGGTTTATTACTCATGCATGCAAGGCTGAGGCTCGGCAATGACAGGAACATTATTAAAAGCAAAAACTTCTCTATCAGTGGCTAAGCCGATTGTCATCCACATGTCAGAATGGTCTAAAGACCTGAGAGGAGCAATAATGAAGGCAGAGGATGGTCTTTCAACCAAGTGAGTCCTGCATTTTTTTCTAAAAGTATTACAGGCATCGGGAAAGGAGGGAGAAAGAAAGGGAACAACAGAGGGAATGAGGGAGGAAAGGGGGAGAGGTCGGGAGAGAGGGAGAGAGGGTGGGTGGGTCTCCTGTTTAGGGGGATGTGACAATTTATCTGCTTTTTTGTAGCTATTACCCCTGGTCAAAGGCTACCCCATGGGAGTTGGCTCCCCTGAACTTCTGAGTTCCCTCTTCTGATCCCTCAGCAGCTGCTGAGGAGGCAGGTCCTGCCCTGCAACATGACATGAGAGAAGAATCCAGAAGGGGCAGGAGGACCCAGATGCCTGGCAGCAGCCTCAGAAGGCAGACCCAATGTGGTGGTTGCAGCAGCCACAGCTGGGACAAAGCTTGGTTTGGAGACAATGACTCTGCTCTCATCACCAGGGTCTCCCACAGAACCCTTCCACCACCCACTTCTCTGTGGCTGGGGAAGGCATGGCCGACAGAAAGCGAAACCTATCATTAGCTAAGCCCGCTAAGCCCGCAGAGTGTGCATCGTCCAGGTGCCAACCCCTGCCATGAGGTGGGCCTTCGCCTGGAATAACTTCCTCAGAGGATGATAGGAAGCCAAAAGTCATGTACAGCGTCACATAGGAATCTAACAAGAATCCTGCCTGTCCCTAGGTCCGTTTTCCTAAGCTCATTAGAGCATCACTGTGTGGATGGAGGAGAGGACACAGAGGTGAGGACCCTGGAGGAGCTGGCAAGGAAACTCCTGCCAGGCTCACCATGGGATGGGCTGTCCAGGCTGAACATGGAAGGATGGAGCCACTGGAGCTAGAGAAAGGGTATGGCTGGGGGGCTGGGTGCCTTCATGAAGTTGGGGGTAGGGTTGGCAAGCTGGAGGGGAGCACTCAGGTCAAAGTTCCTGAGGGCTGATTTAGATTTTCCAAATCAGCAGTTCTAGGTGCTAACTCTTAGCTTGGGTTATGGCCAAGGAGGGGGCTCTGAAGTGAGGTGCACCTGGAATCACTGAAGGTCAAAGGCTGGTTGAGTACTGAAACAGAGGCTCAGATGGGCCTGTGATGCCAGCACTTTACAGCCACTCCTGTGTTCTAACCACTGTCCCACCTGTCCACATACACTGAACCCCAACATCAGGTCCCCAGGTGGCCTCACTACTTTGTCTCCTATGATTCATGTGTCAAAACTGCTGAGTTCTCCTGTTCAACACTCATTGGTTAAGCACCTACTGTGTATAAGTTCAAACCTCACCCTTCCCATACTCATTCTAATATTCTTCTGAGACCTAGTATATCCTACAAACCTATCTTTCCAACTAGACCACAGCGTCTAGTTGGGCATAGTGTCTGCACCTCTCTGTAATTCCAGCCCACACCTAGCAGTGGGGCAGGGCTCGCTAACAGACGTGAAGGACCCGCGTGCTCTGTAACGGGACTTGACACGTATAGGCTGACATTTCTTCTCTTAGGCCTCAAAAGTGATCACCCAAAGGCATCATCATTATAAGCAGAGGAGGTGTGTTGGGGGTTGAGGTGTTACAAAGGAGAAGGAAAGAGAGCTCAGCCTCAAACACATACAAAGAGAGAAGGATCTCAAGTTAATTCAGAGTCTAAGCAAGTCAAAGGGAAAGGACCTCCTCTTACCCCTCTTGAGATTTCTACCCCAAATGGCAATGACCACACTCTGCCACAACACAGTGCTAGCTTTCACTCATTCATTCCAGGAAGATTTGCTAAGCACCTACTATGAGCCAAAGCAGTTCCCAGCATCAGGGATCTGACAGGAAGCAGGCACGCAAGGTCCCTACCTTCAAGCAGTTGGCACTGTCCCAGCTGCTAGGCATCTGGCCCTATGGCTCTTGCTGGTCATTTTGAATCCCGATCCATCCTGACTTAGAACAACCCCGCTGCACAGTGGAGAGGTGAAGTGATCCGCCCAAGGTTGCAACAGAATCCAAACCCAGTCTGTCTGGTGCCCAACAACCTTCCTTCTAATATTTTATTCTTAAGGACTGTCTAATCTTAGGTCCTCTCTCCATTTGATATGGGCCTCGCTGTGCCCACATCCCTCCTTCCCCGTGTCACTGTTAGCTCTAATTACTGAGCCTTCTTCCTGTCCACAAAGGACACTTCCAATTTGGCAACACCAAAGGTCAGGGGGTTGGATTTCCTCCTGGAGAATGACACTGGCGGCCTCTCCTGGATACTGATGGGCTGGGCAGGCAGCAGCCCCGCCCCCCCCCCCCCCCGCCTGCCTCCCCCCCCCCCCCGCCTGCCTCCCCCCCCCCGCCCCCCGGGAAGACGCCTGCAGCACACACACTGGCCAATACGATGTGCCTGCATCTGAGGGCTGTCCAAGAGCTGCGTTCCCCATCTCTCTGGAGGGACCTGCTGCCACCAGACACTATCAGTCTGTTGGTGGTAAATGAAGAGAGCCTCCCTCCAGCACCCAGGCCCTGGCTCCCTTAACAGAGCCTTCCCCACACCTGGCCACAGGCTGCCACAGAGCCCTGCTGAGGGCCTGCAGGCAGAACGTGGAGGCACGCACTGCCCTGTTTTCCTGCTGATGCTCATTGTAGTGATGGATTTTCATACCACCATGGCCCTCTGGTCCTCCGTGACTTCCTTCTCATAGGAAACGCTGGCACCATCCAGCTCGGTAGTCTATAGAACCACATCTATATCCTGGCAGGAAAGAGGAAACAGCTGTGGACCAGCTCTGGTCTCATGAACAGATGCTTTCAAACACCATCCCTCTCTTTCTGACCCCACCCTGGATGCCTGTCCAGCAAATCTCTACCTCTGTCTCTCCGCACCAACTCGCTTTCCCTGTCTGGAGGGTTTGGCTTATGTATCAGGCTGCATGGGCTGCACCTGGTTATCTGGGGACGTTTTGTTTTTCTGCAGCTCAGACTCTGGCCCCGTCTGCCTATGTGGCTTGGGGGCAGGAGTAGGACAGGTAATTCTGACTTTTCTCCATTCCCACAAAGATTTTCAATTTCTTCAAGCAACCCTGCTTCTATTCAATATCCTTCTGAAATCTAAATTTGGAACCTAACCTGAATCGATTGAATTTCTACTTACGACAGAGCTGCCCTGGGCTTACTGAACGAAGCAGTGACATGTGTCTTTCTAATTCATTGCACAGGGGCTCTGATGAGGGACAGGGTCACCGGCCAGAGCTCAGGGCTTGCTTGTATGGGGCAAGTGAAACACCACACCCCTCCACTGTCTTCCCCTGACTCCTCAGGAGGTGCTGGACTGGGAACAAGGAGAGGGGTATTCAAGAATCTTGTCTGCCCTTCACTGGCTGTTCACCCAGGCTAAGTCACATCCTATCAATTTCTCACCTTTCTTGGCTCCAAAATGAGAGAAACAAGTAACTTCCTCAGAGGATGATAGAAAGCCAAAAGTCATGGACAGAGTTATATCAGAATCTAACAAGAAACCTGCCTGTCCCTGGGTCCATTTTCCTAATGCTGCTACAAAACCACCATGTTGCCATTTTAAAAAATATTTTAACACATTCTGTATGAACTTATTCTGCTTTTCCAAATTTTCTACAATATGAATTAATTTTACTTTACAGAAAAAGGAACATAAAATAATATTCATGTTATAAAAATTGCATATTCAAAGAAAACATACTAAAACATGCTGCTCCCTAACCTGGCTGACTGCTTCACTTCCAAGCTTCTCAGAAGGACTGGGTGCCCTTCAGACAAGATGGTTAAGGACCAGAGCAGCCTCAAGATGGTACAGGCAGGCAAGGTGGTATAGGCAGGCAATAAGATACAGGCAGGCAAGATGGTACAGGCTGGCAAGATGGTACAGGCAGGCAAGAAGGTACAGGCAGGCAAGATGATACAGGCAGGCAAGATGATACAGGCAGGCAAGATGGTACAGGCAGGAAAGAAGGTACAGGCAGGCAAGATGGTACAGGCAGGCAAGATGGCTCCTCACACTCAGTCTCCCCAGCTAAGTCTTCCTAGCCCCTTCCCCTCACCACATCTACCCAACCCAACTCAGCCTTTACAGTGTTGACGTTATTTCCTCTGTGGATATCAATTACCTCCTAAAACTAGCTCACATCCAATCAATCAACCAATAGACCTTAGGTGGCCACATTATGGTCAAGATGCTATGGCAGATGCTGATCCTATTAACTGAGGACAGAAACCTACAGTAGATAGTGTGGTCTGTCACTTAGGGAAACAAGTATTCTAACCCTGCCCAATCAAATTACGGTAATTACCACTAGCTGCCGTAACAGATAAGCTCCAGGAGAAAAACCAAGATGGCAGCATAGGTTAACTCCGGAGATTGCTGCCTTGAACAACCACTTCAAAAAACAACTAAAAGACGGAACGGACATCATCCAGAACCACAGGAAGGCTGGCTGAGTGGAAATTCTACAACTAGGAGGAAAGAGAATCTCATACCCAGACTCAGAGGAGGCGCAGTGCTGAAGTGAAATACTAAGGTGCGGAGTGCACGCGGAGCGGGCTGGAGGCGGAGGGCGCGGTTGTTGTTTTCAATCGGGAGGGAGTTTCAGACTCTGAGCTCCAGATCCGGGAGAGTCTCTAGAAACCCAGACTCAAACGGGAGAAGCGGGTCTGTCTGGCTTCGGTCAGAACTCGAAGGCAGCTTTCTCTCCGAGGTTTGCAGCGGTTGCTGGGACTCTGTGAGGCAGAGCCCCTAGGGACGGAACTGAGAGCAGCCATAACTGCTCGCTCTGGCCCGCCCTGTAGATCCCTGGGGACCCGCCCCGCCCAAGCCCTGTGCAGAGCCATTTGCCGGGTATCCTCAGGGAAAGGCTAGATTAGCACTGCCCTAGAGATCCAGCACAGAAGCTCTCCCACTGCAGACACAGCGGACTCTCATAGCCAGTTAGCTTGGAGGTCAAATCACCCCCGGTATTGCCGACAATCAAGGCTTAACTACAACAAGACTGCGCACAAAGACCACTAGGGGGTGCACCAAGAAAGCATAAAAAATGCAGAGACAAAGAAACAGGACAAAACTGTCAATGGAGGATACTGAGTTCAGAACCACACTTTTAAGGTCTCTTAAGAACTGTCTAGAAGCTGCCGATAAATGTAGTGAGTTCCTCAAGAAATCTAATGAGACCCTCGATGTTATGATAAAGAACCAACTAGAAATTAAGCATACATGGACTGAAATAACGAATACTATACAGACACCCAACAGCAGACCAGAGGAGCGCAAGAATCAAGGCAAAAATTTGAAATGCGAAGAAGCAAAAAACACCCAACCAGAAAAGCAAAATGAAAAAAGAATCCGAAAAGACGAAGATAGTGTAAGGAGCCTCTGGGACAGCTTCAAGCGTACCAACATCAGAATTATAGGGGTGCCAGAAGATGAGAGAGAGCAAGATATTGAAAACCTATTTGAAGAAATAATGACAGAAAACTTCCCCCACCTGGTGAAAGAAATAGACTTACAGGTCCAGGAAGCGCAGAGAACCCCAAACAAAAGGAATGCAAAGAGGACCACACCAAGACACATCATAATTAAAATGCCAAGAGCAAAAGACAAAGAGAGAATCTTAAAAGCAGCAAGAAAAAGAAACTCAGTTACCTACAAGGGAATACCCATACAACTGTCAGCTGATTTCTCAACAGAAACTTTGCAGGCCAGAAGGGAGTGGCAAGAAATATTCAAAGTGATGAATACCAAGAACCTACAACCAAGATTACTTTATCCAGCAAAGCTACATTCAGAACTGAAGGTCAGATAAAGAGCTTCACAGATAAGGAAAAGCTAAAGGAGTTCATCACCACCAAACCAGGATTATATGAAATGCTGAAAGGTATCCTTTAAGAAGAGGAAGAAGAAGAAAAAGGTAAAGGTACAAATTATGAACAACAAACATGCATCTATCAACAAGTGAATCTAAGAAGCAAGTGAATAAATAATCTGGTGATCATAATCGAATCAGGGACATAGAAAGGGAATGGACTGACTATTCTTGGGGGGAAAAGGGGTGTGGGAGATGCGGGAAGAGACTGGACAAAAATCGTGCACCTATGGATGAGGACAGTGGGTGGGGAGTGAGTGCGGAGGGTGGGGCGGGAACTGGGAGGAGGGGAGTTATGGGGGGAAAAAAGAGGAACAAATGTAATAATCTGAACAATAAAGATTTAATTAAAAAAAAAAAAAAGCTCTAAAATCTCAATGGCTTAGCATGATGGTCCAATGCACAGAGACATCAAGACAGAGCTACAGAAGCCAGTGCTCTGCTCCATGCAGTCATTCAGGAACTCAGGATCATTATGTATGCCCCCAAGAGGTGGACTCTAAGGCCACCACATACAGGTAAAGAGAGAAAGCAATGAGGATCCCACATGAGTTTATGTGGGTCAGGCCTGACAGTGGCAGGATAGAGGTGGTATTTAAAAATCCAAAATATGGTACAAAGGTCACTGACAACAAAGCCTCAGGCAAGTCGGAGCAGGAAGAGCTCAGACCATGTGGCCTGGCACGAGTTCCCCATCCCCCAGCTCATGACCTTGAGCCAAGCTTTAAAGAAGGAATGTAGAAAGGGGCAGAGAGAGCAAACCAGGATACCTAGCACTTCTCCAGACTGGGACTGAAATGTGGAGGCTACAATCTGAAGGCAATTGAGAGGCACTGCAGCAAATGGATCAGCCTGCCTCAAGGAGGCAGAAGACCCTGAGCAGGGATGGGAACGTGGGAGATGAGGACTGGAGCAGGCTGTGGCAGGCCCTGGCTGTGAGCCTCCACACCTGACCATGACCCCTCAGGAAACGGAGAGCCCCTGGAAGGTGTGGGACCTTTACAGATGGTGCTTTCCACTCGGATAGCTGGAACCACGCATGCTCAGTGGAAGAGAGGGGTGAGAGACCAGAGGCAGGGCACTGGGTTAGTGGGTACTGCTGTAAAGGCCAGGGTCAACAATGGGGCCTCACGGAAAGAATGGGAGAGCAGATACAGAAAGAATCTGGAGGGAAAACGCTAATTCATCTCTGTGTGCTCTTTCCTCCACACCAGCATCTCCGCTGTCACTTTAAAATGGCCTCTTCAGCCTGCATTAAGAAAAACATAAACATTAACAACTACAACCTGTAACGGCTTTTCAAAAGGCAGGATTCGAAACCTTGGTACCAAGAGTCTTGGCAGAGAGATAAATCCTGAGGCTGTCTGGGTCATCTAGGTGCCCCCGCCCAGGCGGGCCCTGTCAGAACCCCAAGGAAACCTGTCTTATGAGTGAGAGAGCACCAGGGGTGGCTGGAGCCCTCCAGGAGTCCCTGCTGCTGGGACCTCCTAAGAGTCCACAGAAAAGGTTTGAGAAATATGGCAACCTTTAAAATACCAGCTCACTCTGTACCCAAGGGGCTGGATCCAAGTGGCCTTGTTCCTACTGTATGCCCCGTGCCTGGCTCTCCCAGGCCCCCCATAATCCTGAGGAATAAAGAATGCCAAAGTCAAGGTTTCCCTCTCCTCCTTCAGTAGGAAGGGGTGGAACAGGCTACAAAGCAAATGGACACAGCAATACAGGCCCCATCACCCAGGCACTGGGAAACCTCTCCTCCCTTCACCAGCCTCCCACTGCAGCAGGTGGCCCCTGCAGGCCTAGCACATCAGCAGGGGGGACACCAGTATCCAAAACAAGCCCAGGCAGAGGAGGGAGTGCTGAAGGGTGGGGTGGAGAGGGGTGGGTTCCTTCCACATCACAACTTTTCCCTGCTCTCCTCCTCCAGGCTTCATGTCACTACGAATTACAC
Source organism: Myotis nattereri (assembly GCF_964212035.1). NCBI lineage: Eukaryota > Metazoa > Chordata > Mammalia > Chiroptera > Vespertilionidae > Myotis > Myotis nattereri. The sequence goes on along the minus strand of NC_138079.1, from coordinate 86,388,521 downwards.
TCTGCAGCCAGGAGGATAACATCTACCTAGTTGCAGCTTGAATTCTTGGCTTGCCCAGGACAAGATCTCAACCCTGCTCTCCTTCCAGCTCTTCCTCGGAAACTGCAAGTCAAGAAAACTCAGCCTTCCCGCCCCTGGCACCTGACCCAACCAGTCCCAAGCCCAGGACACCCCCACTCTCCCCCATGGAGTTGCTTGCACGGCAGAAGCCAGACCCTCAGCCCATCCGAAGCAAGCTCTTGTCTTCTCAGAAGACCCCACCCCCACTGGGTGTTGGCACGCAAATGGTTTTCCTCTCTGCTTTGCTTGGTGTGGGCAGTAGAGTAGAGGGCAGAGGACCAGGGGCCAGGCCACAAGCTTGTCAGAGATGCAAAGTCTCAGTCCCTCACCCCAGATCTACTGAATCAGAGACTCTGATGGTGGGGCCCAGAAATGTGTCTTAACGGGCCCTCTGTGTGCTCTTTGAGGCACACCAAAGATTGAGACTCACTGGTGCAACCGCTAAGAACCTCAATTCCGGACCCAGAGTATCTGCGTTCAAGTCCCAGCTCTACAAGCCCCTGACTGGGTGACTGACTGTAAGCAAGCTATCTGGAGTGGGGTGAGAGCGACTGTCTCCTAGGGTTGCGGGAAAGCCTAAATGAGCCCTGCGTGCCTGTAGCCCTTAGTCAATACCATTTGGAATTTTATTATTTGGGATATTTAGGGATGCATGACTATATCACATTTAGTTTCCTAATTAAAACCAATACTGAAACGACTAGTGTCCCTGAGTGCAGCTGGACAGTGAGGGAGCTCGGGCTAAGTTGCACCCTCTCTTTGGGGTCCTATGGGTACAGCTATGGCAGGTATCTGTGCAGAATAATAAGGCCCGCCCCATAAGCTTCTCATTCCTCCAGAAATGAACTGTGGGTTTTGTTTCATTCTGTGCCTTGATTTTTTGACACTCAGGAGACATGCTCCTGCATGACCGCACAGCAGGCCATATGGACAGCCAGGCCACAATGTCTGTGGGAGTTGGGAGGATTGCAGCTTCCCACTGCACAGGTAAGTTCAAGGACCCTGGGTACTTGTTGAATGATACGGCGGAGACCATTCTTTCAGAGATCTGCCCACATCCCACCCGGAAGGACCCAGAAAGGATCTTTGGAAAGCAGGAAGAGAGCAGTCTGGTGTCATTCTTCTCCCTGCCACCAGCCTGGTCTCTCACTCTAATTGCAGGGAAGACAATGGGGTCAGTTCTTCCTAACGTAGAATCTTCTTGTCATCATACTTAAAACTCCTTATAATGAGGAAGAGACGGTAGAGAGAAGTTGTCAAGAACAGAGGCTCTGTGGTCAACCCGACAAGGGGTTCTGATTCCAGACCCTACCCCTGACTAGCTACAGGACACCAGACAACTTAGTTAAACTCTCCGAGCCTTCTTTTCTCATGTCCGATATGGGGATGGAATCCAACGCACTTATGACATCTCTGCACAGCAAGAATTCCACCAATTACTGTAATCATTATCTTTATGATTATCTCTACTTCTGGAACTACCATGAGAACATGTGTTAGAAGCTCAGAAAGGGAGGTGGCAGCCTTAGATCTGCCTTAGATAGCAGCTATGCAAGCCCTGGAGAGCTGCCTGTACTTGAATAGGGAATTCTCAGTCTGACCTGGGGAATAACAAGTATACAATAACTTATCAGTCCCTGGACCAGATGGGACCAGAGCACACTGAATCTCTCTCTTCTCCTAAAGCACTGAAGAGAACATTTTAGATGGGACAGATACAGTAAGTCATCACTTCAAGTATTGGGTAGATCCTATGACTTTAAGAAGACTGGCATAACCAATTTTACCACAGGCTAATTGATATGAGAAAGAGCTAAGTTTCTTCAGCATCTCATCAACGTTTTAGGAAATGAGGTTGAACGAATCCAAGTTATTGGAGGACCTGCTGTAATTGGATGGCACACCTCGCTTTACACTATAAAAAACCTGTTTCCTCAACCCACGAAGAGCTTCAACATCGCCCTCAGGCATTTCTCTGGGAGAAGCCAGGTGTGTTTTTAATAGCAGCCTCCCCCTGGGCTGCGAAATGGAGGAGGAGTCTCATTATTAGCTGTGCAGCCCGCCTCCTCCAACTTACTACCCAAGCGCATTAGCTCCAGACCTGAGGCCTTGACTTGGTAAACATTTAAGCCCACCAAAGTCCCTCCCTGTCAGACTCCACCGAACTCTCAACTGTAACACTGTTTTCTTCCTCTAAGTCAGCCTGCGCCTCCAGTCCCGCTTGGCCACGGGACTGGTTTCTGCACTTGGGATTTAGTCGCCAGGTAATGATTCCTGCACGTCCCTGAACGCGGGAACCAGCTGTATGGACATGTTTCCACAATAAAAGCAAACTTAAGGGTAATTCTTTCCAGCAGCCCTAGCCTCTTGGCCAAGACAGGGCAGAAAGGGTAAGGTGAGGGAGCGCGCGGGAGCCAGGAGGTGTGGGCTCCCCCGCACCGCGGGCAAGGCCCGGCGGTTTACCGAGGCCCCGTGGGCGCTGGCGCGCGTCCTTACCATTCAGTTGCCGGTAGACGATATCCTCCAGCAGCGAGAGGCGCTTCAGGACCGCGTCCTGGATGGGGCTGGCGCCGTGCGCGCTGAGGTTGGTCGCCTCGGCGCGCGGCCGAATCTCGTGGAACGCATCTCCGCTGCGCACAGCGATGGGCCGGCACTTGGCCAGAAAGAGCACGAAGCCGGCCACCGCTATCAAGTTCAACACCAGCAGCACTTTGACTCTTCTCAGTGAAGCCATCAAACACGCCCGGCCGGCCCTCGCCCCGGACCCGTGCCCTTTCCGGCTCCGGCGAGACGCGGGGCAGCCGGGACCGTGCGAGCTTCACACTCCACACACCGGGCGGACGGTGAGAACCCCAGCCACTCCCGGCCCCACAGAGTGGATGCTCCGGCAGCCAAGACGGTAGAGAGAGCAGGGCGCTCAGGGGGAGGGCCAGATCGCTCCCATGGAAGCCCTGGGTGTGTAGAAGTGCTCCCGGATCTGCCTGCGTACTCCACCGCGCGCGGCCCCTTCCAGGCGCCTGGGCTTCTCGGGGAAGGGCCGGAGGTCGGGCGCCGCTCCTCCGCACCAGCTAGTGGCCGGTCGCTGGCTCTCGGGCCGCCGGGAGTGGGGCTGCGGGAGCAGTGAACCTCCGTAGCCAGCGGGCCGGCAGGCGGGGCTGCCCCGGCGCTGGGGCAGGAGCGGCGCGCAGGTGCCCCGCTCAGGGTGTGTGGTCCGCCCCCGGAGGAGCGCGCCTCGCCTCGGGCGGCACAGCCACCACCCGAGTCCGCAGGCAACCGTCGCGCCCGCGACCCGCGGCGGTCTTCAGCCCAGGACCCGCTGCCCGGGGCGGGTGCCTTTGTTCCGCTCACAAACCCGCTTCATCACGCCGGGCAGAGGAAAGGAAAGCCCGCGCCCGGCGCCCGCATCCTCGGGGCTCCGCAGTCACGCTCAAGTCCCAATTACTCTCAAAGTGGGAGCAGTACTAGCGGGTGGGTCACTGAGCAGAGCGCAAAGTCCTTTCCGCCCCTTGCGCCTGGGGACACCCACCCCGCGCCAAACTAACCAGCGCGCTCAGAGCCGCGGGCTCCGGGACACGTTCCAAGTCCCAACACCACGCCTGGAGCCTTCGGGGCCTGCCGGTCACACTGGCCTCTCTCCGGCTGGCGCGTCGGGAGGATGGCCGGAAGGAGGAGTCGGACCTCAAAAGTCACAGCAGTTCTCTGGCCCCCTCCGAAAACGTGGCGGGGAGCGCGGCGGGAGGGACTGGCGCGGCGCAACCTCCGCACGCCGGAACGGGCAGCGCCGCTCGTCCCGCGTCCCTAGGAGCCAAACGCCTAGTCTCCTAATTGGCGGACACAGTGATACCTCCGCTGCGGCACTGACAGGCCATACAGCCCCGCGCTGGAGAGTCCGGGGGGACGCGCAGGTGGCATCGGGGCGCGGCCGAGGGGACCCCCTGCAGTAACAGCTCCTCCTCCGCCGCCGCCGTTGGATACCCGCTCCGCTAGAGCCGGTCGGCCGCCGCCCGCAGGCTGCCGGGCGCACAGCTCCCTGGCTCGCCGGCTCCTGCGCGCGCACCCGGAAAGGGTGGGGGCGCCTGGAGACTAGGCACCGCGCGGGATGGGGGCAGTCAAGTCATGTTGGCTGCTAAGGGCGGTGGAGGGACCCTTTGGTTCTCAGCACTCCCCGAGCGAGCGGGTTTGTGCCATCCTGGTTGGCGATGAAGACATCCCTTTCTGTGTGCTCGCAGCTCCGCTTTGCGTGGCCAGGAATGGCTAGAGGGAAAATCTGGCCTGGAGACTTGGATCCTGTTACTTTGGGAATCTGGCAGGGCAATAGTGGGCTGGGTGGGTTCCCTACCTATGAAAATTCTAGCGGACGAAGTCACAGTTTCTTTGTCCACCCACACCCCTATACGCATTTTATTATAAGGAGCATATTTCGGCTCCTGGATTTCCGTGGTCTCTTTCTCTCCCCAAAAGCTAGGAGCTCTAAATGCTGGAAATCAAAGCCCCTCCTTGATCCATTTAATTCCTTGATCCTAAAAATGAAACCAGGCTGCCAACTAATAAAGATCAGGCGATGAATCTGGTAGTTTTCACCACATCGTTTCAATCTCACTAAAGTTTTGTTGCTTAATTATTATTTTAAACATTGATTTTTAACACAAAGAGTACATGAGAACATAATCCTTTTATTGCATCCCTTGGAACCCTAAACCTAGGTTCATTGTCGTTGTTATGGTTTTTGCTTTGTATAATGTACAAGAAAGTGAATACAAACCAGTCAAATGAAAAAGCCACATCAGAAGCACAAGGAACCAGAGGTGTTGGGCACAAAAGGCATTGAGTAGAAAGAAACCTGAGTTATTGAGCAGTTGTGATATAACAGGTGCTGGGCCAGGCTCAGTCCCCATATTATCTCACTGAATACCCCCATCGAGTTAAGTGTTATTATAACCACTCTACAGACAGAAGCTAGCACAATTAATGGAAAGTTTGGCAAAAATAATTTTTGCACATTACCTGGGCCACAGGACCTAAACTGGGAAGCCTGAGGCATTGAGCTAAGGTCCCCAGGAGTAAATGGTTTTAAACAGGTAGGTCTCATTCCCAAGCATGTGCCTTTTTGGGAGTAGGAGACAGCAAGCAAAGTGAAGAAAAAAAGATTCTCAGATTAATGAAGTTTCCAGGCAAAACAACTTCAGTGCGCTTTCTTTTCTCTCTCTAAAATCAAAGAGGTCCCTTGCCCAAATTAACTGATTATCTTGCATCTTACAGGCTTCTCCCCTCACCTCTGCATGCATCCTGGACAGCTTTTAGGTTCATAAATAACATCTGACACCCTAGACAAGGTCACACCCTAAACCCTGTCACCACACAGAAGTGCTCCACTCCCTGCTGTCCTGTTCTAAAATCCATCTGGTGACCACACTCCCTAGCTTTTTACCTCTCCCTTTCTCAGTTCCAACCAAATATTCTCCAGCCACCAGCAACCCCTCTCTGCCTCTCTCCCAGGTATCTAAGCCCTTTTATGCCCTCTTAAGTTCCTTCTCTACCTCCCCTGGTTACTCGTGAGTTCTGAGTACTCATTTATTCCCAACACATTCCCAGGAACAGCTACAATTCATATACACTCATACATATGGTGCCTCATTGCCCCAATATGGCAATCTCCGTCTCTCAACAATCTCACCATCTTCTTTCTTGCACCCATACACTCAGGCAAGAGTGTACCTAGGGAAAACGGTGTCACCTGAAATCTTGGGGACATTACCAATCAATGGTGTCTAACTTTAGCTGGATCCTCAATTGTTCTCAAAAACACTGTTCCGCCCTAGTTGGTTTGACTCAGTGGATAGCATGTTGGCCTGCAGACTGATGGGTCTCAGGTTTGATTCCAGTCAAGGGCTCATGCCTAGGGTGCAGGCTCAATCTCCAGTAGGGGGCGTGCAGAAGGCAGCCATCAGTGATTCTCATTATTGATGTCTATCTCTCACTCTCCCTTCCTCTCTGAAATCAATAAAAATATATTTTTAAAAAACAAAACATTGTTCCATGTCCCTAACCAGCCCCTCTCCACAGAGGCGTCCAAAGTAGACGTCAGATGTCCATAAATACTCCTCAACCAGATACAAAACTTTTGTATATGTCATATGGGCATTTTTCTGGGGAAAAGATCCGTAACTTTCATCAGATTCCCAATGTGGTCAGTGACACCAAAAATTTAAGAACTTCCCTGGAATATGTTAGATGTGCAAAAACATAATGAGCTAAGTAATTATTGTTTGCCAGCTGTTTATGAAATCAGTCGCAAGAAGGCACGCAAGGCTGGTGAGCTCTATGATCGCTTGCATACCTTGATAGAAGAAGGAAAACTCCAGACTGAGGCCAACAGGTTTGTATAAATGAAGGGTGAACTGATATGAAGGAACTAAATTGAATAGGTTTTGCCTATGGCATCAATTCTCAAGCCCTAAAGGAGCACATCTAGCCACTTCAATTACAGACTAAAAGGTTAAAGGATTCCTGTACAGTCATCCATTCCCTGAACACAAACGCTCCCAGAGGGATGGGCGACCTCCCTCAATCACTGCCATCTGTCTGCACACCATTTGCCCCAACCCAGCTAGAAAAACCCACAAAACGACACCTCAGTGGCCGTGTGGCCTGCTCACCAGGAGATCTGGATCCCGTTCCACCTCTGTTGCCATAGAGCAAGTCAGTTCTTGACTTTAAAATAACTGTATCCTGGATGGCTCTGAAAATCTGTCCTGATCATAAAACTCAGCTAACCTACAGTTTTTAAAGAGGTTTATGTGGTTTGTTTGTTTAGCAAGCTGAAAGGAGAGAGACTGGTGTATTTCTGTCCATATGTCACCAAGGATTTTGATTCCAAGTACATTTTTCACTCATCACCATGGTTCACAGGATGTGTAGCTCTGACTTGACTCTCACCGTTGCTTGCCTGTTAACAATCCCTGGCATCTCAGCCTGGCCTATCACAGGAGTTCAAAACACTTGTAGGCTCACCAAGGAAACCAGGGACCATGTCTTTACAGAGGCTCGCCAGTCCACTTACCTGCCAGAAGCACCAAGGTGGGGCCTCCACTCTCATAAACCCCTGAGCATTGGAACAGACACTGGAGTTACCTTGTTTTCACTCAGGTACTCCCACTCCACTCCCAAGGACAACTCAATAGCTGGGCCTGGGAATGTTCTTCTGAAATGGAGATGAACCTTGCTCCCATAAGCACAAGCCTCTACTTTACTTATGCATGCAACTTTTCTTAATTTAATAAAAATTCACCACAACCAAAAATGGTCTGTCACTGAGTCTAAGTGGAAAAAACAAAAGAGAAAGGTGGGAAGGGGAGCGTGGAAGGTGACTTTTCACTGCCTGTTCGTTGCCTACTATTACTATGAATAAAAGCTCAGTGCTTGCTGTGACTTTGGGGAGAGCGTGTGGAGGAGAGGCCAACAGACTGGGCACTGCCTGCCATGGGCACACAGACAGTGTGATGCTGATGCTGCTCGGGAAGTTCTCGCCTGAGTGGATGGGGCACCTGGGAAAGAAAGCAGATGACCAGGGGCTAGAACCATCCGGAAGAGTAAGAGTGATGAAGGCCCGCTACCTGCAATGCCTTGGCCACACTCCCTGACCCCACTCAGCTGCCTTGCCAGCTCTAGTCCTGCAGGGCCAGTCCTGCTCCAGTCAACAAGAGGAGGTCTGGGTGCTCAGGGTCCAAGTTGGAGGCATTTGTTAAACCATTGATCCCCATCCTCTTTTTCAAGGACTAGATCTTTGCTTCTGAGTGTTTTAAAATATATTTTTATTGATTTCAGAGAGGGAGAGAGAGATAGAAACATCAATGATGAGAGAGAATCAATCATTGACCAGCTGCCTCCTGCACACCCCCTGCTGGAGATGGAGCCCACAGCCTGGGCCCATGTCCTGACCAGGCATCGAACCATGACCTCCTGGTTCAAAGGTCGACACTCAACCACTGAGCCACGCCGGCCTGGGTGTTTTAGACACCACTTCCTTTGTCCACAGTTTAATACCCAATAACCTATGCAGCAGAGCCATAGGAAATGTGTATTCAGATACCCCACAATGCCTTTCTCTTTAAATATTTGCTGTTCGATAAGGAACAACACCCTCTCTATAATGGGTGGCGGCTTGGTCTCATGACTAGCTCTGCTGTGTGATTTCATGACGCTTTGAAAATACTGCCTCCTACATTGTTTTGCTGGATATAACAATTTTCACTTGGAGAAAATTCCCAGGAAAGCATCATTTTTGATCATTTACATGGAACAGCCCCAAACATTCTGCAAGCACATTGAAAAAGAATTAAGTCTCCTGTATTCTCACAGTGCAAGTGGAATTTCTGGGATGAACAGAAGTTTATGGGATTTTGTCATGGACATCCTTTTGTTAATCCTCATCTGAGGATATTTTTCCCCCCTTGATTTTTAGAGAGAGTGAAAGGGAGAGAGGGAGGGGGGCAGAGAGAGATAGAGAGAAACATGGATGTGAGAGAGATAGGTAGGTGTGAACATGTGAGTAAACTCAACAGAATGTGAGCTGAAGTGGTGTAGCCACACTGAGCCAGAGACTTTCAGACTACTGTGGGCCTTCTTTACCCCTTTTCTGTGTGCTAGAACCCAAAGGTGGCCAACCAGCCTTGACCATGAAGGTGATGATGAGCCCAGAAGGACAGGAATAACCTCAAGACAAAAGGGCCCTGGGGCCCTGAAACACCACATGGAGCAAAACAACCTTGCTGGAAACACCTCCCTCTGTGGTTAAGAAAATAATGAAGTTCTTGTACTCTAGGCCACTGAATTGGGGGGTTCTGTTTGTTACAGTCACTTAGGCCTTCCCTAATGAGTATATTACCAATCTTTTAATGTCTAAATACCAACTGTGTTATTATCAATATGATTTTTATTGAAACAAACTCACTTCTCTTTTCAATTAGCTACATTTTAGACCAGGGGTCCTCAAACTTTTTAAACAGGGGGCCAGTTCACTGTCCCTCAGACCGTTGGAGGGCCGGACTATAGTTTAAAAAAAAACTATAAACAAATTCCTATGCACACTGCACATATCTTATTTTGAAGTAAAAAAACAAAACGGGAACAAATACAATATTTGTATTTGCATGTGGCCCGCGGGCCGTAGTTTGAGGACCCCTGTTTTAGACAATAATATTCACAAAGTAATATTTTATCAGGTGCTTACTATGTGTCGTGCTTTTGTCATGCACATTGTAACTTATTTAATGTTTTACACACATTAACTCATAGGAATAGGGCTCATATGAACCCTATAAGGCAGGCACTATTACTAGCATGCCCATTTAACAAATGAGGAAACTGAGGCACAGAGTCATTTAGTAACTCGTGAGGTTCCACAGCTGGTAAGTGAGAGCCAGGAAGGCAGGGGCAGAGCTCACCCAATGTCACAGTCCGTCCCAGACTGCTCTATTACTACCCTGTATTTTCAGAATATCATTACAAAATTTGCAAGTGACAGTTTTTCTTATTGATCTTTTTGCCTAGAGGGCAAGTAGGTTAAAGGTATCTCAAAGACAAAAGGAAAAAGAACCAGAACAAGGAATGAAAATCAAGAATGATATAACCAAATCCAAGCATTGTGAGGATTTGGGGAAATGTATCTGTATAATGGCATCGAGGCAATCAATAAGCACATCCTCACTCATCTATATATATAAAACCCGAATATGCAAATAGACCGAACAGCAGAACAACCAAACAACCAGTCACTATGACATGTGCTGACCATCAGGGGGTGTGCGTGGAACATGGCCAGCGGCAGCAGGTGGCAGAACGTGGAACATGGCAGGGGCGGCAGCCACGGCGGGATGGTGGAGCAGATGAGCAGGGGCACCAGACCGAGGTGGGGCCAGACCAAGGCAGCCCCACTGGCACCCACTACCAGCACTGGAGCCACCACTCACCCCACTGCCAGCACCCAGTGCTGGCCTAGATCACTCAGTGCCATCAGCAGGTGTGAGCAGTGGCTGCCGGCCCAATCGTCCCTCAGGGCTTCTCCACCTCACCCTGCTCCTGAGGGGCGATCGGGGCCAGCAGCCACCTCTTGCACCCCCTGCTGGCAACGACCCCTCTCACACCCACAGCTGGCACTGGAGCCACCGCTTGCACCCACTGCCGGTGCCCAGCACCGGTCCCAATCACTCGGCATCATCAGTGGGAGCGAATGGTGGCTGCCGGCCCCGATTGCCCCTGAGGGCTTCCCCTGGTCCAGAGGGGCGATTGGGGCAGCAGTCACTGCTCACACCCACTGACAGCGCCAGTTTGCTCACACCTACTGCTGGTGCTGGCCCCAATGGCTCTGCGCCATCAGCAGGTGCAAGCAGAGCAGGCGCCGTCAGCACATGGGAGCAGCGGCAGTGGGAGCAGGGCTGCCCGTAGACAGGGGGCCAGGGGCCACGGCGGAAGGGCCAGGAGGGGTCACAGAGGATGGGCCAAGATCTGCCCCTGTGCCCACTGCAGCTTTGCAGCTCACAGTTCCTTTCAAGGTACACAAATTCATGCACTGGGCCTTCAGTTCAAAAATAAGATGAATCAACATCTCATACCAAAGTGCTATTTTTTTCCCCAGAAGGTGGTCTATGCTTCCTTAGGATGAAGGAAATCAGGTTGCCCATCCTCTTCATCCCAGAACTGAGACACTCAGAGCAGCTTTCCTCCTTTACTCATTGTTCTGTTATTTTCAACCTGACATGGATTTAGAGAAATCCACAGAGGATGCTGTATCCATCAAGGTTTGTTGAATGTGAGGTTGAGAATCAGGGATTTCTCACCAAACTGGTCCTTGGCAGCTCTCTTTGTGTGTGTACCAGTGTGTGTGTACAAGTATGTATATGTGTGTGTGTGCAAAATCTTCCCTAATTGCCTAGATCACGTGAGTTAACCCTGTCTGTATTCCCATAGCTTTGTGAATGCTCACCTTAAGGATCATATCACATCAAAATTGTTCAAATTTCTGTCACCAATGGACTGCGAGCAACTTAAAGTCAAAACCTGTCTGTCTCTTCCACATGCTGCATGCAGAAGCTCCACAATGAACATTGGCTGAATAAGTGAGGGAGTTAATGAACTGAAAAAAAATAAATGAGCAAGCAGCCTCTGGTCTGAGTGAGTCATGAGAGTCACCCACAGTAGCCCTTGTTTATGTTCTTCAGCCTGAAATATGGAATATTTCCATTGCATTTGATTTGTGTTTGCTGTGGTATATATGGGCTTTTATTCCTGTAAGAAGGAATAAAGGAGATATTTGAATCTGATAGGAGCTGAAAGCCTATTTGTGTCCAATACACAGGAGATTTCTTTATTGGTATCTATAAAGCCAACATCAAAACATCTGCCCTGTGCCTTCCAGACCCACAGTAGCGTCCCAAAGCTCAGAATATTCATGTCTCAATGCAGACCCAGAAGAGCATGTTAGCTAACACTGTCTGAGTTCAGGACCCCTGACTCCCCACTGTCATCTAGCACTTACAAGGAACTTGTTTTTATTGTTACCATGATAGATGTGATTTCATGTAGAATGAACTAGCCACTGTCTGTCTTTCAGTATTCACCAGCCAGACCACGGTGTTAGCTTCAGGAAGACAGCTGTGTGCAAACTACTGAGGGTGGGGGAGGTAAAGAGAGGGGGGGAGGATTCCTTTTGAGGGAAATTTTCTTCCACAAGGAAAACCAAACATTTCTGATTTTGTACAACTGACTTGGTCATTCGTACATCTTCTTTCATGAAGTATTGGTTTAAATTTCTTTTCTATTTTAATGGGTTATTATTTCATTGCTTTACATATTCTAGACACAGTCCCTCTTCTATGTAATTGGCAGTAAGGAGGTGGTCTGTGTTACACACCTTAATCTAGTTACCAGAATTCAGTTACCAGCTGAATCCTAGTTACCAGCACCTCCTTGTCCACAGCAGTTATGTGAAGTAGCCTGGCCTTCAATCTATGGCTGATAGCTGCTGCATTTAGTTGGTGCTCTGTGCTTAGTTTCTGGGGGAACAACCTTCTTTTTTCCTGGCTTTGTTTCTGGCCTACAACCTTCTTCTCTTTCTCTTAAATCTGACTTCTGAACATAGCAGAAAGGAAGGAGAAAGGGAAGGGTGGGAATACAGAAAAGGACATTCAGAAAAGCATGAGCTACCTACAACTCCCATCAGGACCCAGGTAAGGCTATTACAGTCACTCAGGGAACAAATTAAATATCCTTTGACCTGGTCCACTTTTCTGCCTTATGAGTTCTACCGAGTCCAGAAAATTGAATGTGCACCCCGTTACCCCACTGGCTTGAAGGAAAGGAGACCGTAACTCATTCTTCCATAACGATCCCCCCAGGCCTCTTCCACCTCCCCTTACTCAAACAATGTGTGCAACAATTGAAGTAGGAAGCAGAAATTTAAAGATTCTATAGGTTGTGGGTCAGCTCTCAGGTTGAGTTATGCTTATCAAGGAAACAGCCTTGGTGACAAATAAATTAGGATTTCCAACCAGGAGTAGCAGCAGAAGGAGTGTTTTTCCTCTTCCTAGCATCTGGCCAAGCCTCATGGCACTCAACAGAGCTCTAAAGAAGGCTGGGGTATGGAAATACCCACCTCCAAGATGAACATATTTGGAGACCTCAGGTTTATTCAAATTAAATTAATTCCCTGGATCAAATTCGAAAGGGAAGGGGAACGGAGTGGGAATGTGGAGACTTTAAGATGACTGCGGGCCACAAAGGGAGAGAGTATGGATGGGGCGTTTTTTTAAATTGCATTTTGCTGGCCATTTTCAGGTATATGTTCCAGCACTGTCCCCAGGTGCCAAATGGAGAAAATGGGAAGGGTGGGTCAGGAGGTCTTGATGGTATTGTCCAGGGAAGTGGGAAGGCCGTGTCTAGTCAAGGTCATTGTTATCACTCATTCATAGCTTCCTGGTTTCAACTCATTTAAGTCCGAGGAGCTCAGTTTGTCTGCCGCAGGACTCTGCCCATCCCTCCCTACAAACACCACTGCTCCTCTTGCAAAATGTTCCTGCGCTGCCAAGCTCAGGAGTCAGGGAGAGGAAGTCAAAGATAAGACAGTGCACTGGAGAATAAATCTGTAGAATTCTCAGGGCTGGTCACGCATCCCCCCACTCCCGCCCCCAGAGTCCTTGGCCTCATCTACAATTCTGCAGATAAGCACAGCTAACTTCCATTGTTTCCTGATATGCTGCAGAAACCCTCAGGAGAAGGCTGATCATTTTACAGACCAGGAAGCTGAGGCTCAGAGCAGTTGCATGCTTTGCCCCAGATCACCGGGGAAGTGCAAGAATCTGGGCCTGAACACAGGTCTCAAGTTCAGAGGCTAAGAAATTGATCACTTGCTTGCTTGCTGCTTGATTGACTGAGTGAATAAAGAGGATCTGTTTCATTCCAGAAATAAACTAACAAAAAAGCAAACGACTGGAAGAACCTTCTTCACAAGTTTGTGGCATAAAACAGACAAGAAGGAACAAGGTGGAGATCGAGACATCTAGGAGCAAGCAGTTAACCTAATTCTTGTTCCCTAATTTCAGAAATTCCTCAAGTGTCTGTGCTTCAAATTGAATAATTTCCCAATTTCCTCCACAAGGTAATTTTTAAACTACTGATTTTTATAGGCTTGAGCATGTGAAAAGCCGACCACTGTATGTCTTTTTAATTAGATCCTTCACATGATAATTAAAGTCTCTCTTTGCATCATAGTTATTCTTAAACTCTGCAGTAATGTTCCTCTGGCTGGAAGTAAGCTGACCATCTGGAAGCAATAAAATATCTTAACCTTAAAATGCAAACTATCAGTTACAGATACCACAAATTAGACCTACTCGTCATTACTTTAATGGGTAAATGCCAGGGCCCCATCCTTCATTCCGTCTAAAAGAAAACTGCACAATCTCACAGTTGAGACAGGGATTTTACAAGTCAAATAGTCCTTCTCCCTTTGATTTTTTGAAGTAAATCCTGAGTAAGCCTCTTCTCAAATGGCCCTGAGGCATACTCCTCTCCAGAAGAAAATTCCACGGCTGTTTTTAGAAACTTCTTCCAAAGTTTATTTGTTGTTTAGGGCTGAGGACCAATACTGGCCTTGAACGTGAAAGGGAGGTGATGAATGTTAGCTAGAAGCTTGGGAAGGGCTGGCATACAGAGAGAGGGAAGTAAGCAGGGACCAGCAAGAGATAAAAGAGAGGCTCAGGGGTCCAGGTAAAGGTGGTGGAGGTAGCAAAATAATGGCTGTGATCACGTATCCCCAGGTGAAAGTAGGATCAATATAATTATAGACTCAGAAGCGTATTTTCCTTATGCTGATGGTGGCTATTTCCTTTATATGTCAGATGTTATGACATTGCTGTCACTTGTGGAAATAAATGAAGACCATCAAATGAGAAAAAGCAAAGGCAGTTTGTTGAGAACTTGCTGTTGCAAGGGACTCAGCACCTTTCCTTGTACGTAGCTGAGACTCAAAGGCAGGCAGAGGGTGGGAGAGGCTTAGAGTGGGAAAAGGGGAACCTTAGCTGTGTCCTGATTGGCAGCTGCTGGCCCGGAAGCGGTAGGGGGGACCAGCAGAAGGGGGCATTCCATGTGATTGGTAGGGGAGCATATTTTGCTTTCTCTGATTGGTCCGAAGTTGAAGCAGGAACAAAAATTAGGGAAGCTGTCAGTTATTAATCAAGTCCTGGTCATTCTGGGTGAATTGTTGCTGTTTGTTATTGTTTGGTTTCCTGGACCAGTTACCAAAAGTTAGTTGTCTGACTTCCTACACGTCTGATTAAGATAGCAGTTCTTGGGCTGGTTACTATAGCTAATGGGTTGGTTTCCTATGCTGGTTACTATAGATTGGGGGTTGTAGTTCTATTTTTATATAAGGACTGGCCATTGTTTGTTTGTATACTTGCACTATTATTGGTGTCATATGCAGTGAAATTATTCAAATACCATTTATAAGACAATGCAGTATATTGATTAAGAATGTGGATTTTGAGGCCTGACTACATGGTTCAAAGTCCAAGTCTACCACTGGCTGTGTGATCTTGTGCTAATAGATCAACCTCTCTGATCCTCAGTTTTATTGCCTGAACAATAGAGGTAAAAATAATACCTTCCTTATAGACTTATTTTGAAGATTAAATGGGTTAATGTACATGGAGCACTTAGGCAGAAGAACTAGAGGCCCTATGCACAAAAATTCATGCAAGAGTAGACCTTCCTGCCGGCACCAGCTTCCAGCACCAGCTTCCCTCTGGCCCCGGCATCGTCAGGAAGGACTTCCGGAAGACATCTGGTCTAATTAGCATATTACCCTTACATTATTATAGATATAAGAAAACTAAAAAACAACAGCAACATGCAACATCCTTTGAAGTCCAAGCTTTACCAGTTTGCTACTCCAAGGAATTTCCTATCACCGACCCCATTTCTGGGAATATATCCTCAGAATCCCAAAACACCAAGCAGAAAGAATACCTGCACCCCTATATTCATAGCAGCGTTATTTACAATAGCCAAGATCTGGAAACAGCCCAAGTGACATCAGTAGATGTGTGGATAAAAAAGCTGTGATACATTTACACAATGGAATACTATCTGCCTGTAAAAAAGAAGGATCTCTTACCCTTTGCAGCAGCATGGAGGGACCTGGAGACTATTATGCTAAACGAAATCAGCCAGTCAGAGAAAGATAAGTATCACATGATCTCACTTATATGTGAGATCTAATATACAAAATATACTGATGAACAAAATGTGTCCAGAAACATGGATGCATAAAACAGATCGACAGATCTCAGAGTGGAGGGGGTGGGGAGCAGGAAGAAATTAACCGAAGAACTTGTATGCAAATATGCATAGCCCACGGGCACAGACAATAGTGTGGTGAGGGCCTGGGGTGGAGTGGGGGCTGGGTGGAGGATAGCAACGAAGGGAGGACATCTGTAATACTGTCAATAATTCAAAAATAAAAAATGTAAAGAAACCATTAAGTACGCGGAAAGATTCTATATCAAACGCTTAAAATCGAACACAAGTAGCTTCTCAAAAAGCTAGTAATGCATAAAAATCTATATCCTTCCTACAATGAATTGCATTAGCAATACCTCAGTCGGCAGTTCTTCTAAAGCTAACAATGAGCGGCACTTGCGTTTCCATTCTTAGAAAGCCTTTGGGGAGGAGCAAAGCCAGGAGTGGTTTCTTAACCCTTTTTAAAAATGGTGAACTATAACACACCTTCAGAAATGTTTCCAAATAAAAAATGGACACACACAGGGACTCCCACAAAGCAGTCACCTGTGTCACCAACACTCTAGTCAAGAAATAGAACTTCAGCACCCAGAGGCGCTGTTGGCACCCCTCACATTTCCATCCGCCCCCACCCCTGATGGTGTGGAAGATAAACAAGGTCTGACACTAGTGAGAGCGCTAAGGGCAGATGTTAATGGGGAGCGTACTATTGCAGTGGGTAAGCAGGTCCAACTTGAACTGAACTTCGATTTGTGCAGAGATGACTGGGGGTTTTAAAAGAAGGATGAGGGAGTAAGGAGAAGGGAGAGCACAGGCTCAGAAGAGTCAGGAAAGTGAAGAATGACGAAGGGTTGGTTAGTGTACGGGTTGATTAGGCCAGCTGTGTCCGTCAGCTGGCAATGGCCGAAGTTAGGCTTCCATCCTCCCACAGAGGCAGGGAGACGGAGGCCCCAGCCTTCCTGATGAGTTCATTGTCAAGGCCTGGCTTTCAGGTCCTTGGGAAAGGCACTCCTGAGATACATATGCATCTCAGAGGGAGAGAGGGAAGATTCACCCTCGCAAGGCCTTTTTAATAAGTGCTCTGAGAAAGACTGGGGTTGGCATCTATCTTCCAGGGTTGAGTGGAAGAAACAGTAAATTGTTTTGACCTTGCGCTTTCTCAGGCAGACACTTTAAGGGAGCCCAGGGCCACTCTAGGAATGCAGCCCTGAGCTGCTAGAAACTATGTTACTATTTGCTTAAGACTTTTAATGTGAGGGACGGGAGCTGAGAGTCTGTGCTTTCAAAAGTCAACCTTGAGGTTTAAGAAGAAGTTCAGGTGAGCCTGGCTAGGGTTTGGTCCAGGAGAGGATCTTTGTCAATGGTGAGCACTTCCTTGCAGTTTCTTACCGTTTTACCACCTAACCACAAGTCCCTAACCACGTTATTTCTGTTTTTCCTAGCTGGTTGACCTCACACATTGTGCATTCTTTGTGCCTGGCATCTTTCAATACTAGGTCTGTGAGGTCCATTTGAGTGGTGTGTGTAGAGTCGGTTTGTTCATTTCTGCTGCTGTTGAGTATTCCGCTCAATAAATGTACCACCATTGATTTGTCTGTGGACTTGAGTTGTCTCATTTTTTTAGGGCTAATACAGATAATGCTGCTACGAATATCCCTTAGTGCATGTGTTCATATTTCTTTTAGGTATAAACCTAAAAGTAGAGGAATAACTATGCCATAGGGTAGGTCTATGTTTAACTTTAGTTCAAACAAATAGTGTTGCAAAAGCTTCAACTCCCATCAACAATAGATAAGAGCTCTAATTGCTCCGTGTCTTTGTCATTTGAATGGTCAGTGTTTGTGTGCTCCTTATTCAGGTGGGTGTATAGTGTTACTGAATAGTGGTTTTAATTTGCATTTCCCTGATGATTAACTCAGTTAACAACTTTTCAAATGCTTATTGGCCATTGTATATTTTATTTTGTCAAGTAATTATCTATATGTTACATCTATATTTCTGTTGATTGTTTTCTTATTGATTTATAAGAATGTTTAATATAGTTTTACAATAAATTCTTTATTGGTGATCTATATTGTATGAGAAATGCCTTCAAGGACATTCTAATTCATGCCTTTCAGCACGTAACACTTTAAAAAAATAAACTTTGACAAAAAAATCACCATTAACAGGATGAAAAGCCAATTAACAGAGTAGAAGATGTATAATATATTTATTATATTTGCAATAAATATAACCAACAAAAGGGTTTGTGAAAAAACATATAAATAACTTCTGCAAATTAATAAGAAAAAAACAGAAAATAAAAATGGGCAAGAGACTTGAATAAGCACATCCAAACAGCATATTTAAACATCCACTAATCAAATTAAAAGGTATTAAATGTCATTAACAATTATGAAAATGCAAATTAAAAACAAAGTTGCACCACTGGGCACCCACCAGATCGACTAAAATCTGTAAGTCTGAGGATAACAAGTTTATTGCCAAAGAAGTGCAGCAGGTGAATTCTCTTCTTCTACTCAGAATTGTCTTATTTGAGTTTCAGACGTTCAGCAAATCCAATTATGGCTCAGTAAATCCGTCTGAGCTTCTTCAGAATTGTCTTCAGTGTAAGTTGTTAAAGCCACTTTGGGGAATGTTTATTTTTTCTCTATTCAATGTAAAGATACACAGAGCCAATGACCAAAAAATTCCCTCCTAAAAATTCTACCCAATATATATGCATCCTTACCTATGCAGAAGGGCATGAATCAGAATGTTCTTGAAGGCATTTCTCATAAAATATAGTGATTTTCAGCCAGTGTGCTGCAAGAATTTTTAAAACATGCAATACCTGACTAGTCCAAGGTACTGACCTCTTTACTCTTAGATTGTGGGGAAAAAATTTACAACAGCCAACACAATAGCTGTCTGGTATGAATGAATCAAAATTACACCTATTTTTTTCATCCGATCGGCAAAAATATATTTTATGTTGTGCCACAGAATTTTAGTCATTAGTTTAGATGCACCATGAGATGAAAAAGGTTGAAAATCGTTGCTCTAGGGCAGGGGTGGGCAAACTTTTTGACTCGAGGGCCACAATGGGTTCTTAAACTGGACTCAGAAGAAGGAGCTGCGGCCGTGTTTCCCGACGTTGCCATGTTAACACTGCTGCTGGTGAAGGAGCGGAGGGGAGAGCAAGAGAACCCTCTGCTCTTCTGGCTCCGCAGGCCGGATAGAACAGCCAAACGGGCCGGATCCGGCCTGCGGGCCGTAGTTTGCCCAGGGCTGCTCTAGGGTCATAAAATATTCTCTTGTATTATTTTCTAAAAGCTTGGTTGTTTTGCCTCTCACATTTAGTTCTCCAATCAACCTGGAATTGAATTTTATGTCTGAAGTGATGCCTCACTTTTCTCTTATTTATGGTTATATGACCCATTCTAGGTGTCCCAGTGTGGATGTCCCTCCTGCACCCCCACCTGGGCTCTGACACTGCCCTGGGCCCTCATGGCTGCCACCATAAACTTCTGTTGCTCTGTCCCACCTAAAGGCCTCAGGATTGAATTGTTTAGGAAGGCAAGAGAAGGGAAAGCAAGAAAAGAGTGGGGAAGAAAAGTGAAAGGAAAGGAAAGGAAAGGAAAGGAAAGGAAAGGAAAGGAAAGGAAAGGAAAGGAAAGGAAAGGAAAGGAAAGGAAAAGAGAAATGAAAAACAGAGTCTTACATGTAAAAAAAGGGCGGGGGGGGGGGGACATATCTAATACTTTCAACAATAAAGATTTAAAATAAATGAATAGTCTTCTTAGTATTCTTCCAATATGGGTTTAATATGACCTTTGAAAAATAATATGGTAACTACATTATACTATTTAAACTAATTCCAACCATAGGAAATTGTTAGTTTTTTTTAATATAACCATGAATTAGACTTAGAGATAAAAGCAGGGAAACATGCCGAAACCGGTTTGGCTCAGTGGATAGAGCATCGGCCTACGGACTGAAGGGTCCCAGGTTCGATTCCGGTCAAGGGCATGTACCTTGGTTGCAGGCACATCCCCAGTAGGGGGTGTGCAGGAGGCAGCATATCGATATTTCTCTCTCATCGATGTTTCTAACTCTCTATCCCTCTCCTTTCTTCTCTGTAAAAAATCAATAAAATATATTAAAAAAAAAAGCAGGGAAACATGACAATAGTAAACAAATAAACAAGATGGCTTTTCAACAGTGGCCATTCACTATTTTGCTTTTAGGAACCAGAAGGGAATTGTGTTCTTTGAGTTTCAGACGATGAGTAAATTCAATCATGGCTCAGTAAATCCATCTGAGCTTCTTCAGAATTATCTTGTGGTGCTAAAGTAAGTGATTCTAAAGAATCATAGATCGTTTCTGGTTTGATATAGCCAACAATGATGTCACATGGAAAATTACTTTGATGTGATGATAACCTCCAAGTGTACTGCCTGGCAGGATCTTCCAGAGCTCACAGAACAGAAAGGCTCAGAGACCAAAATAAGCTGCTTAAAGCACAGAGAAAAGCCAGAAAAAAGAGCCAGAGATGGAGTAGACATATAATTTCCCAATCTCTCTCTCTCTCCTCTCTCTCCTCTCTCTCTCTCTCTCTCTCTCTCTCTCTCTCTCTCTCTCTCTCTCTCTCTCCCTCACTTCCTCCTTCCCTCTATTCCCCTTTCCCTGCCTCCTGCATCAGCCTTCCTGCTGGATGATGGGGTTACAATCACCAGAGTTGAGTTTGTGCAAGGAATCAAGAGGACAGGACTGGCTGGCGTCAATAAAGCACATTTGCTCTTTGAGAGGATTAGGGACAACTATGCCTGCCTACAGCTGAGGCACCAATTACATTCATGAACACCTGTGAATTTTATCTGCATTTCTCAGGCAGAGTAGATGTGGGCCAGAACAGGGATGGGGGTTGGGCGGTACCAATGTGTAGCCGATTTGGGGATAACATAGCTGCCATGCTAGTGGGGGCATCATCTGTACCTGAAGAAAGTATTTCCATCCCTTTCTGTCCAGAAGTAATGTTCTTAGGTGTTCCATCTCTTTCATCAAGGAAAATAACTTTACCACTTACTTATTAGCTAATCTTAACATGCCTTAGGAATTCTGGATATACCTCACAAGCTAATAGATTACTCATTATATGTTCTTAACGTATCATTTTCATCCATCCCATTTGTTTTTCTTACCTCTGGAGAAGAATTATTCTCTAATAGTGGGAAAAAGGTGGCCACAGTGAGGATTTCCTCCATAAAACCTTCTTCACACATTATGAATAATGGTTTTCCATGAATTTTTTTGTACTGTTATAGTGTGAGTTCCTGCCTAGGCTTACTACCATCTATAGGCAACTCCATTATCAATATCAGCCCAATCAAGGCATCTTCATATTCTCCCAGTAAATCCATGGGTTGGAAGACTCCCTCCTGCTCTTCTGGAAGGTTAACTGTAGAGAAGCCCATCTGGTTAGAGCCATAGCCCATGCCCTGCTCCATCTGAGTGAGGCAGAGCACAGGCTGCACCTCAGGGGCACAGGCAGCAGCCCCGTCCATGCTCCCAGCAAGGCTCCCCTGGAGGCAGAGCATTGGATCCCCCAACCACCTGGGACACAGGCAACTCATGAAGCTGAGCGCACACACTGTGCAGGTGGCTGAGACCTCACCACTGACCCAATAGAGGCTGGTGAGACATTGGTCCCATCACTTTTGTTGACCGTTTTCATTGGTCAATTCTGAAAGTCCAACCAACTTTGCATTCTTGGAATAACACAATCTACTGGTGATATAGTATCCCTCTTTATACCTTTTGTTTTGTTATTGTTCTGGGTAGGGTTTGTGTGTCTGCAGTCATGAGTAAAATGGGCCTGTCATTTTCTTTTACTACAATATCTTAGCAAAAAAATTTAAAATATTTTTACTGATTTCAGTGAGAAAGCAAAAGGAAGAGCGAGATAGAAACATCAATGATGAGAGAGAATAATGGATCGGCTGTGTCCTGCACGCCCCCCACTGGGGATTGAGCCTGCAACCCAGGCATGCGACCTTGACCAGAATCGAATCCGGGACCCTTCAGCCTATACAGCCTGATGCTCTATCCACTGGTCAAAACAAGCGAGGGCCCTTAACAAAATTTTTAATAGTTTAATTGACATTTAATTTACATACTATGAGATTTGCCCAGTGTAAGTGTGCAGTCATGTGATTTTTAGAAGTGTATACTGTTGTGAAACCATCATCATAATATAGTTAGAGAACATTTACATTACCCACAAAAGTCCCCTTGTGCTCATTTGCAGTCACTTTTTATTCCCACCCCTAGTCCTAGATCTGCTTCCTGTGTCTAGAGAGATTTGACTTGTCTAGGATTTTTATATGTAGTTTTCTAATGCATGTAGGTTCTTGTGTCTTGCTTTTTTCCTTCACATTTCCATACATTTTTGAGGTTCAATTATGTTGTGACATGTATAGTTTATTTCTTTTTATTACTGAATATCATTTTATTGTATGCAAACACTACATTTTGTTTATTCACCAATTGATAGTTGGGTTGTTTCCAGTGTGGTGCTATTATGAATAATGCTGCTGTGAACATTCACATACATACAGGGTGGGGCAAAATCATTTTACAGTTGTGTGTGTGAAACACAGAGTTTATTCTGGTATCATTATTTATTAATTATATATTTTTATTTTTTTTACTGCTTAAAGTATTACAAAGGGTATTACATATGTGTCCTTTTTTTCCCCCCCCCGCCCTTGACAGTCCCCTAGCCTCCCCTATCCTCCAGTGTCTTATGTCCATTGGTTATGCTTATATGCATGCATACAAGTCCTTTGGTTGATCTCTTACCCGCCTCCCTCCTGCCCCACAATCCTCCCCGGCCTTCCCGCTGCCGTTTGACAATCTGTTTGAGGCAGCTCTGCCTCTGTATCTATTATTGTTCAAAAGTTTATATTAATTATATTTTTCATACCAACAACTATAAACCTACTTTTGTCCCACCCTGTATCTATCTTTATGTGGAAGTATATTTTCATTTCTCTTCATAGATCCCTAAGAGTGAGATTTTTATCTTATAAGTTTGGGTTTAACTATGTATGAAATGCCAGATTGTTTCCCAAAGTGGCTGTGCCATTTTACATTCCCACCAGCAATACATGAGGTTTCCAGTTTCTCTACATGTTCACCAGAACTTGGTAATGTCAGTCTTTTTTATTAAAGTCATCCTGGTGGGCGTGAAGTGGTATCATGTTGTGGTTTTGATTTGCATTTTGCTACAGACGAATGATGTTGAGCATCTTTCATGTGCTTCTTTTGCATTAGTGGCTATAGACAGATGATTACATGAGACAGTATTTATTTATTTATTTATTTATTTATTTATTTATTTTAAATATATTTTTTATTGATTTCAGAGAGGAAGAGAGAGGGAGAGATAGTTCATTCATTAATCTTCTTAGATGTGTTGATATATGTTTTTCATGAAATTTGAGAAGGCTTCATCCATTACAGTGGGGCCTTAACTTACGAGTGTCCCGACTAACAAGTTTTTTGAGATACCAGCTGTCTCTCCTCGGATTTTTTGCATTGAGTTGATAGAGTAATTTGAGTTAACGAGCTCCTTAACGAGCTTGGTCTCAGAGCGAATTAAACTCCTAAGTCAAGGCCCCACTGTATTTCTTCGAATATTTTTTCTGTTCCTTGGCCTCTCTTATCTGATTCTAGAAATCCATGCTGGTGTACTTGATGGTGTTCTACAGGTTTCTGAGGCACTGTTCACTTTTCTTCATTCTTCGTTTTTTTTCTGTTCTTCAGATTAGATCATTTTTATTCATCTATCTTAAAGTCCACTGATTCTTCCTTCTGTCAGTTCACATCAGACCTGCTTTTGAACCCTTCTAATAAATTTTTCATTTCAGTACCAAGCAATTCCAGAGTTTTCATGCTTTTATAATTTGTTTTATTTTATGTCTATCATTTTATTATTTTCTTGGATGAGAAATTATCATCAAACTTTTCTTTAATTCGTAAACATGATTTCCTTTTGTTCTTTGAACATATTTATAATAACTTTTTTCAAGTCTGTGCTGTTCATACTGTCAGTATAGGTAGCAAGTTATTGATATGAGAAAAATAGCTAGTTATTAATAAAAGAAAGAAAGCAAAACGGAACTAAGTAATCTGAATAAACTGGGAAGCAGAAGCAGGTAACAGAGCAGAATTTCCATCTAGTTTACTGGTAAACAGACGCATTCACATAACTCTAGGTCACTGCAGCCAGGAGACTTAATTCTCCCAATGGAACAGGACAGGAAATCTCCCCAGGGTGCTTGAAGCAAAGCCCTGTATGAAGTGTGTGTGTGTGTGGCAGGCGGGGGCAGGGGGCCGGGGGGATTCCCTCTGCTGGGCACAGGTGAAATAGGAACTAGGTGATGTAATGAAACTTTCGGGCATGCACAATGAGAGTCAGGGTGACAAAACAGCCCCAGAGGGTGTGTTAATCCCCCTTAATTCACAATAAAAATCTTACCTTCATCTTTAAACCTCTCCACAAGTGTATGTTTGGAATTTTTTTCTCACATCACCTCAAAAGAGCCTATCACATTTACCGGCAGCAATGCCAGCATTTGAACTTAACAGAGATGGTTTCTAATGAATGCTTTGTTTAACTGGATGTGGGTCACATTTTACTGTTTCTTTGCATGTCTTAACGTTTTTTGTTGCCTTTGAAAATTAAATATTTTAGTAAATATATTGTAGCAATTTTAGATTTTTATTCTCTCCTTCTGAGATCATTATTGCTCTTTTTGTTTGTTCAATGCCTTGCTTTGATTAATTCTGTAAACTCTGTCTCCCATCTCACTCCACCTCTACCCCCTTAATTCACACAATCCAGTGTGTAGCTACTAGCATGTCTGCTCAATTTTTAATGTGTTTATGTTTAAGCCTACCTTTCTAGAATTTGATCTTGAATCAGCATAGCTTAGTGGTCAGCCAATGACTGGTCAAAGGTTGAGCTTAAATACATTAAGCCAGTAAATCTTTGACTCTTTACCAACCTGTGTGTAGGTCGGGAAAAACGTTCAAAGTTCACACTGTTTAAAAGTCAGATCCAGCCTGGGCCAGTTTCCTGGGTGCACGACCTATGGAGTCACTTGGGGTCCCTACTTAAAAGGACCCCATACTTAGTTTAATATTATGTTGTTGCCATCTTGAAATGCTTTTTAACATTTTAATAAGGAGACCTGCATTTTCATTTTGCACCAGGCTCTGCAAATTATAAGCTGGAACTGGCCCTTACATGTACTTTCTACTGGGCCTTCTATTGTCTCCTCTGCAAGTAGAGGAGACGAATAGGGCCCTCTCCAGTCTCACTTGGACGCACGAACAACCTGGAGTGTGCATGCAAGCTTCCAGGTTACCAGGGATGTGCAGGAGCTTAGCCCATTGTGACTAGCTCATTCCCCGAATCTCTCTGGCCTGTGTGCCTGATCTGTTGTTTACTGCAACAATAGGCTAGAAGTAATGTTGGCCTTCTCTGATTGTTGGCTGCCAAGGTCACGATATTTTCATTAATGGCCCTGAGCATAGGTTTTTCTGCACTCAGCAACAAATCAAGTCAGCCTCCTTCCATAGCAAAACTGCTGGGTTTCTTGACTTGCCCCAGCAGAGTGGGGAGGGGAGGATGGGGAATGAGAGCAGCTCCAGGCTAAAAAACCATAGGCTCCCAATGAAGTCCAGTAGTTTTCCTCAAATAAAATGCAACTCGGGGTGTGTGTGTGTGTGTGTGTGTGTGTGTGTGTGTGTGTGCGCGCGCGCGCGCGCGCGTGCGCGCATGCGCGTGCCTCTGGCCAATTTACAGAATCCTAAAATTTTTATTTTTGACAACTATACCCAGTTTTTAGTTGTTTTGGGGGAGAGGTTTTGCTGACATATTTCATTCCACCAACCTGGAAGTCCTGTCCTTCCTCACCCCCTTCCCACTTGCTTTCAAATACTACCTTTTAAGTTCCAGGATGACATTTGGTTTTTTTATATAGATTATATTTATTTGTTTAAATTCTCTATTTTTTTCACCCATTGTTCTCTAGATTTTCTTGTAGAAAAATATATCTATAATGATTATGTTTAGGTCCTCTGCTATTTCTAAAACCTGGGTTCTCTGTAGGTTTTTTTCAGTAGGATGTTATTTTTTATTATGAGTCATATTTTCCTGTTTCCTTGCAAATCACTTAATTCCTTACTGTATGCCAGATAGTGTGTCTAAAAGAGCCGTAGAGACTGAGGCCAGTGTTATTTCCCCCAGACAGAAACATGCTCCTTTCTCTGTCAAGAAATTGAGCTCCATGGGCACTGGGTTTCAGTTTAAGTTAGTTTTGATTTTTCTTTCATTTCAAGTATATTGAGGGTGAGACTTGTCTTGTGTTCATGTCATGCCCCCCACCCTCCCTCCAGTAGTTTTCCAGAAGCAGGCAGGAACTCTTTCCCCTCTCTCTGCTTTTCTAGCCAAGCTCTAGTCTTAATCACAACCCCAGTGCTCAATAAATGTCATGTGATAGAAAACTGGCAGGTAGGAAACCCCTTCTTCCAATTCTTCATCCCAGCCCGGGAGGTCCTGAAAAATGGCAATGGCTTCTCTTTCCCTGGGAAAGAAGCTTGCTGGTCTCTGCCCACCGAGAAAAGGCTCTCTCCTCTCTGGAATTTATTCCTTGAAACTTATTTGCACCAACATCTCTCTGATCTCTGAAGATACGTGAAATGTCACTTTATTCAGTCATTATGGCAGGAGCAATCATCTGCCACGATCTATATCCTAAGAAGGGGGGGAAACTCAATGTCATCCATTTAAAAGTATTATTTTCCTTGTGTTTTGTTTAACTTGAACATCTGTTTTGGCTTTATAGTTTCAGAGCTATAGCATAAGGCATTTATGTCTTGTTTAAAGTTGTATATGTTTCAGTAGCAAATAAGTAATTTGAGTCAATGCTCGAAGTTGTGTGAAAGATGCTTTTTCCCTTCCCTTAAGGGAGATTCTTTACTTAAAATTGGAAAAATGCTATGCCACACTAAGCCTTCTCTCTGTTTACTACTCAAACCTGTCGCAAAATTTATTTCAATGCCGTTTTTTAAAAAAATTTTTATTGAATAAGTTATTACATATGTGTCCTTATCCCCATGTTACCCCCTATGCCCTCACCCCCCTGTTGTCTGTGTCCATTGGTTAGGCCTATATGCTTGCATATAAGTCCTTTGGTTGCTCTCTCCCTCTTACCCCCACCCTCCCCTACCTTCCCTCTGAGGTTTGACGGTCTGATTGATGCTTCTCTGTCTCTGGACCTGTTTTTGTTCATCAGTTTATGTTGTTCATTATATTCCATAAATGAGTGAGATCATGTGGTATTTATCTTTCTTCGACTGGCTTTTATAATAACTCTGGTGCTGGCACAATGGCAGGCTCCTACCTCTGACTGAGTGCTGAATTAGATAGCTGAAAACGAAAACCTCCCAGCTCAGACAAAGACATTTCAGGATATTTCTAGAAGGTAATTCTCGATGAATTTCTGCAATGTGTGACTCAAAGGTGTTTGAAGCAATTGGTGCCAAGAAAGAAATTCTAGGCAGCTGACAGTGTTCTCAGAGTCCGCGTGGAGCCATCCGTTAGCCCTGAGCAATTAGAGCATCATTACCCAGGGCACGGCCTGGAGGAGCTGGCGGCTGCCTGCCATCCGAGGGTATGCAGAGTGAGTGGGAGAGGGAATTTAGCTCCACGGGGCAAAGACTCACTCCTTCTGGTACATGGCAACTAACCTATAAATTCTCACTTCGTTTAACATCCTCAAGCGCTTGCCTTTTTTATTTTAAAGTTACTGTTTTTTTACATGTATGTTCACAATTTCAAGTTGACGTGTTTAATTTAGGCAGAGGTTGAGAGAAGCATGCAGAAGGCTTCTCCTAGCTAGGCCCTCTGAACACTCAACCTTTCAATAGGAGAATTTTAGATAAAAGCACGTTAGACAGGCCTAGGGGTGATGCCCCAGGACGGCCGTGGGTCCCACAGACGCGAGGAAGCTGCGCGGCAGAGCTACCTTCTCTCTGCCTCCCTCCAGATGTGTTCTCCCCAGTTCTCTCACGCTAGCCCCTGCCTTCACCCCGGGGCCAGAGGCACCACTTCCTGTGCCTCCTTGGGTTTCTGCCACATGGATCAGAGTTCCCAGCGATGCCCACAGGCGCCTGAGGCCTTATTGGGTCTCCTGAGTCCATTTCCACACATACATCTGCTTCCAGCCATCTTCCAAAACGGTGTTGCTATCTTCCCTCTTGTTTTTCCATACATTTGTGTTTACTTTAAAAAAACAAAAATCTCTTTTCTATCTTCTCAGTGGGGTTTAGGAAGGAAGTGAAAATAAATGTCCACACTCCATACACATTTACCCCGGAGTCTTGAAGAATTGTGTGAAGGGCAGTGCCCCCTTCTCCTTGCAGGGCATTTACATGTGGCTCTGAAAGGACCTTGTTCGGCGTCTCTTAGATGTTCTCCATGGGCAATGCTCTTCAGTGGGGAGACCAGAGCCCCCCTACGCCCCGCTTTCTGATCGTTGTAAAACTGGAGCCCGCTCTAATGGACACACTCAACCTTTCCATAGGAGAATGTTTAGATGAAAGCACTTTATTTTTTATTTTTCTACATATTTTTTTTTATTTCAGAGAGGAAGGGAGAGGGTGAGAGAGATAGAAACATAATGATGAGAGAGAATCATTGCTTGGCTGCCTACTGCACACACCCCACTGGGGATCGAGCCTGCAACCCAGGCATGTGCCCTCACTGGGAATGGAACCGTGACCTCCTGGTGATAGGTTGGCACTCAACCACTGAGCCACGCTGGCCGGGCAATAAAACCACCTTAGACAGGCCCAGGGTTGACACCCCAGGATTGGGCAGTATAGGCCGAGACCCCAGTTTTGTAGTCAACAATAAGGCCTGGCACTGATCGGGAATGCTGGTCTTGCAAGAAGACGGTTCCCGTGCCGTTCTCAGGATTGGGTCCGATTCAATATGAAAAATCATTTCTATGAGGAATTGGTTTGTGCCCATTATGATTTAATAGTTTTTACTTTAAGCTTTTAATAATAATATCCAGAGCTTTGGATGACAAGACTTTCTCCCTGTGATATAATGAAAAAATGCAGTATCTGTGTTATACTAGTATATGTAATACACACATACATATATATGCCTATGCTTAATCACACAAAGTGACATGAAGCCCTCTGGGACAGCACAACTTAGTAAGACGGAGTTATTACTGGGGGCACCGCCCCCCGCGCTGTGCAAGGACCACCCTGGGGAGGAGAGTGGTTACAAGGTCTGTTCTCCCTAGAGAAAAGAGAGCAGTGAAAATAGAGGTCATCCTGGGGCCAGCTACTCTCAGAAGCCAACGCAGGCGCTGACTAGCTGTGTGACCTTAGGTAAATTACTCAACCTATCTGAAACCAAGCTTCTTCCTATCTAAGCGGTGGGTAAGGACACCTGCCTCGCAGGATTAGAACAGACAGTATGTAAGAACTGGGCTCAGTAAGCTTAAATGAATTAGTCCCCAATACAGCTGGGGCACAGGGAGGCCAGATGCAGCTGCCAGGGCTGTGCCTGTGCCAGGTCGCTCACCAACACAGGTATCAGCCTGCCGTTCCTGCTTGCCAAGAGCCATGTCTCAGGGTGGGGACCATGCCAGGCTGCCACCCTCAGGGGGTGTTCAAGCCAAAACAGGCCCCCACCAAGAATGTCCAAAGGAGGGCAAGGTCCTGCTTCATTCCATCACTTACTCTGTCTGCTCTTTGGCACCCCTGCTGCATCCACAGAGCCAGTTCCAGAAATCCTGAATGCTGCCCTGTCTCCCCAGCCCTCCCGGCCTCTGTTCTCTCTAGTCATCTTCTCACTCTTAGGACACCTTTGCTTGCTGTTGGTGCTTGCTGGTCTCTAGGAAGGGCCTCCCCAACTCTCTGAGCACAGCCATTCTTCCTTCCTCAAAGACCTAACCACTGGGTCATTCACTCTCATTTGTTAAAAAACATCTGTTACCCATCAACTCCACATAAGATAGTGTGTAGACACCACATTGGTGAGCAAGAGATGCATGATTCCCACCTAGTAGAATTTACAGCCTGGTGAGATTTTCAGCACACCCTTATCTTCCTGTTCCTCTCTGACTTAAAATTGTGTGTGTGTGTGTGTGTGTGTGTTTACATTTTTAATCATGGCTTGAGTTCAGATTTTGGATTTGGATTATTTTTTACTTCCAAATCTTCAAAGTCCAGTTTGTATTTTATAATTAAAGTGGTCTCAAATCAGAGAGTTCATAATATATAGTTAAAAAAACAAAACAAAACAAAACAGATTCACGCCTGGCTGGTGTGGCTCAGCGGTTGAGCATCGAACTATGAACCTGGAGGTCACGGTTCAATTCCCAGTCAGGGCACATGCCCGGGTTGCGGGCTTGATCCCCAGTGTGGGGCGTGCAGGAAGCAGCCAATCAATGATTCTCATCATTGATGTTTCTCTCTCTCTCTCCCTCTCTGAAAATCAATAAAAATATATTAAAAAAACAAACAGATTCACATACCTAAACATACTTTATTTCTCCAAACCTACTGTAAAAGCTCCCAATAACTTAAAAGAGTAGACATTTAAACTTTTAAATATAAATTAATTACAACCTAATGAAAGTGGAATTCTGGCTCCTCAGTCACACTAGCTACGTTTCAAGTGCTCAGTAGAAACATGGCCGGGAGCTGCCACATTGGACAGTGCTGCTCTGGAGTTCACCTCCGGCTAAAAGAAATCACAAAGGATACAGTTAACTGGCCATGAGCAAGTAATCAGACAAATTCAGAGTGCAGTGCATTGTATAAGACATACGGCTCTTTGAAGAAGGCATGCTCTTCATTCAACATCAGAGTCAACATCATGAAAAAGTAAGAGGCAGGTATGCAAGAGAGAATAAAGAGACATGACAACCAAACACAATGCTTGCGACTGCCTGGATCCTGAGTCAAGAAAAAAATTAAATAAAACTGACATAAAAGACATCTTTAGGATAATTGGAGAAATTTGGACTATACAGTAGATGAGATGGAATTATTTTTCTTAAGTGTGCTGATGATATTGGATATTATATAGGTGAATGTAATTATTCTTAGGAAATGCATGAGAAAGTGTTTAGGAGTGAAATGCCATAATGTCTGCAACTCATTTCAAATAGCTAAGGTAAAAAGTGTGTGTGTGTGTAATGAGAGAGAGAAAGATCATGTGATACAAAGTTACCATTTGATGAACCTAGGTAAGGTGTATGTATTATTCTTTCATTCTTTCAGCTTTTATGGAGTTCTAAATTTTTCCCAAATACTATTAAACTATGCTCATTTGTTTTATTTTTATTTATTTATTTCAGAGAGGGAGGGAGAGGGAGAGGGAGAGATAGAAACATCACTGATGAGAGAGAATCATTGACCAGCTGCCTCCTGCATGCCTCACACTGGGGATGGAGGCTGCAACCCAGGCATGTGCCCTGACCAGGAATCGAACCCTGACCTCCTGGTTCAAGGTCAATGCTCAACCACTGAACCACTCCAACCAGACTGAAGATTACATTTTAGAGAAGAGGGGCAGAATGTTAACCATTGAACAAATGCATGAACAAAATAATTAATATGTATTACCAGTGCTCAGAAGTCATTGAAAGACATTGTTGGCAGAAGGAGTGACGGTGGGTGTGGGTGGGGACTACTTTATGTTAACTGGTCAGAGCAGGCTTCTCAAAAAGGTGACAGTTGGTTCAAACCCTGAATGGTAAGAAGGAAACAACCATGGGAAGATCTAGACACAGAACCTTCTGGACAGAGGAAACAGTAAAGGACTGAAAGAGGAAAGGAGCTTGCTGTTCAAGAAACTGACTGAGGCCCCTGTGGCAAGAATACCGGAGAGAGGAGGGGAGTGGGGCCCAGAGATGAAGGAGTGGGGCCGGATATGAAGGCTTGAAGAGTTCCTGTGGGACCCAGCAGATGGCAAGGAAACTGGACTTTATTGTAAGTGCAATGGAAAACCGCTGGAGGGTATTAGGCAGGGGAGCAATGGGTTGATTGATGCACAGCGTCATTCAGACTGCCCCATGGAGAATGGTGACACAGGGCAGCAGAGAAAGCACAGAGATCTACTGGAACCTGTCCAGTGGTCCAGGAGAGGAGATGGTGGCGTGCGTCAGGAGAAGCAATGGAGCTGGAGAGAAATAAGTGGACCAATGGAATGCTTCGGAGGGAGAACAAAGGGACCTTCTTATGCAACACGTAGGGAAGACGAGGAAGTGAAGTGAATCAAGGATGATTTGCAGGTTGTCACCTAAGCCCCTGGGAAGATAAAGATTGGGGTCCGGGAAGGAGACAAGAACTCTCTCATAGCCATATTAATTTGATGTGATCCTTAGTCCTTCTTCTGAGGGACCCAAGAGTCAATTATATGAAAGACGTATATTTGGATGTCATCAGGCTGTATTTAAAGCGGAGAGCCCAGAGGAGATCATAATTTACTAACCAGCATCCTATTAGGAGCATAGAGGTTGTTTCTGATTTTTTAATTTTTATAAATAATGCTATGATGGACACCTTTTATATAAACACTTTTATATTTCAGATTATTTCTTCAGGAAACACTGCTGGAAAAGGAACTCCTGAGATTCCCCCCCCCCCCGCCCCCCGTATGGATGTTTAAAAAATTCTAATTTGAAATAATTTTAGACTTACAGAAAAGTTGCAAAAATAGTACAGAGAATTCCTATAAATATTTCTTCTACCTTCCTCTAATGTTAATATCTTGCATAATCATAGGACAATTATCAAAATTTAGAAATTGGAAAAATACTATTGAATAAAGTATAAACTCTATTCAAATTTCACCAGTTTTTTTCACTAATGTTATTTTTTGTGGGCAAGGATCCAATTCAGGGTTACACATTGTATTTAGTTACACTTTTTTTTTTTCTGTTTCCTCCAATCTATGATAGTTCCTCAGTCTTGCTTTGTCTTTCATGACCTTGAGCACTGGTAAGAGCTTTTGTAGAATGTCCCTAAAAGTGAGTTTATTTTATGGTTTCTCATACTTAGATTGAGGTAATGCTTTTTTCTTTTTTCTTTAAGAAAACCATAGAGATGATATGCCCTTCTCAATGAATCCCATGAGGGTCTCATAAGATCGATAAATCTTTTTTTTTTTATGATGTTAACCACTGGTAAAATGGTATCTGCCAGTTATCTGTAGAATTCCTATTTCTCCCTTTGTAATTAATAAATATTTGAATGAGGGGAGATTCTTTAAGAATATGCAAAAATCCAATTTCTTCTCACATTTTTATTCATTTATTTATTTTTGTTTTGAATAAAAATGACTATCTTAACCATTTGTAAACGTACAGTTCAGTAGTGTTAAGTATATTCATATTGTTGTGAAACAGAACTCCATAACTTCTTGAAAATCTGAAACTCGAGGGCCCAGCCCAGCTCTGCACGCGGCTCCAGGGCTGCTCCCGCAGGCACGTGGGGGCTCGCTCCCCACCCCGGAAGCTGCAAAGCCCCGAGGCGGGGCCCGGGGGGCCAGGCCGGATGTCGCACACGCTCACCTGCAGTTGGCCTCCCTGAAGAGAACTGTAACACGCGGAAAACTCTGTCCAGTGCGAGCACGTAAGTCCTGCGTGAACCGTGAAGACGCCGCGTGCAGACGGAAGCGCCGGGGACACTGCACGCCTGCTGTCCCTTACACGGCACTTGGCCTCCCTCCCTTCTCAGCATCACGTGACAGTGAGCCTCTCGGAACAGGCCAATGGAGGGGTCCGTTACTTACGGATCATCACAGCTTTGTTTTGCATGCATCAGGTGTGCAAACAAAGGTAAACGATCAGTAAGCAAAAGGTAAGGGCCCCTCCACCTGTTCACCTGTCCCTGCTCCAAACCCAGGGCAGGTTGGGGACTGACAGGAAAGACTACGCTGTGCTCCAGCCAACACAGGTTGCAGCCTCTGGCTCTACGCACAGGTGGGAGCAGAATAGACACTGACTTCCCGTGGAACAGAGCAGCTCAAGACTGTGGAACTTGGCCTCCATTTGATGGCTCTTGTCCGGATGTCACCTAACCTGAGAGGCACTGACACACAGCAGTCCACGGACCGTTTTGTTCAGAGCCCTGCCCGACAGGAGTAAGCTGTACACCTTCTGTGCTTCAGTCTCCTGCTCTGTAAACTGGGGATGAGTTTGCTTGTGATTGTGAGAATTAAATGAATGAATTTATTCAAAATCCTGATAACAGGGCCTGGCATCAACTATAAAGGTATGTACTACTTATTCTTTGATGGCTGGTTGGTTTATTTCCTTTACTTAAGCAACCCTATGCCCATGAACCTTTGAGTTGTTGCCACTGGGAAGCTTTGTGTGCGCGCAGGTGCTGTGTGTAACCCCGGGCCCCTGCATGTGCGCAGGTGCAGTGTGTCTGTAATTTCTAGATGTGCTCCCTGTGGTGGGGTCCATGCACAGTCAGTCACCCTGGGCCTCTGCGTGTGCGAGGTGCAGTGTGTAACCCTGGGCCTCTGTGTGTGCGAGGTACAGCGTCTGTAGTTCCTGCATGTGCTCCCTGTGGTGGGGTCCCTGCAACCTGAAACGGGCAGGCACCTCAGAAGAACTGGATCTCTGTTACTGGATACAATTTGTGTATATAGCTATATTTAAATCTTACTTAATATTTTATTGTGGTAAAATGGACATAAAGTTTACCGTTTTAATAATTTTCAGCTGTACAATTCAGTAGCATTAAGTACATTCATACTTGTGTGCCACCATCACCATCCATCCCTAGAACTTTTTCATCTTCCCCAACTGAAATTCTGTTCCCCTTAAACACTAACCTTCCATTTCCCCTCCATCCCTCCCTGCACTCCCATCCCTGGCAACCACCACTCACTTCCGGTATTTCATGAGTGAAATTATGCAATATTTGTCCTTTGTGACTGGCTTATTTCACTTAGCAAAATATCCTCAGGTTTTGTCCATGTTATAGCATGTGTTTGAATTTTGTTCCTTTTTAAAGCGTGAATAATATCCCATTGTATGTGTAGACCACATTTTGTCCATTCCCTTGTCAAGGGCATTTGGTCATTTCTTTAGGCTATCTATATATAGAAAAGCCTAAGCGACCTTTATGGCGGAACGACTAGAATGACCAATCGCTATGATGTGCACTGAGCAGGCAGGCAGATGAGCAGTTAGGGGCAAGCAGGCAGGCAGGCGAGCGGTTAGGGGAGAGCGGTCCCAGAATGCAAGAAGGATGTCCGACTGATCCCCACAGGACATCCCCCCAGGGTTCCTGGATTGCGAGAGGGTGCAGGCCAGGCTGAGAAATCCCTACCCCTTCCCCTCCCCCCCCTCCTGTGCATGAATTTCATGCACCAGGCCTCTAGTTGTGAATAATGCCTCTATGAACATGTATGGACAGATACCTGAGTGTCTGTGCTCAGCTCTTGTGGGGATGCGTCTGGTAGTGGAATTGCTGGATCATGTGGTGATGCTGTTACAACACTGTTTCCAAGAGGTAAAAATTTTAAATGTTAGCTTTTTGGTTTTTTCCGCCTGATGGAAAAGTAATCTGCATTTCTCGTAAACTGTGTTAAATATTTAAAAAATCTGAAACTCTATACCCATTAAATAACAACTCCCTTCCCCCTCTGCCTCTAGCTTCTGGTAACCACCCTTCTACTCTGTGTTTCTATGAATTTAACTACTTTAGATACCTCATATCTTTCAATCATACAGAACTTGACTTATAACTGCCTTATTTCATTGAACATAATATCCTCAAGGTTCACCCAAATTGTAGCATGTGACACAATTCCCTTCCTCTTTAAGACTGAATAATATTCCATTTGGGGAATCTCCAGATCCTGGTTGATTCCTAATTATTCATTTTTTTATGGAATTAAGTAAAGCATTACTGATCCTGGTTGATTCCTAATTATTCTTTTATTTATGGAATTAAGTAAAGCATTACTGTCTTTCTAAAACTCAAACAGATGTGAAAGGTATATACGTATATTCAGAGTATTGCCACTTCTTCCCTTTTTATGCCGCTCCTCCTGCCACAGACAACCAATTTGTTTAGCTTTCCTTTTATCCTTCTTATACTTTTTTTTTTTTTTTGCATAAATGAGCAAGGTATGGCTGTTTTTAGGCTCTTTTTACATACTGGCAAATTGCTTTCCAGGAAGGCTGATTCAATAAACCCTCCCATGAGGAGGAGATAATAGTTCCTGTTTGACTGGAACCGGGGCCATAGTGGATAGTTGATTGTTTAATTTTTTGGTAATTTGATAGGCAAAATGAACTTCTTGTCCTGGCCTGCATTTCCCTGATCTCCTTTGAGGTTTGTATATGTTTCCAATGTGTCTTGGCTGATTGTATTTCCTCCTTTCTGAGCTCTCTCTTCTTGGCCCACTCATCTTTTGGAGGCTAATGTTTTTGTGTGTTTTTAAAAATAGATTTTCATAGGCCCTTTACACAAAGAAGATATATCAAGTCTCTGTCCGCATCACTTTGTGTGCATTTCTTTAGAGGACCCACAAATCCTCCCTAGTGTGTCCCTAAAATGCTTTCCCTGAGGAGCTGCTAAGTTTATCCTTTTCATCCAAAGCAACCGAAATCTGTCTTAAAGGGGTGCAAGGAACAAATGGTCAGTGAATCCAATGCAATGGCCCATTGATAGCCAAGGCAAGAAACACTTCTGTCTGTTTGCACATACAGAGTTTCTGAGGCTTGTGAGAGATTTTGAGCTTGGTTTGACATATATTGCTCAGTTTCAACTGCACATACTCTATCATATAGAGTCTATACCATCTAAGATGCTACTTTTGAAAAGAATGTTTGAGTCTGTGCTTGGTTTAATATAAATTATTCAATTACATATTAATGAGTTCTAATGAGAAATAAGTTTTGTTTGATGTGAACAAGGGATTTTGAGCTTGGCTTCACATGAACTGTTTAGTATCCACTAGAACTTGCTCTGTTGCCTCATAAGAAATTGGTTTTAAGAAGAATGATAGATTCTGAGATCGTTTGACCTAAACTGCTTAGTTTTGTCTAAGCTTACTCTACATTTTTAAAAGACTTAAAGTGCCAATTCCTGGTTGCTTCAAATTGCTTGATTTCGTTCCGATTTGGTCTGTGTCATCTTAGGAAGTTAGCTTAGGTATAAATGTGTGATTTTGACATTGTTTTCACTTAACCTGCTTAGATTCACTTTAATGTGCTCTAACTTGCACCAAGATGGGTACTTCTGAGATGGCTGTGCACTTCTGAGCTTGTGTGTACGTACAAAGCTCGTATAGCACTTGTGAAGCTCTTGAGGAGAATGGGACACCTATGTATGTGTGAGTTTTGGTGAGTATTTTACACAGTGCAACTGCATCCTGACTGCCCCCTGGCAGGCAGTCACTGTAAGACACATCCCAATTTCACAGATGCTAAAATGTGAAGGAAAAAATGTGTGACATCGAATCTAAGAAGCAGAATAATCAGTATTTGGTCATGAGGAGTAAAAGGATAAAATAAAATAAAAAAGTTTCTCCTGGTTTGCCAGCTTGGATAGATGCACCTACTCTACTGTTGTCAGTGTTTTCACCACTATAATAACCATGAGTAATATCCTTGAAATAAAGTTATGAGAATTCCTGGCCATGTCTTAAGGGTAAATTCCTAGAATTGGATAGATTAAAAATTGTGTTTCATTTGCTGCTTCAGTCTCCATTTTTGCAGTGCTATCGAATTTGCTTTCATAAGTTCACAAATCATTTGTACTTCTCTTCTTGCAAATTGCCTGTTAATCCTGTGAGTCAACCTTCCTCTCGGATCCTCATCTCACTTCCATTACTTAATAAAGACCGTTTATAGAATAAGAACCTCAATCATTTACCTGACATGTATTGCAATTATTCTTTCCTAATATATACTTTTACCTATTAGTACTGGCGTGTTTGGATTTTAATATTTTTATTACAATACATTTAAAACATATAGCTAAAATTTAAAATAGTAAAATGAACACCCACTACTTTGCTTTTAAAAATCTTAACATTATTCTACATTTAGTTCAGACTTGTTTTAAAGAAATACCATTTTGCAGATAAACTTGAGGTCTCCATATCTCCTCCCCAATGCCAAGCCCTTCGCTATTTCCCCATTTATTTAACCACTATCATGAATTTGGTAATTTCATTCCATATATTTGCTACAAGTTTAGATATCTACAGATTTTCAATATTATTGTTTTACACTTTTAATTTACATTTTATGTATTTGGCATATACCTCTGAACTGTGCTCTCTTCATTTAACATTTTCCCCCAACATTTCTCCATGTTCATACATGTAACTGTACTTCATTCACTTTAGCTGCAGTATATTTGACTATATTAACATGTCACAAATGATTTATCCATTCTCCCTAGAGTGGATTGAATACTCACATTGTTTTCTCTCTTTTTTGCTATTGCAAACAATTTTGCAATGAGTATTTGTAAATATGTCTCCGTTAGCACTATGTGAGAATTTCTTTCCTGGATGGTAGAGTATAAGAATCTGCTGCTTTACTAGATGCAATCAAATTCACCCCCAGTTGTTACATCAATTCACACTCCCAGGAGCAGTGTAATAGAGTTTGCTTCTCCATATTCTTACCCACACTCTGTATTTAACTTTTGCCATTCAGATAGGTATGAATTGACATTCATTGTCATTTTAATTTGTATTTCCATGATGACCTGTGAGATTGAGAATCCTTTTATATGTTTATTCATAAACTAGAGGCCCGGTGCACAAAAATTTGTGCACTCGGGGGCGGGGGGGCCCTCAGCCCGGCCTGTGCTCTCTCGCAGTCTGGGACCCCTCGGGAGATAACAACCTGCTGGCTCAGGCCCGCTCCCGGGTGGCAGAGGGCAGGCCCAATCCCTAGGTGCAGCCCCTGGTCGGGTTCAGAGCAGGGCCGATTGGGGTGTTGGGGCACCGCCCCCTGTCCTACACAGAGCAGGGCGATCAGGAGGTTGTGATTCCACCCTCAGTCACGCTCAGGGTAGGGCCGATTGGGGGGTTGGAGCACCATCCCCTGTCACACTCAAGGCAGGGTCGATGGGAGGTTGCAGCTCCACCCCCTGTCATGCACAGAGCAGGGCCAATCAGGGGGTTGGGGCATTTCCCCCTGTCACTCACAGAGCAGGGCCCATCAGGGGGGTTGGGGCTCTGTACCCTGTCACGTACAGAGCAGGGCCAATCAGGGGGTTGGGGCACAGCCCCCTGTCACGCACAGAGCAGGGCCCATCAGGGGATTGGGGTGCCGCCCTCTATCACCCACAGAGCAGGGCCGATCAGGGGGTTGGGGTGCCACCACTCTCACACTCAGGGCAAGGCCGATGGGGAGGTTATGGCTCTACCCCGTCACACACAGAGCAGGGCCCGTGGGGGGGTGGGGGGGTGGGGACCGCACCCTGTCACACACAGAGCCGCAGGGCGATCAGGGGGTTTGGGTGCTGCCCCCTGTCACGCTGATCCCGGTGCCGGGAGGCCTCGCAGCTCCGCTGATCCCGGTGCTGGGAGGCATATTACCCTTTTACTATATAGAATAGAGGCCTGGTGCATGGGTGAGTGCCGACTGGTTTGCCCTGAAGGGTGTCCTGGATCAGGGTGTGGGTCCCCACTGGGGTGCCTGGCCAGCCTGGGTGAGGGGATGATGGCTGTTTGCAGCTGGTCACACATCCTTCAGGGTGGGGGTCCCCACTGGGGTGCCTGGCCAGTCTGGGTGAGGAGCTGAGGGCTGTTTTCAGGCTGGGGGTGACTGAAGCTCCCAACCGCTCCTTTTTTTCTTTTTTTATTCTGGGCCAGCTTTAGCTTTGAGGCTTGGCTCCAGCTCTTAGGCCTCCGCTGCTGAAAGTAGGTTTCTGGCCTTTGCTTACAATGTTGTGATCCTGCTGGCTGAAGCCCGGCAGGTTTCTGGGGTTTTGTTTAGCTTCTATGTTTGTTACATAGTTGCTTGCAGCTCAGAGGCCTGCAGCAGCAGGCGGGGAACTTTGGAGTCCTCCGTCACTGAAGCAAGCAAGCCTCATGTTAGTTTCAAGCTGCCTGGCTGCCGGCCGCCATCTTGGCTGACAGTTAATTTGCATATTGCCCTGATTAACCAATGGGAAGGGTAGTGGTCGTACGCCAATTACCATGTTTCTCTTTTATTAGATAGGATCATAATTTGCTTGTTCATATTGTTTGTCTTTTTTTATTGGATCATCTTTTTTTATTGGTAGTGGATGCTCTTTAAATGTTCTGTATATAGGGGAGAACCAAGATGGTGGCATAGGTTAACGCCGGAGTTTGCTGCTTTGAACAACTACTTCAAAAGTGAAACCAAAAAACGGAAGGGACATCACCCAGAACCACAGGAACGCTGGCTGAGTGGAAGTCCTACAACTAGGAGGAAAGAGAAACGCATTCGGACACTCAGAGGAGGCGCAGTGCTGAAGTCAAATTCTGAGGTGCGGAGTGCGCACGCGGAGCGGGCTGGCGGCGGAGGGCGCGGTTGGCGTTTTCAATCGGGAGGGAGTCGCAGACTCTGAGCTCCAGATCCCGGCGAGTCTTTAGGGACCCAGACTCAAACGGGAGAAGCGGGACTGTCTGGCTTCGGTCAGAGCGAATGCAGCTTTCTCTCCGAGGTTTGCAGCCATTGCTGGGACTCAGAGAGGCAGAGCCCCTGGGGACAGGACTGAGAGCCGCCATCACTGCTCTCTCCGGCCCACCCTATTGATACTGTGCGACCCGCCCCGCCCAAGCCCTGCACAGAGGCATTTGCCAGATAGCCTCAGGCAAAGGCTAGATTAGCACCTCCCTAGAGGACAGAAGTTCTCTCACTGCAGAAACAGCTGATTCTCATAGCCACTTGGCCTGGAGGTCAAACCCTCCCTGGTATTAGCTACAACAATCAAGGTTTATAAGACTGCGCACAAAGACCACTAGGGGGTGCACCAAGGAAGCATAACAAAATGCAGAGACAAAGAAACAGGACAAAATTGTCAATGGAAGATATAGAGTTCAGAACCACACTTTTAAGGTCTTTCAAGAACTGTTTAGAAGCCGCCGATAAACTTAATGAGATCTACAAGAAAACTAATGAGACCCTCGATCGTATATTGGGGAACCACCTAGAAATTAAGCATACACGGACTGAAATAATGAATACTATACAGACTCCCGACAGCAGACCAGAGGAGCGCAAGAATCAAGTCAATGATTTGAAATGCGAGGAAGCAAAAAACACCCAACCAGAAAAGCAAAATGAAAAAAGAATCCAAAAATGCGAGGATAGTGTAAGGAGCCTCTGGGACAGCTTCAAGCGAACCAACATCAGAATTATAGGGGTGCCAGAAGATGAGAGAGAGCAAGATATTGAAAACCTATTTGAAGAAATAATGACAGAAAACTTCCCCCACCTGGTGAAAGAAATGGACTTACAGGTCCAAGAAGCGCGGAGAACCCCAAACAAAAGGAATCCAAAGAGGACCACACCAAGACACATCATAATTAAAATGCCAAGAGCAAAAGACAAAGAGAGAATCTTAAAAACAGCAAGAGAAAGAAACTCAGTTACCTACAAGGGAATACCCATACGACTGTCAGCTGATTTCTCAACAGAAACTTTGCAGGCCAGAAGGGAGTGGCAAGAAATATTCAAAGTGATGAATACCAAGAACCTACAACCAAGATTACTTTATCCAGCAAAGCTATCATTCAGAATTGAAGGTCAGATAAAGTGCTTCACAGATAAGGAAAAGCTAAAGGAGTTCATCACCACCAAACCAGGATTATATGAAATGCTGAAAGGTATCCTTTAAGAAGAGTAAGAGGAAGAAAAAGGTAAAGATACAAATTATGAAGAACAAATATGCATCTATCAACAAGTGAATCTAAGAATCAAGTGAATAAATAATTTGATGAACAGAATGAACTGTTGATTATAATAGAATCAGGGACATAGAAAGGGAATGGACTGACTATTCTTGGGGGGGAAAGGGGTGTGGGAGATGCGGGAAGAGACTGGACAAAAATCGTGCACCTATGGATGAGGACAGTGGGTGGGGAGTGAGGGCGGAGGGTGGGGTGGGAACTGGGAGGAGGGGAGTTATGGGGGGAAAAAAGGAGGAACAAATGTAATAATCTGAACAATAAAGATTTAATTAAAAGAAAAAAAATGTTCTGTATATAATTGTCTGTTTTGCACATTGTAAATATCTTCTCTCAATGTGTTGCTTGCCTTTTAACTTCTTTTCTTCTATTCTGATTGTAAAGAAGGTTTATATGAACATAATCCAATTTATCAATCTTTTTCTTTATGTTTTGTGCTTTCTTTTAAATGGATCCTCCTTACCAAAAGATTATAAAGATATTCTTTTATATTTTAGTCTAAAATTCTTAAAACTCTGCTTTTGAAATTTAGGTTTTTAGTCCAGTTAAAATTTATTTGTTTTACAGTTTGCAGTCAGAACTTAGTATTTTCCATATTTCTCCTGCAACAGTTCTTTCTCCATTAATTTATGATGCTATCTTTTTACTACGTTGAGTTTTCATGTACTATGTTCCTCAGCTTTCTATGCAGTTTAATCCTATTCAATACTTTGAGTTCATTTCCAAATTGAAAACTATTTTTCAAATAAAATTTTAGAAAATATCCATGAATTACTTCTTCAAAAAATGGACTTTCCATCATCCCCACCATTCTTTTGTTCTGGACGTCCTAGAATCCCTACCAGTTGAATGTTGAGGTATCTCAACTTATCTTCCATGTCTGTTAACTGCTCATGTTTTAACATCTTTTTGCCTTTCTATAGTGCATTTTGTGTGAATTTCTCAATTCTATTTTTTAAGTAATTAAATCTCTTTTTGTTGCCATTTTGTAAAATTAGATGATGATTTTTCTTTCTGTGATTATGTTGTTTTAATTGATTCTTTTTAAAATCTATTTGGTTTTCTTTAGCTCTATTTGCTTAAATTTGTAATCTCTTGCTTTTTTAACAACGTATGTCTTTATTTTCCTGCTTGAGTTTCCTAATATTATAAAACTAATATTTTGTAAATTGATTTTATATTTTATAATTTGAAAGTCTTTGTCAAACTGTTGTGTAAATTTAATTTCTTATGCATGAGTCTATGTTCTGTTCTAAATGTTGATTTCCTTGGTTATCTTCCATGATATATTTTTTCTTGTATTTTGATATTTTTGTTTATGATCTAATTTTCTATTGACTATTTTTGTTTCATTTTCATTTTTCTTATTCCTCTCTGTCTAGTGGTTTGCAGTTGCCTCCACTGATCCTTCAGGATCCCAATCCAGACTGGGCCTTGTATTGATGTTGGAGCCATCACATATTCAATCACAGAGCTAGTTCAGAGCTTGGCTAGCTATATTCATAGCTCCTACAGCTTATTAGGAGCTATGGCCCTAGGCAACATTTTTAAAATAATAGTTTCATTGAGATATAATTTGCATACTATAAAATTTGTATTTGTAAAGTTCACAATTCAGTAGTTTTTGTACAGTCACAGAGTTGCGCAAGCATCATCATGGATGCCAGAACATTTTTATCACCCTCAAAAGAAACCCAGTACCCATGAGCAGTGGTCCTTCTTCCCTTCTATTTCCAGCCTCTGGCAGCCACTAATCCTTCTCTCGCTCTGGATTTGCCTATTCTGGACATTTTATGTAAGTTTTCTCATTTTTTTTTTTTTTTTTTTTACAATATGAATAGACTAGAATTTTCCAAATCTTCAAGTTCTAGGTGTTTTCTTTACTTAACAATTTCTTCTTTAATTCATCTCTCCTCTTTTGCATTTTACTGTAAGGAGTCAAGAGGAACACTTTGCTTAGAAATCTCCTCAGCTAAATACCCAATTTCATCATTCACAAATTCTACCTTTCATAAAACACTGGAACACAATTCAGCCAAGTTCTTTGGCACTTTATAACAAGCATCATCTTTCCTCCATTATCAGTAAGATGTTCCTCATTTCCATCTGAGATCTCATCATAATCACTCCTACCATTCATATTTCTAGCATGCACCTTAAAACTAATCTGACCTCTCCCCGTCATCCAGTTCCAAAACTGCTTCCACATGTTTAGGTGTTTGTTATAGGAGAACCCTACTTCTTGGCACCAAAATCTGTCTTAATCAGTTCAGGCTGCCATAACAAAATACTATAGACTAAATTTCTAACAGTTCTGGAAGCTGGAAGCCTGATATCAGGGTGCCAGCACTTAGAAAACTCCCTTCCTAGATTGCGCATGGCCACATTCTCTGTCTTTACATGGGAGGGAGGGAGGGAGGGAGGGAGGGAGGGAGGGAGGGAGGGAGGGAAAAGATCTCTGGTGTCTCATCTTATGAAGGCACTAATACCATCAAGAGGCCCCACTCTCAGGACCTAATGATCTCCCAAAGGCCCCACTTCCAGTGGCCATCACACTGGGGATTAGGGTTTCAACATAGAAATTTGGGGGCACATAATTCATCCCGTATCACCTGCTGTGAGCATCTACGTACACATTTTTGTGTGGACATATATTTTCAGTTCTCCTGGTTATATCTCTAGAAATGGAATTTTTTGGTCATATGGCAATTCTAGGTTTAGCTTTTGAGAAACTGCCAAACCGTTTTTCACAGCAGCTGCACCATCTTACATTCCCACAAGCAATGTATGAGGATTCTATTTCCTCCACATCCTCGTTAACACTTGCTATTATCCATCTTTTTTATTATAACACCTATTCCAGTGGGTGCTAAATGGTATCTCACTGTGGTTTTAATTTGCATGTCTGTAATGACTAATGGTGTTGAACACTTTTCCATGTGCTTATTGGCCATTTGAGTTATCTTCTTTGGAGAAATGGTCTATTCAAATCTTTTGCCCATTTTTGATTAGATTATTTGTCTTTTAAAGAATTCTTTTTTTAAATTTTTAAAAAATTTTTA
This sequence comes from Myotis nattereri, assembly GCF_964212035.1. Lineage (NCBI taxonomy): Eukaryota > Metazoa > Chordata > Mammalia > Chiroptera > Vespertilionidae > Myotis > Myotis nattereri. Next base: position 86,343,590 of record NC_138079.1, on the reverse strand, counting down.
TTTTACTGTTTGAAGTATTACAAATAGTAGTACATATGTCCTTTTTTTTTCTCCATTGACCTTCCAGCCTCCTCTACCCCCTCATCATATGCCCTCACCCCCGCCCCCCAGTGTCTTGTGTCCATTGGTTATGCTTATATGCATGCATACAGGTCCTTTGGTTGATCTCTTACCGCACCCCCACCCCAACACTCCCTAGCCTTCCCGTTGTACTTTGACAGTCTGTTCGATGCTGCTCTGCCTCTTTATCTCTTTTTTTGTTCATCAGGTTATAATGTTCCTTATTATCCATAAATGAGTGAGTTCATGTGGTATTTTTTTCACTGCCTTGCTTATTTCACTTAACATAATGCTCTCCAGTTCCATCCATGCTGCTGCAAATGGTAAGAATTCTTTCTTTTTTATAGCAGCATAGTATTCCATTGTGTAGATGTACCATAGTTTTCTAATGCACTCATCTGCTGATGGGCACTTAGGCTGTTTCCAGATCTTAGCTATCGTAAATTGTGCTGCTATGAACATAGGGGTGCAAATATCCTTTCTGATTGGTGTTTCTGTTTTCTTGGGATATATTCCTAGAAGTGGGATCACTGGGTCAAATGGGAGTTCCATTTTTAAATTTTTGAGAGAACGCCATACTGTTTTCCACAATGGCTGCACCAGTCTGCATTCCCACCAGCAGTGAAGGAGGGTTCCTTTTTCTCTGCATCTTCTCCAGCAGTTGTCATTTGTTGATTTGTTGATGATAGCCATTCTAAGAATTCTTTATATAATCTAGATACAAGTCCCTTATAGTCTATATGATCTGAAAGAATTTCCTTTGACAGCATTTTGTAGCATTTCATCTTCAGCCTCCTTTCGTGGACACATTCAGTAAGCCTCTCTTCAGCTCCTGTCTTCAAACAGCGGTGATGTTAGCTCAGATACCCACTCTCAGTCTGGTTCTAGATTCAGGATCTAGCAAGCCCAGGGCTTCAACTTGTGTTTCTGCTGTGTCCTAGCCACAAAAATATTTACCTTGTACTTGAGCCTCAGTCTACCTTTCAATTCTCCCTTTTGTGTTTTGTCCATCATTGTTGAGTTTCCAGCAAAGAGCATCATTCAGCTATGAATTCACAGCATCGAATTGCCCTGGAAGACCTCCAACAATATTGCTTACAGTATTTTTCTTTGTGTGTACATTTTTTTTCGTTGTGAAGTTAGAGTTATTGATATCTTTATATGATTCCTCCCCTTGCTTTTACAGTTAGAAAGGTCTCTCCCATCAAAAGAAAGAAACATGATCTTATGATTTTTTCTTATGATTTGTTTCTTCTTTATGTTTAACTCTCTAGTCCCTCTGGGATCTATCTAATTAGTGTACAAGTAGGGATCCAAGTTGTGTACTAATTATGTCAGACTAATGATTTTAAATACCATTTCAATTATGTATAAAATGTCAATATCAACTTTGCATCTATTTCAGATCCTTTGGTTTAAACTCTATCCCATTATTTGATTTTTTTTTTCATTCCTGGACCTAAAGTGGGAAGCATATCGTTTGTATGTTTCCTGTAAGCCTAGCATAGGGCCTGTTATATTATAGGTGCTCAACAAATATTTGCTGGATGAGTTTATAACCGAAGGTTGGAATGGTGGAAAAACACAGAGGGAAAGTGTTATAAGATGGTGAGGAATTATTGGAATGGCTGACCATTACATTAAAGAACCGAAACTAGTACCTGCATAGCACCTAGCACATAGTAGGCACTCAATGAAAGAGTTAATACCTGAAAAGGAATTTGAAGTCATAAGTTCTTCATTAATTTACTTCCTCCAACTGAGTTTTTTTCCCCTCTCCTTCATTTTAGCTCCAACCTACCTCAAAATTCTTAGGCAGACTCATCCTTCACTTTCAAAACCTGCTCTGCCCCATCTGCCCTCCAGAGCTCCTCACAGAAACCCATAGCTCTATGCCAAGTCAGGCCACCAGGTAAAAATTGTTGGGACAAACTGAGAAAAATGAAAGTTATGATGATAACCTTTGTGTGTCGAAGTCTCAGACCTTTCTCCCCAATGTCCGGTCTGTCATTTCAGACCCACTGTAATCTGGCTCACAAAGCATTACAGAATAAAAGGAACATTGACTTCAATTCAGGATCCACGGGCTTTTGCCTCTATCTCTTTTATTAGCTCTGTGACTGTTGGCAAGTTATATAACTTTTCTGAGTCATCGTTTATTCATCTGTAAAAAAGAGGCAAGATCTGCTTAGAGGGACATTATAAGAATTAAATGAGATAACTTAGATAAGAGAGTTCTGTAATGAGCACAGTGCAGTATTTGCATGATAACCACGTCCACATGACCTTCCCTCATTTCCAACATGAAGTCTCTGCTGCAGACAGCACAGGATTCTCCCTCTCCAGATTCCACCTGTCCTTGAAGGCCCAGCCTCAACCCCACCTCGCTCCGAATACTTCTCTCCACTTTCATGGGTGTGCTCCGTAACCCTTTCTTTAGCTCCTATCTTCAAACAGCGCAGTAATTTTAGCTCAGATGTCCCACTCGAAACCTGGTTCTGGAAGCAGGGTCCAGAAGATGACAAAGAAGCATCCTTTCCTTCTTTGAATTTCTTTTATTTCATAAAAGCTAAGGCTCAATCATTCCCTGCTTGTCTTATGGGGGTTGCATATCTTCAAGTGAATCTTCAGTTCTGTGTAGGAAGGGCCATGCCACATTCTCCTTAGTACACCCCATAGTGCCTAGTTCCAATCTAGACCCACAGTAGAAGCTCAATATTTGTTACCATCTGAATGGTAAAGATAGCATAATGGTTGTAATTTCACTAGGCTGACTGTGTGTGTGTGTGTGTGTGTGTGTGTGTGTGTAGTTGTATGTTGGGTTGTGTTAAATCACTGAAACTACAGGGTAGGTCTTCAATAGTGGTATGTGTTTGATGCTGCAAATAGCCAGCCCTTGAAACTACAGTGGACCTAGGAAAGAGTCAGCGTCAGGATCAGCAGGACACTGCAGTGGAGGTAGAAATAGAATCACAGAATGTGACTTATTCCAACCTTATTATTTTATAAGAAAGGAAACCAAAGCCCGAGTGGCTAATTGCTTTTCCAAGGTCAACCCACTGACCAGACCCCAGGTCCCCTGGTTCCTCATGCAGTGCTCTTTCTTCTGTGGTGTGTTCAGCTCCTTACATGGTACTCCAAGTTGAGATTCATACGTAGAGGAGAGGTGCTAACAGACCAGCGTGGGAGAGGAGCCATAGGAATAGTCCAAAAGGTTGGGAGATGCACAAGAACAGGTGAAATCCTCATATTCCATCAGAAGCACTGTCCTTCTGCTAAACTAACTTGCTTGGAAGCTGGAGAGGTCTCCTGTTTGGGCTTTTATCAAAGTCCAAAACAGTAAAGCATGAGACCTCTGCTCATCCCAATGGCAAAGAAAGCCTTTGAGCAGCAAATGATGCAAAAAACATCCTGTCTCCCTGCATTATTTGTTTTTCCATTTGTTTCACTCACCCTTTCATTTCTGACTATGGAGCAGCTGTCTTTCTTCAGACAGAAGATGACAAAGAAGCCTGCGCTTGGGTCAAGAGGAATTCCTACCCTCCCCCTAAAATGTGTGGGTTGTAAAGTAATTATTCTGCAGGAGTGTGTGTGTGTGTGTGTGTGTGTGTGTGTGTGTGTTCAAGCAAATTACACCCTTCACTCCCTCCATTATGCCTGGGCCTGAACAACACCATGCTGACTCACACTAATGATGCTGTCAGAGGCTTTACCTATGATTTTCTGAGCAGCAGGCTTTGGGTGAGCAGAGCAAGGGCTATCTGATCAAACCACAGCCGTCTCCTCTCATAGACACCCGGGAAGAACAAAAAGTCATCTTGCTCAGGAGAGGGAGCAGATGTAGCTTGGGCAACAGCATGGCAATGCCGGCTGCAAACGTGCAGGGCTCTCAACTACAGTGGACACAGAAGAGACAAGGAGGCAGAATCAGGGTCAGGGTCAGCAGGACACTCTGGGCAATACAGTTAGAAGTAGCACAGAATGTTGGCTTTGGAAAGAGCAAATTTTATAAATCATTTATTCCAACTTTATAATAATAAAAGTGTTATATGCTAATTAGACCAGACAGTCAAACGACCTTCCGGACGTTTTCCAAACAACCTTCTGGGTGAAGCCAGGGCTGTGAAGAGCCCCTTGCACGAATTTCGTGCATCGGGCCTCTAGTTATTTTATAAGAAAGAATTCTATGGTATTTACTTGTGTGGGTCCACTTGACTGGGCTAAGGGATGCCCAGATAGCTGGTCAGCATGATTTCTGGGTATGTCTGTGAGGATGTTTCTGGAGAAGATTAGCATTTGAGTTGGCAGACTGAGTAAAGCAACTCACCCCGACTAATGCCATGGTATCATCCAATCCATGGAGGGGCTGAATAAACCAAAACAGCAGAGGAAGGGCAGATTTGTTCTCATTGTGTGAGATAGGTCATCCTTCCCCTGCTCTCAGACATCAGTGCTCCTGGTTTTAACGTCTTCAGACTCAGGCTGGATTACACCACTGGCTTTTCTGGTTCTCCAGCCTGCAGGTGGCAGGTGGTGGAGCTTCAGCCTCCGTAATCATATAAGCCAGAATAACACAGAAACCAAGGCCTGAAGCGGCTATCTTTCCAATGTCAACCCACAGAGCCAGGCCCCAGGTCCCTGGACTCCCCATGCAGTGCATTCAGTCCCTTATGTATTTTCCCAAGTCCAGGTTGCCTTTAAAGAATGAGGACATGTGGATTTTGGAGCTCTTCTCTACTTTGGATGGCTATTGTGAGGGTCCTGCATTTGAAAGTGTCTTTTCAGGGTCTGTGACAAAGCATGAGAAGAGCTTGGTAGGTGAGAGTGGTATTTTGGGACCACAAAGAAGAAGCTATGGAATCTACATTCCAGAGCATGTTAGTCTGTGTCTGTATGATACCAAGAAGGCAAGTCTGGTGGTGATGAACTCCCTCAGCTTTTGGTCATCTGAGAAAGTCTACCTCTTCTTCATTTCTGAAGGACAGATTTTCTGGGTACAGTAATTCCAGTTGGCAGTTTTACGTCTTACTACTTGAATATATCATTCCACTCTTGCTGGAAGCCAGTCCACCCTTGCTGCTTGACACAGTCGCTGCAGGGAAGAAACATCTGTACAGCATATGTTTCAAGGGACCTGGCGTACATGGCATATGTTTGCTCGCCCTCTTAGTGCTATGTGTTTTAACCAGGACCACCTCTCCAAGAAAGGTTGTTTCCCCAGGTGGGGATTTTTCCCTGGAGTTAGGGATTAACAGGACTAAGGAAAGGAATAAATCAATAAAACCCCTTAACTAAGTACCAGGTGGGTAGTTAATCACTTTTACTAGGAACAATCACGCTTAAGCTACATAATCTTTACTTAGGATAATCTCCTTCAGTTACTTCCTTGTAGTTTAACAGAACAGTAGAGTAGTGACCTTGGAATGAAGATAACAAACACCCTAACCTTTGGAATAGAATGGATAGGATTAAAATCAAATGGTATAAATACAGATGTAACAGGAGAATAAAGGGAGAACCTGGCTAGAACCTGGCTAGAGAACCTGGCTAGGCTGCTGATCAACTGAATGCTGTCTCCGTGTCATTCCTTCTTCTCCGACTCCGTCCACACCTTTGGGAACCCCTGGACCTGCTGGGGCTGGACCCCAACACACTCTTTCCTGGCATCAAGGTTTCCACTGAGAAATTTGTTGACAGACTTATGGGGATTCTCTTATATGTACCAAGTCACTTTTCTCTTGATGCTTTTAAAATTCTCTTTGTCTTTAACTTTTGATAATATAATTATAACATGTCTTGGTGTAATCTTTGGGTTGATCTTGTCTGTGAACTTTTGAGTTTCATAAATCTAGATTTCCCTACTCCTCTCAAGATTTAGGAAGTTTTCAGCCATTATTTCTTTAGATCAGCTTTCTGCACATATCCCCTCTTATCCTCTGGGATCCCCATAATACCTACATTGATTACTTCATGATATCCCATAAGTCCTGCAAGCTTTCTTCACTTTTTAAATATTTTTTCCTTTTTCTGCTTTGAATGAATGACTTCAAATGACCTTATTCAAATTCACTTTTTTTTCTTCTACCTTCTTTACAGATTCTTTCTCTATGCTGTTGAAGCTCTGTATTGAATTTTTCATTTCAGTCATTATACTAGTATTTTTCAGATCCAGAATTTCTGTTTTGTTCTTTTTCATAGTTTATGTCTCTGAACAAATCCTCCTTTTGGCTCATGTATTATTTTTCTGATTTTGTTGAGTTGTCTGTGTTTTATTGTAGTTTGCTGGGCTTCCTTGAGATAATTATCTTTAATTATTTATTAGACAATTCAGAGATTTATATTTCTTTGGGGTCAGTTACCAGAGCTTTATTAGTTTTCTTTCGTGGTGTCATGTTTGCCTAATTTTTTCATGATCGATGTAACCTACATTTATGTTTGTTCATTTGAAGAAGCAAACCCTCTTTGCATACTGGTTTGTGTCAGATAAAGACCTTCTGCTGGGATTTCCTCTATGATCACAAGTGAGTGGGGTTGGAGCTGTTGTGAGGTCTGTCGGGGGGGGGGAGTGAGTGTGGTTCCTACTGGGTCCCCAACTGGAAGGAACTACTTTCAGGCCCATAATCAAGCACAGCTGGATGCATCGACAGCAGGCCTGTTCCCAAGGGTGCAGATGGATGTGGCTTCTGCCAGGTTCCTAAATGTGCTTCCACCAGGTCCCTGAGTGGGCCCCTGAACAGGGAGAACTGACTCTGAGATTGCAGTACAGCAGGTCTATAGCCAATCTCAGCGGTGCATCGGGGTCCAGTGGGCTTGATACCAGGGGTAAAGACTGGCACCACTGGGCCCCAGAGTAGTCAGGGCTCACTCTGGACCATGGTTGACTGGACCTGGAGCTGGAATAACAGGACAGATTCAGGATCTTCAGTTGGGACCAAGGTTGGTGAGTTTCTCACCAGGGGTATTGATGGGTGTAGCTCCCAGGTCCCTTACTGGCTGGGGCTGAGAGGCTAAGGCCAAGTCCAAAGGAGAATGGGACTGCTTTCAGTCTGCAGCTGAAACCACATTCTGCCAGCTGCCACTGGGATGTGGACCTGCCTTCTCAGAGCAGCTCTCTTTGGTCTTGGGCTGCACTTGGGTGTTTCAACCTTCTATCTGGTTTCCAAAGTTCCCACACAGGCACTTTTGGCCATGAATGGATGCCATAGTGTTATTTGTAGGGGGAGGATTGAGCTGGAGACCTCCTATTTTGTTGACATCACTCCCTTCTTTTAGCATAATAGTTTTGAGTCTCGTGCATGTTGTGTCATGTATCAGTACTTTGTACCTTTTTATGGTAAATGAATTACTTTTAATAACTGCACATTAGTTCATTCTGCAGATGTAACATAATTTATTTAGCCACCTTCATTCATGGATATTTAAATATATTTTTGCTAACATATTTAATGATTCATTGAACAATCTCTGTGCACATGTACAAATATTTTTGTAGGTTTTTAAGGGTGATTTCTTTTAAACATATGTGCTAGTTATTTCATTAATTAGCAACTAATTTAATTAACTTGTCAGCCAAAATGGCTCAATTCAACTGGCCATTTCAGCCAAATTGCTGAACCAAGAGCCCCATGTTGACACCAAGAAAGCATCCTGGAAAGGAAAAAGTTACAGCGAGAAAGGGAAGTGAATCCAGTAGTGAATCTAATACACCTTTCTTCTTAGCCACAGGGGAAAGCCTGTGTATCTTTCCAATATAATTACCTTCCCAGTGTTTAATGAATACAACTTTAATTCATGTTATACAATTTAAATCTGCTAGAATTCAAGACATGGGGGAAGTTTCCTTGCACTTGCTGATCTGGTACATAAAAGTAAAGCTTTAAATGTCTGAGGATTATTGATTTGGTTGTTTACTTGGAGAAATCCAGTGGGGTGTCCTTTGAAGCAATTACCCGAAGTGTTTCAATATGTTAAGCAACACTTAAAAGAAGCCCCAGAGAAGGACCCTGGCTGGTGGAACCAGAGCCCTGGCAAGGCTCATGAAGTTCCAGGACCAGATCTGACAGTTACAAGGGTCACCTGGAGAGACTATTAAAAATGCAGATGCCCACTCCAATCCACTAAATCTAAATCTATAGCAAGAGGCCTAACTATCTATATTTTTTAAACCAGTTCTTCAAATAATTTTTTAAAAATATATTTTATTGATTTTTTACAGAGAGGATGGGAGAGAGATAGTTAGAAACATTGATGAGAGAGAAACATCGATCAGCTGCCTCCTGCATACTTCCCACTGGGGATGTACCCGCAACCAAGGTACATGCCCTTGACCGGAATCAAACCTGGGACCCTTCAGTCCTCAGGCCAACGCTCTATCCACTGAGCCAAACCGGTTAGGGCTCTTCAAATAATTTTAATCTACACCAAAGCTTGAGGACATTAGACCCAGTCATTGAAGAACTCAATAGTTTAGCCCAGGGGTGGGCAAACTTTTTGACTCGAGGGCCACAATGGATTCTTAAACTGGACCGGAGGGCCGGAACAAAAGCATGGATGGAGTGTTTGTGTGAACTAATATAAATTCAAAGTAAACATCATTACATAAAAGGGTACAGTCTTTTTTCTTTTTTTAGTTTTATTCATTTCAAACAACCAGATCCGGCCCGCGGGCTGTAGTTTGCCCATGGCTGGTTTAGCCCCTGCAGCAAAAGAGCCTTCCCAAATGGCCCCTCTGCTCACACTAAGGGATGCCGTAAGAATCTGCTGTACAAAACCCGGTCTTGTATCATTGCAGACATGCTGTTGAAGCTGTTGCTTTGTTCTTTCTATGAAGCTCCAAATGAAAAAACAAAACAAAACAATTTAGACCCACTGGTTCAAGAAATTTTGGTTTATGCCAGAGAAGTAATATAATCTGAGAGACAGGGATCAAGAACAATGAAAATGTGTAATAAATCGTATTTCTTACTTTATTTTTGTGGCCAGGATACTGTCCCCAATTTTATAGCTATCTTTTTGCCTTATTGAACCATATATAACTTGGGTTTGCACCTGACATACCCCTCTGTTATATCTTTATTTTCTTATGTCATAATTTAAAATTTTGTTTCCTATTTAACATATTTATATTCTTGTATGCTACCTTCAAACCTTTGTAGAAGGGGGCATGGTGTGTATGAGACTGGATATGTAAGCTTCTTTATTTATTTGTTTATCTACCTACTAGAGGCCTGATGCACAAAATTCGTGCAAGGGGCTCAGCCCTTACAGCCTGGTGGCTTGCCTTGGCTCTCACAGCCCCGGCTTCATCCAGAAGGACGTCTGGAAAGTCGTTCGGCTGTCCTGTCTAATTAGCATATTATGCTTTTATTATTATAGATTTAAAAGTTTCAAGTGCTGATTATCTTGTGCAGGCAGTAGCATCATGGTATCTCTCTCTCTTCCTCAATCCTTTTAACATTCTTACCAAAGAAGGTGCTAAGGATGTTACTAATGGAAGGGTGAGGGCATTGACTAAAAGCTGCAAGGAAGATGCTATAATTAAAATGAATGTCTTGGAGAGCTTCACAATGAAACAAATCTAGATGACATTTCCTCCAAGGGTCCTTTTCTCCCTCCCTGTCGTTGCCTCGCCTCTGGGGTTTGATGAGCCTGGTTGGCTCAACGGATCACGGTGTCATTTCCTTCCTCAGCCAGTTTGCCGAGTCCCAGTGTCTGGGCCACAGACAGTTCTCTTGACCTTGGCCGGGCGCCTGACATTTCTTGCAGAAGCAGCGGGCCAGAACGTGTGGATGGAACAGGATAAACCCCTCTCTGCTTCTGGGAAAACATCTCCTAGTTTACATGCTGGTGATGGTGGCTTAGCAGTATCACCTTCAAAAGGCAAGGATAAGATGGTTTTAATAGAGGAAGAGATTTGTTCTACCACTCATGCCTTTAATCTGCTCTGGCAGAACTGGCTCCCATAGTGGGCATGTCTGAAGCAGGGGCTCACATCTCAAGACTTTCCGCTGAGGCCCTAGAGAAGTGAGAGTGCGGTACAGACCGAGACTGGCCTTCACACGCCGTGCAGATGGCAGGGCGCCCACAGGACGGAGCTGGCCACGAAACCTCTTGCAGAGGACCCTCTGGCTGTTCTCTGAATCGAGTTCCTAAAACACAAAACACTCATACAGATAAAGCTCGAAATCATAGACAGCAATTATTTGTTTCCTGACCCACCCAGCAACATTGCTTGTGTTTAGAATTTGGCTGTGCTCATCTTTACTTTCAGAAGTGAATCAACAATTCAACTGTTTATGTCTCACCAGCAGTAGCAGTCCTCGCTCTCATGCTGATGCGTAAATTTTTTCCTATGGAAGCAGGTGGGTTAAGTGGTTCACAGCACCTACAGCAGCAAGCTATGAACAGAAAGCAAAGGGAGTTATCGCTCTAAAGAGGTATTAGGAATTTATGTGGGCTGCTGACAGGTTTACGTAGCATCTTGTGTTGCTTTATCTGCACAAGGGCAATATTCTCTCCTTGGGCAACTGAGGCACACGGGGTGCAAAGGCTGAGCCTAGAATTATGCACCGGCAGGTAGTGGGTCAGCATCACCTCCATGTGCCGAGACTCATGTCCTGCCATACTCTTTAGTACCAGCTTGCAGCGGGTGATGAGCTGGCTGGCCAGAGAAGAGATCAAAGGCTGGGAAAGGTGTAGGTGGGGTGAGGCATGGCAGACCTGAGGGAGGCCACCTACCTCAGGCCCAGCATCCTCCAAAATGAAGTCATCATGTTTCCCCCCACATTCTCTCAGCTCAATTAGTTTTACCAAAGACATTTAAATACTTAATGCTTTAAAATGATCTGTTTTTTTTAATTCAGTAATGTGTTTGTTTTTGCCTGTAAATGATTTGACTTCACAGCACATAAAATAAATGGGAAATCTCAGCATCATTCTCATGTTAGAAGTTGCTATCCAGAAATATCTATTTTGGTGCCGCAATTTTTTTTTCGTTCTCTTTCATTTGGGAAAGATGAAAACTGCAAAGTCGTTTATTTCCCCTAAATTAGCCATGTGACAACTCCGAGCTATTAATAACCACTCCCCACAGCATCCCTGTTTATGTCTCAGAGGGGTCAAGTGGCGATTGCCACGGAGGGAGGATGGCCAAGATAAATGCGAGCCACGTGGCAAAAATGAAGCCTGACACAGTGGGGAGAGGAGGACAGATGTGACCCAGAGGTCCCCCAGCTGCTGCCAACTTGTAGGTGTAAGAGGGACCATGGCACGGATTGCCCTTCAGCTTGACTGTGAGTCGAGCCCTCGGGATGGATGGCCCCCTCCACACACTCCTGGCGCTGCTGGGGCCGCTAATTCTGCCCTTTACTGTGTCTGTTCCTACCTCTGCTGACCAACTCCTGCTGCCCCGGGGCTGGCTTCCCAGGGCCATGGCCACTTCTGCCTCTCAGGACCTGGAGGGCACTGCCACTTGGTCCCAGGTCTCAAACAGGAAGCCGGCTTTTGCTTAATTTTACCATCACACAGCAATGTTCCTATTCCTTAGGTGGGTGTTGTTTGGGGCCAAATCACACCCTCCAGCTACTGTAAACCCTTGCATTTTCACCACTTCCCAGAGGCTTTCTTCCTATAGCTCAGTGGTTCTCAACCTTGGCTGCACATCAGAATCACCTGGGAATCTTTTCAAAATCCTGATTTCTGGGCCTCATCCTCCAGAAATTCTGTTTCTTTGTGACGGGGTGGGGCCACAACATTAGTAACAAAGAAATAGAATTTCTGGAGGATGAGGCCCAGAAATCAGGATTTTAAAAAGATTCCCAGGTGATTCTAATGTGCAGCCGAGGTTGAGAACCACTGCTATAGCCAGAGCCGGAGCGGCGTGGGAAGCCCTGCTGCCCTCCTGTGGGTGACCACCACTGAGACCAAAAACGAGCTCACCTGCAGAGTGAGAGGAACGCACTCTGGTGTCAGGGGGCCTGGGTCACATCCTGGCTGCCTCGGTACCTCCCCAGCAGTGGCAGACCTTTCTCTCATTCTGATGAGTAAATTCTTTTCCTAGGGAAGCAAATGAGAGCAGGTGGGTTAAGTGGTTCACAGCACCTACAGCAGCAAGCTAAATCACCTACCCTCTTCTTGCCTCCGTTTCCCCATCTATAAGACGTGAATTATAATATAGAGGGTGTCCCAAAAAATGTACACACACACTTTGAATAATTATAAAGATGGTGCTGATTAAAATACATTTCATTTTCAAAATGAGCTGTCACCTGGTAAAATGAGTATGCATTTTTTGGGATACTCTGTATATATACCTTCTAAAGGCTGTGTGGCATTAAGTGAAGGGAATCTATGATCTTAGCAAAGAAAGGTATCACAATGATAATGATGAGCGAGTCCAAGTTTTCTGAAAAAAATGGAAATATCTCCAAAATGTCCAGATTTGAGGATATCTCAGCAGAAGAAGCAAGAAAAACTCACCTTCAGGGAGAACACTTCTCTGAGGAGAAACCAGGCCCCCTAACACAGACCAAATAATCTAAGATGCCCTGGGGGCTCCCAGGTCCCCATGAAGCATGAAGTAGTCCCCAGAATAACCTCTTCAGCTTTCTGAAACGCTCAGGATAAAGACACTAAAAATTGCCTTCTGGGTTAAAATATAAAATGCTTGAAATGTCAGACCGTGCTGATCAGAGAAGTAGCAATTGAAACACCTGCTGTTTCTGTAATGGACAGTAGTTTGTAAAGGACAGCATCCTTGTTCGTTGACCATAAAACATTCAGCGACAGAGCTGCATTCAGTTTGCAGTGCCAAAGGTTCTGCTCAGGCAGGGAAGGGCTCTCCTTCAAGTTAAAATCATAATGGCCAGGCATCAAGGTTTCTTAATTTCCTTCACAGCTGAGTCACTTTCACTCCGAAGAAGACTACAAAGTTTTTTAAATCCACCCCCTCATTTCCATTTCTTGTAGAGTGATCATTGTCATTCTTTCCGGCTGCCTAACATCTGAAAGCCCTTAATACAGCCCACCTTTAATATAGAAGCTAAAAGTACAAGATACTAATTTTTCCAGCTCCCCTTGCAGCTAAGCATGGATGTATGGCCAGGCTCAGTGAGTGGATCATGTGCCCCTCCCTGCCTGGACTCCAAGTCAGAGGTTAGGAATGTGAAGAAGTCCTAATTTCGATCCAGATTTAGACAAACATGGTAATTGACCATACCTTCGCTATGCCTCCCACTGGCTAATCAGCGAGATATGCAAATTAACTGCCAACAAAGATGGCGGTTAATTTGCATATGTAGGTGCGAAGCGGCCAAGCGAAGACTGAAGGCGACTCCAGCTGGGGCAGTGAAGGCTTGAAGGCGGCTCCAGCCAGGGCAGCGAAGGCTTGACGGCGGCTCCGGCCACAGCAGCAAAGGCTTGAAGGTGGCTCCAGCCAGAGTGAAGGCCTGGGTCCCGGGTGCTGGAGGAAAACCGGTGCCGGCTGCCAAGGGAAGGGAAGGCCTATTGCATGAATCTTTTCGTGCAACAGGCCTCTAGTAGAAGATAATTCTCATGTATCCCAGTGGAGGGTTGTGAAAAGCATTACAAAGTGGCAGCCATTGTACAGCATGACCTTGAGCATCATTCCAATTTTAAGGATCTCAGATGTTTTTTCGGGCCTGTCCAGGACTTCTGTGAGTTCTCATTATGGAGCTGAAGCTCCTCCTCTTGTTGGCATATACTTCCTTCTCTTCACCTGGCTACCTCCTGCTCATTCCTTTAGATTGGGCTCAAACACCACCTCCAACAAGAAGCCTTACTTGACATACCTCTCCTTCCATCAGACTATTTAGACTCCTTGACATGAGGGAATAAGTCTAATTTATTATTTTATCACAAGTGCCAGACTGTAGATATTCAATCAATACATCTGTATTATTTTCCTACTAGTGGCCCAGTACACAAAATCTGTGCACATTAAAAGGGAATTAATTAGAGGAAATATTTTAATATTGCTATTTGCCCTTTCTCTATAATAGAAGTGTCATGGATGAAAAAAAATTAGTAAAATGTATATGAAAACCTTCCTCCTGTCAGAGTCTGGGGCATGTCATGGGAACCAGAGTCAAGTCCCCGCACACTCGCTCGTGCCTCAAAATTGAGAGAGAGCCAGACCCGGCCAGCCCCACTCCCATCGAGCCCTGCTGGGCAGGAGGTGCAATCTCAGGTCCCCTGGCCTGGCGGCAGGCAGTGGGGGTGCAGCCTCAGGTCCCCTGGCCCGGGGCAAAGGGCGCAGCCTAAGGTCCCCCAGCCCAGCACCGGGGTAGGGGGGGTGCGGCCTGAGGTTCCCCGTCAAACCCCGCCAGGCAGGGGGCATGGCCTGAGGTCCCCCACCCTGGCCTGGCGCCACGCAGCCTCAGGTCCCTGCTGATCACTTGTTATGGCTCGTTATGGGAACCCTGCCTCCGCTGTGGGTGCAGCCATCTTGTGACAGTGTGATGGCATGAGGGTTAATTTGCATATCGCTTCTTTATTATATAGGATGGCTGCTATAACAAATTACCACAAACTTGGTAACTTAAAACAACACAGGTTTCTTTTCTTACCAGTTCTTACCAGAAATCTGAAATTAGTTTCACTGGCCAAAATCAAGATGATGGTAGGGTCATGCTCTCTATGAAGTCTCTAAGGGAGAATTCGTACCTTGCCTCTTCCTACTTCTGGTGGCTGTCAGCATCCCTTGAATTGTGGCCAGATCACTCTAATCTCTATGTCTGCCTTCTCTTCTGTATGTAATCTCCCTCTGCCTCCCTCTTATAAGGACACTTGTAATTGCATTTAAGACCCACCCAGATCATCCAGGATAATCTCCCCATTGCAAGATCCTTAATTCCATCTGCAAAGTTTTTGCCATGTAAGATGTAAGATGTCATCCACAGGTTCTAGGGATTAGGACATGGACCTCTTGGGTGCCATTGTTCAAAGACCATGTACTGTGTAAATTTCCATGAAATAAAGCACTAGCCCACCCCATTTTCTATGACCCTGTCTTTAGCGTTGCTCCCATAGAGCTGTCTTTTGTGTGAAGTATTTTGGTCCTTCACAAATGATACCTCCTTGGACTGAATTCACCTTGAGCAACCTGTCTTATGTGCAAATCCACCTGGTGGCCAGAAGTCTTCATAAAATTCACATAAGTCAGTGTGATGGCCCTCTTCCTGATCCACTGCTGAATATATGATCATGAACAAAACTATGAGATGAGTAGAATAGCTCTGTGCTCATCCCAGGAGACCTGGCATCCAGACTTTTCCTCGTGTGGGACCTCGGGTGAGATTCCCACTTCTCTGAGCCTCAGTTTCCTCATTCATACAAGGACAGATTAAAACTGTTCCCAGTTCTCCCTGACTGGTTTGGCTCAGTGGATAGAGCGTCGGCCTGCAGACTGAAGGGTCCCAGGTTCGATTCCAGTCAAGGGCATGCACCTTGGTTGCGGGCACATCCCCAGTTGGGGGTGTGCAAGAAGCAGCTGATCGATGTTTCTCTCTCATTGATGTTTCTAACTCTCTATCCTTCTCCCTTCCTCTCTGTAAAAAATCAATAAGATATATTTTTATAAAAAGAAGAAAAGAAACCGCTTAATGTTTTTTAAAAATAAATAAATAAAATAAAATAAATAAAACTGTTCCCAGTTCAGCCATGCTCTCTGCCCGAATCTGTGTATCTTCTTCCTCTTATCACAAAAGAGCGCATACTGTGTGATTCCATTCACATGACTGAGTAGCAGGCAACACTAGATTGTATTGTTTAGGACGGTTACATAGGTGGTAAAACTATACAGAAATCTAGGAAATAATAATTAAAAAGTTAGGCTAATGGTTATGTCTGGTGAGGGTGGAAGGACAGAGAGGGTTTAAAGGACTAGCAATTTTCTACTTTTAAAAGAAATCTTCACCTGAGGATTAATTTATTGATTGTAGAGAAAGAAGAAGGGAGAAAGAGAGAAACATCCATTGCCTGCCTCCAGTATGCAAACCTGGATGCAGCCTGCAACCTAGGTATGTGCCCTGACTGAGAATTGAACCTGCAACCTTTTTGGTGTATGGGATGACACTCCAACGAAGTGAGCCACCCACCAGGGCCCAATTTTCTACTTATTGGCCTGAGTAGTATATATACAGACATTTGCTTCATAATTATTTGCTTAAACTGTATATATATATGCTTTATTTATTTACTTCCATTTAACTTGTACTTTTGGAAAATTTCTGACATTTCTCAAAGTAGAAACAATAGTGTAATAAACCTCAGCTTCAATGATTATCCACTTTTTCTTTTTTTTAAAATATATTTTATTGATTTTTTACAGAGAGGAAGGGAGAGAGATAGAGAGTTAGAAACATCGATGAGAGAGAAACATCGATCAGCTGCCTCCTGCACATCTCCTACTGGGGATATGCCTGCAACCCAGGTACATGCCCTTGACCGGAATCGAACCTGGGACCCTTCAGTCCGAAGGCTGACGCTCTATCCACTGAGCCAAACCGGTTTCGGCGATTATCCACTTTTTTTCTAGTTTTGTTTCACATATTTAAGCCTCCAAATTTGGGGCAACATAGGATAGTTTAAAGCTAATTCCAGGAGTTGCATCATTTTACCTGCAAATGCTTCATTGTGTACAGATTCGTTTTATGCATATATTTACATATATGCATAAATAACATATGTACAGATATGTAATATATTAGTATCTATCCTAAATAATAAAAAGCTAATGTGCAAATAAACTGAACAGTGGAACAACCGGAACAACCAAACAACCAAACAACTGGTTGCTATGACATGCGCTGACCACCAGGGGTCGTGCGCAGAACATGGCAGGCGTTGTCCACATTGGTGGACATGGTGGAGCAGGTGAGCGGGGGCACCAGACCAAGGCAGGGCGCCAGTTGCTGTCATTGGGGCAAGCCTCTGAAAATTCTTTGGTTACTGAAAATTCTTTGCTCCCATGTGCCACGGTCCTGCCTGGTGCTCACACCTGCTGTTGGTGCCAGCCCCACTCCCACCGCTGCTGGCACTGGCCCCAGTCAGTCCGCGCCACCAGCAGGTGTGAGCGGGGCCAGTGCTGTCAGCGTGTGGGAGTGGCGGTGGCGGGAGTGGGGCTGCCAGCATACAGGGGACTGGGGACTGCGGTGGGAGGGCCAGGTGGGGATGCAGAGGATGGGCCGAGACCTGCGCCTGTACCTACTGCAGCCTCGCAGCTCACAGTTCTTTTCAAGGTGCACGAATTCGTGCACTGGGCCCCTACTATTAAGTAAATTTAACCATAATAAAATGCTGGAAGTAAAAGGGAGAATGAAGCTGGTCTTGACAGAAACCTTGTGCAGGGGTGTGTGTGTGTGTGTGTGTGTGTGTGTGTGTGTGTGTGTGTGAAGCCATGTGTCTGCTTTGGGTTGGATGGGCAACTATTCCAGTGGCTTAGCTCAGAGTCATGGGCTTGAAGCAGGGTCCAGTGATGGAGCTGAGCACTTAAATGAGCTCAGTTAATTCTGGAAACCCAGAATTATAATGCTTGGGACCACCAGGGGTCTTGTAGGGCTGGATAAATCGAGTCCAAGGTCCATGAGGTCCATGTTCAATCTTTCATTTCTCTCTGCCTAGTACCTCACACACTGAGCTGCCCAGAGTTAGACCTCAGGCATTGTTAAGTGAATAAATAACTGGGGAAGAGAATGGCTCTAAAGAACCTCACAGTTTGGAGGAGGTCTAGATATTTTTTCATGACTTTACGCAAACTGCCTTGGAGGAGGTTGTGAGCTACTTTGTGGAATAGCAGCAACCCCACTGCTACTGAGAAGGAGACATTTGGTTCTCAACAGAAGTGGGTGGAGACACTGAAGCACACCATCTGCGCCCTTAATGTGGGCCTCAATCTGTCCTGTTGCTGGAGAAACCTAGATCAGGCCTATAGCTGGTTCAAACTGTAAGAACCCATCCTGGCCAGTGTTTCTAAGTGGTTAGAGCATCAGCCTGTGCACAGAAGTGTCTCGGGTTTGATTCCCGGTCAAGGGCATGAGTTGCAGGTACCTGAGTTGCAGGTTTGATTCCCTGGCCCTGGTTGGGACATGTGCGGGAGGCAACCAATTAATGTGTCTTTCTCACATTGATGTTTCTCTCTCTTCTCCCCCACCCCCTCCACTCTACCTAGAAAAAATGGAAAAATATACTCAGGTGAGGATTAAAACACACACACATACACAAAGAAACCAAGTCCTGCTGAATAGGGGTAGGAATGGGAGTATGCAGAGCAGTTCTCAGACTCCAGCCTGTGGTCTAAGTGCTGCTGTTGCCAGGCCCTCTCTACAGGTCTCTGAGCTTCTGGGCGCCATACAAAGAGGCTGATGAGCCCGGCCAGCGAGCTCAGGGATTGAGGGTCGACCTATGAACCAGGAGGTTACAGTTTGATTCCCAGTCAGGGCACATGCCCAGGTTGTGGGCTTGATCCCCAGTGTGGGGCATGCAGGAGGCAGCCGATCAATGATCCTCTCTCATCATTGATGTTTCTATCTCTCTCTCCCTTTCTCTCTGAAATCAATTAAAAATATTTTTAAAAACAACAACAAGGCTAATAAAAGAGGCTAACATTGGATATCACAACCTTCCTTTTGTTAAGACCTTCCCATTCTCCAAGTCTACTCAAACCCTCCTCTCCCAGAAGCTCCTAGTGCACAGCAAGCCCTTCATCCTCTCCCAGCCCTGCCTTAGAGCCTCTGCCCTGGCTGTTCCCTCTGCTGGGAGTGCTTTCCACCCAGATGTTCACCTGGCTTGCTCCCTTGTGTCCTTTATGTTCCTGCTTAGATATCTCTCTATTAGAGAACTCTTCCACGACCATCTCCAGATAGCAACCCCACCTCTAACCTAGCCTTTCTGTGCACTTGCTTATTGTTCTTTCTAACCCTACTGTCTGTCCCCCACCACACAGAGCCCACAGAATGTAAGGCAGGGTTTCTTCCTGTTTTCTTCACAGCAGGGCTTGGAGGAGGGGCTCACTTCCTATTTGCTGAATGAATGAATGATTCACATTTCTTGTCCAGTCTGTGGGCTGTGGATGAAAGGGCCACATGTTAACCTGACAAGCTCAGAGAAGGCCTGCATGGTGGTCTTGCAAACTCAGAGACCTAAAGTAACCACAAAAGATGGTCTGAAATTAAACTTTAACTAAAAGCAGTTATGGTGGGTAATTATGTCCTAGGCCGGTATCTTCAATGACAAGGTCAACTTTTACCTTAACTGAGCCTATCTGTCTTTTTGCATCTATAATAATATCCTTGAAATGTCTGGGCACCTTGTAACTTCCCTTTTTCCGGACCCCTTGGGGCACAACCTAATGTGCCTGGATGCCAGGACGGGTACCACAAATTCCTTCATTGTTATCATGTTAATTGTTGACACATCTAAGTATGTGTCTATCATTTTTTTTTTTTATCCAATCCCAGGGGTTTCCCCGGCCTCTCTAATCTATCACCAATGGGGTTCATGTAACCCACCTACATCCCTTCCTTTGATTGCAATGTATAAAAATAGATGAGAAACCACCATTCTCTGGAGCACTATCCCAATCCGTTGAGATACTGCTTCCCAGCAATTGTCAACAGTTTGGCTCAAATAAACTCACAAAAATTCTTTACAGGTTTGAATGTTTTTATGTTAACAGGGTGTCACTTAACACTTTGCTGTTGTTCACATCTCTTCCTGTTTTAACCTGTCACTGGACCTCCTTTGACTTCAGTCTTTCACCTGTGAAATGGGGGGGGGTCAGGGATGGTGCACACAGCCTCCAACTTGCCTGCTGGCTGTGTTCGTAAACCATGCTCAGATATGCCCGGTTCTCTCTGCTACAGCCTCAGCCTGCCCTTGACTTTCAATGCTGATGCAATGTGATGGCAAGGTTTATAGGGCATTTATTCTCTAAACACATTTGATCTGTGATCATCTTAACACAGGGAGAGTCTTCAAAACAGGGTAAACTTAAGTATGTTTAACTTACAGCTTTATACGATTTCCTTTTTAATCAAAAACTTCTAGAGGCAAAGAGGCTGAAATCTAAAAACAACTGAACAAAAAACCCTTTCCACAGAGAGGGCTCAGTCCCATGGGGCCCATCAGGTGCTTCTTCAGAGGGCACAGAAAGCAGAGCTGTGGGATGCAGTGCCCAGCAGGGACCTCCATGCTGGCCTGGCTCTGAACACCCCCAAGGGAGGCCTAGACACAAGGAGCAGGGGCGCTGTTAGACACAGTAACGAGTCCCAAGGTGCTAATTAGTGGGAACACAATGGCTGAGACCAGCTCAGTCTATTCTGAATCCAGCCCACCCCTCCTCCAGCTTATCTCTCTCCTTGTCTCTTCTTGCTTAAAACAGGGCTTACCATCAGCCTCCTCTAGTCCCAGGGGAATCATTACTTCACCAGGAGCGAGAGGCAGACAGACCCCTGCCAGGGGTGGGACAGACAGATTCTGTGGCTGATCAAAATCTGGAGAAGCCACCACATAATTCTTCTACTGGAGGTGTTACAAACCCACAGCCCTGGGTAAGCTCCCTCCAGAAGCCTTGAGAGGGAGCGCTATAACACCCCTTCCCCGGGGCCCTCACCCCTCCAGCCACTCCCACCCGCTCCTTCACCCCTGGCTTCACATCCCAGGCTGCTGGCTTTCCGTGCACTGAGTCTCCCCACTTCTCATGGCTGGTTAAGCGCCTGCCTTAGCCTGTTTCCTCTTGCGCCATCTCTAGCCCTGCAATATTCACACACCCTGCCTGGTGCCCTTCATTTCCTCTGTCCACTGGGATGGTGGGCTTTTCAAGGGTAAGCTCCGAGTTGTCCATGTGTCCCCAGCACTGGCAGAAGGGACATTGTGAGTGACCAGTGGAAGCAAGGAAGGAAGGAAGGAATGAAGGGGGCCCGGGCTGCACCTGGCTGTGGGACCATGTGGGTGCAGCGAGGAAGGAACAACAGAGCCAAAACCCCCAGGTGGGTGGCCTGCAGGTTCTCCTGACAACATCCAGGATGGCGGTCATAGTTACATGTCAGACGTGGGTGGTAGAAATGACATTTTGTCCCCAGAGAGGCTGTTAAAATGTAAAGAAGGAGAAATGGCATCCAAGGAGCAGGTCACCTCCACATAACACACTCACGACAGGCGCTGGCTAACGGGGGCCTCTGACTCAGGGCTTCCCCTGGACAAGCAGCCTTCCTGAGGGATCGCCAGCTGGACACTGAGTCCGGCCTGGCAGCCGCAGAGGCAGCACCTGACTTTTACCCAGCCCTCCTGAGAGGAGCCGTGTGCTGTTGAACAGATTGCACTCTCTGGGCCTCAGTTTCCCCACTGGTCGGTCCCAGGCAGCTTAAATATTCTGGAGGCTGTAATTCCACTTCAGGCCAGAGCAGAGTCGTGGGCTGCGCTAGCCGTGGGCAGCTCAGGGGCAGCTGGGCTGGCCTGGGCATCCTGCCTCCGCAGCCGGCACCCTTAGGGAAGGCCTGCGGCAAACCCAGCGAGCTGCCAGTGACCCAGTCTTTCTTACCGGCAACCCGTTGACCACGGGGCCTGGCTCAGATTCCAGCAGCACATTCCATTCTCCACCAGTGCCTCCTCTTCCCCCTGCCTCAGCCCACCTCTCAGATGAAAATCTGGCCTTGGCCGGTTTGCTCAGTAGTTAGAGCGTCGTCCTGCGGATCAAAGGGTCGTGGATCTTGTTCCTAGTCAAGGGCATGTACCTCATACCTCAGTTGCAGGCTCCCCAGCCCGTGTGAAAGGCAGCCAAATGATGTCTCTCTCACATCGATTGTTTATCTCTCTCTCGTTCCTCCCCTCCTCCCTCCTTTCTCCTCTTTCTAGAAATCAATGGGGAAAATATCTTTGGGTGAGGATTAAAAAAGTTTTAAAAAAAAAAAAAAAGAAAGAAAGAAAATGTGGCAACAGCTTCCTGCCAGACTAGGGACCATAATTCAGGATTTGTGAAAGAGGGATTCTGTAAAAGCTCTCCTGAAACACCCAAGATGACTCCTCACTATACTCCAGTCCAGGGACCTCTGGGGTCCCCAAGAACCTATCAGGGCATCTGCAAGGTTAAAACTACTTTACAATAACACAGTAGTCCTCCCTTACCCATGATTTCCCTTTCCATGGTTTTCGTTACCTGTGGTAAACTGTGGTCTGAAATAGTAAACAGAACATTCCAGAAATAAACAATTAGTAACTTTTAAATTGCAGGCCGTCCTGAGTATGGTGCTGAAACCGCCCACCATCCAGGATGTAAATTGTCCCTTTGTCCAGTGCCCCCATGCTCTCTGTACACGCAGCCTGCCCATTGGTCCCTTAGTAGCCCCTCCATTCTCACACCGACTGTCATGGTACCACAGTGCTTCTGGTCACATAGCACTTATTTTACTTAATAATGTCCCCGAAGTGTAAGTGGAGTGATGCTGGCAATTCAGAGATGCCAAAGAGGAGCTGTGAATGCTCCCTTTAAGTGAGAAGGTGAAAGTTCTCAACTTCATAAGGAAAAGAAAAAAAAATCCCATGCTGAGGTGGCTAAGATCTACAGTAAGAACGAATCTTTTATCCGTGAAATTGTGAAGAAGGGAAAAGAAATTCATGCTACTTTTGCCGTTGCGCCTCAAACTGCAAAAGTTACGGCCACCGTGCGTGACAAGGGCTTAGTTAAGATGGAAAAGGCATTGAGTGTGTGGGTGGAAGACATGAACAGAAAATGCGCTCCGGTTGGCGGCACTGTGTTGGGCCAGAAGTCACTGAGCCTGGACGAAGACTTGAGCGAGGGATCCTCTGAGAGGAGGGACACCAAGCCATTTACTGCAAGTAAGGGCTGGTTGCACAGGTTCAGGGAGAGGTTTGGGCTGAGAAATGCAGGAACTCCTGCAGGGGCTGCGCCTGCTGTTGAAGAAGCTGCTGCCACATCTCCCGCAGAGGTGCAGTGGGTTAAGGAGAAGGGATGTATGTACAGGAAAAACCTGGTCTGTGCAGGGTTTGGTTGGTACTATCTGCAGTTTCAGGCATCCACTGAGGGTCTAGGAACGTATCCCCTGCAGATAAGAGGGACTACTTTACAGTAAGTCCTCACTAAGTCGTGGATTGGTTCTTGGAATTGCACCCAACGACATATAATGAAGCCAATTATACCAGAGGCTAATTGATATAAGCAGTCTTGGGCAAGTCAATGAACTACTCTGACCTTCGGTTTCTTCATCTGCTAAAGAGACGTGTCTTGATGAGGTGTTTAGCACCAGGCCTGGTACTTGGCATGTGCTCAGTAAATACTGGTCTGTCCCTGCTCTCCAGGACGCGGGCACATTACCTGGCATCAGCAGAGGGAGTAACTGCTGAAGGAGACGTTTTCCAACCTTGCCTGACATTGAATTCATCTGCCTTAGTACTTCTAACACCTTCTTGGGCAGTGTGGATGCGGCTAGTCCAGGGTCACATTTTGAAACCACTGACATGAGCCTTTAAGAGTTCAAATCTTGCAGATGATTGAGAAGTGTTTTACTTCCTTGGTATTTAATGAAATCCAGGGCCTGGGAGGGTCTTGGAAGGGAAGGGGCTCCTGGGAGTGAGATCTTCCAGAAAGAGATGGGGGGAGGGTGGGTACCTGGCCATCCCCATTAACTCTCCCTTTGGGTTCCCATAAGCACATGCTTCCCTTGGAAAGCTCATTGGGCCAGTGGAGAGAGGAAAGGGAGGGGCGGTGTCAGTAGGGTGTGATCAATATTCCTAAGCCCTCCACAGCCCTGGCTGTTGCACGTGGTCTGCTTTCTACCCTCTTGACTTCCCTCATTTTTCACCCCTCTTTTTCATCCTATTTCTCTCCCTTTTAACCCAAGAGTTGGTGGCACCCACAGTCCTTCCCACTGGTCCTAAGGAACCACAGTAATGAGCAGGCATTTGAGGAGGAGGCATGGACTGTAATGAAAATCACTTCTCTCTGGGACCCGAAGACCAGATTCCAGTCTTGCCAAGCACTGAGGAGCCAGTTAGCGTGCCTGACTAGCAAGTCAATGCACTTCTCTGCTCTTTCAATATGGGGGTGAGGCGCACACCTTTGGCAGGAGAAAGCCCCAGGAACCAGTTAGAGGCTGACACTGTTTTACAAGCTGCTTGGTGACTGGGCCCCAGGGCTGCTGGTCTGGGAGGGCTGGCTCTCCACGCATGTCCCTCCCGTAGTTTCACAGCCCCACAGCCGCATGAGGTTCCTTCCCCAGGCCCAGCTCCGAGGCCTCGAACCTGCGCTGGGAGCTGGGAGAGGCCTTGCTGGAGAGGCATTGGACCTTGTCCCTGGAACACCCGGCTTTGACTTAGTTCCCGTCCTGGCTGGTGTCCTGCTGACCTGATCCTATAACTGAGTGATTACATTATAGCATATGATGAGCCACATACTGGACATGATTCCAATAAATCGCAGCTCAGCAGAGGGAAGGGAGAGTATAACTGGGCAACCAAGGAGTCTGGGCTGCCTGTCACTACTTGAGCCAATTCAGCATATATGAGCTGTTTATTCCAGTAGTGCCAGCATTATGGGAGAAAAGCAGGTCATCCACAAATATCTGCTCTGCAACCCCCCATAAGCCAGCTGCTTATGTTGGGTAGGACAAAGATTCCATGGGGAGGTAGGAATGACAGGCATGAGGAAGTAGCCAATGGGGGCTGGGGCAGGACTCCATTGTTTGGGCAACAAGGTTTAACAACCTTGTTAACAACCATGTTATCTTTCCATGATAATAGGCAGTTCTTTTTTTTTTTTAATATATTTTATTGATTTTTCACAGAGAGGAAGGGAGAGAGATAGAGAGAGTTAGAAACATCGATGAGAGAGAAACATCGATCAGCTGCCTCCTGCACATCCCCCACTGGGGATGTGCCCGCAACCCAGGTACATGCCCTTCACCGGAATCGAACCCGGGACCGCTCAGTCCGCAGGCCGACGCTCTATCCACTGAGCCAAACCGGTTTCGGCAATAGGCAGTTCTTGAGTGAGAATGGATGGCATTCCAAGGTTGACTTCCTGGTCCAAGGTTGACTCCCAGGTCCCAGGGGCTTACAACTCCCAGCCAGGTTAGAATGTGCTTTCTTTAATCATAACAAGGCAATCACGGTGAACAGAGCATGATTAATATTTCTTATAACTATAGCTAGTCCCCAATATTCTATTTTTGCCTTAACAAGAGGAGGCAAGAGGGAGAGTTGGAAGGGCAGGAGCATGGACCGAGTGCTAAAGGAGGTCTAGACACCCTCCAGACCTCCCTCTGCCCAGTGAGTGAAGAATCTGAGACCAGGGGCAGGGAGTGACTCAGCTTGGGAGCGCACTCCATTCAGCACAGATCAGAGAGCCCACAGTGAACAGGCCTCCGCAGGGATTACAGCACCAGGAAAGTAGAAAGATATTTTCCACAGGCGGAGATCCACTCAGAGGGCAGAGAGCCACATCTCTGCTCTGAGGGCCTAGGACCCGCATGCTGAGCAGCCCCCAGAGCAGGGCCCCTGTCCAAGACTTAGTGGAACCCACGCATGCTCACACCTTGGCAACCGGAACTAGGGTCCAGCCCACAGGAAAGCGCCCACCCGCACTGTGCAGCATGGGGTCTGCAGTGCCTGGTGCTCCAGTCACTCTGATCGTGGGTGACCCACACTGCAGGCTCGCCTTGATTCGGAACCTTTGCTCACTGGGGCTCCTTCTGCTCATTGGGTCCTCTCCTGCTGTCCTCTGGACTTTCCTCCAGGGCTGCCTTTTGCAGACCTCTCCTGTTGGAACCCTGCTGAGTTGGAATCATGTGCCTGGATGAGGTGCAGGTTACCCCGCTTGCCTCCTGCTCTGAACTTCCTTCAGACAGCAGCTCAATGTGATCCACACCTGTCCCCTAGTGCTCAGAACAAGGCCTGCCACCAGCAAGAAGCTCAAGCTGATAGAGCAATCAAGCAGGTGGGACGTAGGGGTAGTGAGAAGCTGAATATTCTTGTTCTTGGTAAGTGGAGAACCCAGGTGCTTTGCTGAGGAGTTCAACGAAGTACCACTTGATTTCCCTGCTCCCTGGGATCTGAGGATGAGGGGGTCTACACCTGGACACCAGGAGGCTCCCGCTGTGAGGAGAAGGGATGATGAGGCTGGCTGCCTGGCAGGGCCAGCAGATCGGTGGGAGGCCATACACGGAAACTCAGATAAGACAGAAGCAGACAGTCTGAGCAGAGGTCAGGGCATGGTGCTTATGAAAGTGAGCTTTCCCCTGCTTTTGTCCTCAGTTCCAAACACCCAAGCGTGCTTCCTCCCAGTCAGAGGCTCTGCTGCACCCATCTCCCCATCTGCACCAGGGCTGTGCCAAGCCTCCTTCCTGCCTTTCCCACTCTTGGAGTCCTGAGTGGTGGTAGAGAGCCCTGAAGCTGCTCTGACTCTTCCCCTACTTGGCTTCTCACTGCTGCTCTTGTTGGCTCCCTGCTGACTTTCTCAGGGTCTCTGTCCAAATGTTCCCACTTCCTGGAGGCCCCAAACACACACCAGTCCCAACTGCGCTCAGCTGATGACCTCATCGACTTCAGGGAGATTGCAACCACACAGAGTGAACTCCTTTCAATCCCATCCCTTCGGTGTCAGTTTCTCTGTCTCCTCACCCAACCCACCCTCCTGTGCTCACACCTCCTGGCAGGAGCTCTCCACTCGGCTCCTATCCTATCTTCTCCATCAGTCCCTCTCGCTTCTCCAATTGTTCCCGGGTCTACAGGAAGATGGTTTCACCCACCCTTAAAATATGATTTCTCAACCCAGCTGGTCCTCAGGCTGTGGCCCATATTTCTCCTTCCTGTCACCACCGTGCTTTGTGAAAGAGTTAGTCCAAATGTCTCCACTCCCTCCGCTCACTCCCAAGCCCTCATAATCATGGCTTCGACCCAGAACTCCAGTAAAAGTATGTACTCGGAATGATAGTCACATATATATCATGTGTTAGAAAATGAAGCTGATAAAACGATATGCATGCTACAATTCCATTTTTTAAAAGTTATATATATATATATATATATATATATATATATATATATATATATGGCAAAATGACTGTCCAACGGTAGCTATGATGCGTACTGACCACCAGGGGGCAGATGCTCAACACAGGAGCTTCCCAGCTGTGGTGACTTGGCAGTGGTGGTTCTCGGGTGATACACTCCAGAACCAGAGAGGAGGGAGCCTGATTCTGGGGTGCATCACCTGAGAACTGCCCTCCTGCAATCTGGGACCCCTCGGGGGATGTTGGAGAGCTGGTTTCAGCTCCATCCCCGCAGGCCAGGCTGAGGGACCCCACCTGCTGGAGGGACCCTGCTCACTCTGCAGATGCCCTTCAAGCCGTGGTGCCACCTCAGGTGCTGCCAGCCAGGGAAGGACTGTGGGAGGTTGGCTCCAGGGCGTGTCAGGCCTGTCTTGCCTAGTCCCGCCCTGCCAGCCACTTTTTAATTAATATCCTTTAAATGTGCACGAATCCGTGCACTGGGGCACTAATATTTACATCTTTTTCATAGAGAAATGTTGGGTAAAAAATAATAGTAAGTATATCCCTGGGTAGTGTAGTTGTGGGTAATTTTTTTTTTTCCAGATTTTTCACGATGCACATGAATCAGAACTGTCACCGTTACATATCAGACATGGTGGCTAGAGTGGAGGCTGTAATTCCACTTTATGGAAAAAAATATAAGCTTCTGGGGGGGAAAAGCAACAAACTGCTTTCCAAATGTTTAATAATAACTAATGCCTTAATCACTCCTGATATCTAAACTAACCTCAAATGGATCAAAGATTTAGAAGTAGAAAATAAAAGAATTAAAAGAGAATAAGGGGAGAGTTTAAAATATAATCTTAGAGTAAGCAAGACTTTTCTGAGCCACTCAGAAAATGTGATGGCAGCAAATACAATGAACGCAAAATACAGGGGACAAGGTGGGGGCAATAATTCATATGTGAGAAAAGGTTAGTTTCCTTAAACTATAAACATTACTTTTAAACCAATAAGAAAAATATCAACTGATGAACAGAAAAGTGTGTGGGCATAGACCTGGAAAAATACTTCACAGATAAAGACACACAATTAACTTAGAAATACATGAAACTGAGTGCAAAACTCCTGCCTTGTTTTGTTGTTGTTTCTTGGTTAGTTTTTTGCCTTCTCTGGTTTTATTTTTATTTTTTTATTTTTTTAAAATATATTTTATTGATTTTTTACAGAGAGGAAGGGAGAGAGAGATAGAGAGTTAGAAACATCGATGGGAGAGAAACATCGATCAGCCGCCTACTGCACATCTCCTACTGGGGATGTGCCCGCAACCCAGGTACATGCCCTTGACTGGAATCGAACCCAGGACCCTTCACCCGACGCTCTATCCACTGAGCCAAACCAGTTTCGGCTTCTCTGGTTTTAATTGGGGGTTTTTATGATCCCATTTTCTCTTCTCTCCTAACTTACTTCTTTTTAACTTCTCTAGTGGCTCCCCTAGGGTTTACATATACATTTTAACATCACCTGAGTCCATCTTTTCTCCTAATGTTATATCATTTTACATGAAGTGAAAGGACCTTATAACAGCACACTCCCCCTCACATCCCTGGGTCACTGTGGTCAGATCTTATATATTTACATGGGCTATAAACGCCTATGCATAATTACTGTTATTCCTTTATACAATCAGTTATTTTTTAGAGCAACTAAAAATAAGAAAAATGTATTTTATCTTTATTCCATGTCCAA
The DNA here is from genome assembly GCF_964212035.1 of Myotis nattereri. Classification (NCBI taxonomy): domain Eukaryota; kingdom Metazoa; phylum Chordata; class Mammalia; order Chiroptera; family Vespertilionidae; genus Myotis; species Myotis nattereri. The sequence continues at coordinate 86,314,761 of NC_138079.1, read as the reverse complement.
CATACTTCATTTCTTTTGTAGATTTAATTTTTTTATTTTAATAATATTCCTTCTGCCTGAAGAACCTCTTTTTACATACCTTATATAGTAATCTGCTGGCAATGAATTCCCTCAATGTTTTTTTTAATCCTCACCTGAGGATATGTTTTTATTGATTTTTGAGAGAGAGGGAGGGAGTGAGGGAGGGTTCCTGGAGGAAAACTCTGCTAAGGGTGGGAACGTCCTCCCCCATGACCACAGCCCCAGGAGCTTTACACTCTCATACTGGTTCACACCGGGCTCCCAGGAAATCATTAAATTTTCTACTTTAATGTTTCTACCAGCTTATATGGTATCCAGTGGCTTCTGTCTCCAGATAATAAATGCCCAGGTTCTGTGTTTCCCTGAAGGTACCTGTTTGTTTGGTGACATCAGTTTTCTGATGGGTTCGCCGGTCATTAATGTGATGCTTGTCTAGCTTTTATCCTGCTGTAACGATGGGAGGGAGGGGACCCACCTTTTTTAGTTCTCTACATATCCTAGAGCTACACATTTAAGTGTCAAAGAAATATATAGGCATGGAAATTGATTGCCTTGTTATTTATATTAGAAAGATTGAAACAACCCAACTGTCACTTGAAAAGAAAGCACAAGCAAATCATGGTACAGCCTACAATGCATGCTATGCAGCCTATCTTAATAGGAATGAGAGATGCAGTCGTTCAAAAGATTGAGGTGGAATATTATGCAGCAGTTAAAAGGAATATGTTGATGTGGAAACTTCTCCTTGAATACCACTTTGTACAGGTTACATTTTTTTAGTATGTAATCAGCTTTTGAGCTGTTCAGAAATACTCCTGGATCCATGGTGGGAACACACACACCCATCTACTTTGATGTTTGTTCATGGACCTTGCTTTGGCCAATAAACATTAGTGAGAGAATTTCACTGGATTTCAGCCACTCCTCACTCCCTTGGCAGAATATCCATGTGCAGGGCCTAATCTACCCAACCATGCACAGTAGCCCTGCTGAGATGGAGTCAGTCTGTGGGTACATGGACCCCACACATCATGTGGACATGAGTTTAGGGCCACCATTTTGATACTCTGAATGCTGGAGAGCAAGCAAAAAGAATGGGCGATATATGCAGGAGAGAGACTCAAGAGAGGCAGACACGGGAGGGGCAGGGCCAAGAGATGGGGCAATGAATGGATACTTCTCTCTGACTCCTCGTTTAAGTCCCTTGAGTGACCCAGCTATACTTCATCTCCGTGGACTTTGTGAGAAACCACAATATATTAAAATAAATCACCATGTACGTAAGCTAGCTTTCCTGGGTTTCTGCTCTTCAGCCAAATTACCTTTACAAACCATCATTAAAGATTTCTCCCCATTTCTTCTAACTCCCCAGGACCGTCTTCTCCAGAACCCCGTTTCCCAGGCACCCCAACACAGGCAGCCTCATACCTCCCCACACCACTCCTGCTGCAAAACGTGCTCTTCACGGCAGCCTGCCCTACACATTCTTCATGGCCCAACTTCACCTCCGCCTCCCAAAGCCGCCCACCTCCAAAGCTGGACAGAATCTCTTCCTCGGCCCTGGATTAATTCCTCTCTTGACCTATTTGTCAGACTCTGCCTGGCATTACGGTTGTTTTGGTTATTTTATTTGTGGGGATAAATTTTAAGCTCTTTGGTGGTAATAAGTGTATCTTGGTGATTTCCAGAGGGCTTAAATGTTTCCTGGATATTTAAATTACTTAGGCTGCTCTTATGAGGGTCTACAAATGCCTGAATCAGGGAGCGAGAGGAGGAAGCTACAATGAGCCCTTAATACAAAGGCTTATTCTGTTTGCTCTTACACTGAGCACTCAAATAATAACGATGGCAAATACTGATTCTGTTTTCTCCCTGCCAGACATTATTCTAAGGGCTTTTATATTTATTAATGAAAGGAATCATAATAAATCTCTACAAGAAAATTAACATTATTCTCAATTAGTTGTGAAGAAACTTGCTGAAGGGCACTTAACTAAAGGAAAGAAGCAGAATTTTTTTCCCAGGTGACCTGTCCTCACGGTCCGTGCCTTCAATCACTTGGCCATGAGATGGGCCTGAGTGAGAGGAGAGGAGAATTGGGACTGAGCATGCTCACTCTCTGATCTGCCAAGAGTATTTTGCATGTGGAGGCCATGCTCTTGTCTGTGGCACAGTGTAAGGAAGGGAGAATTTCACCTATAGATCAGGGATCTCTGCAGGCACAGAGAGGCTCATGATGGTACATGGGAAAACTTCATACACACGTGTGTGTGTGTGTGTGTGTGTGTGTGTGTGTGTGTGTTCTGTGCATTTTGCTGGGGAGAAGGTCAGTCGCTTTCACTAGAATCTCAAAGGCATCTGTGGCCTCTGAAAGATTCAGAACCACAGTTCCAAGGAGGCTGAGTGAAGGAAGAGAAAGGGAAGGAGGAATGCCAGAGAGGATAAGGGGAAGAGGGAAGGGATGGGGACAGAGAGAGGAAGGGAGAAACGTGAGGGAAATAAGGACTGTTCCGCACACAGCAGTCCTCAGGGAAGCACTGGAGATCTGGCTTTGGTCCTCAGAGAGGCCAAGAACTAAGTGTCCATGTGCCCATTAGCACTCAGGAATAGAGGAATGTGTGTGTGGACGCGTTTTTGTGACATAATGAGTCCTGAGAGAACAAATGAGACCATGACCCAAATACTGCCCCTCTAACCAACTTTCCCTCTGGAGGCAGAATGACAGGTGAGGGTCCTTATGTGGGTGATGAATTGTTCCTGAAGTGCCTTCAGTGGTAGGGATTGGCTTTGCAGGACACTGGCACTAGTCAGTGGTTTAGGTGCTTGGGGACAGATTGGTACCCAATATGGTTAACACTCCACCACTCCATCTTCTACTCATTCATTCACCATCACTCTGCAGTTTACCTGCCAGCTTGGAACAATGATATCCAAACTGTCAGACCCACACCAGTTTTCTCATGCCCTCTTTAAGGTATCCCCTGGGACATTGCTTTGAATCTTTCTAGTGATGCTACCATCTTGCTACAAGGGTTAGTACAGGATCTTAATTGGGAGCTGGGCTCACAAGTATACATTCAAGCTCTGTGACTTGCTCTAAGATTTTATCGTTGGTTTTTTCATCTATGAAATTGGAGTTGAAGTAGTTCCAAATGTATTGGATCATCCTATGCATTAAGTACACCCAAACATGTGAAGGCCTTGGGATGGTGCCTGGCGCAGAGTCAGTGCACATGAGAAAGTCTAGCAGTTGTCAGTGTGCAACGCATCTCGGATCTTTCCCAAGAGGAGATCTCGAAGCCAGCATTCAGCCCCATGCTAACCATCAATGGGATTTCCCAGCCTCACCACTCACTGATTCACTAACCAGGCTCAGGGCTTTGGATGAAGATGAGTCCCAATTAGGACAGTCATGGAAGAGACCGAAGAATCCGGACGATTCTGACAGAGGAGGGTTAACTATCTGAGTAGTGAGAGGATTAAGTGAAAAAGAGTTCAGGCTCCCAAGAGGACTGCTTTTGCTTTTCGTTTTTACAGTACTTTTTATCACTATAAAAGCAAAATAAGAATGTTGTGGAAAACTTGAGAAGTACTAAAAAGTTTTATGTTAACCTCTTTCATCATCCCCCATAAAAATTCCATTGCTGTTATCATTTTATTTCCTCCCACCTTTTTTATATTAAAAAGTCACTATCATACCACATGAATATATTGATGCCTGGTCTTTTGATTGAATGCCATAAATATTAGCATTTTATTACATTACTGTGAACTTTCGTTCTGACTTCCTGATAAAGATGGTGCAGTCAAGTGGGCTTGGTCATTCTTCCACGTCCTCAAGCTAACAACATGAGTCAGAGAGAGTAGAAATAATGGAAATTGGAAAGAAAACATCCCCCTAACTCCCCAGGAACAAGAGGGGACACAACGTCTTGGACTGCACTTTGAAAAGTGGTAGCTGGTGGAAGATTCTGATCAGCATGTCTCAATGTGGCTTCTAATCCAGAAAGAGGGTCAACATGCCTGGGAATTCTCATAACATCCCCTAAATGAATGAGCTCACGCGGCTGAAGGCGCTACCCGGGGAGGGGAATCATGGAAACACCATAAACCAGGAGAGGCGGAGTCCCTGGCTGCTGCTGTAGGAAGTAGGGGAGGCCAGAGAAGCTACCAGAACTTTCTGTATGGCCTCTCCAGGCTAGAGTTTTAATTACTAGCAATCAATGACCTATCACCTGCTCTCTAACACCCTACATAGCTACAACAAGAAAGGGTCCTCAGAATTAGAGACCAAAGGAAATATAGTGATATAAGATCCTATTAGGGAAAAGGAAGACAAGGAGAAAGAAATCAATGGTAATCCTCGAAGACAGTGAAACAGGAACATGTAGACGGTATCTGGGATGGGGTATGGGATGGGATAGAGAGTTAAGGCAGCCTTTCAAAGGAAATGAAACTTGAGTTAGTCCGAATAGTGTGAAGGCTTCATTCAAGCAAAGATCTCCATCACTGGTCATCCAATCTGACTGTGCACTGAAATTACCCTGGGAGCTTTGAAACAAACAAATAAACAACCACAACAGCAACCACCATGGGCTGCACTTTGGCTCCACCCCAGGGTTTGGATGGAGGCTTGGGCACCAGTATATTTTGAAGCCTCTCTATGTAATTCTAAAGCTGAGAACCACTGGCTGAGAGTCACGTCTTTGCATGCAGAGCAGTTTTATATTTGAGACGATTAAACGTGGTTCCCAGGCGAAGAATGGCTATTCAGATTGTATGGACATTATTGTAGGCTCATGATACAAATTGTCAAAATATTTGCACTTTGAAAATATGCAACAATTTCCCTTTCAAGGCGGCTTCTTTGAAAGAGGCTAATTCATTCTCTCTCTCTCTCTCTCTCTCTCTCTCTCTCTCTCTCTCTCTCTCTCGTTACTCCTCACCCGAGAATATTTTTCCCATTGATTTATAGAGAACGGAAGGTAAGGGGAGAGATAGAGAGAGAGAACCTTCAATGTGAGAGAGACACATCAATTGGTTGCCTTCCGCACATGCCCCAACTGGGGCCAGAAACAAACCTGCAACTAAGGTACATGCATTTGACTGGGAATCAAACCTGAGACCCTTCAGTCCCCAGGCCGATGCTCCAGTCACTGAGGCGAACTGGCTAGGGCTGGGTGATTCTCTTTTGAATGTGCGCGTTCATTTCCGTTTCTCAAAACCTTTCAATGGCATTGGGCACAGCAGCCCCTCACCTACCATGTACTCCTTTTGTTCTCTTGGGGTTCCTTCTCTCTCTTTTTTTTCCTTCCTCCTCTCTTTGTTCTTTTTTCTCTCTTTAATTCTCACCAGAAGCTCCCTGCGTCTTTTGCTGGCCAGTAGGATCCAGTAACAGGACTCTTCTCGGGTTCTACCGTGGACACATGTCACTCCCTTGTACTTCACGGTCTTGGCTGGATTCATTAAAACAGGAACTGAAGCCCCTGTCCCTTGTCAGGTGTGGGCATAAAAACCCAAGTATCTTACCATAGATTGAGGGGCGAGCTGAAGCGAAATTAGTACACTCTCAGGTAGTATACATAAGTACCTGCACGCTTAACAACCTGGCTCATTTCATGGTGGGGGTGTGTAAGCACGTACAGACATAGCCTCTTCCTCTTCCCTTTCTCCTACCCTCTATATGCCCTCTCCTCTTACATGACAAGAGCTCTGGGGGCAAGAATACTCAGGATATAAAAACTGTCACTAGAGCACTCAGAGAAACTGACTAAGGAATCTCCAGGGAGGTTCAGCTCTTCACTTATTTGTTTTCATTCTCGCTCGAGATTCTATATTTGATTTTCTCCTAACAGTTTAAATTTAGCAGCTCTAGGTTTATTGATTTCTTTTTTAAAATTTAAAGCCTACTCTGCAGAGTTGCTATAAATACCGTCCCGGAGATGAAGGGGGCATGGATGGGGCATCCATCACCCCACTGGGCCCTGGGTTTGAGGCTGATTGGATTGCTCTGGAGGGAAGCTCCAGGTCTCCTCACCCCTTTACAGGCATGCTGTCCAGTAAAGCATGGGTGGGGAAGGGTGGCCTTCCCGTACAAGAAGGGCATTCTCTATGCACAATGGTAGGAAGACTATTTCCCCGACTCCAGATCCACGTACAAGAGGACTGGAGGGAGCAAGATGGCAACAGTGAAGAAGGAACTGTTGGGGGCTCTGAAGCAACATCTCCTCTCACAGCAAAAGAACATGCCCAAGTGTTTAGAGAAGGGAAAGAAGACGGTGCAGGATCCCAGCGGCAAAGCCTTTGCAGCAGGGCTCTGGGAGAGGCGAATGCTGCTTTTGCACTGCTCCCTTGGCTGCATGGGAAATTTAGCTGATTGTTGTCGGATTACAGCTATGTGAAGTTAAACATCTGTTTGCTAGGAAATATTTGAATAATTGAAAACAGGATTTGTTTAAATTCCAGGCCCTAGAACAAAGCTTTGCCAGGGATCTCTCCCCACCACCCACTCTCACCCTGAGCCTGGGCCTTAGGCCACAAAACCCTGCTAGGGCCCCAGCAATCCACAGGCTGCCCGGGCAGTGGGTTTCCCAAGGTTGCCAAAGATGACACATTTGGCCTCCTGGGCTCAAAAGTAAAAATGCTAATTTTTTTTATCCAGATGAAATGTTCATTTTTTACCCACATGTTTTGGCTACCAAAACAAAATTGAAAACAGCAATAAGGAATTTCTCTCCTCCTCCAATCTTAAATGCCTACACTGATCTTGAACTCTTCCTTATTAAGCCAGACTTAATGGCTTTTAAGCAACAAAAACTCCATTCTAAGCCAGTTTACATTATTAGGAGCTCATTATCAGTTAGCTGCAGGCAATGCAGAGTCAGGATTTTGCATATATATACATTCTAATAATAGATAACTTCTGAGCATTTTCTATGAGTTGGAAAACAATGTTAAGTGCTTTTCTTTTTTATCTTCATCTGAGAATATGATTTTATTGATTTTAAAAGAGAGAGAGAGAGAGAGAGAACAAAAAAACAAACAAACAAAAAACATGGATTGATTGCCTCCTATATGCAGCACAACCAGGAATTGAACTGAACCCTAGTTATGTGCCCTGACTGGGAATCAAACTTGAAACCTTTTGGTGTATGGGATGACGCTCTACCAACTGAGCCACCCGGCCAGGCCTGTTAAGTGCTTTATGTGCAATAATTCAATTAGTCCTTACAAGAGCACTCATATATAAGTACCATCACTCACTCTGTTTTGTGGATAAGAAAATGGAAACATAAAGAAGCAACAAATGCCAAAACCGGTTTGGCTCAGTGGATAGAGCGTCGGCTTGCGGACTGAAAGGTCCCAGGTTCGATTCCGGTCAAGGGCATGTACCTGGGTTGCGGGCACCTCCCCAGTAGGAGATGTGCAGGAGGCAGCTGATTGATGTTTCTCTCTCATCGATGTTTCTAACTCTCTATCTCTCTCCCTTCCTCTCTGTAAAAAATCAATAAAATATATTTTAAAAAAAAAATTATAAAAAAAAAATAAAGAAGCAACAAACTAAGGAACTAGAATGATGAATTCACCAATCCCTAACATGAGGATCAGTAGGGATGGATGGAAGTTTAAGCAGGGGAAACCATGGCTTCTATTTTTGATACATTAAAGTTGAGGTGTCAATAGGCACCTAAGTGGAAATATCAAGAAAATGTTTGGATCCAAGCACCTGGAGTTGAGGAGCAAGGTGGAAACCTGAGACTTAAGTTGAGAGACATCAGGGTAAGGATAATGTAAACCAAAAGGGATCATCTAGGGCAGTGATGGCAAACCTATGACACGCGTGTCAGAGGTGACACGCAAACTCATTTTTTTGTTGATTTTTCTTTGTTAAATGGCATTTAAATATATAAAATAAATATCAAAAATATAAATCTTTATTTTACTATAGTTGCAAATATCAAAAAATGTCTATATGTGACACGGCACCAGAGTTAAGTTAGGGTTTTTCAAAATGCTGACACGCCAAGCTCAAAAGGTTCACCATCACTGATCTAGGGCAAGAGTGTAGAGAAGAAGTCTGAGGATGGAGTCTGGGCACATCTATCTATATATATATACCGTGGGGCCTTGACTTACAAGTTTAATTCGTTCTGTGACGGAGCTCATAACTCAAATTACTCATATGTCAAATCAATTGTGAATGAGTGAGACACATGATGCTGGGCTGATGCAGCGTTCACTGTGATGTTCGCTGCGCCAACTAGTGGTGGGGTATCTGAAGCTGGCTCGTAACCCGAATTTTAGCTCGCAACTCAAAGCAAAAAGTCAGCAGAGAGATGGCTCGTATCTCAAAATACTCGTTAGTCAGGACACTCGTAAGTCAAGGCCCCACTGTATAAAGGCAGCTACCCTAACGGCCTTAACAACCTAACAACCAGTCGCTATGACACCCACTGTGGCCAGCGAACCGGCCCCATCAGGGGGTGGGGCCAGCTAACCTTGCAGCCCCGCCCCCCTGCCGGCCTGCCCCTGATCGGACTCTCCCACCCCAATCAAGAGAAGGACCTGCCGGCCAAATGCCCCCTCCCTTCCCCCCCCCCACCAGCCGCGCCCCCATCAGTCCCCCCACCACGATAGGCCCGCAGCCCCTCCCCCTGGCCAGCCCTACCCTGATTGCCAACCTCCTGCATCCTGTCCCCGCCCCCCCCCCCCCCCCGCCGACCACACCCCCTGATGGGCCCCACCACCCGATCAAGGGCAGGGCTGGCCAGCCAACCTCCCATGCCCCTCCCCCAGGCTGCTGGCCCCTGATTGGCACCCCCACCGACCCCATTCAGGGGCAGGGCCAGCCGGCCCACCAGCCACAGCCCCCCCCCCCCCCCCACGGCTGGCCCTGCTTCCAATTGGTCCCCCAACCCCAATCGGGGGTGGGGCCTGCCAGCCAATCACCCATGGCCCCTTCCCCCAGCTGGCCCAGCCCTTATCAGGGGCCCTTATCAGGCCCCGATCTGGGTGGGCGGGCCGGCCAACCTCCCACCATCTCCTCCTCCCCACAGGCCCATCCCTGATCCTCCCTGATTGGGGCCAAGCTGGCCGGACCCCACACGTGCACGAATTCCTGCACTGGGCCTCTAGTTAGGTAAAAAAAAGGAGCTGGCAAAGGAGATGAGGGGTAGCCAGAAGAGATAGATGCCAAGAGCTTGTGTGTCTGAGCACCAAGGAAGAAAGGTTTCCAGGAAGAGGACTTGGTCAACTTACCCAAGGCTACCAACTTGTGGAGTATGATGAGGACTAGACATTTGGCAACAGGGTTATTGTTGATGTGCTTAACAGCAGTTTCCATGGAGTGGTGGACTCCAAGCCCACCTGGAATGGTTGAGAAACTTGGATGCAGAGGAAAGAGGCCAGTTCACTGCTGCCCTCACTTCCCAGTTCTTTGACCTCTTCAGTTCCACTAATGGATCTTCTCTTTTTCATTCTGAACACCTGCACTTCTGCAATCTTAAACTCCAATGCTCTACACTCTGAACTTCAGCTTCCTCCTCTTTATCCCACCACACCCTTTCTTTTGTTAATATGGGGACTTCCAGTCTCTGGACCCTCCAGTTCTCTTTCTAGTATTCTCACTTTCTTCAGTTCCTTCTCTTTCCAAATTAAAATCCCTTGCCTCCAGTCTATTGCACCCCACTAACAATCCTGCCCCTGGATGAAGTCCACATTCTAGCTGTCAGGTGACAGAGCTCTGCTACATACAGAAACTTAGACTACCCCAGCCCCCGGCAGATGCCGCTGCAAATTCATGATTCCCCAGCCCTGAAACCCAAAATATACCCAAAATATACCCAAAATGTGGTCGGGTCTGCGCTCTTTGTCTCATAAAACCAAAGAATAGATTCACAGACAAAAATGGTGGGAAGAAAACAAAATTTATTGGGGGGAAAACAAAGCTTGGGGGGATATACAAAAATGAGTTACCATTTAAGCTCTTTGGCTAGGGGTATTCATATGCTCTGCTAGCTTCTGATTGGTCCCTTCAAGGAATTCTGGCAATATCCAATTATATCAAAGTTCAAGTTCCCTCCTGTGGAAGGACCTGATTGAGGACTGCCCCTTCAGGTCCAGGTTACGTCACTGTTCCCGCCTGGCCAGGTCAAGGGTCATGTTTTCTCTCCCTCCCAAGGGTCAAGCTCCCACCCAGCTAGTTCCAGGTCTTTTGTTTGCCTCCATGTCTGACTTCCCTTCCCCCTACCTCCAGGTGGTCCCTGTCCCTGCCTGCCTACCTAGCCCTCTTTTCTATCTCCTCAGCCTGACTGGTTTGCCCCCACGCCTCCCACTACTGCCTGGCCATCCTCCCATTGGTTAGCAGTCAGATCTCACCTCAACTCTCCACAATCATTTCCTTTATTTCAAAGCTTTAAGAATCTCCTCCCTAACTCACCTCATCTCCCTTCACCAGCAAAAACATTTTATGCCAAGTTGGAAAGTCATTTTACAAAACAGATTTCAGAACTTTGGGCCCAACTCAATGCTCTGGGGAGACACAAGCAATTTGAAAGAGAACTGATTAATTCTGGAAACCAGGGATGGCCTGATTCGTATTCCATCCCTGAGCCAGCCAGAGGAGGCTCTGCCAGTGGGAACTGGATGACAGAGGTAAAGGATGAGCACTGGCAGGCATGCAGGCGCTCTGCCTGACAGCTCGGGGGCTGCCTGTTCACCACAGCATCGTGGTGGAGGGGAGGGCTGGCTCATTCTTACCTGGAAGACCCCTGCAGACCCCTCAGAGACACCCAGGGCCAGGCAGGGCCATTCCGTTCCTCAGCCACGCATGACTCACTCGTAACACTTAGAGAACACTCACGCCCCAGGGTATTTTAACTCCGCTCTCATTTCCTGTCCCTAAACATGTATAGAATATAGTAGATTCTGGTAAGACACTTACGATGTAAAATATTCCAACAATTCCCTAAAGAATCAAAAGGAATTATCATTTGTTAGAGTCTTTGATGTGCTAGGTATTAGCTAGGTGCTTTCTAAGACATTATAGTTATGCCAGAGATGGTGCTAGCTCTGGGTAGATAGTAGTGATAAAACTGGCCAGTTTTTGCCCTCATGGACTAATAGGAAAGACTAGCTTTAAACACATAAACTCACAAATGAAAATATAATTGTAAGCAGTGAAAGTGTCACCAAAGTAAAAATAGTGTGCTGCTATTATGGGTTCAATTATGCTCCCCAAAAAGATGTGTTAAAGTCCTAACCCTCCCCGCCCCCTAGTACCTCACAATGGAAACGTGTTTGGAAATAGGGTTGTTGCAAATGTAATTAGCTAAGTTAAGATGAAGTCATACTGGAGCAGGGTGGGCTTTTAGTGTAACATGACATATCCTTACATAAGGAGAGAGACACAGGAAGGAGGCTGCAGAGGAAGACAGAGCACAGAGGGGTAGGAGAGCCAAGGAGGATGGAGGCAGAGATTAGAGGTATGCTACCACAAGCCAAGGAACACTGGAGCCCCTTTCTTCACCTTTCCCCCCCCACCCCAAAGGAGCCCCTGGAAGCTAGGAAGAGGTAGAGAAGAAGCCTCCAGCTTCAGAAGGAGCATGGCCCTGCCAACACCTTGATTTTGGACATCTAAACTGTACGGGAACAAACATCCGTTGTTTTAAGCTGTATAGATGATGGTTCTTGGTTACAGCAACCCTAGGAAACTAAAGTGGGTGCTATACAAGAGAGAATCACAGATTAGGGCATAAGTTAGTTTGCAATGCTTATCAATCAAACTTCTTTGAGGGTAAAATGCAGAAAGGGGAGTTACCTTATTTAAAACTAAGAAATTTACTCAAAGGAGATGGGGTAGCCCAGAGAATCAAAGTAAATGTTGGATGAGTAAGTCTTGGGAAGACAGAAACCATGGAAGTTCTGAGGTCTGGGAGCAAGAACTCACAGGCAGATTTTTCAAGGCACCATCCTCAGGAACAAAAAAAAAAAAATATGTTTTTACTATTTTACTCCCTTGGCTCAATTTGACCAAAATTCAGACTTCTGGAGCAGATAGTCCTGTGGGCTTAGCTTGGGTCATGTGCCAACTCCTTGGAGGGTTCATGGGAATGACTTGGAGAAACTGGACACCTTGATAGACTAGCCCACAAAGCATGAAGACTACTTGCTTTCTGAAAAGAAAAGTAGAGTGCTCATAAGAAAAGGGCGGAGGTGCTGGAAAGGAAAAACGACAGGAGAAGTGACTCTGGGAAAGTTACCTTTCAGCTGAGGCTTAAAGGGTGGTTAGGAAATAGGCAGACAAAGAATCAGAGGCTGGGAGGTCATGGCAATGAAGGCAAGGACATTAGAAATACCTTGGTAGGGAGTCTGACAGAAGCAGTGTCCACAAAGAGCTGACTTTGGAAGCCATACCAGAGAGCTAAAGAATAAATGAGCATGAACTCATTTAATTGCCCCAACTACCCTGCAAGGAGAGAATCATTGCCATCATTTACAATCAAGGAGATCAAGGAGATCAAGGATTAGAGTTGCAAAGAAAGTGCCTTAGTTTTTACACTGCAAGAGAAGGAGTGAAAAATGAATACCACGCCTGCCCATATTCATAATACTTGGATTCAGCCATTAAGGAAAGTGAATAGATATAAAAATGTCATTAGGTAGAAGCAGGGCCTGGGTTAAAGTGGGAGCAACTGCTCATAAATAGTGAAATGTTGGTTGCAGAGCATTCTGGGAACTTCTCTGAGAAGAGAGGAAATTAGTACTAAGCTAAGAGCAAAACCTCTCATCCCAGAGCTCCTAGGTCAAAAGGCAGGTTTGGTTCACCCATTTCTAAAAGGGGGTGTAAGTACTGTGGAGTTGTGTCTCAGGAGGGGGTGGGTTCTAAAGTCGGGCCATAAGGTAACATTTCTGTAGAGTAAAAATGGCCCTGGGAAAGTCTGTTTGGCTGGAGACTAACAGACTGTATCTCAATAAGCCCAAACAGGCCCGTGTAGTTCCGATTTCTGTTTTTCAAATGAACACCAGGTGAAGTAATTGGCTTACTCAGAGGGGGCCATCTTGTATGACTACATCCCTTAAGACACCAGATGAACACTCGGCCTAGGGTAGCTTCAGGACCCTAAGACAAGCCAAGGGAGCAGGGATTCCCACATCCTTTCACACCCAGAACAGTAGGGCATTCACTCAGCAAGCAGACTGGCCCATGGTCTTTAAATTGTTCTCACTCTTGTTGGACTATGTTTGAGTAATAAGGATTGGACTTTACCTCCCTCCAGAAACTACTAGAAAACTGGACACACTGTTTTCAGTCAGGAGACTATGAAGCAACTGTTTTTAGACTTTGGGCCACAGGTAGCAGAGGACTGTGAACCCTAAGAGAAGAGAAACAAAGAAGGTGGGCCCTATGATTGCCCAGCTGTCTTTCCAGAGCATAGGCGTGAGGAGGGCAACACTACAGGGCCTCTCTGAGTTGAGAAGACAGTGTTGGGAGGCTGAGGCAGCTCAAAATTCAGGGTAGAGTTTGGGAAAGGAGGAAGCTATTCAAGAGAAGTGCTTCATAAATCTACATAGGGATCTCCTTGATACTTTGCTGAGGACTAAGCGATGTGTGCATAGAGTAAAACTCCACTAGGCCAAGGGAAGAATGACTTGAGAGTTGTGAGCTGAATAATTCTCTTAGCTCACACAGATGGAGGACACATTTGTGCTCCAACCAGCCAGAGTGATGAGTGCTCGGTGATCACCCAGTGGAAACCCCAGAGACCCAACCTTAGTGGCAGGGTTCAACTACCCTTGGAGGGAAGGCTACTCTAGACCCACCCTAGCAAAGCTCAAAGTGAGCCACAAGTAGCTCATCTGCCTGCCAAAAGCTCCACACAATATTTGATGGAAGAAAACAAAATAAAAATTTTCAAGAAGCAGGAAAACACACTCATATGATTGTGTTGAAATGCGCATAGTTGGATTTCTGTGAGCTAAATATGACACAGCATTGCCCCACTGCCTAAGACCCTGACTCGATACTGGTCCCTTGCTTTGGAATGTGCTTTAAACACGTCTTCCCTCACACCTGGGCCAATCCTCCTACCCTCCCCTTCTTCCTGGTCTCATGGATTTTTCCTTTAAAAAGAGCACAGAAATCTAAATGTTCCAACTACTCACTTTACATCAATTACTGAGAACATGATTTCTGCAAATGCCATGTTCCTCATCTCAAAAGACTAAAACAGAGATGTATGTCATTCACACTGAAGACATTAATATGTCTTTAAAGTATAGTCTTGATGGTTTTACGTATTATTTTATTGTTCTTTGGGATATTGCATGGCATCAAGTAGCAAATATCCAGATACTGTGAGGTTTCATTCCACAGAATAAAATATAAGATGTTTATCGTCCAAACTATATAGCAAATGAAAAAAAATAGCGTAATTCATGCACCAAAAGACTTAAGAGCAAGAAGTCATATAAATGTGAGTCTTAAATATAGGATGGCAGCAGGAGCTAGGCTGAGTGCTATGGTAGAGAAGAACTTTGAATTAGTGGAAAGACCCAGGCTGTGGATTTAGTCAGACCCAGGGTTGATTCATGCAGCTAACATTGGCTAATTCTGCAACTTGAAGAGAGTTCCTTAAGCTTCCTTAGTCTGACCTCTGACACTTTCAGCTGTGTATTCTTGTACTCAATTTCTTTGTCCTCAGTTTTCTCCTCTATAAGATGAAAATGATAATCAGACTTACCTTCTGGGGTTGTTTTGAGTATTACATGAGTTAATAATACATTTAAAGTGCTGTAATAACACTTGGAGCATGGTCATTGGTCAATGATAGCCATTCTTCTTGTTATTACCATTTTATTTCATTATTATTACACTAGAGGCCCAGTGCACAAATTCGTGCACGGATGGGGTCTGGCTGGCCCATCCCAATAGATCGGGGCCGATTGGGCCAGGCTGATTGGGGGGAAGGTGGCCACGGGTGATTGGCTGGCCATCCCCGTCCCCTGGTCGAACTCCTGGTTGAACTCCCAGTCAAACTCCCAGTCAAGGGGACAATTTTCATATTAGCTTTTTATTATATAGGATTCTCTTCTGTATAATGGCTATACAGCAGACACCCACCCCCCTTCTCTGAGGTTTTGTTTTTCATGGTTTCAGTTACCCAAAGTCAACCATGGTCTGAAAACATTAAATGGAAAATTCCAGAAAAAATAATAATTCCTAAGTTTTCAATTGCTCACCATTCTGAGTATTGTGATGAAATTTCATGACCTCCCACTCCTCCTGCCCAGGATGAAAATCATCCTTTTGTCCAGCATATCCACATTATATAGACCACCCACCCAGTAGTCACTTACTAGCCATTGGTTATCAGATTGACAGTCTCAATATCACAGTGCTTGTGTCCAAGTAACCCTCGTTTTACTTAATAATGGCCCAAAGCGTATGACTAGTGATGCTGGCAATTCGGATATGCCAGATAGAAGTCGGTATGTATGTGTAGGAAAAAAAATATAATACATAAAGGGTTCAGTGCTACCCTCGGTTTCAGGGATTTACTGGGGGGTCTTGGAATGCATCCCCCATGGACAAGAAGGGCTGCTGTACTATCATCTGTCTCCGGTGCTTGACATAAGGCTCAAGTAGGACATAAGCACAAAGCCTCTGATAGACTGCCTACCACATAATAGGTGCTCAATCAACAATTTATATTATTCAGGAAATAATAAGGGATAGTTGGATAAATTTGAGTACATAATATCTTAAAGTTCTATATCAAAACATCAATAAAATTAAGGGATGAACAGGAAAATTTTGGCAACAACTACAATAGCCTTAATAAATAAAGAGTTCATACAAATTGATGGAAAATGTATAGGGACAAAGGAAGTAAACAAATAATTCATATGAAAATACATAAATGAATACTAAATATTTAAAGTGTTACTTAAGCTCATTAATATTCAAAGAAATGTAAATTAACAATGAGGTGGTAAAACACTATTTCTGGAAAGCCATCTGGAAAAATGTATCAATAATCTTTTTTAAATGCCCATGTTCTTAGAGCCAATAATATCTCTTCTAAGGATATATTCTTAGGAAATAACCAAGAAAGTGGACAAAGACTTATTACTAAAATATCCTTGCAGTATTATTTATAACAGTTGCATTCAGATGAAGATACTATAAGTTGACTAGTTTTGTTTTTCATAACCTTAATGTTGTTACAGAATTACTTTAACAATAAACATATTGGGGAAAAAAAAGATCACTTTAGGTTAAGAAGTAATAAATAACACTTAGAGAGATCTTCAAGTTGCTTTTAACCAATAATCGCTGCTTCCTGGGCACTCAGCGAAATGCCTTAATGTTTCAGTGCAGTTGCAGATTTGGGGAAAGGTTCATTTGTCTTCTGAGGTGCCAGGAAAGTACCAGTGTGGGCTGTGTGTCTGCGTGTGGCGTTGTTGCTGGTTAGCTTGCGATGGGGCTTTGTAAGTAGCACTAGCACTCCATCTATAGAGGCAGCCACACTGTGTGTGAGCAGGAGCAGAGCCCAGAGCCTGGTGCTTCTCCAGGAACACCACCCCCGCTGAGCGAGTCAAACCAACAGGAATAGAGACCAGAGCCACCTTGAAAGAGAAACTCAGCGGCAACTTGCCACGTTATTAAGAGACTTTTTAAGAGACTTTTGGTAAATGATATTTGTAAAGAGCCATGACCTTTAGAAGAGCCACAGTCTGGAGACACTGCTATCCTAAAAGTCCCCAAAGGCATCACTGTTAACAACTTTATTTTTGGAGCCTCTTGCCAAGAAGCAAAGTCCTTCTGGGGAGCTCGAGGTTCTAGCTGAGAGAGCTAATGGCTCTTGCTACCTCCATTGCACTGTCGCTTGCTCAGAGAAGGGAAGTCCAATACTGCATGTGCAATTGCGTCCAAGGTGTTGACTTTTAGACACAGAATCACAGAGCAGGAAGAAACCAGCAAGTTCTGGTCCCTTGATACCTTCAAGAGCAGGCAAACCTGCCTGGCTTCTCCGGATGCAGACTTGGGGGTGGGGGAGGGGAGCTGTGTTTCCATCCTCCATCAGTCCTGGCCACACACGGGCCACAGAGCAGAGACGTCCGCCCGCTGAGCTGAGAAGCTGTGGATGCTTCTCCGGGGTCAGCCGTCAGTGTGTTTCACAGGGAGGGTCTTTGGAGAGAAAAAGTCCCCTTTGCCCGGCCACAGCATTGACCAGGTCTCCTCTGTCCCCATGTCCTCGGTCACACTCAGTATTCTGTAGGTGATTTCATCGATTCAGTCCTGGGATCGCTGGGGGGATGTCGCTGACACTCCACGAAGCCCCTGACAAAGCAGGCGGCAGCTGCAGCCATGCAGAGTGGCTCTGGCTATTGGCAGGTGCAGCGCTGAGACAGACAAATCGATGTTGCAGGTGGGCGAGGTGAGCCGCCTTCAGTGTCCTGTCAGAGGCTGCGCACAGGGGCCTGCTTCCCTTCCATCAGGCCCAGAACGGCCAAGTGTGCAGCCTCCGGAGCGCCCAGGCTGTGGCCTGGAAGGGGGGTGGCCTGGCTGCCCACCTTTGCCCAATAGGGACTCCCTGATTCCCATCGCAATAATCAGACAGAATGTTCTAGTTAAAAAAGAAAAGCAGTGTACCCAGCTAATATTCAACTGTAAACCCCCAAAATTCTAGGGTTGGGAGAAGATTGTTTTAGTAGCTACTATAGTCTATCAGGTTAGTCCTGTGGGCTGAGCCCAGGGCTCAGGAGGAGGCCTGCATGGGCCGGGGTGTGGCCACACAGTCTTCACTGGTCCCCCTGGATCAGCACTTCTGTCTCCACAGAGAGAGAGGCCAGACACAGCCTGGGGGGGCCGGGTGGGGGAGCGTGAATAGAGAAAGGATGCAGCTAAGGAAAATGGCTCATTTGTACCTGACCTCCTTGTCCAGGGTCACCCTGGACCCCAACATTACACAGAATGGGCTTTCTTAGACATTGTATCCTTTATTCCTTCTGACCTCAGCTTCCTCTGACTTCACTGGCTTTCCTGCCCAGCCTGACCCCCGTGGGTAAATATCTCAATGACTTTGCTGCCAGCACTTGCATATCGTGCCTCCTTCTCCATCATCCAACTGTCCATTTTTTTTATCTTCTTCCAAAATGGCCACGTTGTTCTGTCTGGTGTTTCTCAGTGGTTAGAGCGTTGGCCTGTGCACCAGGTTGAGGGTTCGAGTCCCAGTCAAAGGCACATATCTGGGTTTCAGGTTCACTCCCTGGACCCAGTTGGAGCACATGCAGGAGGCAACTATCACTGTGTTTCTTTCACATCGATGTTTCTCTCTCTCTCCCTCCCTCCCTTCCACTCTCTCTAAAAACATCAAGGAAAAATATCTTTGGGTGAGGAGTAACAACAAAAATAAAATGGCCAAGTGCTACTAAGGAACATTACATAAATATCCAGGCCATAAGACCACAAGTTTGTAGTTGGCTTCTGACATCCTTGCCGCCTCCTACTCAGCCCCTGACCCAGCATTCTCATGGGCTTTTATTCCTCCTCGCTAAACCTATAACTGTTCCATTGTAATCCTACCTCCCCACCAGCATCTAACTCTTCATAGATGAGCTTCCCTCATCATATCAGGGTAAACACAAGTCCCAACCCAGGAATTCTTTCAACTTTACTTTCTCTATTCTTTCCATCTTTGTGGAGACACCCAGCCTTCTCTCCAGCCTTTGAGAAACACGCTCTCCTGTTTGTATGCCCGGGTCTCAGCCCTGCCCACCTCTTCCTCACCTTGCTCTGCTTGTTCATTCAACTCAACTCTAACTGCATCTCCCAGGCCTCTCCATCTCCATCCCTCAGCTCACCAACGTGTTCAAGTTTCCCCATAGTCACTCTCTTTTTTCGTCTGCTCTGACCATTTTACTGAAACTTGTGACACTAATAATCAATGAATGAGCTATTCCCAACCTCTTGCTCAATGGACTCCCTGTGGCATCTAATATCGTTGACCATTCCTAAGTCTCAAAGTCTTTTCTGGATTCCCTTACCTCTTTACAATAGTCTTCCCAGGCATCTCATCCAGTTCCACCACCTCTACCTTTCCCTAGGTTTTGCTCTTCCCCAGGACTCCACCTTTGCTGCCTTTATCCTCTGCTCTGCTTGCTCCCCTGGATGACCTTATCAACTGCTTTGGATCCAACAATCCCTTGTCTATTGATGACACACAAATCCATGTCTCCACGCCATCCTGATTCTTGATCTCCCCCTGGAAAGTGCTGCAGGGGCAGTTTCTTTTTCATGTTTGTGTAGATAGTACCTAACAGTGTCTAGTACATATAGTAGATATCTGTTGACAAAATAGGGATTTCTAATCACCACCTGGTCCCCACCATGGGAGGTCATGGGACATGGAGTTGTAGAATCAGGCTGTGGTGGCCAGCAGACTTGAGTTTGACTCTCAGCTCTAACACTTTCTAGCTACATGACCTCTAAGCTTTGGGCATACATGGATATCATATGGAGATATAATCACCCTACCTTATAAAATTACTATGAGAATTAAATGAAATGATGCTATGTAAAATATATAGCAGAGTGCCTGGCTCAGAGTAAGAACTTATAAATGCCATCCATTAATATTAATAATATGAGGGCTTCTCTGTAGGCATGTGGAGCAATACTGTAATCTTTTACAAACCCTTGGCAATCCAAAGCTCCAAGGAAACTTTGAATTAATAAATTCTGATGAATTTGGTTTTTGAAGGCATATGAGATTTAAAAATGTATGATACCTTATGTTTGAGTATAACTGCAAGCTTCGGTGTATATTTTATATGTCCAGTGAAATAAGAAACCAGTCTTCATGCCTATTTAAAATGAGGAATGCAACAGGGGAAATATAAAGATATCTATATTGAGTATCCGTGCTTCAAAAATTTTAGAAAGAACTCTGGCAGTTTTCTTGATGGGTAAGGTTTCCTTTGCCTTTTCCGAAGGACCTGGAGGCAAAAGATCGTGTCATATCCCTTCCTTCTGTAAACCTCTTACAACACTGACAGACAGGCATTTGTACAGATGTGCCCATGATGCATTCTATTGAATTATTAACTGTCTCTGCTAAAGATCTGTAATATCTACCTCCCAGTGGACCACAGCAAACAAAAATCTAACTCGGCTTCCGGGAAGAAAACCAACAGGTTTTTCTATACATGGAAATGCATGAATAATTAATTTTCAGGGTTTTGATCAATTTCATTCACAAATACATCATGGTTTACTGGGAATTGTTTAAAGGCTGCATTTGCAGGCAGTGCTGGAGGGGTAGTGGGGGTCTGCCTAGGCCATGAAAACGTGATCAGTCAACAGAACAAATGAGGAATGCTTTGGGGCTGGGCCCGGACCATGCTTTCTGCTCAGTGAATATGGGCCAATTATGTTCGAGGCCTGAGAATGAGCTGTATAAAAAGAGCATTAAAAACAGAAGGCAGCATCCCTGGTTTAGGGAGTATTGTGGACTAAACTGTCCCCCCCCCCCCACCAATTCATATGTTGACATTCTAACCCTCGTACCTCAGAATGTACTTGTATTTGGAGATAGGGTCTTTAAAGAGGCAAGTTAAACTTGGGACATTAGGGTGGGCCCTAATCCAATATGACTGGTGTTTTCATAAGAGGAGATTAGGATACAGACACACACAGAGGGCAGACAACCATCTGCAAACCAAGGAAAGAGCCCCACTCTGCCAACACCTTGATCTCATACTTCCAGCCCCCAGAACCATGAGACAATACTTTTCCGTTCTTTAAGCCACGCTGTCGGCCGTTCCCCATCTCTCCTACGCCACACCCACTGGGTGGTTTGATCTCCAGGTTCCTTTACCTTGTCTCTGTCTCCCCGGTGGTGTTTTATGATGGACAAGGGTTTGTCAGAAATTGTATCTTTTTATCACTGTCACTCCCCACGGCCTTGTTGCCTCCCACAGTCTCAATAACTGCATTGTCTGTGGCCACAGGTGCATGGGTTCTTCCCAAGGTCTCCTCCGGCCCTCACCTGTGGCTGCACGGTGGCAGTGGGTGAGAGGGATTCATGTCTCCTCTGGTCTCTGTCACACACACGAGTAGGTGTTTTCCCCACAGCCAGTTCAGGCCTCTGTTCCTGACCAAGAGTCTCCAGGGCCAAGACCACACCCATGCCAACTGTGCTGATTGGCTGATCCCAGGAATCCTCTGACGAACCCAGTGTGGCTTCTGAGGGGCTGGCATCTGACTTTGGCCCAAACCAACGCCATCCCCACTCCTTTTCCCTGAGTCACATCCTCCGTGTGCCTGCCAGCAGCATTTCCTCCCTTCCCTCTGGGTGCTCATCGCTCCCTGAAAAGCTCCTGTCTCCTCCTCCTCTTGGCCTCCCGCTGCAGCCTGCTACATAACACCAGTGTGGCTAGTGCTGCTTTGGGCCAGAAAACAAACACTCTGAGCAGCTTCTGTTGAATTACGGCCCCTACGCGCCTCTTACTCATTCCTTTAGCTGGCGATTGGCTTCAAATACGTGTCTGGTAGGAGATAGAGGGCAGCGTGAGGGCCTGTGCTGGGAAATCGTGGGAAGGCAGTTGTTTCTCCCACGAAAGGGCAGAGTTGTCAGCAGTCGTAGCGAACAGTGGAATGATGTCTTGGAGGAATGACCCTTCTTAGAAGTTGACAAAGCAGAGATGAAATGGCTGTTTCTCCTCCTCCTCTTCTTTCTTCTCATTCTTTCTCATCTTCTTCCATGGGCCTTATGCTGGGAACAGCACCACCACCGGCCCTCCTGCCCAGTAAGGCGTCTGCAGTTCACACCCAATCCCCATCTCTCCTGCGCCACACCCACTGGCTGGTTTAATCTCCAGGTTCCTTTACCTCATCTCTGACTCCTTTCCCCAGCCCGACCCTGGTGCCCACCATCTCCTCCCTGTGGGACTGAGCCCTTCACCTGTGGGACGGGGTGCTATCTCCAGGTGGATAGTTATAAAATTGACTTGACGTGTAGGGTACTCAGCTGGTGCCGGATAATTGCTTGGTAGTGTGGGGAACACACACACCCCAATGACCCAAGCAGTGGCATTGTGCCCGGGGCAGCAGCTGGATGGAGATTGGCTTCACTTGATGCTCTCAGAACCAGACCCCAGCACCAGCATCCCCTCCTCTGAGCCTCTAGGTTCTCATGAGTTCCCTCTTTCTTTCCTTCCTCAAGCCCTCCAGGTGGTAGGCATTTTCTGCAGTTCTCTTTGGGTTCACTCCAGTCTTATTTACTCTTTGAGCCCTTCAGTAGCTGTGCAACTAATTCCCTACATTAAATCCTCTCCCTTAAAACACCGAATGGAGTCTCTTGTCTTCCTGACTGGGCCCTGACTGAGGCAGCTCCAGAGGACAGAGCACCGACCTCTTGGCATGGAGCTCTGGGCCCATGAAGACCTGGCTCAGCCCATGCCTTTGTCTCATTCTGGATGCTGGCCAGGTGCATGCTGAACCCTAGCCTGGCGGTCTTGCTGCATTTGGCTCGTTGCTAGTACCCACTCTGCCTGGAAGCTGCCCTATGCCCTGCCTTGTTCATGCAGCTCAACTTGAGCACCTCCTCCTCCAGGAAGCTGTGCTGACACTGGCCTCTTGTTTACTTCCCAGGTGGATAAGGTGCCCCTTTCTCTGCACCCCCTGGCATCCGTGTTCTTCTGTTACAGCACTTGGTACACTGCTCCTCCACTGAGGACGCATTCGGTCTTCTCTCCTCACCCACTTGGTCTCTCTGAGTTTCTTTCTCATGACATGTGCTAGAGCACTGGTTCTCAACCTTCCTAATGCCGCGACCCTTTAATACAGTTCCTCATGTTGTGGTGACCCCCAACCATAAAATTATTTTCATTGCTACTTCATAACTGTAATTTTGCTACTGTTATGAATCGTAATGTGAATATCTGATATGCAGGATGTGTTTTCATTGTTACAAATTGAACATAATGAAAGCATAGTAATTAATCACAAAAACAATATGTAATTATATATATGTGTTTTCCGATAGTCTTAGGCGACCCCTGTGAAAGGGTCGTTCGACCACCAAAGGGTCGCGACCCACAGGTTGAGAACCGCTGTGCTAGATAAATATTTCCATAAGGAAGGTTGGAAGGGGTGGGGGGGTGAAAAGAAGATTCTTGTGTCCTGGGTGACTTTCCGTGCCCCCAGCACACGCTGCTGACCACGAAGTGTGTTGTGGAACACATTCCCTTCTGGAAGAGCAGCGTGATTAGAAGGCCAAGTCATTTTAGGGTCTAATCGGAAGCTGAATAGCTTTTCACTTCTCTGGCTGTTCTTTCCCTGCTGCGATGGACGGGACAGGCTAGCTCTTAGGGCTCAGCACTCAGCTCCTGACCACGGTTCTGCTCTGGGAAGCAGAAACAATGAAAACAGCTTCTGAAGGGCAGGAGGGGACCCAGACGGGAGCTGGCGCTGGGAGCGGGAGGCAGGGCAAGCCTGGGAAAGACCACGCTGGGTCAGGCAACGGGTACAGCAGCCGGATCCTGCTCAGCCGGGCCCAGCGGCCCGACGAAAGAGGAGAAACCAAGCCGCCCAAGGCAAAAGGAGGGGGGCCTGGAGAGGCGCTGGCAAAGACACATCGCAGCTCCCTCCATCATGTAAGAACGGTGTCCTGTCCCCAAGCTGTCACAGGAGAGAGTTAACATCTCCAATGCGGGGCTCTAGCAATTATCCGTTCCACTTTGCCCTCCTCCACTCGCCGCTGGCTTCCCTTGGATTGAAAAATCACTTGAATTATTTTCTCCTTGTTTAAAGTAACACGTGGGAGAAGGACTTTTTCTTTCTGTGATGGTGTGTGTGTGTGTGTGTGTGTGTGTGTGTGTGTGTGAAATGCCTCTCAAACAGCCTGCAGTTGACTTGACTTACCAAAGTGCTCAGTGTTTGTGGAGCGGCCGGCAGGAGGCAAGAGAAGGACAAGGAAAATACTTCCAAGATTTCTGGCCTGAGCAGCCACCACGCAGGGGGGGGGGGGGGGGGGGGCAGAGAGGCCAGAGATGGGAAGGGGTTTGCCCACAGCCACCCAGTGGGTGCTGCTCCACAGCCAGCCTGGGACAGGGGCCGCGGACTTCAGCTCCTGGCCCAGGTCCAGGCATTAGCAGGTGATGCCTCTCTCTGATTCACAAAACCAGGATTTATTATGATCCCTGCTGCTCCTAGTGGCACATTCAATATCCTTTTTCCGGGTAAATCATTTATATTGAAACATGTTCCTGGGAGGCCACCGTGAAGCCGTAGAAGCTGGGAGCATCATTTAATTTATTGCTACCTGGATTCCCACTGCTGCCGGGTCCACAGTGGCCATTTTTAATGCCACGTTGCTTGGCTGGGGAGCAGCTGTTGCCGAGCCCTGTGTGGGGCATTGCAAGGCCCACAGGGGAGTGTGGTGGCCTTAGTGGGCCTGCGAGGCCTCCCCCTGCCCTTGCCCTGGTCCCCTCTGATCTGCTCGATACACCCAACTTAGATTCAGTCAGACCCCCTGATGCGGAGTGAACACTGCCCGGTCCCGGGGACCATGCAGGGCGCTTTGCGGAGGTGACCTCATTTTACTCCACAGTAACCCAGCAGGGTTAGTGCTCCCTTGTCCGCAGGCGTGAGAAGGCTCAGATGGGGGGTCTGCAGTCCGAGGTGACACGTCGCAGCCCCGGAGTCTGGCATACTCACAGGTGTCCAGGTAGGAGGCCCTGCCCACCAGCTGCTTCCTTGAGAGATGGTGGGGCCTTGTGGGTAAGAGTAGGCGTTGTTCCTTGGACCAGTCACCTAACCCCTGTGACTCAGTTTCCTCATCTGTAAAACGTAGAAATTGTGAGGATTAAATGAATGGAGTAAAGGGCTTGGAGCAGTTCATAGTAGGCATGTGAGCAAAACGCTACTGTCAGTAACCAGGGGGCCAGGTGCAGATGCCTTGGTGGACATGTCACCGAAAGCTATTTTAGTCTCCTTCCCAAATGTGCCTGAGGCCTAAAAGGGAAGCATAAGCCCTTCAGGTCCAGAGCCCAGACTAGTCGCTATTCTGTTATTCATTAGCCGTGTCACTTAGCCCCTGGGAGCCTCAGTTTCTGTATCCATCCAATGGGAACAATGGTCCCTGTTCTGTTTGCTTCACAAATTACGAGATAACAGTGCCATGGAAAGCTGAAGAGCATCGTGTTCTCATTATGTGATAATGATGGTGATGAAGAGGGACCCAGGAGCCCACAGGACTCGGAGTGAACTCTGCAGTCTCCGTGGGGGCCCCTGATCCTACCTGTAGCACCTGCACCTGCTCAGAGTCCCCCGTGTCCTCACCCACAGCTGCACAGGGCGCCTGAGGAAGCACAGCCTCCTGCCCAGCACTTCCATGGACCTAAACCAGCCAATTCTCCACTTCCCTACACTGGGTCAGTGACACGTAGTGTGGGAAATGAAAACTGTTTTGCTCTCGGTCATCCTTGTCTCCTCCCATCTTGACCTCCGTGATCTCCTGTTCATCCTCCAAGTCCACTTCCAGCACCGCTTCCCCTGATAAGGCTTCCCGAGCTTCCTTTGGCGCTGCTTCTTCCCTGTGCCCCTCACACCAGGCCAACACCTCGGGGATCAGCCAAGAGCCGGGTCCAGGACAGGCCGCCATGCCAGCAAGCAGTGGTGGGTCATCCCTCCCACAGGTCAGCAGCGCGGGGCTTGCCTCTTCAGCCTCCCCCACACAAGGCCAACCCTGAGACTTCAGGTGGGACATGGAAGTGGGGTTTGCAGGCATTTTAGAGACAGCCATCAACCAATCTCCCTTTGTTGCCCAGACACAGACAGGACTTGCTCCATCAAATTTCCCCCCAACTGAGGGCCAATCTCGGCTTAGCCTGATGCTCAGTTCTCCTCAGATGAGGGCGAATGGCAGGCATCCTCTCCCATTTCACCCGTGGGGAACCAGGAGCCTTGCAGGAGACCCACAGAGCAGAAGTTCAGGTACAGGAAGCAGCCAGTGCCATCGCTGAGGAGACATGATGCCAAATGCCTGGAAAGGGGACGCTTCAGTAAGTGGTGGCCAAATGAAAGATGGGGCATATCGTAGCCCCGTGGTACTCAACCCTACCTCTGCGTGAGAGTCAGCTGGATTGCTTGCTTAAAGCTAGCAGCAACTGCAACCATTCAAAACCTCTGGGGTGGGCTCCAGACACATGGCCCTTTAAACTTCTGGGTGATTCTGATGCACAGCAAGATCCACACTCACTTTTGAGTGCTGGAGTCCCCTTGTCATCTTCCTGAATACAACGAGGATCTGTCCTACAGCTACAGAACGTAGGAGGGTCAGCATGCAACCTCGGCCATGTCTATAGCTGGTCAAAGGGTGAGTCAGGATGGCTATTTCCACAAGAGGACCTATCACAAAACCAGTCAGTACCGTGGGAAGATATTATCCTTGGAAACGCTCGGAAATTGAAAGGGTGTCCCACAGAGGTGGGAGATCCGGGTCCTAGACCCCATTACTTTCCACTATTGGTGAGACGGGAGTAGCTAATACGCATCCTGCCTGCCTCTCAGGCTGTTTACGACTCCCGAATGAGGACGCAGATAATAAAACAAATTGCACCTTATAAGGCTTGGTACAGCGATGAATTATTACGCTGGATTAAAGCTGTCACTGCTCTGTTGGTTTTGTGGGCATAAAATACATTCGGCATAAAAACCAACACTTGTGAGAGAAAATTCCTCTCGTTAGACTAATTTTCACCTGGAAACGGGAAGTAGGCATCCTCGGGCCCGGGCTAGACACACTTAAATCACTCCGCTCGAGCGCCGTGAAGGGGAGCCGCTCCAATGCAACTGCTCACCCGACCCCAGCAGCCAGGGAAGGGGGGTCTTCTGCCTCCACCAAGCCCAACTGGAACCAAAAGGCAGACGTAGGGCATGGGCGGTGGGCAAGTTCCCTACCGAGATGGCGGTGGGCACCATCTCTTCCTGTCAAGAGCGGAGGGTGGAGGAAAAGCAGGCACAGAGGCTGAGTGAGAGCAGCGCGTGCTGGGAGTCTGAGCCCCTTAGAACTTCCTCAACTAGGAATGTGCAAAGGCTCAGACCCAGGGTGAGGTCAGCAGGGGAGGAGCCGCCAGGCCCACGCTGGTGCTCACTCCAGCTGAGGGTCCAGGAGACCTGTCTTGAGCAACATTCAGAGCCACCCTTGTCCCCTCTTTCCTAACTTAAGGAAGCCACCCAACCCCAACCTTATTCCCTTCTCTCGGTCCCACCCAGCAGTGACTCACCGACGGACGACCAGCACCTCTGCGGCAAGCACACCTTAGCCCCTGCTATTAGTCAGCTCCGGGCGGCTTAAACCACAGGCATTTATGGCCCCACAGTCCTGGAGGCCGGAAGTCTGAGATCAAGGTGTCAGCAGGTTGGTATTTGCTGCGACCTCCCTCCTTGGCCCTCTTTTCCCTGTGTCCTCACATGGCCTCCCTCGTATGTCAGAGTCCTAATCGCCTCTTCTTATAAGGACCTTGGTCATACTGGACTAGGGCCCACACTAAGTGCTTCGCTTTAACGTAATCACTTTTCAAAGCCCTGTATCCGAATACATCCCATTTTAAGGTCCTGCGGGTTAGGGCTCCAACACGGGAATTTTATGGGGACACGATTCAGCCACAATGCTGGCGTCTTCACAACTGCCCAGACGCCCCTTCGCTTGACTTTCACGCCATTACAGTGTGGCTGCTCATGCTTGTGTCCTGGGCCTACGAATGTCACGTTGGGTCTTGGTCACCTACTTTGCTGAGTGCCCCCACCCATTTTCTGACTTATTCCACCCTTGGGAGTCATAGGACAGAGCCCCAGCTTTGACTCAACCCCTTAGTTCTAGCTCCAGCTGGGGGTGTCCACCCCTGAGCTTTCCAAAGTCCCACCATCCTGTCCCAAGGGGTCTTGAGACGAGCCTGCATTTACAAAGCAGTGAGAATGCGGGGGTTGCCTCGAATCCTCCCACCCGACCCTCCACTTCTGAGTGGCATGTTGCTCTACTGAGTAGTGGGTAGCAGAGAGGACTGTGTGGCAAACCCAGGGCTTTGAACCTGGCTCAACCACTTCCTGACTGTGTGACCTGCGGCAGGTTACTTAATCTCTCTGTGCCTCTGTCTCCTCATCTGTTAAATGAGAACAATGACAACACCTGACTTCCTGACCTTTTGTAATGATTAAATTAGTTAAATTATGGCGCTACTATCAATGTCAGTTATTATTTACTCCTTGGAGCCTGTGCTCTTCCCAGCAAATAGAATCTTCCCTGTCCGCCAGCGGGCAGATCTGGCCTCGGCCTGACTCTTTTATCTCCCTTCCTGCGTTATGCTGCCAGCCAAGGCCAGCCGAGCCCCAGACCGCTGGAGTTCCCATCATCGGAGGAGCCATGGGAGGATCGGGGAAGGTTTCACTTGAGGAAGGTTTTGCTCTTGAAGACCATGACGATTGCCTTCTGTCTTGCCACTTTCATGGGGAGAATCTTTGTTTGTTTGTTACTGTCCAGGGAACAGAATCAGAACCAATATATAGATATTATAAGAGGCAGATTTTTGCCTTAAATGAGGAGAAACTGTCTTGCTAGTGAGAAATGTCTACAGTTGCAGCGGAGAGTTCCCAGTTACCTGTGTTCACAGGTGCTACGAGGGGCTGCAGGCTCCGCATGGGAAGGTGACCGAGGTCTCCCTGCAGGTCCCTGCAGCACTGGGCCTCCAGCATCCTGTTCATTTAATGTCTCTTGGTGGCCTGTTTCTACCTAAAGGGGAAACGAAGGCTCTCCCAGCTGCTTTTGGGCCAGTGTGGGTCGGGCTTCCATTCTTCAGATGCTGAGAGGGGAATTTGAAATCATCACGTAGGGTTTTTCCTCCTATGTTCCCTGTTACCTCCCAGGCCTTTAGGTCCTTACCCATCCAACCTTCATTGTCTCAGGGAGGGCAGACACAGCAGAAGACATAAAGTAACTGAGGCAAATTTGGGAGGTTTGCATTTCAAGAACCTGCAGCTGAGCCTAAGACTGAAGCTCAAAAATGCAATGAGATAAAGGCTGAGAAAATCCTCCCAACCCATGCCCTGGATGAGCACGCCCTGTGCTGGGCATGGGCAGGATGGTCCAGGGAGGCAAAGAGCAAAGGGCCCCACCATCCTCTCCTGGGGCTGCACCTAAGCGGGTACTGAAGCTTCTAGATAAGCTTGGGCATCCAAAAGAAAAGTGGCCCGAACCCCAGGACTGCCCATCCCACTGTGCTGAGTACAGGGAGCTGTACCTGGGCTGATGGGTCATATGGGGTCGCAGGGCCATGTGTCACATGGCAGCACCTGTGTCAGTGAGCCCACACACCCAGAGCGGCCTGATGCAGAGGTCCCCAGGGCCCGGGGAGTGGGGCACAGCGGAATGTCTCCATGCACCTGAGAGTGGCCTGCAAGTGGCAGTGAAGCTGGTGGACCTGAGGGCACCTTGTAGGCAGCAGGGAATGGACTGACGGCCAAAGGCTGGAGGGACACCAGGACATCCCAGCACATGCAGCCCACAGATGATAGACTGCCCCCTGCAGGCTGCAGAGCCCTGGCATGGGGGCATGCCCTCCAGGAAACGGGAAACTCAGACCGGACAGAGGCAACACTTGGTGGAATGAGAACCTGACAGAGAAATTAAGTGCAGTTCTAAGAAAACAGAAAGTGATTTCTTACAGGAGGAATTTGTGATTGGGATTCTCGCATGTTCTAGGTGAGCCTGCAACTCTCCGGCTGAAACAGTGATTTGCTTTGCCCGCTGCATCGTTTGTCAAGATGTCATGGGCTCCAGGCCCTGGGAAGCAACAAGAATGCAGAGGAGGGAGGGAGGCGAAGGGCCAGTGCAGGAGTCTTCCCAGGCCCTGCTCAGGGGCCAGTGTGGTCTCCTGCGTGAGAGGCTTCCAACGGGCCAGCTGCTGCCCAGGTCGGAACTCCACATTCTCCTGCAGCCCCGGGGCTCAGGAACGTCCGGGGCCAGCCCTCCTGGCCCAGGCCGGCTGCTGCTACTGCGCAGATCCATCACTTCCCACTGTGAAAACTATAGGCTGACTCTGGGCAAACGCTGGTAAGGATGCAGTTCCTCTCTGGTGATTGCCTGCTCCTGTCTGCAGCTTTTTTTTCAGCCAGGGCCCTCTGGCTGTTCCTGGCTGCCCACAGGCCAACCCTCCCAGAAGCCTCACCTCTCTCCCCCACTGTCCTGATCTTCCCCACATGACTACACAGGCCAATATACACAGTGCTACTTGCTTTTTCCATCTGGAGCAGAACTGAGCCCACTTCTTCACCCTGACTTCCCCATATAAATTAAAAAAAAAAAGAGTGAAAAAAGCCACCACCCTTCCCCCAGTTATTCAGCCAGAAATCCAGGAGTCAGCCTTGATTCTTCTCCGCACATCACAGTCTGCTCCCCTATCTAACCCAGACCTGCCAACTCTTCCTCCAAAACATATCCAAGTTCATCCATTTCCCGTTCGCTCCTCTGCCACCACCGAATTCAAGCCGTCTGTTACCTCTCGCCTGGACTCCTGCAAGACGCTCCTACCAGTCTCACTACGACTGGTCCTGTGCCTACAATCCCCTCTCGAAGAGCAGACAGTGAGCTTATTTCAAATGTAAAACAGTTCTGCTGGAAATGCTTTGATGTCTTCACACAATGTTAGAACGAAGCCCACAATCCCAGCGTGGCCTCTGGGATCTGACACCCACCCTCCTCTCAGACCACCTCCAGTCACTCTGCTCTCCATTCCCTCTACTCCAGGTGCCGTGGCTCTCTCTCTCCCTCAGAAACACCATACCTGCTCCCTCCTCTGGGCTTGGTGGCTGCTGGCCCCCCTACCTAGAAGGTTCTCCCCCAGATCTCTCTGTGACTCCTTATCACTGGTCAGGTCTTAGGGCAGATGGTACCTCCTCAGAGAAACCTTCCCTGACCATTGTGTCTAGAGCAGGCCCCATCCCTTCCCCTGCCTCTCAGTGGTCCCCAGAATGGCACACACACATTGGGTGTCAAAGGTGATACAATGAGGCACAAGAAGAAAGCAATAGAATTTCCATGCCTATTATTTTCTACGCTATTTTTATAACATGTTTATTTTGTGCATGTTGTATAATGCATGAGTACAGTGGCACATGCATATTATTTGTAAACATTAATATTTATGTCCAAATGTATGCATGTGTGTATGGAAAGAGTTCAAATTTTTTTTAGAAATGTGCAATCAAAGAAGTTGGGAACAGCTTTACTATAACACCCTACGGCATTGTCTTCTGGTCCCCACTAGCCAACATGTTTCCGTTGTTTGGTTTATTGTCTCTCTCTCCCCCTAGAATGTAAGCTCCATGCAGGACCCACCTCTCTTGTTCATGATGTTAGTGCTGTGACCAGCACTAATAACCTATAATTGACTTATATGTCAACTTACGGGTTGACCATATAGCATGTGTTCATAAACATTTGTTGACTGATTGAATGAATGTATATACTGAGCCTTCCCCAGGACCCGGGGTAAGACATCCCGCTAATTCCAATACCTTTCCACACTCAGGATAGTGGCAAATAATAGCATAATGGGATGCCTGCAGGACAAGTCTACTCCTAGAAAAATTGCCAGTTTCTGAGGCTCTTACCTCCTTTCCAGATTATTCCCCTGCATCCACCCACAGAGTCAAAGTGCTTTCAGGTAACCTAGGTCTCAGGATCAGGAGAATAGCCCAGGAAGTCATCAGAACCTTAACATGAACTAGTTTAACGCACTACAACTTCCCACGAGCACTTGCCTCAAAACACATCAGTAAGATTGGGAGCCAGGGTTCTAGTCCGAGCTCAAATTCTTTGCAGGCCTTGTATAAACTCTCTACCATCTCCATCTTCATAAGGGGGTCCACAGCAGGTTTTATTCCCTTGTTCTTTGGAAATAATTTGAATATTTACAGAGTAGTTGCAAGAAGAGCACAAAAAACACCTATATATACTTTTACTGAGATTTACCTATTGTGCACATTTCCCCCATTTGCTGCATCACTTGCTCTCTTTTCACGCACGCACACATGCACACACATCGTTTCTGAATCTGTTCAGAAGACGTTCAGACACCACACTAAATGCTTCTGGGTCTCTCCTGAAAATAGAGATAGTCTCTTACAACTACGTGCCGTTAGCGACTCCAGTGAGTTGAACACTGAGAACAACACCTTTATCTGATCTACTACCCGCACTGTGTTCTACAAACGTATTCAGCAGCATGCTCCTTCAGATGAAATCTTACTTGTGCTCCCAGTGGACGACACAGATGGAAGTAGAAGGCTCACTCGAAGTAGGAGGCAGCAGAAGGGCCGTGTATTCATTTCCCGCCGCCTCTGTGACAAATTACAGACGTAGTGGCTTAAAACAACACAATTTTATTATTTTACAGTTCTGGAGATCGAGGTCCAAAATTAATCTCCCAGGGTTAGAGTCAAGGGCTGATTCCTTTTGGAGGCCTGAGGCATGAGGGAGAATCCTTTATTATTTTCTTTTTCTTGCCTCTTCTATTTCTGGAGGCTGCCAGCATTCCTTGGCTCCTGACCCCTTCCTGGAATCATTCCAACTTCTTGCTTCCTTTCTCACATCTCCTACTTCGTCCTTCGATCTCCTTGCCTCCCTCTTATAAGCACCTTATGATCACATTGGACTCACCTGGATAATCTGGGCGACTGACTCCCCCATCTCAGGATCCTTAACCTCATCACATCTGCAAGTCTCCTTTGCAATGAAGGTAACGTTTACAGGCTCTGGAGAGTGAGACGTGGATATTTTGTTTGGAGGGCCTTTAGTCCGCCTGTCACAGGCCACAGTTGAGCAGGTTGGAGATTGCACAAAGACACCCAAAATCCAGCCTGCGGTTCATTTGCCAAATCCTTTGGAAAAAGACTCTGTCTGATGCCAGACATGCTCCCAGAGGAAGGCATCTTCCCACAGAGGACTACTTGTGTTTCTTTATACAAAGGTTCCATGTAGGCCAGCTGGGGGCCACTCCATTACCCCCTCTTCTCTAGGCCCCCAGAAACTCCTTTTGAGCAATGCTTATAATTCTAGGATCTGTTTTAAACCCCAGGACCCCACTGTTAATATAGCTTCTGGCTCTGATGTGCTACACTTTGATACCACATTGGAATGTGTCCCCAGGTTCCTGGAGAACAGTTCTACATCGGTGCAAGCTGTGACCCAGACTCAAAGGGAGTCCCCGAGAGGCAGCCAGCCCTACCTCATGGGGAGCCCCAAAGACTCACAAACTTTGAGCTCCCTGTGGCTCTTGGTCCTGTCCTTAGTATTTCCCCTTTATGGTTTCCCCAATCTAAGCTCTTAGCATCCATCATTCACTCACCCAATTGCTGACCCAAGATTCCACCATGACTACTTCTGTTCAGCTACCCTGCCTTACCCTTTCTGAGACAGGCTGAGTCCCCAGGAATCCTTGAAATTGCTCTAGCCCTAGCTGGTTTTGCTCAGTGGATAGAGCATCACTTGCAAACTGAAAGGTCCCAGGTTTGATTCTGATCAAGGGCATATGCCTGGGTTGCAGGCTCATTTGTGTGCAGGAGGCAACCAATCAATGATTCTCTCTCATCATTGATGTTTCTATCTCTCTCTTCCTCTTCCTTCCTCGCTAAAATCAATAAAAAATATATATTTTTAAAAAATTTTAAAAAGAAAAGAAATTGCTCTAGGGGAGCTTCCCTTCATTATATGCCATCCCATCTTGGGGCGCCCACCCTGTGGCCCAAGTACACATACTCCTGTTGTGCAGTGCACTGCGGACACTTCAGGTCCAGTAGGACGTCCGGTAACCTCAGACTAATTGATACATTGGGGTACCTGTGTGAGAAGAAAGGTATGGTCTGGGAACCTGAAGAATGCTTTTGCAAACCCAGGCTTGCTCTGCGGCTGTGATCTGTCCCCTCTCAAAGCCACCAAGTCATCCTTGTCCTCCCAGAAGTGACACTCAGAGAGCGTCTGCTTGCCCGGGTTCTGCCTGCCCCCATGTCTCCATAACTGTCGTTATTTTGATAATAATACTCTTCTTTTTCTCCTTCTCCTCATCCTTATTCAGATTCTGTAACCTCCTGGCCCAGGAAATCTCTGTTCCTGATTGCTAGCCCGTTTTCCACTTTGGGGGTGTCAACAACGATGCTCTCTAATTCAGGGTCCCTCCACAGCTATAGTCCCATGTCTCCTGTCTGCAGGGCAGCCATGCCGCCTAGGTCCCTTCTGCATCATTCTGCAGCCGGGAGTGCTCTGCTCTGTAGCAGCGCCCACATGGAGCTCCTGGTCCTTTCCCACATCACTGCCAGTCCTCATCAGAACCTGTCTCCCTCTCCCCCCCGCCCCCCAAGGCTCTCCAGGGTCACCTCCAATAGGCAGCAAGCTTGGGTCTCTCTCTAAGAAGAGACACCTGTGCTTCTCTCCAAGCTATTGCCATTTCACCTGATCCCTGGAATAAAACCTTCCCAGACACCATGACTATCAATGCCGCAGCCTCCCACCAGTAGCCCCAGCATCCATGGGCCAGCCTGTGTTTCAGCCCCCCTCCCACATGGCTAGGCAGCCCTGCCCTGCACCAGGCCTGGCACAGCAGATCACCAGGACACCAGGCAGGCTGTTCTCTGCTGCTGATGGGCCAAGGCTGGGGACCCTCGGCCTGGAGGCTTTAGGCTTAAAACACAAATGTAGGGACCAACCATATGTGCGCAACATTTGGGGTTGAGGTCCACCCACCACGCTATCAAATTGTGCTCCATCTCTGCCACCAGAAGGGTAATGGGGTCTTTGATGTGCCAACACTCTGTGTGGCTCCCCCCACCCCCACCCGCTCTCCCCAGGAGCCAGAATTCATGTTTTGCCCATTTCATAGGCAAGGTAATTAACACCTTTCAAGTTTCACCTTTTCTTCTTTGAGGAATCAAAAGGTTCATTTCTGGAATCAGATTGATGTTCAAGGCTTTTAAAATTACCCTGCAAATGAGTTTTCTCTCTAGCAGAACAACAGAGACCTAAGGAACCTGCTGAGCGGCTCCCTGGCCAGCGGTACACTGAGTCCAAGGCTGTGGGCGTGGCCACAGCAGGACGCACAGGAGGAGGGGGCTGGGCTGGGGAGGGGGCAGAGGAAATGCCTCCCGGTGGCTTCTCGGGGTCTGGCAGGCCTGGAGCTGCTGCTGAAATGCCCGGGGCCTGTGAGGATGAGGAATCTTCCCTGGAAGAGTGAGAGAGGGCAGCCCCTGAGGTGAGCCAGCCTGAGCTGACCGGAGGCAGCGGCACCTTAGAGCCGGGAGGGGGCGGGGCGCTCAGGTCAGATGGCAGCTTGTTGGTGGCGCTTCTCCCGCCATGGCCATCCTCCGTCCAGCTGTGGTGTGGTAGTGCGGGCAGCTGGGCCTTGGGTCTCTCCTCTCTTCTGGGTTTTCTATGTTCTTTTTTGAAATGCATTGTGAGCATGATGATTCACGATAGTCAAAAGTAGAAACAACTCAAATGTCCATCAGCTGATGAGTGGATAAACACAATGTGTTTTACCCATACAATGGAATATTACTCAGCCATAAAAAGGAATGGAATCTGATTCATTCTACAGCATGGATGAAACTCAAAAACACCATACTAAGGGAAAACAGCCAGTCACAAAAGACCACATACTATATAATTCCATTCATATGAATGTCTGGAATAGGCAATTCAATAGATATAGGATTATGTGATATCTTTCTCTGAATGGCTTAATTTTGCTTAGCATAATGCTCTCCAGTTCCATCCATGCTGCTGAAAATGGTAAGAACTTCTTTTTTACTGCAGCGTAGTATTCCATGTGTAGATGTACCACAGTTTTTTAATCCACTCATCTGCTGAAGGGCACTTAGGCTGTTTCCAAATCTTAGCTATGGTAAATTGTGGTGCTATGAACATAGGGGTGCATATATCCTTTCTGATTGGTGTTGTAGAATGTAATGAACAACATAAACTGATGAACAAAAGCAGATCCAGAGACAGAGAAGCATTGACCAGACCGTCAAACCTCAGAGGGAAGGTAGGGGAGGGTGGGGGTAAGGGGGAGAGAGCAACCAAAGGACTTGTATGCACACATATAAGCCTAACCAATGGACACAGACATCAGGGGGATGAGGGCATGAGTGGGGGAGGGGGGGTGCAATGGGGGGGATATGGACACATATGTAATACCTTAATCAATAAAGAAAAAATAAAATAAAATAAAAATAGATATAGGATTAGATTAGTAGGAGCCCAGGGCCCAGGGGTGTGGAGGTTCAGGAGTGACAGTTAAGGGCCATGAGGTTTTATTTTGGGGTGATGAAAATGTTCTAAAATGTATTATGGTGATTATTGCACTACTCTGTGAATTTACTAAAAACCCTTGAATTGTGTGCTTTAAATGGGTAAATTGTGATATGTGAATTATATCTCAATGAAGCTGTTTTGCTAAAAATGCATTGTAAGCAGGGGTGGTAAGTAATGATTCTAGCACAGAGACAAGCTTCAGTTCAGAAAGATGACAGCCCAACTCCCATCCCCACCATTTACATGCTGAGTGACCTTGGGCAAGCATTTAACTCCTCTGGGTCTCAACAGCCTCATCTGTAAAGTTGGGCAAATACTGTCCACCTCAAAGGTGAGATGATATGAGATGATATGTGTAAACCCCTAGCCGGGGCTCTGACACAAAGCAGGGCCTCGGTATGATGTCATTGTTATATTAGGTGGAGCAGGGGGCTGAGGCAGCACAGCTGGGTTCTCATCCCACAGCTAGCATCGCTTTACTGTGTGACCTGGGACGCTCTCAGCCTCCCCAAGTCTCAGTGTCCCTGGTAGTAAAATGGGGTGAGAAGCTGACTTCACAAGGTTGAAAAGGTCAGGAAGGTAACAGTGTGAAAGTCCTGCTGACATGGGAAGACTAGGGGATGAATGTGTTAAATTTAGTTTATGGAGCCCTAGTTGACATGGCTCAGTGGTTAGAGCATTCACCCACATAGGAAGGGTTGCAGGTTCACTTCCCAGTGAAGGGCACGTACCTGGGTTGCAAGTTCGATCCCCAGCCCCAGTGGGGCGCATGTTTCTCACATTGATGTTTCTCTCTCCCTCCCTTCTCCCTTCCACTCTCTTTAAAAAACAATGGAAAGCCATGGTCGGTTTGGCTCAGTGGACAGAGCGTTGGCCTACAGACTGAAGGATCACAGGTTTGATTCTGATCAAGGGCACATGCCGGGTTGCGGGTGTGCAGGAGGCAGCCGATCAATGGCTCTCTCTCATCATTGATGTTTCTATCTCTCTCTCCCTCTCCCTTTCTCTCTGAAATCAATAAAATATATATATTTTTTTTTAAAAAAAAAAAAGGAAAAAAATATCCTCGATTGAGGATTAACAAAAAATTAGATTATGAATATGCAGTGCTGGACTGTCATAGAGGCTGAGTGAGTGCAGCTGAACTAGAACACTCTCCCCTGTGGCTGCTGCACTCCTGAGCCAGCCAGGGCCAGTTCTGCTTGGGAAACAAGGCTCTGCCCTCCCACTTCAATCTGGGGCAGGGGTCACCAGAACTGGCGGCTTTGGTATCAACATGCAGATGAGCTCTCCTCGATGGAAGGTCCTTGGCTTAAGCTTGGAGCAGGCCAGATGGATCTAGATTGAAGCTGGCACTCCACAGAGAATCTTGGCCTGGCTGCCCGGCCCAGCACCACAGCCACTTCACCTGGGGCATCTCACACTTTAACGTAATTGGGCAAATAGTATTATTTGGCACTTTCTCTGAGGTTGACTGTGTGGGAGGCAGGGGAGGTAAAAAGATGAGTTTAACAGTCTCACGGGGGGAGTGGGACTCTTAAGTAAGCAACTTCACATATAGCAGAGAGAAAAACATGCTAACTGGAGGCATACCCAGGATGCACTGGGAATGTACAGGGAAGGGAAATCATGCTGCCTGGAAGGATCAGGGAAGTTTCATCCAGGAAGTGTTATTTGAGCTGACCTAGAGGGTGACGAAGTGGTATGGATATTTCTGCTCAATGGAAACGCAGAAGAAAAAAACAAGGTTGTAAAAACATGCGGCCAGTGATTAAGCCCAGGATGCTTGGAGAAATGGAGTGAGCCTGAGTGGCAGATTGCATCTTCCAAAAATGGCTGCACCAATCTATATCCCGCCCTCTTCTCTTGATACTCCCCTATTAAGAGATGGAAATCTTTGTTTCCTTTCTTTGAACGTGGGTGGACCTTTGGGATTGCCTTGACCAATAGAAGATGGCAGAAGTATGGTGTGCGGCTTCCAATGCTCAATCTTAAAAGGCATCCTAGCTTCTACTTGGCCTCTTGGATCATTCATTCTAGGGGAAGCCCACCGCCATGCCATGAGGACACGCAAGCAGCCCTGTCATAGGAAATGAGGCCTCCAGGCAACAGCCAGCACCAAATTATCAGCCATGTGAGGAAACCACCTTCAAAATGGTTCTTCCACCCTCAAACTTTCAGAAGAGTCCAACAGCCATCTGACTGCAGGTAACCTCTGACTGCAACACAAGAGACCCCAAGTAAGAATTCCTCTGTCAAGCTGTTTCTGAATTTCTGACTCACCTAATCCTAGCACAATATATGTCACTAGAGGCCCAGTGCATGGATTCGTGCACATTGAAAGTAAATTAATTAGAAGGTGACCGGTGGAGCAGGACTGAGCGAGATGGGCCGACCTGGCCTGGAGCCAATCTCCCACAGTCCCTCCCTGGCTGGCAGCACCTGGGGCAGCACCAGAGCTCGAAGCTCTGACAGATGGGATCCCTCAGCCTGGCCTGAGGGGATCAGCCTGAAACCAGCTCTCCAACATCCCCCGAGGGGTCCCAGTGACAGCACTCTGCAAAGTTGCTGTCACTTGGCAGCTCCTGCATTGAGCATCTGACCCCTAGTGGTCAGTACACATCATAGCTACCAGCCGGTCACTTAGGCTTTTATATAGAGAGAGATTGTTTATGCCACTAAGTTCTGGAGTGGTTGGTTTTACAGCCAGCGTAATGGGAACAGCCTAGAAGAATTATGGAGGACACTGAACGTCCTGCCAAGGAGTTTGTTTTACTGTTTACAAAACTGAGCACTAGTGCTATTGTCTGGGTGGAAAACTGTGATTCAGCCTGTGTATCTTACAGAGACCATTCTGACCATTTGAAAGATAGAATGGGAAGAAGAGAAGGAAGAATGGAAAGGAGCAGCCAGTGAGGGTGGTGAAGCTGTTGTAAGAATCCAGGGAGGAGATGAAAGTTTATGTGAGACCAAGGGAAGGAAAAGGGCAAAGTCTTTGGGGGTTGGGAGGCCAGTGGAATGGCGAATGACTGAGAGTGTAGAAAGAAAGGGGAAGTTGGAAGAAGGACGCTATTAATAGTGTTTCTGAGGGTTCTAGCTTGGTAGACCAGAAGGACGGTGATGTCATTAATGGGATAAGGTATGAGTGTTCATTTAACAAATAGGCATGACTTCCTGAAAAGCAAACTTTGGCCTTTCCTAGGGCTGGCCAGGTTTCCTCTTGGTTCTCCACACCTTCCCCCTAGGGGATGGCCACCCCACCAAAGCCCCATGCATCTCCAGGGCCACTTGATTAGATACCCCAGTTCTGACACTCAGCCTCACTGAGCCAGAGTAGCTGGCCCACTTTCACTACCTGATTTTTCTCTGTAATCTTTTCTTGAATGTTTCCAACCCTTTAGCAAGTCCTCTTAGCTCTACCTACAGAATGTAACTACTACTTTTCCCATCTCTACGGAGACCTTTTCCCAAATTAGAAAACTGCTACATTCTCTTAACTAGACTCCTTGTTTTTGTTTTGATTTGCATCATAGAAATTACGTCATGTTGCCCCTGTGCTTCAAATCCTTCCCTTCACTTCCCATTGTGCTTAAAATAGAATCCAAACTCCACCCCACGGGCTGTGAGGCCCCACATCTGGCTCCATCTCCTGACTCTGTTTTGTTACTCTCCTAGTTGACCACTCTTCTGACCCCACTCACCCTCATTCTGCTCTTCAAATGTGCCAAGCTCCCTCCTGCCCCAGGACCTTTGCATGTTCTCTTTTCTCCACCTGGAGCTTCCTTCTTGGAGGGGACCCAATGAAAGCACTCATCTTCCCAGCTTGAATCTGAACAGAGAAGTAGGACAAAGAAATGCCAAAGAAGATAAAAGCATTCCTTTATGAGTAAGAAAGGCCCCATTGGAGGATGTGAAAGCTGAATGGCCTGCAAACTGTGCCCCAGAACCAGAACAACCTCTCCACCCAGGCCCGAGCCTCGCTGCACAGGCAGGTCTCGCCAAAATAAGACTCAGAGCAGGGAGGACGGAGCAAAGCCCTGCACTCCATGGGCAGCTTGCTCTCAAGATGGAAACGGCAAGGAGAATAAGCAGAGGGCAGAGAAGGGAAGATTCTGGGTACCTGGTTGAGACTTCCCAATTCTACTAATCAGATTAGCCCCTCTACCTGCCCTGGGTGCTGCTGAGGAATTGGGATAGAAGTGTAATCTTCCAACAGGAGTAGAGAAAGTGCACCTCCCAGTGATCAGGGTCTCCAAATGCCTACCTCATTCTCATCCTGAGGTCTCAGAGAGGCCTTTGCTGGCCACTCCAAAGAGATCCCTACCTCGATTCTCACACACACAGTCAGTCTCTACTTCATCTTCACAAACTGAAGTTATTTCTTGCATCCTGTGGAAGGTGAGTCATCACCACTAGAACATAAGCTCTGTGATGCCAGTGGCATGTTGTCTGGTTCAATACTGCATCCCCGGTGCCCAGAAGAGTGCTTGACACATAGCAAGTGCTCATCAAGGATTTTTTAATGAATTGAAGAGACAGGAGCAGGAATCCCTGAGCCTAAATCCCTTCAGTTATGGCCTGGAGCTGGGCATTTTGGGGCCTCTCAATCCCCGAAGGAAGGTCCTCGCAGAGCTGAGTGGAGTGGAGATCCCGTGAGAGCATGGAGAGGTGTGAGTGTGGGTGGTGCATTCACACTATTACGACCATTCTGGAAGCATTAGCCTCTCTCGTACAAAAGCAGACACTACTTAAAGAGACAGTTTGCAACTAGCTACCATGACGACAACGTCTCACCTATTTCCTTTGCTCGGAGACTCAGAGCACTAAAGATGCTGTGAAACGTAATTGGTTTCTTCAGCATGGGGTCTAAGCTTTCCGGGGTGCATTATGCTCCAAATGAAAAGGAATGGCAAGATAAAGCTTTGCCCCTCTTCCTTTTCAGTAAGAACCGGTTCTTCCTGGCTCCTGCCAGCCCACGGGGGGTGTGAGTGACAGAGAAGCCAGCACTCTGGACCACTCTGAAATACCTCTCCTCTAGCTCTGAGAAAGGAAGAGAGCAGGGTGGGAAGCCAAGCACCTACGTGGCCCAGCCTTTCAGGGCATCAGTGTTGTGGCCTGAGAGTGTCTCACGGGTCACTGTCACCCACCCCCACCCCAAGTGAGGCTCTTCAGGGGTCTCCCCAGCTTACTCCACAAAAGGCAGTCATATGGTTGACCCATTCCCCCTATGCACACTGAATGTCTGCTCCCTGGAGGAGTGGGCACAGACATCACAGGACAGCTACCCCCCCCCCCCACCACCACCTGGTCTGAAAGAAGCAGGGAAAAGAAGGCAGCTCCAGCGGTATCTTGGAACAAGGGAACAGTGTCTTCCTTTCACAATAAAGAAAAGACCGAGCAAGTCCGTCCACAGCTCCCCACAAACATCCCCAAATTCCCAAACACCTGTCACTCCAGCCTCCTTAATATTGGCTCTCGTTTCAATCTGTGGGGAAGGGGAGAGGCTAAAGAATTCTCTTTCATTTTGCTCCATTAATAACTAAGCAGCACAG
This sequence comes from Myotis nattereri, assembly GCF_964212035.1. Lineage (NCBI taxonomy): Eukaryota > Metazoa > Chordata > Mammalia > Chiroptera > Vespertilionidae > Myotis > Myotis nattereri. Next base: position 86,272,817 of record NC_138079.1, on the reverse strand, counting down.
GCTAAAATATTTATGGGCATGAGCACAGAGCATATTCTGGGCAGGAAAAGGCAGATTGCAGTGATTTTCAAGGCTGCTATTTCAGCCCTTTGCAGAAGAGGCACCTAAAAGGCTTTGGTGGGCAGGAGGAGCTAGTGATGGTGAGGGCATCCCCCAGGTATCTGACTTGGGAGCCCCAACAACCAAGGGCTTCCTCCAGCTCCCCAAACAGGTGCCTCTCCAAGGAGGTATGGCCAGTGTTTGCTGCCGACAATGTCCCCTGCCCTTCCATTTTCTAACACACTGATGGGGCCCAAGGACACTGCAGTGTGCTGAGCTGTGAGTCCCTTGGTCCTAAATGGGCCACTGAACTGTAGCTTCCACCAATGTAGATATTTGGGTTATTTTGTAGGTCTGGAGCTGCAACTGATTGTGGCCAGAGGAGAATGTGCTCAAGCCCCAGCTGAGGAAGGAAGGAAGGAAGGAAGGAAGGAAGGAAGGAAGGAAGGAAGGAAGGAAGGAAGGGAGGGAGGGAGGGAGGGAGGGAGGGAGGGAGGGAGGGAGGAAGGAAGGAAGGAAGGAAGGAAGGAAGGAAGGAAGGAAGGAAGGAAGGGGAAATAAATGGTGGAGATGTAATGAGAAAGTAAAGGCAGGGATCCAATTCCCAATAAATAAGTGAATAATAATCAGAATTACATTTCAAGCTCTGTTTTCTGTGTAAGGAGAAGAAGGCTCAGAGAAGCCATGTGACCTACCCAGGGTCACCTGGGTCACTGCTGCCCAGCTGTGGCTTGAGCACATTCTCCTCTGGCCACAAATCAGTTGCAGCTCCAGACCTACAAAATAAGCCAAATATCTTTGGGCTGAGCAATTGTGTAAGCCCTACATGATAGATACCTTTATTATGCCCATTTTGGAGATGAAAAAACACTGAGGCACAAAGAGCTTTAATAATCTGTTATGATTTAGCTCTTAACAATGGTAAAGCCATGGTTTCAATGCAAGTAGTCTGGCTCCCCAACCCATGCTGTTAATCATAATGTCACTGTCTAACCAATAGTATTTCATTCACTCAGTCACTCATTAGACAAGACTATATAAAGTCCCTGCCATATGGCAGGCACTGTGCCCTGGGCGGTGACTTGGAAGTTTCATCAAGCACATTGATGAATTTGCCCATAAGAGGCCCAAGCAAGAGTCTGCTTATCCCAGAGTTCCTCTGTTCTAGGTGTTCATACCTCTGGATTTCATTCACCTTTAGGATTTCAATAAAAGGAGTTAAGCCTCATCTCATACATAGTTCCAGGTTCTTCCCTCCCCAATATGTCAGAATTCTTTGGTGGAGGGAAGAAGCTTACATTTCTCTGAGCACTTGTTGCTCCAACTCACTTCTTCTGCTGGACTCTATATCCTTCTTGTCATCCCATTTTCCTCTCTCCACCCACATCTACCCAAACATGGGTCAGAGTTCAATTGAAAAAAGAAACAGCATATGATTATATTAATCAATTGAGAAAAGACATTTGACAAAATTTCATATTCGTTCATGATTTTAAAAATTCTCAATGAACTACTAATAGGAATTTCTCAAGCTAACAAATGCTATTTTTAAAAAACTACAGTTAGCATCCCACTGAATGGGGAAAGATTGAATGCTTTCCTCCCTACAGTCAGGAACAAGGCAAGGATGTTCAGAATATAGCCAGTGAAATAAAGCAAGAAAAAGAAGTAAAAGTTACATATACATTGGAAAGGAAGAAATAAAACTGTCCCTATTCATAAACAACATGATTACCTACATGGGAAATCCCAAGCAATCCACAAAAAGAATGTGAAGAACTAATACATGAGTCTAGCAAGGTCACAGAATACAAGATCAATCACAAACAACAAATGTATTTCTACAGCAATAAACAATTGGAAACCACAATCTCAAAGTTAGTATCATTTACAGCAACTCCAAAAAGTGAAATGCTTAAGTATAAATTTGACAAACACATATAGCATCTGTTGTTCAAGACTATAGAACATGGTTGAAAATAACCAATGAAGACCTAAATAAATGGAAAGACATGCCGTGTTCATGGATAGGAAGACTCAACATAGTAAAGATGTCAGTTGTTCCCAAGTTAATCTACATATTTAATGCAGTTCCAATTGATAAAAATCATATCAATATACACATTCATTTATGTGGAAAAGGTAAGAAATAGCCAAAACTATTTTGAAAAAATAAAAAGTGATGATTAACTTGGTTGATGTGACTCAGTGGTTGAGCGTCAACCTGTGAGCCAGGAGGTCAGGGTTTGATTCCCGGTCAGGTTACATGCCCGGGTTGTGGGCTTGATCCCCATTAGGGGGCATGCAGGAGGCAGCCGGTCAATGATTCTCTCTCATCATTGATTTTCTTTCTCTCTCTCTCTCCCCCGCTTCCTCTCTGAAGTGATGGTTAGAGGGACTTCCTGACCCAGTTTTAAGCTTTACTCTGTCACTACAGTAATCAAGATAGTGTAGTATGGTGAAACAATACACATATAAGTCAGTAGAATGGGATAGAGTCCAGAAATAGACACACACAAACATATCCCATTGATTTTGACAAAGATGCAAAGGCAGTTCAATGGAGAATGGACAGCTTTTTCAGTAAAGGGTATTGGCAATTAGACATTCATATTTAAAAAATGAACCTTGACCAAAACCTTATACCTTATATAAAATTAATTTAAAATAGATCATAGATATAAATATAAAACTGTAAAACTTTTAGAAGGAAACACAAGAGGAAATTTTCATGATCTGGAATTAGGCAAGGAGTTCTTTGACATGACAACCAAAGCATGATCCGAGAGAGAGAGAGAGAGAGAGAGAGAGAGAGAGAGAGAGAAATTTAACTTCCTAAAAATTTTGTTCTGCAAATTACATTTTAAAAGAATTAAACAACAAGTTAAAGACAGGAACCAAATATTTGCAAGTCACAGGACCCAACAAATTACTTATATACAAAATATATAAAGAACTCTTGAAACTCAACCGTAAGAAACTAACAGCTCAATTAAAAATGGACAGAAGGACTTGAACAGACCTGTCACAAAAGAGGATATAGAGAAGTCAGATAAGCCCATGGAAAGAGACTCAACATCATTGCTATTAGGGAAAAGCACATTAAAACCACGATGAGATACATGTACTAGAATGGCTAAAAAACAAAGGCCAACTAGACTCGTGCATTCCTTGTGAAAATGCGAAATGGTACAGCCACTTGGGAGATGAGTTTGGCAGTTTCTTATGAAGAAATCACACCACTTCTGAGGATTTATCCAAGAGAGATACAGACTATACTCAGACAAAACTTGTGCATGAATGTTTGTGGCAGGTCTATTTATTATCACCCAAAACTGGAAACAACTCAGATGTCCTTCAAAAGCAGAATAAGATGTGAATTAATAAACAAACTGTGGGACTGCGATACAAAGGGACCTTACTCAGGAATGTGCTATGGATACACGCTACAACATGGGTGAATCTTGGAGGCTGAGTGAAAGAAACCAGCCTGAGAGGGTTCACTTACATGCTGAGTGATGAAAGAAGCCAAAAAAATATGTACTGTATGGTCCCACTTACATGACATTCTCGGAAAGACAAACTATAGCAGGTGATGGAGGCCAGATCAGTGGTTCAGGTGTTGCGGTGAGGAGGACGGAGTATGAGTAGTAGGAGGGAATTCTCGGGATTGATGGAGCTGCTCTGATCCTGATTGCATTTGGCTACCCCAGTCTATACAGATGTTAACATTCATATGCTGGGGTCGGGGGAAACTGGCAGTTTTACAAGATGTTAACTTTTAAAATAAAATGTTAAAAACACCCCCCAAAAAATAATAGCCACAGCCAGCTCATCACCTACCTTTCACTTGTGCTCCCCTGCTTTTCCCCTTAAGGAGAGCCTGCTAGCCCAGGCCCAGCGTGAGCAACAGGTGCTGTGCATGTGTGTTCACACAGCTCTCAGATGAGTGTGCAGATGCACTGAGCTCTTAACCTTCCCGACTTGGAGCATGCCTATAGGGAGCAGCTCTAGGGTCAAGCCTCAGGCTGACCTGTGGCAGGGCCACAAACAAGTCCCAGCCTGGAGGGCAGAGCTCTCCTAGCATAATTAAGCCTGACCTTGTAGCCCCCCCGCTAATTCCTTCCTAAGTAGCTAATGGGCTGTGGAAGGTGCAGCAAGTGTTGCCAAAACAAGAACATTTGTATACATGTTAATCTACCCTTGTTTTAATCGGACTATAAAATAAAGCATTGGCTTGCAGGCTTGGTCTTTTGTGTCCTCATCCAGGCACGGGATATCCACTGAGCCCCAGCTGTATTCTCTTGTCTGTCTTTTTTTCAGTCCTTCACTGCCCCTCCTCAGGTTCACCCTTGGCTGTGCTGGCATGGAACAACGCCTAGACAGTTAGACCTGGGAACCTCACGATACTGGTCACTGTATGGAATCGCATTCAGAGAATTGTGCGAGGAACCCCAGAATTCTAATGAAGCAACAACTCGCCTCAAGATAAATAAATGACGAGCAATTCCTCTCTCACTAGCATCTCTTGAGAAATGTTGAAGAGGATGCAAACATCAACCTCAGCGACACTTGTTGCACACTCTTTTCTTTCTCCTTGAGATTTCTCTTGTTCTCTGCAGCCTCCAGAGCCTCTTGTCCTGCCCACTCTCAGAGGAGCCTCCCCACTCCCTCTGCAGGCAGGGTCCCTACCCAAGTGGCTCTCTCCCTTTCTCATGTCCCCTCCCAGTTCCTTCTTATGCAGCTCAGCATGGTCTTCCTCACCAGTCCTTTCCTTCTTCTTCTCATCTCTCCAGCTGGTCTTTCTCTTGCTCACTGTAGGAAAAGTTGACAAATGTGGTATTTTCCATTGCATTTTTTAATCATCTGATCAAGCCCAGATTGCTTAGCTGGTTGGGAAGTTGAGTGGGTCACAGACTATTGTCTTTATAGGGCAAGGGAGGGGAGAGCATAAAGGCTGGGAACATTGCAATATTTAGTAATTGTTTGCCCCATTCTATAACTATAATCCAAAGTTTTTGAAGCCGAGGTTGAGAATTTGATTCCTGTACAGGGGATAGTGCTGCTCCTTACACCAAGTTAGGCCTCCTTTCTCCATAATCCATATCACACACACACGCTTTATTGCAGGGGGCCCTAAGAGTAGCCATACTCTGGCACAAGTTCTGAGCTGATGGATCTGGGCATCATCTCATATGTGAAGAGCACCATGTAAAAGTGATGTTCAATTCCAGGGAATGTTTCCCATAGAAGTTCTTTTGAATCCTTTTTCTCTTTATTCATTTTAATGATTTTAAATGTACCTGTTGAATAGAATTTTCCGGAGTGTTCTTTCATTTCTAGTTCTTGGAAAGCCCATGCATTCATGTCTGTGACTCCCTGAGGTGAGCTGTAGTTTGTGTTAATATTTCATCTTGTGTTAATAATTCCAGTGTCCTCTCTCTGGAATTCCATGCCCTTTGGACTATACATCCCTAAAGAGCAGATGTATATTTACTTCTTCCAGGTCCGGGGACGTTTTATACGAATTTCTCTTCTTGAAATATGCTAGGAGAGCTCTGCCCTCCAGGCTGGGACTTGTTTGTGGCACAAACAAAGCCACACCCTTGTATTGTGCAGTGGCATAAACAAAGCCACATCCTTGTATTGTGCAGCTGGGGGCCCAGTTCCTCCACCGTGTGGATACTGGAGCCAGGAGTCTTGAAGAAGTTCATCTAACTTTGATTCAATCTAGGGAAGGATGTAGACCAGCGGTTCTCAACCTGTGGGCCGCGACCCTTTTGGCAGTCGAACGACCCTTTCACAGGGGTCGCCTAAGACCATCCTGTATATGAGATATTTACATAACGATTCATAACAGTAGCAACATTACAGTTATGAAGTAACAACGAAAATAATTTTATGGTTGGGTCACAACATGAGGAACTGTATTTAAAGGGCCAGAAGGTTGAGAACCACTGATGTAGACAGACATGCATCTTCCTCTTAGAAATACAGTAGTTGGACATTTATACTGCTAGCTATGGGAAGACCCCACCTGTGACCGTTAACTTTATGTCAACTTGATTAGGTCACAGGTGCCAAGAGATTTGGCTAAACATTACTTCTGAGAGGGTGCTTCCAGATGAGATTAGCGTTTAAATCAGTGGACTGAGTAAAGCACATGGCCCTCCTCAGTGTGGGTTGGCAGCATCCAATCCATTGGGGAGCTGAAAAGAGCAAAAAGGTGGAGGAATGGAAAATCTGTGCTCTCTGCCCGCCTGCAGGAGCTGGGTCATCGGTATTCTCTTGCCCTCAAATGGCGACTTCCACCATCACTGCACCCTGCTTCTCAGGCATTTGGACTTGACTAAACACCACTAGCTCTCCTGGTTGTAGACAGCACATCATGGGACTTGTCAGCCTCCATAATCACATGAGCCAATTCCTCACAATAACCCTTTTTATGTGTATGTGTATATATATGTGTAGGTACGTATATGAGTCCTACTGGTTCTGTTTCTCTGGAGAACTCGAATACACCATCCAGTCGCTTTTGATTATGTTTCAGATGGAGGCCATAATTATTTGCCTACTCCTTGGCAGTGAAGTTGAGACTGTGATGTGGTAGACACAGTTAATGAGCCAGTCAACAGGCAGTCCCCGTTCCTTCGCTTCTAGCCATGCCTGGTCTGGGTGGCAGTGCATCAGGCTCAGGGGGTAAATCCCAACGGGTCTAAGACAGTTTTGGAAACATGTTGAGTTTCTGCATTTCCGGGGAGCTAGAGGGAGCCATGTAAATACAGTTCTAGCCAAAGCAGAAATAAACCAGAGGAGTTTGGGAGAAGATGCCTCCTCTTTGATAGAAAGAAGGAAGCTCACGAGAACAGTTCTTTCTTCTAGCATCCTGGCTCCTGCCCTTTCTTCTTGTCCTTGGTAAGTGATGCCCAGAGCTGCAGCCACCACCGCGCAACCATGAAAATCTATATGAGTCACGGAGATGCAGGGTCCACGCCCGGACAGGTCTGAGATGCTGATCCAGCGCCCCAGCTCCTACTTCCAGACTTTGTTGTGTGAGAACCTTCCAAATGCCTTCGTTATTGAACTACTGTTAGTCCACCTTTGGGGTGAGGGTGTTCCGAAGTGACGCAAAACAGGGCTACTGCTGCCCTTGGGCCCTCCTCACCAGCTACAGGTGGTGAGAATCAGGGTGCCTGGGACAGAGAGCGAGCGTCTCCTCTGCTGGGTGCTAGGAGTAAGGGGGGTGAGACTGGCAAGCCGAGCCCTTCTGTGCCCGCGTGCAGCACGAGCTGCCCAGCTGAGTGCAGCCCTGGCCAGTCTGCAGGGTCACATCTTTGCAGCCCCTGAGAGCAGCAGAACTCAACCTGCCTGAGCTGAGCAAAAATGGAGCTTTTCTGGAAGGATACCAAGGTGGCTCAGACCATTAAAGGAGGCGCGGAACAACAACTTCTTGGCAAACTCAGGAAGCAGAACAGCTCTGGGAACCTCAGCAGCCAGAATCCAGGACTGTCGCTCTAGGATGCTGCCATAGAATGACTCCTACCACCTCTTTCCATCGATTTGTGTCTCTGTTCACGTTTCAAATCCCCAGAAGAGAGAATTCGACCAGTGGAGCCTGGTTGATGCTCACAGATTGGAAAATTCAGTGTGGCCAGTAGCTGAGAGGGTTTGTTGGTCAGGCCTCACGCACTGCCCGTGGGGATGGGCCACCAGACCCCAGGGAGTTTGTCTCCAGGCAAGACTGGAGGAGAGGTGCAGGCCAAGAAAAGCTACAGCTACAACAGCACTGCCTTTCGTCTTGAAACGAAGGTCATGGTTGAGATTCTGGGACTACATGACTGTGTCCTCCTCATTGGCCCTTTCCAGAACTCAGACCCAGAGGACTGGAACTTGTCCCCACATCTCATTCCTGCTCCAAATGGAAGCAACTCATTGTCATCAGATGGGCCTGGATGGGAAAACCATCAAGGGCTTTAAACAGGGGGTCACGTGTTCTAATCACTTTGAAAGCAATAACCTGGCTTCTGTGCAGGGAAAGGGAGGGACAGTTGCAAGCAGGTCCAGGGAGACCAGCTCAGAGACCAGGGAAGGGAGGAGGCTGGTGGTGAGTACAGAGAGAAGGGTGGCTTCGATTTCTGATGGGTGGTGGGAGTGAGGAAGAGAAAGGAAACGAGGTTCTGGGTAGATAATGTCGCTACCCAATGAGAAGGGAACGCAGGGAACCAAGGCAGTGAGTTCGGGCAAATGCTGCGACCTCCACTTCCCCCAGTAGATTAGGCGCCTGTCCCAGGGAGGATGTCAAGTAGGAAGCGCAGGCTCCAGGGCCAGCCAGAAACATACATGTGGGCATCATCAGCCCATACATGGTATTCAGTGCAGGGAAGGATGTAATTACTGGGGGATGGGGCAAGGACAGGAGAACAAGAGTGCTGGTCATTCGGAGGCCCACTCATGCAGAAGCTGCTTCCAGCTGGGCCTGAGGAGGAGCACCCAATTCTGCTGGGACTCGGGGCTCCTCTGGGGTTGACACTACCCCTCTCCATGCAAATGCTCCTGTGCAGCTGTCAGCTTCCCTCTGGAGAACGAACCCTGGACCTGCTCCCCATGCAGCCGCTGCCCATCCACCCACCCAGCATCTCAGCGGGAGGGAATAAAACCTTGGAAGACCACTGAAGAGAGAGCCCCTACCTTCCAGACTGCACCTATCCAACGTGCTTCAAGGGTTCGTTATAATTTTTTGGCAACCGGGAAGCGGAAGAGGAATGTGAGGCTACGCTGGAGCTAGTCTTGCAGTCTCCCTCTGCTCGCCCCCATCCTTCAGGGAAACAGCACAGCAGGCCTCCTCTCTGCACTGAGCATGCGCATGAGACACACGCCCAGGCCAGGCCTGCAAGGGGAGATGGTCCAGATGGTCTTTGGCTCAAGATATACACGGATCTCAGCCGCCAAACTGCTTGCGGCAATTAACAGGAAATTGGGGCCAAGTAATAGCCTTTGTCTTGGCTGGCCCTCACACTTGCTCTGGTAGCTTAATTTTAAATGTTGAGATAAAAGTGCTTTTACATAAGAGAAGCCAAGAAGACGGAGGACATTTCCTTTCTGTCTGACATTCAGCAGCTGAACCTTGGAAGAATGGGGAGCCCAGGCCACAGGAATTCTCGACCTTCCCACGGGGCAGAGGAGAAAGCTGGCCATTGCAGCAGCTGACTGGCATTTGCCACGTTGTAGAACGAAGCCCTCCGTGGGCTGGAGGCCGGGCCCCTCTTCAGAGGGCTTTGTCCATCCTGCTGCAAGAAACTCTCAGCAAGACTGAGCTGGCAACACCAGCACTTTCTCCACCTGGTTGGCCAGCCACACTCTGAAAACACAAGGGCCTAGAAGCGCGGCCTGTAAGCCAGAGCAGGCAAAGCTCCCAGACTGCCTTTCATCTGCCAGAGGCCCAGAGACCGTCAGTAACTTTCCCCGGGGCACCCAGTAAGGCGAAGACTAATCCCAGAGTCTATGTCAGGGTCGGGAGGCCTGAGTCCTCACCAGATGACGGGTGAGGCTGGGAGTAAGTAAATGCCACCAAGGCGCAGCCCTCTGCAGTCACCGCAGGTCTCTCCTCAGCTCAGACGTGCCTGACAAAGGCATCGCATTCCTCAGCTCACATGCAAACAGAGGAAGAGTCCGAGCACTTGCAAGAACAGATGCAGCCGCTGTGGGACAAGGTGCAGGGTGGGTGCCAGTGCCCCTTCCAGGGCCAGAGCCCATCCTGTCATTTGGTGTCATCAGAGAAAAGCAGATGTCCTAGTTCATGTCTTTGAAGCTGGAGAGATGATCCATAACAATTTATTTCTATTAAAGAAAATCCTATATATCAATTTGCTTTGAGAAAAAATACCTGTTGTTACAACAGAACACCTTTGTCAGAAACGGAATACTTTTCCACCCTGCACTTATCTATACAGCATAATATGCATTGTGCACTCACTCATTCATTTATCAGACACCTCTGAGCATGTCAGGCATGAGGGACCCAGAAGTGACGTGTCGTCTGCCATTGAGCGGACTCAGTGTGTGAACTGGAAAGTGGAGGCTGGCTATTGCCAGTATTGATGACAAGAAACACACTTAAAACATAAGGACAGAAAAAAAAATCAATGAAATAAGAAAAACAATAAAGAAATCTAATGAAAAAAGAAAATTTAAGGACAGAATAAAATTCAAAATTTAATTAAAAGATTAAATAAAAAGATGTCAGGCAAATACAAACATGCAGGAAACTAAAGTAGTCATATTTATATCATTTGCAACAGGATTTGAGGCAAAATCATCAATAGAGGTAAAGAGTTGTTACATAACGATAAAAGGTGCAACTCAACGAAGAAGATGCTGCAATTTTAAACTTGCCTGTACCTAATAGCCACAGAATACTTACAGCAAAACCGAAAAAGAAACAGCTCTGTAATGAGAAATTGACAAACCACAATGTGGGCGTTGAACACAATGCTTTAGTAATTGATAAAGCATCAGTAATATATAGACAATTCGAACAATTTTAACATATTTACAAGATACGCACATTATTCCACACCAGCGAGATTACAAAAATATTTTCACTAGAACAAGTCCAGGTGTTGGTGCTTACGGCTGCGGGGAGTGTGAATTGCCACGACCGTTTTGGAAAAGAGCTGGGTATGGGTTAGGAAGCGGAGCATGTCCGTACTGTGTGGGACCCACAGTGCCACTCTCAGGGAGACCCACCTTAGGGACACTCCCATGCGTGTGCATCAGGAGACGTGTGCACGGAAGTTCGGAGCGGCATGGCCACAATAGCCCAAAGTGGGAAGCAACCTGACCGTCCACCAGCGATAACCTGGGTAGGCCACGTCATGACCGCAGCGCCCCCCATCGCCAAAATGAGCGACTGCCTTTCCTTAGCGACTGCCCTTCCTTCTCTGTTTACACGAGTCAACCTCAAAAACATCATGGCGGGTGAAAGAAGCAAATGTCAGAAAGAAAGCTCAAAAATAGCCAAAGCCAAGCTGTATGTTGTTTAAGGGTAGGTCACTATTTAGCAAAACTAAAAGGAAGACCGAGGCAATGGTTAACACACAGTGAGGACTGTGGTTGCCTCTAGAAAACCAGGGTGGGAACGAGGGATATAATTGGAGAAGGTAACCTGGAGGCTTCTGGGAGCTGACAGTGTTCTATTTCTTGACCTGGGTGCTGGCTGCACACACCTAATGGATGCTTTCATGCACGTGCAATAGGCATGCATAGGAAAGCTCATAGCAGCACTGTTCATAATGCATGGGTGTTTATTTTATTTATATTCTTTAAACTGGGGCATATATTTCATGCATACTCCCTTCATATGTTATATCTTTTTTAAAAAGGAAGGAAATGCATCACAACATTAAGAGAGTGGTTTTGGTGGGAGGAAAGTTTATGGGGGGTTGCATTTTCACCTTTATACTTTTTTGCATTTTTACAATAAGCATGTATATCACTTTGTCATCAGAAAAGTTAAACAAAAATAAACACACACACAAAGAAAACCTTTGTGAAGTGATGAAAGAAATCACAAAAGGAAAGATGAGTTTGACCACATGAGAATATAAAACTTTCACATGTCTAAAGCCAAATAAAGTTGACAGGTAAATACAACAATGAAAATAATTTATTCTATATGGAACTATTACCAATAAATAGGAAAAAAGTACATGGATAAAAGACACGAGCAAAGAATTCACATAAAAGGAAATATAACTGTAAAAATGGATGGGAAAATATTCCACCTCAATTAGCAATCCCTCCAAGAAGATAGAATGGAACTGTCACAGCCTTCACACCTGGACAACCTGGGTGTGAACTCTCGCTCAGCTCATATACTAGATGTGTATCACTTGACAGTTATCTTTAACTTTTCTGAGTCTCTGTCACACATGAAATAAAGGAAGAAATTAATACCTTGCAGGGTTGTTCTAAGGACTGGATAGAATGCATTCAATAAGGCACAACGTCTGACACACGCAGATATCTAATAAATGGATTTTCTTTTTCAGACAGTGAGGAGAAAGAGAGAGATTGGGACCAGGAAGTACGGACGGTCTGGTGGGGAGGACGGACATGAAATGATCATCCCCAGAGTGTAACACATGTCCTGATAGGGAAGGTGCAGGGTGTTGAGATATCGGATAAAAGGGTGACCCACTCCTGCTCAGGTGATCACAGGCCTTCTTTAGAAAGAGGTGTTTAAGCTGAAATCTGAGGGCAAGTATGAGTAACAGGAAGCAAAGAAAGGTGAAAGGGATTTTATTTTCCAAAAATAGTTACATTATCTCACATCCCACATGCATTCCTTGCAATGTAACTTTGACACTCCCACTTCTGAAGATGGGGTGTATGTCCCCTCCCTTTGAGTCTGGGGCAGTCTGTGGGAGGGCAGCCCCTACATGCAGGAGTTATTCAGTCGGTTAGAAATGCCTTAGGCTGCAAGTAACAGAATAAAAGACTTGTAGAGACTTGACCCACAGTGCAGTCGCTTACTTCACAAGAAGCCTACGGGGGCTTTTCAGGGACGGTTGAATAACTTCACAATGTCTGAGTACTGGGTCAACATCTCTGTCATTCTCTAGACCAGTGGTTCTCAACCTGTGGGTCGCGACCCCTTTGGGGGTCGAACGACCCTTTCACAGGGGTCGCCTAAGACCGTCGGAAAACACACATATAATTACATATTGTTTTTGTGATTAATCACTATGCTTTAATTATGTTCAATTTGTAACAATGAAAATACATCCTGCATATCAGATATTTACATTACGATTCATAACAGTAGCAAAATTACAGTTATGAAGTAGCAACGAAAATAATTTTATGGTTGGGGGTCACCACAACATGAGGAACTGTATTAAAGGGTCGCGGCATTAGGAAGGTTGAGAACCACTGCTCTAGACCTTCTCCTTGTGGTTGCAAGATAGCTGCCACAGCCCCGCTCATCACATCCTTGTGTAACCATATCCAAAGGATGGAAGCAAGGAGAGGCCAAGGAGGGTTTTTTTAAAAAAAAAAAAAAAAAAAAAAAAAAGGCTCTGCTCACCTGTTTCCCTTCCTATCCACAAAAGGCCTCCTACTTGGAAGCCTGCTCACAGATTTCATCTTGCATGGCATTGGCCGGAACTGGGACATGTGGCCACCTTGGCTGCAAGGGAGACGTCATAGTGAGAAGCAGGCAAGACAAGGAGCTGGGAATGGCTGTTCGATAGGCACTGACAGTGACCACCACGGTTCAGAGCAGCGTGTCCTGCCCTTTCCCCGTGTTCTGGGTTGCGCGGATGATGATCTCCGTTTGCGCTAAGCCCCCGCTGGAGCAAGGCTGAGAAACAACCAGAGCCTCCAAGCAAACAGCGCCTCCTCGCCAGCTTGCAGTAGAACAAGCATGCCCCTGCAGGTAACACGTAAAGTCAAGCTTCGTGCATGACAAGACAGCCTTGGCATTCCTTATGCAACTTGGCATTCCTTATATGACCCTTTGTGAAGGGCTGCCGCGCCCAGGCCTAAGCAATCTGACTCAGTTCTTCCGACAACCTTGTGAAGTGGGCCTTTTAATCCATTTTAAAGCTGAGATCTGAGACTTAGAGAGAGAGACTGGTAGTTTTCCTCTCGTCATACAACTAGCGAATGGAAACAGAATGTACTTTCAGGCTTTGGAGTCAGGCACCTTTCTCTTAACCACGATGCAGTGGATCTTGTATTCCCTGTGTCTATGCCTCACCTTATTAAAAATCAGATTCCTGGACCCAGGCCCCAAGGATCCTGACTTAGTTGGGCCAGGGTGGGGCCCAGGGATGTTCTAACAAGGACCCCGGATGTTTCTGACTCAGTGGTGGTGAGGCCTCACCTAGTGGGCTCTGTGCTTCACAGCTTTCCGAAGGTCTGGTCCTGCCTCCACCACAAATCCTTCTGGACCTGTCTCCCTCCACCCTCGGCATTCTCTATCTTCATCACCCTCTGAATAGTTATCATGCTCAATCGTGCATACTGCCGTCTCAATACATAAGGGCCTCAAGAATAGCATTTCCCTCATACAGTCTCCTTTGTCCCACATTCCCAGTACAGCGTGAGTCATGCAGGAGTTGGAAACTATCTTTGGTTTGCACTGATTTCATAACATTTCAAGGTGCCCAGATAATGGTCTCCTGAATAAAACTGTGATCCTAGATGGTTTGGTTCAGCGGATAGAGCGTTGGTCTGGGGACTGAAGGGTCCTGGGTTCGATTCCGATCATGAGCACATGCCCGGTTATGGGCTTGATCTGATCCGTGTTTCTCTCTCATCATTGATGTTTCTCTCTTTCCCTCTCCCTTCCTCTCTGAAATCAATAAAACAATATTTTTAAAACAAACAAAAAAACACGTGGCTTTTCAACAGCAGGCATTGTCTGATTAATGAAATCATCATAAATGTATTGAGTTTGCTTGATAACTAATCACAATCAATTGATAATAAAGTGAAATACACAATCACTTAATTGAGAATAATTGGATTGAATGACAAACTTAGGCTCCTGATGAAAATTAATGGTATTGCTGAGACAGCCCTGGAATCCCAAAGGCAAGTAATTAACTTTCTTAGGTAAGGAAGGGTAAATTCTCCTGCTTGACTGTCCAGCAGAAAGGGATTCATTTGCAGTCAATTTTTAAACTAGATTAAGAAGAGTAATGGTGGCACTACCTTTGGACAGATGCTTTGATGGGAAGCTAGAGTTGGATTAATTTGGGCAAATATTGAACCTTTCTCAAAAGAGCTCTATTTAATCTGGCAGCTCTGGGGAGACACCACAAATTCATAGAGGATTTGGGTTGGAGAAAGATGCAAACTGAGCCCTTGTGGGATTTTAAATGGTGGGTGGGTCGCCATCCCAGGCCCTGGGTGAGCCTGTGTCCCCTTGCTCTGCTTGGCCCAGAAGAGCTCCTGGAAGTAAGCCGTGTGCCAGCTGTCAGTGCTTCCCAGGCTTCAATGTGAGGAATCATCTGAAATCTTGTTCAAATCCAGATGCTGTAAGTCTAGGGAGGGGCTTGAGATTCTGCATTTCTGACCAGCTTCTAGGTGACGGACCCACATGGAGTAGTGAAGTCCTAGAGCACATCATGTCAGCCCATGCTCAGCAATCAGATCCGCCCCTTGAATTCCCAGCAACATCCTATGGAGGCAGGGATTCTCTTGGCCAGGATTTTGTGTGCATTGCAGGTTACCCAGTAACTATGCTCAGTTCCCAGATGAGCTATACACTTTATCATCAAATGCCTTGGCCCCAACAAGAGCCAGGGACCTAAGGCCAAGCCACAGAAACAAAGTCTGGCGACCTGAGGGACAGTTTTCTATCTGGCAGCACTTGGAGGGCTGATGAAATGGACATATTGGATACTGGGGCTGCCGAGACCCAGGGAGAGCAGGGGAGGCTCACTACGGCACTGTGAGGCCTGCAGTGCCACAGAAAGTGGCCAGGACAGCTGGGTGCAATGGGGAGAAGGTGCCTAACTACTGGATTCTCCTCTGGGAGGGAGGTAAGGAGGGAGGGAGGGAAGGAGGGAGAGAGGTAGGGGGAGGGGAGGAAAAGAGGGAAGAGTTAGGAGCATGTGATCAGCATTCTAGCCCTTGGAAGGGCTGCCTGAGGGATTGGTATCTTCCTCAACAGACTTAGAGCATCGATGGGAGCCAGCACCCTTGGGAGGCTTGAGGGTGGAAAAGCTTGCTGAAGCAACACCAGAGAACCTGCAGTACCACACACGGACACCAGGGGGAGGTAGACATTATGAACTCCTGAACTGTATCAGCAAAACTCCCCTGCTGGGAAAGTAAATGCACAGCCCAGAGAAGTTTCATGGTCCCCAAATGGTTTCCAATGTCCCTAGAATCCTTGGGCTGGCACAGGACAACACTCCAACCAACTGAGCCACACCGCCCAGGGTGTATTTGCTACAAGTGAGGAGCCCACACTGCCACATCACCGTCACCCAAAGTCCACAGTTCACATCAGCATTCACTCTTGGTGCTGAGCATTCTATGGGTTTGGACAAATGTGTAATGGCATGTGTCCACCATTACGGTTTCATACAGAGTACTTTGCTGCTCTAAAACTCCTCTGTGCTATTCTGTATTATTTGTTACAGCTGCGTGTGAATCTATAATTATCCTAAAATTTAAAAATTAATTAAAAAATAAAAGCTAACAGAGAGCTCACCTGCTGTCCAGTATTGGAGAACCAGATCTGGAGGTTCTAAGGCCAGAATGAGGTCTAAGGTCAAGGTATAGAGAAACCACTGAGAAGGGGCCAATGCTGGCACTACTGGGCCCAGAGCCCTGAGCTTGCACCCCGATACCACCAGGGCCAAACCCTAGCCACTGCTGGTAAAACTGCAACACTATCACTCCTGGACGATGAACACCCATCCTCCTTGCACAGTGGCCCTCGCACAGTCCTGCTTCGTTGCATCAGCAGCTCCCAAGTCAAAGATGGTGCAAGTGCACAGACTGGTAGAGCCTGGGTCACGTGCCTATTGGAGCTGAAAAGGAGGCTGAGAACAAGAGTATCTGACATTTTTTACTTCCACCGTGGTGGGCTTGCCACTGGCCAAGACTCACAAGATGGAGAGCTCCACAGACATAGGAAGGGGGTTCAGATGCTGGTGGCCTTGAACATTGGCCAATTTCAACCATACCCATCCTTTCTCTTCCTCCTGCCACGCCTTACACATTCCCTTTACCCTGTTCAATTCTCCTCATGCGTTAGGACACAGATTACAGGCCATGCCCTCATGAAAGCCTTCTCTGACCCATCCTTCCTGCACACCACCCCCCACTCCCCACCCCCACCACCAGGGCCTGGGTCTGGTTCATCTGCTGTGTGTTTCCATATGTCAGGTTCTATCATGTCAGCCCTACTAGACTGTGTCTTGAGGACTGAAATCCCATCTGACCCTGCACAGGACCCAAGACTCAATAAAATTGAGGTAAAAGGGGAAGGAAGGGAGGGGAGGGCCCCTCTGCCAGTCAAGGTCACCTTTCCAGAAAGATGAGCAATCACAGCGCTGAGCAGTCTACTGGGAGCAAAGGGGCAGGGGGCAAGGATAAAACGAGGTGAATGGGCAACCTTGCACCACCTGGGAAATGGTGGACACGTGTGGGTCTGATGGTCAGAAACCAATGTCATTGGGTGGTGAGAGAGGATGCTTCTTCCCAGACAGAAAACCCTGTGATCGTTGTAAATGTGCTGGAGCTGTCAGAAGCCCGTGATGTATCCTCCACATAAACTAGGAAACATGTCACCATCCTCTTTGCTCTGTGTCAGTGTGGAAACATCTCAGTTTTCTAAAAGATGGAATATTAAAACTTGTCACCCAGTTTTTCCTGCCACCCTCTACTATCCCCCCACCGAAGACAAGCACATGAAGCTCAGGTCCCATCCAAGCAGCGCTGTGGTGAATCTGGCCACGTGCCTGGAGGGGAGGGGGGTAGGTGTGGTCAGTATGCCTCTCCAGAAGTTTCTGCAAAGGGGCAGTTTCAAAGCTAAGTCATCGAGGAAATCCTTTTTTTTTTTTACAGTATATTTTTATTGATTTCAGAGACAAAGGGAGAGGGAGATAGAAACATCAATGATGAGAGAGAATTATTGATGGGCTGCCTCCTGCATGCCCCCTACTGAGGATCAAGCCCACAACCCGGGTTTGTGCCCTTGACCAGAATTGAACCCTGGACCCTTCAGTCCACAGGCCAACACTCTCTACCCACTGAGCCAAGCTGGGTAGGGCTCATCCAGAAAATTCTTAAATGCTCTTAGGAGTGAGGCAGGGGGACAAGTGGGCCTCACGGGCTAGACACAGAGCACCTCCATGGGCTCCAACGTCTGGCGTGGCCACAGCTAGGACCCCTGGTTCTCACTGCCGCAGGTCAGTGGGCGGAAGGCCCCAGCTCTGTTTGTCTTTCTGCCTTTTTCTGGTCCCCAGGCTGGAGCGGACAGCCTGCCTGTGGCTTCTTTGCATAGTCAATTCCCTGCTGCCCGCCAGGCCGCGGGGCGGGAAGGATTAGAGAAGCTGTTGAAAGGGAGCCAGTCCCAGACCTCCAGCAGACTGGTTCTCACCTGGACTTTAAAACCCACATTCCACTTAAATTCCCTTTGAATGACAATGCGTTCTACTAAGCCAGGCTAATGGGAAAGTAATCTTTCTCTTTCAGAGCCATTGCTCTGTGAAGTGCTTACCAAACAGGGCTTTAATAGCAAGAGAGCCCAACTCAATTTGGGAATTACTGTGTTTTAAACCCAGCTGGAAATGTTGCCCTCCCTCCCCTGGCGGGCAGGCGGGCGGAAATTGGAACTGGAAATCCTCAACAGGCCCCAGTGGGCTTAGGGGCTGAGGAGCGCGGGACACCCCAGGGTGTGTCTCACCAGAGTCGGGTTCCAGCAAGGCCACCCGAGGGCCTTGCCCGGAAGATCTGCCTTCCTGGGCCCTAGTGCTCCTCCCAGCAGCCACCCACCGTCCCTGGACACGTGCTCAGTCACCTGTGGACCAATAGACCAAACCAGAGAGCAGGCCAACGTGTGACACCCGGGTTCTAGGAAGACCTCAGAGGCACTGTGAGTAGAAAAACCACCCTCTGGTTCCCCAAGGACCAGCAGCCACCATGGCTATTGCCACCGTGTTTTTATCTCCAAGTCATGTCCAGGCCGTTTAGCTTGGAGACTCCACTGGGCTGCTGGGAGGCGGGGCGCCCCGTCCCCCTGAGACTGGCAGCCTGGGCCGGCCAGGCCTGCAGTGGAGAAGCGGCCCTGGCTGAGCAGGGATGCAGCTCAGGCACTTCGCCCAGCACCCACCCTCGGTGAGCGCCCACCCTCGGTGTCCTTGTTGGACCCCAGACTTCCCAGCCACGCAGGGGCTTGCTCAGCTGGAGCGCAGGCCGACTCCAAGCAGCTTCCCTGTCCCAGATGCATGGGAAGCGCTGACCACTGACTGCCCGCCAGCAACCGCCTCCACTGCAGCCAGGCCCCCAACTCGGCTCCTTTCTCTCCATCTCGGGGTCTTGTTTCTGTGCTTCTCAGAGGTTGAATCCTCTCTGGGTTCCTGCACCTGCCCAGTCCAGACCGGACCTTGGCAAGCCCTGAGCAAGCCGCCGTCTCAGCTCGGGGAAGAGCAGTGGCTGGGTGACGGCTGAGCACGCAGCCTCCATGTCCTCGGGGCGGGTAGAGATTTATCAGGCAGAAGAATGATTGGATTCTTCTCTCTGAGTCTTAAAACTGGGCAAAATCACTTCCCCATCATGATGGCTTTCAGGAGCTGGAGGGAAGAGGAAATTGAATATGTGCTTTCCTAAGTTCTGAGGTATTGACTGGGGACTAATGGAGGGAAATGGCTAAATGGCTAATTGATCGGGTAATTTATATTCTCAAGCAATCACCAGTTTAAGGAAGCCCCCAGCTGGACACGGCCTCGTCCCTTACTAGAGCTGCTGAGATGTAAAGGGCTAGAGACCCCAGTCCATGTAAAGCGTCCCCCAGGGCCCCCCTCAGGTTTGATAATTCTTCAGAAAGACTTAGGAAATTCAGAAGAGCTGTTATACTCTTGGTTATAGTTTATTGCAGCGAAAGGATACAGGTTAATATCAGCAAAACAAACAAAAAAGGCACAGGGCAGGGTCCAGGCACGAGCTTCCAGTTGCCCTTCCTCCCCTGGCGGGCAGGCGGGCGGGTGGGCGGAAATTGGAATTGGAAATCTTCAACAGGCCCCAGTGGGCTTAGGGCAGGGGTGGGCAAACTTTTTGACTCGAGGGCCACAATGGGTTCTTAAACTGGACTGGAGGGCCGGAACAAAAGCATGGATGGAGTGTTTGTGTGAACTAATATAAATTCCAAGTAAACATCATTACATAAAAGGGTACGGTCTTTTTTTTTTTTTTAGTTTTATTCATTTCAAATGGGCCGGATCCAGCCCGCGGGCCGTAGTTTGCCCAAGGCTGGCTTAGCGGCTGAGGAGCCCGGGACACCTCAGGGTGTGTCTCACCAGAGTCGGGTTCCAGCAAGGCCACCCGAGGGCCTTGCCCAGAAGATCTGCTTTCCTGGGCCCTAGTGCCCACGGAGTCACACGGCTCTTCAGTGCCCTGCAATAAGCTGGGACAACACGTGTGAAGGGGTGCCAGCCAGCAGCACTCATGTAAGACTTGGTGTCCATGGTTTTCCCTGCGGGTCATGTAGGCATGAAGCACCCACATAACTGATTTCAGCTGTCCAGCCTCCAGCCCCCTCCCCAAGGTCAGCCTGGTACAGTGTAGCCTGGGCCCCAGGCAAACAAAGCAAACATTCCCCATAAATCCCACTTTAACACAATCCATCCAGCGTGGCCCAGGTGTAACCAGACAACCAAGGGTTCCCGGCTGCCTGTCACTACCTGAGCCGATTCAGGAGAGACAGGGTTGAATCATACATGAGCATTGATTCCAACAATGCCGGCAGTATGGGAGAGCAGCAGGTCATCCACAAACATCTGCTCTGCCATGAGCCAGCTGCTTATATTGGACAGAAGGACAAAGATTACATGGGAAAGTAGGCCCGGGATAATCATTACAGGTTACAAATCATGTGGGCTGGGGGAGGGGGTGTGTCTCGGAGGGCAGGAGCCTCCGGGCCCCCTGGGACTAGATTACAGGCAATAGGGGCTGGGGTTGTAAAGACCCGGAGCCTCCAGGACTAGATTATTTCAGCCACGAGGTTGTAAATCTTTCCATAATGATAGGCAGCTCTCGGGGCAGGAGGATGGACTGCATTCCAATGTTAGCTCCTCTGTCCCAGGGCGTACAACTCTCAGCCAGGTGAGAATGTGCTTTCTCTAATCAGAACAGAATCATCACGGTTAACAGAGCATGATTACGGTATTATTTCTTAAATTATAGCTAGTCCCTCATATTCTACTTCTGCCCCTAACACGGGCATGCAAAGACACTCCAACAGGCAGGGTGTGCCATTGGCTCAGAGGTTCTCTCTGGGGAGCTGGTCAAGGACCTGAAATGTATAGGGTGTGGACAACCTGGGCCTCCTGAGTTAGCTTTTCCTGGGCATGTGCCATTATCAGCTCTGGACACCAGAGAGCTTGAGGGGGGGAGGGGGGGCGGGGAGAGGGGAAGGGAAATTTCTGATTAATTCAATTCTAATTTTTTCATCTTTACTAGAAATCTTCTGTATAAACCAGTTGGTTGGCCATATGAACCATTTGCTGGCCCTCAGGGCTATCATTTCTTTTTTTTTTTTTGAAACAAACTTTAATTTAGAACAGTGTAGATTTAACAAAAAATTGCCAAGATAGTATACAGAGTTTGGAAATAACCTCACACCCAGATTCCCCTATTAGTCACATCTTCCTGTAGGATGGTACATTTGTTACAATTAAGGAACCAATACCAATATATCATTATTAACTAAAGTCCGTGCTTTATTCAGATTTTCTTAGTTTTTAATCGAACATCCTGGTTCTGTCCCTAGAGCCCATCCCGGACACCACATGGCATTTAGGCGCCTCTCGGCTGTGGCAGTTTCTCAGATTTCCCTTGATTTTGATGGGAGCCCTGACAAATACTGGTTGGTATTTGTCTAAATGATCTTCAGTTGGGATTTGTCTTCTACTTGTCTCATGATTAGACCAGCATTGTGGGTTTAGAAAGACCACAGAGATAACGTGTGATTCTTGCCAAGCCACATCAACGTGAATCGTCACTATTGGTGTTAGCCTTGATCACCCAGCTGAAGCAATGTTGTCAAGGTTTCTCTGCTGCCCGGTTACTCTCCTCCCCTCCCTTCCCCACCCCCACCCCCACCTCCGATACTGTCCTCTGGAAGGAAGTCACTATTCCCTAGGGCAGTGAAGGTGAACCTTTTGAGCTCAGCGTGCCAGCATTTTGAAAAACCCTAACTTAACTCTGGTGCCGTGTCACATATAGAAATTTTTTGATATTTGCAACCACAGTAAAAACAAAGACATTTTTGATATTTATTTTATATATTTAAGTGCCTTTTAACAAAGAAAAATCAACCAAAAAAATGAGTTCGCGTGTCACCTCTGACACGCGTGTCATAGGTTTGCCATCACTGCCCCCGCGGCTAGCGAGCCACATGCGGCTCTTTGGCCCCTTGAGTGTGGCTCTTCCACAAAATACCACGTGCGGGCGCGCACGTACAGTGCGATTGAAACTTGGTGGCCCATGCGCAGAAGTCGGTTTTCGTCCTGGGCGAGTCTATTTTGAAGAAGTGGCGTTAGAAGAAATGGGGGGTGTCGGTCAGTTCGGCGACGGGAGACGCGGTGCAGGCGGGCCGCGGGATACGCAGCGCGGGGGAGGTACATTCGCTGAGGTCAACCCCTTCCAACTCTCCCATCCACACTCGTCTGTCTGAAACAAGTATATCTCTAGGGAGGAAAGGTCAGGGGGTCCAAACCTCATGACCAGAGGTATGCTAGGGGAGGGAAGGTCACCTGGGGATGACCTTTCCTACTCTACAATTGTCTGTTGCTAAGCACCCAGGGCTTTCCACCATGGTGACCTTCTGTACCTGGCCCATCGTCCTTGCTCTGCTCATGTCTGTCTATAACTACCTACCACAGAATCAGACAATTCTCCAAGGGGTTATCATTTTTAATCTTGCACTAAGCATCTTGAAATTGCAAAATGCCATATCGAAAAATGCCTTACCCCATATTCTAGCCCATCATTTTATAGGTGGGGAAATTGAGGCAGGAAGAGGTGGGTGAATTAGACATTGGCCACAATCATGTGGCAAGGCACAGATCTCCGAGTGGACTGCTCTTCCCACCATCCCAGTGACGTCCCTCACTAATTTTTATTTGCAAAAGCAAAATAAGGAAGCAACTACTTTGCACTCCAAGATAGCTCCTGGAAATTGCTTTCTGGAATGAATTTTTATTAGAACTTGCTTTCATGTTATTTTTTTTTCTCTCTCTCTTCAAAATGTTGAGGACTAAAATAAAACTTCTGATTAGTAAAGACATCTGGTTAGTGCTGCTGCTTAATGGGTCTTGCTGGACGTGCTCCAGGCTCGAGCCCTCTTGTCAGCTAATTTAATACTGTGCCTTCTTCCACACAGGCACTTGCTTACATTTTCTTCTTATAAAGCCATTAAGTATTTGATGATAATCATTCCCATGGATACTGTAAATTTAATCTTCTTAGGAAAACAAGTTTTTGCATTTTAATACTATACTAGAAGCCCGGTGCATGAAATTCCTACATGGGTAGGGTCCCTAGGCTTGGCTGGCTATCAGGGCAGATTTGTGGGGTAACTGGTGGAGTGATGGGGGGGCCACTAGCACCCACCTTGGCCGGCCTGGGGCATGTGGGCTAGGGGCAGCTCTTGTGTTGAGCATCTGCCCCCTGGTGGTCAGTGTGTGTCATAGAGACCAGTTGTTCCACCATTTGGTCAATTTGCATATTAGGCTTTTATTTTATAGGATTGACTGCTTCATTGATTTTAGTGCTAAGGAATATGGGGCAAAAAGTGGACAGGATTCTAAAAGGAAGCAATCCCAAGGTCAGGGCAGCATAGGACAACCCAAGGCATGAATTTAGGGTTGAGAACAGGAAGAATGTTACAGGATTAACAATGAAGCTAGCTAGACACGGAATCCTCTAACCCAGACCACACATTTGCTTCTGCAAGGAGCCAGCTGGGACCCTCCCTGGGTCACACAACAAAAATGAGACCCCTGGTAATATGGCCAGTAGGAGTGTGAGTGGTTTATTAAGAAGTCTCCCCTCTTTGGGGGATGAACATGAACAGGTATTTCCCCAAGTACTATGCTCTGGAGATTCTCCTTACCTGCTAGATTCCTGTAATGACAGGAATTTAAGTTATTGAAAGAGCTTCATTTTGGTTTTTGGTCTTGTTCATTATAAGTCTGCAATTACAAATTCTATCCAAAAGCCTTAAAGAACTGCCCTCCCCATCCCTCCTCATCCCCTGCACAGGCTCCACCAATTGTATGTCACTGGCTTTCTCCCCCCCCCAGCCACCCCCCCTTTCCTTCCTTCTCTCTCTATATATCTTTATCTCTGCCTCTGCCTGCCACACAGGAGCCACCTCACAGCCTCCACCCCTGTGTTTCTCTCTCCAACAGCTGGCACTTTGGGGTGGGGGGTGGGGGGTATGCTGAGAGGGTAATTACCAACAAAACCTCCCACAATGGTATCCCTTCTACCCAACACAAACTCCTTCCCACCACCACCACCACCACCACCCCTGCCAAATGGTGGTGTGGAGGAGCAAAAAATAATTTTCCTCCCACCTTCCTAAATTCTTCTGCCTAGCTAAGTATCAAATTAACATGAGACAGATTAACAGGAGAAAACAACCAAGTTTAATGCATGCGTACTTATGGGGGTGCCATAAGAATATGAGATCCGAGGGCAGTGGAGGCTTGTATAGCATGCTGGTCAAAGGAGAGGGAGGTGGGGGGTCTGGGATTT
This sequence comes from Myotis nattereri, assembly GCF_964212035.1. Lineage (NCBI taxonomy): Eukaryota > Metazoa > Chordata > Mammalia > Chiroptera > Vespertilionidae > Myotis > Myotis nattereri. The sequence goes on along the minus strand of NC_138079.1, from coordinate 86,248,271 downwards.
CCAAGGGAAAGCAGGCAGTTTGCTGGAAGATGAGAAAAAGCAAACATGTGTAAGCAAATTCTTGTTGGGCCACCCAGAAACTACAGGACACAGAGGAGGCCAACAGACAGGCTCTGCTAGATGTCTCCCTGTCTGCCACGCTTCTCTTATATACAAGGTAGATACACTGGGGTTTTTCTACCTGAATTCCTCTGGGCAGGAAAAGGGGAGGGAGGTTCTTTCTGAGCCTTTTGTTTCTTAATAATGTGCTTAAACCAATTTCCCAAAAGGCACACTTGGGGTGGCAAACCTTGGTCCCCTTCAGTGGGAGTGCAGGTCCCTTCGCTTGTATTCAGCTTCTCTCTCTCTCTCTCTCTCTCCCCCCCCCCCCCCTTTATTTTCTTTGTATCTGAAATTGGGTGCAGGGGATTCAGTTCCCCAATCTTATAATAGTCCTGACATGAATCCCTCATTTTCCACAGAAAAGGGAGGGGCAAGGATGTACCCCAGCCATGCAGCCTTCTCTGACCTCACCCAGGAGACTGGTGTCACTGAATTCTTGATGGCACGGGACTCCCCTGTCAATCACTCTGGGCAGAAGGACCTCACCTGGGTGTCCTACAATGTAACTCAATTCTGACACTGCCCTGAGTTGGCACAGACCCCGCAGGTGAAGGGCTTAGTCCCACAGGACTGCCCCTACTTCAGACACCAATCTCAAGGCCCAGCCGCCTGCACTTGTGACCTACCAGGAATATATTGGGGGTTCCCACGACCCCCTCCTCAGGTTGGATAATTTGATAGAGCAGCTCACTGAACCCAGGGAAATAGTTTGCTTGCTATTCCCAGTTTATCACCAAGGATATTTTAAAAGATACAAACGAACAGCCAGATGAAGAGCGACTTAGGGTGAGGTGAGAAGGGTCCCAAGTGCAGGAGCTTCTGCCCCTGTGATGTTGCAGTGTGCCACCCTCTTAGCGGGAAGTTCTTGTTCAACAATCAGATGCTCTCCTGACACTTGCGCTTCAGGTTTTTATGGAGGCTTTAGCAGGTGGGCACGATTGAAGAAATTATTGGCCAGTGGCAATTTAAGTTCATCGCCAGCCCTTCTCCCTCCCTAGGGGTGTGGATTGGGACTGAAAGTTCCAACCCTCTAATCAAGTAGTCGGTCCCCTGGCCATCAGCTCCTCCACCCCTAGGGGCTTTCCAAAAGTCTCCTCAGGAAGATAAACCCAGGTGTGGCTGAAGAGGCTTGTTATGAATAACAAAGGATGTTCCTTCCACCTTATCTCTCCAGGGCTGTTTCAGGAGCCAGACAAAAACCAAACATTGTGCCAAAACCGGTTTGGCTCAGTGGATAGAGCATCTGCCTGCGGACTGAAAGGTCCCAGGTTCGATTCCGGTCAAGGGCATGTACCTTGATTGTGGGCACATCCTCAGTGGGGAGTGTGCAAGAGGCAGCTGGTCGATGTTTCTCTCTCATCGATGTTTCTAACTCTGTATCTCTCTCCTTTCCTCTCTGTAAAAACTCAATAAAATATATTTTAAAAAAACACACAAAAAACAAACATTGTAACAAAAGATGTTCCTGTTGCTCTTATCACTTAGGAAATTACAACCATCTCTGGAGGTCTGGCCAGGAGGGTGTGTGAGAGTGGAGGGAGGTAAAGACCGGAACATATATTTCTTATATTGCACCCACACAACCCAATATTGGTGCTCATAACTTAGAGACTCAATGCACCCACCCCCACCCTCCCGCCCACTGGCTCTGAAGGTTAGGCTGGGACCACCCAAACTACAGTATGAGGGCAGGTGCCTGGAAGGCAGGGAGCTCTTACAGGAATTTGATAAGGAAATTAATCTTGCAAACTACAACACCCAATCAGTGGTTCTCAACCTTCCTAATGCCGTGACCCTTTAATACAGTTCCTCATGTTGTGGTGACCCCTAACCATAAAATTATTTTCATTGCTACTTCATAACTGTAATTTTGCTACTGTTATGAATCGTAATGTAAATATCTGATATGCTATATGTGTTTTCCGATGGTCGCGACCCACAGGTTGAGAACCGCTGCTTTACATTCACGTGGTGGGAAAGGAACTCCAGAGTTTAGGTGACTTGTTCAGTGTCCCCTGGCCTGAGTTTTGCTTCTGAGGAACCTGGGATTCCTGTGCTTCGTAGTTCCCTCTCCACCACACCATGAAGTCATTTCCTTAGGACAAAACAAAACAAAACAAAACACCCTGATCCTAAACTGTTTCTTAAGATGTGAACCTTATAAGGACACCAGTCTCACTGGACCAGGGTCCCACCTTAGGACCTCATTTAACCTTAATTACCCCTTTAACTCTAACTCTAAACATGGTCACATTCGGGGTTAGGGGTTCAATCTATGAATTTGGGGAAACATGATTCAGTCCATCACAGTGGCTAAAGTTATAATGGCCGGGATCAGACTCCCCTGGCCCACCGCACCCTGGCCCATAGGCCCAGCTTCATGTGGCTTTATCTTGGTGCCCTCACTAACCAAGACTCCCTCCCCCACTCTGTGAGCACCACCCTGCCCCTGTCCTTCTCCTACACAGCACTGAGCATAATTATTTGTGTTCATTTGTGTACTTGTGTATGCGTGTGTTCATTTGTTGTCTGCCACTCGGATTGGATGACCAACTTCTGGGGCCATGTCAGTTTTGTTCCCTGTGTGTTTCTAACACCTGGCAAAGCGCCTAGCCCATAGTAGGTACTCAATAAATATTTTTTAATTAATTAAATCAATGCTTACTTATTTGTCAAAAGAAGCCAGAGTCCATCTTGGCAACATTTGGGTTAGATGCAACTAAAAAACACAAACAGAATTTCTTTCAATCAACAAGAGCACTTTTCCAATAACCTCAGCAGGTCCAGCATCCAGCCAGCCCGTCTTCTATTTCCGACAAATGCCTAAGTGATGGATGGTTTGAGAGAGAGGACAGTGAGTGCAGGATCAATGATTTGATGTTGAAGGCAAACCATCAAAGACAGTCTCAGTTCAGGGCCGGGGTGGGAGTTACTGACTTGCATAAAAGCATGACTGGAGATATCATGAAGGGGGAGTCTGAGTGTGCTATTGAGGACTTGCCACCCCAAGGGCTGTCTGCCCTGCCTCATGAAGCGAGCCCCCCTTCTCCACCACCCCCCTTAGTCCTGAAATGTCTATTATCATTTTGCTAATAACTTTATTTGGTAGGCTTGCTCTACCTGTGCACCCAGTTCCCAAGCAGGATTCGGTTTGGTCAGCTGTGCACACACCTGAACTGACAGACACCGGCCGATAAGCCTTCTTTGTTTCCCACTAGGGCTTCCTACTTTTCCTGTGGCTCCTCCCAGAGTGTGTCCCTTGAGTTTAACTCAATCAGAGTAATTGCTTTCCATAACCTGTGGCCAATCCCAAGCTCAGCACACACAGTGCAATTTTCACAATACAGGGCAATACTTTTAATTTTCTAGCACAAGCACTTTCTCTGTATTCTTGCCACTCACAGCAGGTCTGGGAACCAGCAGCGTCAGCATCCCTAGGGAGTTCGTTAGGAACACAGAATCCCAGAGTCCGAACCTGCATTTTTAATACCATCTCTGGAGGCTCAAATGCACCTTAAAGTTTGAGAAGCAACAACCTAGATCAACTTCACCGGAAAGCTCCCCAAAATACCGCATCATGGAATGACCACATCATGGGATTCTACTACTACCCTTCAGGGAGAGGCAGGGTGTGGGGGCAGGGCAGTCGATTTTATACCCCCCCTATAATCCTCAGAAATGATAAATGCCCAGTATCTCCCCAATTTGTCTTATCATAAAAAGAATTCTGCGAGCTTTTTAACAAATGAATAATAACTTTAAATGTCATCTAAATCTCTCTTTTTAGAGTTGAAAAAGTTTAACCTGAGCATTCTGAGTGCTTTGGAGTGACACAGCAAGTCATGTTGCCCAAAACAGCTTTCACTCTCCCCAGAATGACTATGTTTTTAGTTGGTGTCCCCTCACTTCCTACCAGTATCTTGCGGTCAGCTTTCGGCTTGGAAAAGTGAAAAGATGGTTAATAAAGAGCAAATGCAGTTGTGAAGTGAACAGTTTAGTTTCAAAGCCCTTGGACGTGAAAAGTCCCTGGGAGTCGGGGACAGCCGCCGGCAGCACAGACCTTCTCTCCGCGGGGAGTGGCCCGTGTTTCAGATCCCTGGGGAGATTAGGGGAAGGACACAAAACTGGAGGTTTCCAGCCCAGACGGGAGCCCGGAGCTGTCCACGCCTCCTCAGATAAAACAGGGTTTCTTCCTCAGTTCCCAAGAGTGTGGGTCTTTGCTCTCAGCACAGAAGCCAAATGGAGACCCAAGGAGACCGTCATGACATAGACAGTTTGGTGGCGTCCCCAGCAGTTGGCAGGCGGATTTTATACCCCCCACATGATCTTCAGAAATGATATGCCTGGTATCTCCCAATTTGTCTTCACATAAAAGAATTCTGGGGAAAGACTGTGGGGGAAATGCTGTGTGCTGGTGTGTGTAAAATAGCAATTTGGCTTTGTCTCAGAAATCCCACGGAGGACGTCAGAACGTCTCTTGGGAACTCGTTGGTGAACTCCAGAGGGAACAATGGTGGAGGCATCTTTGAAGGAGTGTTGGCAGATGCCCCCAAATATTGTCTCTAAGGACATGAGGTCTGAGAGGAGGACACCGTGATGTTCGGCCGGTTCGGTGCCCCCTGGGGAGAGTTACCATGTCCCTATTGGAGGCGGGTCTAACACAGCAGTTGAGATCGTGGAGCCGACCGCAGCGCCACCCACTGGTGAACTTGGGCAAGTCACTGCAGTGCTCTGGCCCCCGTTTTCTCATCTATAAAATGGGAACTAAAAATAATACAAAGCTCAGAGGGTTGTCTGAAGATTAAGTTAATGAATATAAAGTGCTTGGCACAATGCCAGGCATGTAGAAGACATCAGCAATTATTATCATTTTGCTAATAACTTTATTTGTTAGACCTTAGGCCCTGGGGGGGGTGGGTGTCTAATTTGTCTTGGTCCTGTGGCCCCAGAGCCCGGTGGGGTGCCCGCACATTGCAGGGACTTGATGAGTGAGTAAAGGAACAAGGAACGTTCTCCTCAAACCAGGGACAGGGGCCCAGAAGTTAGTCCCCGTCACTGACCACCTTCTAAACACAGGGAAGGGAGAGGAGGATAGAAAAAGGAAGCCTGGCGGGGACAGCCGTGAAAGACAGAATGTATCTGCTGAAGCGGAAGCTTGGAGGAACGGCTTAGAAATGTGAGCGCCAAGCGGAGGTGAAGAGAGGGGGCAGGAGTATACGGAGAGGGAGGGCTTGTGTGCTGACAGGAGCAGACCCAGAACTCCATGGAGGGAGGAGGGGAAAAGAGGGCAGTGGGGTGGCCTGGACTGGGGCGTCTGCCTGGGCTGGAGGGTCATGCTGGCACCACCTCTTGGCTCGGGGGTAGCCGCTTGCTCTAGCCAGTGTCGCTGGAGAGGAATTTCAGAGGAAGCCTGTGACGTCAATGGTGTGACTGAGCTGGGAGCCCTCCCCAAGGTGTGGCCTCCTGGGGGGGGGGAGCTGTGTGACTTAGAGGAGAAGCAACAACCTGCTGGCGATGCTGTTTAGCGAAGCCAAGCCGGGGAAGCGACTGCCCCTCCCGAGTCAGGGTGTTCCTGGACTGCGTCGCCTCCTCAGCTTCTCTCCTCTCACCCCTTCTCCCCAAAAGGCTCCACACCCACCTGAGATGCAGTTTGGAAGCAGAAGGAGGTGGTCACATTGGAGGGAATGAGTTATTGCCCCAAATCTGAGATGTGAAAACAGCCGGATTGAGGTCCCGGAACCCCACTTGTCCTCCCGCGGGGCAGTAAAGCAGAGCCCAGCGTGAGCACCCAGGGCTCTGCAAACCCTCCAGCGGCCCCTCGGCCTCCTGGTCCTGTGGTTCTGTTTCTGCCTTGAAGCCTCCTCCCCGCCGTGTGAGGCCCAGCTTCCTGCCTCTTCTCTGTCTGAGCTCTGCTGAGCCCCCAAAAGGAAAAGCGTGTGCTCTGAAGCCTGGAGCAGGGGCCCTGTAGGGACTGTCTCTGTGTCCTGTCACTCCTGGGAGGAGGAGCCGGGCTGCAATAGAAGCAGCTGGGCAGGGCGCTCTCTGGGAGAAGGTGTTCTGACCCCCACTTCTGCTCTTCCTCAGGTTCCCCCCAGCCCCGAGGCCAGCCCAAAGGTAGCAGCAGAGAGAGCAGACAGCCAGGAGAAGGAGGAGGCATTGCCAGCACCTTCTGCTCTTTGTTTCTTTTCTTTTTAAGTTGTGGTAAAATATGCATAGCATACAATTTGCCATCGGGTCATTGAGTACATGCATGTGCACAGCCATCAGCACGCCCTAGTTCCAGGCCATGTCACCCTCCACAAGGACCCCACACCCACTGAGCCATCACTTCAATCCCTTCCCTGTCACCAGGACCTGCGTTCTGTCATTATGGGTTTGCCTATTCCAGACATTGCACATACATCCCCCATCACCATTTATCCCTCCTACACCCTCTCCCAAATTTAGAAGTGAGTCGGGAGTTTTCCTGAGCAGGAAGCAAGGGGAGTTTCTTTCCCGGGTCCTTGACCAGATGGATTCGAAGAATGAAGCCACGGACGAAAGGTGGTAGATGAAAAGCGTGGAAATTTATTGGGAACCAGAACAGACTCCCATGTAGGGAGGGGGCCCCAGGGGGTAACCCACTGAGCTCCTTTTCCCTAAGGGTTATAAAGGCTGCAGTTCTTTGTTTCTTGATGCTGCCTTCCAATTGGTAGAATATCAGCTTCAAAGCCCAAACCCCACATGGTGACCCCTCTTTCCCTCCCCCTTCAGTGGTAGGATTCGGTCTCCTGTGAAAATCTGTTTTCCTCTTTCTCCCATTTGTCGGCATTTCTCGGTGAAATCCTCTGTGAAAGTTTGTTTCCTCTTCTCCCCATGCCCTGTGGCTGTTCCCCATCTTCTGTGCATGGATGTCTTCCTCTCCCCTTATCCTGTGGCACCTTCTGTTCTCTGTGAGTGTATGCTATGCCTTTTGGCAGCTCCAAGCCCCCACCTATGGGCTCCAAGCCTTCCTCCCCATGGACCCTCTTTATTTCTAAAACTCCCCAAACCTGCCTATTTTACCTGCTAAAACTCCTTCCAGAAGCATTAAACAAGAACCATGTTGTGAGGTTCCCAGACTTCGTGGGTCAGGAAGTCAGGCGGCACACAGTGGGACTAGCTTGACTCTGCTTGTGGTGCCGTCAGCTGCAGGACTGGAGGTGACCCAGTGGTGAGGACAGGAGCCATCTGCAGGCTTGTTAGGGTTCTAGCATGCGACGTTGGCTGTCGGCTGGGACCTCAGCTGGTCTACCAGGCAGAAGAAAGATATGTGGCCTCTCCCTGTGTTGGCTTGGGCTTCCTCACAACATGGTGACTGGCTGCGAGCAAAAAGCATCTCAAGTGAGCCAGGCAGAAACTGTATCACTTTTATGACCTCACTTTCTGCCATAGTCATGAGTGTACCCATATTCAAGGGGGGGAAACATAGACCTCCAACTCGGTGGGAGGAATGTCAAAGTCACACTGTAAAAAGAGCGGATGAGATGGAAACATTGCAGCAGCCACTGAGGGACACAGAGTCTGTCACGCCCCTGTCTGCAGTCTCTGATAGCTGAGTGAGGTCAGGATGGGAATGGTCAGTTGTCCTCCCAAAACATTCACAGTTGACCCTTGAACCACACAGGGTCAGAGTCAGAGGCACTGATCATCTGCACAGTTTAAAATTCACATATAATTTTTGACCCCCAAAAAACTTAGTTACCCCTCAGTATTCACAGGGGATTGGTTCCAGGACACCTCTCCCCCACCCTCCCCCCACCCCTGAAGATACCGAAATTCCTAGATGCTGAAGTCCCCTGTATACAGGATACCCCCCCCCAAAAAAAATGTATACACACTTTAACAGCTGATAACTCAGTTTTGAAAATGAATGTATTTTAAGAAACACTGCCTTTATAATTATTCAAAGTCTGTGTATACATTTTAGGGGGGACACCCTATATAATGGCATAGATCAGTGCATACAGATGGCCCTCTGCATCTGTGGACTCCCTGCCGTGAATCAAAAATAGTGAAGGTATTGAAAAAAATCAGCATATAAGTGGACCTGCGCAGTTCAAACTTGTGTTGTTCAAGGATCAACTGTACTGACTAATGTTGACCTTCTCTCAAAGGTAACTTGGCCCTTCGATGTCAGAAAATAATCCAAGATCCCACTGAATGTGGCCGAACCAAAGGTCACCTCCAAGTGGCTCCCTGTGTTACATTCATCCCAGACCAGCTATCCTTGAGCTAAGACCTCCTTGCCTCCCCCAGGGCTGATTCCCAAACTGGAATTGTTCTCCCTTTGAAACCAGTATTGGTTGGTCTGAAGGCAGAGTTCACCAAATGGCTTATCATAGACGAGAAGGGGAGCCACTTCCTGTGGAGTTACAATTACCTGCCAGGAAAGGCGCAGCCTGCGATGAGGCTCGCTGGTCCCCGTGCTTGTCGCCTTCCCCACAGAATGAGTCCTGGTCCCTGCCCCACGCTCTGCCTGCTCTGTGGCATCCCTTCTCTTTAAACACCCCACCCCCGCCCCGGGGGGATATCCCTCTGGAGGTTGAGGTCCCTGATTCCGGCCAGAAGCCCCCCACAGCCTGACAACCCTGACTCCCAGCTGCTAATTGCTGAGTCGGAAAGGGGGCCTTGTAATGAAGCTCTGGAGGCCAGGCAGCATTGTCCTGTGTGCAAGCACCATGACCGCAGCGATGGCTTCAATTAAATAGGAGTTAATTAAGCCTTGATGGTCGAGTCTCTACTGAATCACTAAGAAGAATGGAATGGGTTCTACTCACTCAGCAGCACTGGGTGAAGGGTCAGGCCCTGCAGATAATCCTTCCCCTGAGAGGGTATTTTCCCCCCCTTTGGAACTTGGGTGCAAAAAGTAGAGCTAAAAACGCTCAGCTGATAGCACTGGATCATCGTTCTGATGCGCATGCACGGCCCCTCTTCACCTGCCCCCACACCAGAGGCTCCCATTAGTATATCCTTGTCCGTGTGTGTGTGTGCATGCGTGTGTGTGTGTGTGTGTGTGTGTGTGTGTGTGTGTGGTCATCTCCAGTTGATGTAAACGGTGTGGTGCTGTGTATCTCATGCTGCTTCTTGCTATGTGTCACTCAATTTCATGTCGGTTCAGTTTCGTGCTTCTGTGCTGCAGATCCAATCCCCCGGCAGGAAAGTGGGTCCACTCCAGCTCCCGGCTGCCACCAGTGATGCCCTTTACAGTCCCGTGTCAGAGTTACAACAGGATCACTGCTTACAGAGTCTACACTCTCAATTCCAGTCAATCCCACCAGGTTGCTCCCCTGAAGGGCTGCACCAGGGTATAGCCCACCAGCAGCACATACATGGCAATTCCGTTTGCTCCGTTCTCACCTACACTTTGCTTTGTCTCCATTTCTGAGTTTACCCAATCTGATTGGGATAAGAGGTGTCTTATATTCCTGTTATAATTTTAATTTCTCTGGTTACCAGTGATGTTGAGCAGCTCTTTACGCTCACATTTACCCATTTTGAATTCTACCTCCATGTATTTTTATCCTTTGCCCGCTTATCAAGTGGATTTCTAGTTGGATGGGTTTCGGGGGGAGGGGGTAGTGTTGCTTGCTTTATAGGAATTTCTGATCTGAAATAGCTGTTAATCCCTTGTCAGTTTTGGATGCTACAAACATCTTTCTTCAATCTGTCACCCATGTTAACTCTGTCTATGGATTCTGAATTTTGGTTAATGTATTAGTAACAGTAGTCTTGGCTGTAACAAATAGACCCAAACATGTACTAAATGACTTACCTCAGTAGAAGTTTCTTTCTCTCACATAACAGCCCTGTATAGTTCCCAGTCAGCCATGGGAGATAAAGTTGGGGGTTTCTGCTACAAAAGGTCATTCGGGGTCACAGGCAGGACAGTCCGGCCATCTTTAAACTGGTAGTTCCATTCCAGTTGTTATATGGGGACAGCGGCCCTGCTGTTTTTCTGTCCTGAAGTGGCTACTGAGAGGTGAGCATATGCCCAAGTGGGAGAAAGGACCGTAGCAAAAGCTCTCCCCAAACCAGTCAGTAGCTGTCTTTTCCCCCCTGTGGGCCTAGCCCCCTCCCCCGCCAAGGACCCCCAAAGTGTTTCTTATTGTTCCGATTTTAGATTCTGGGATCTAGAAACTTCTTTTTTCCTCCTGTGATGTATGTTCCTGAAACTTATGTTAGTGACAGTGACTTGTGTGACAATGTTAGTTCACCATCTGGTTAGGAATGAAAAAATGCACCTAGACCCTTATATTTTGCCAAAGAAGGGAAAATAGTATTCTGTCTGCATGACTGTCCCCCTAAATGTCTGTTCCTAGATTCACCTAAGTTTCTCTCCTTTTCCCAAACTCACCACCAATCTATCTTAAAGGCCCTAATCTTGAGATCACTGAATATCTTAAAGGTGAAATTTGAGCCGTTCTTCTGTAATAAATCCTCTATGGAATGCACCTGAGCAGTTAACTCAACCCCACAGATTTATTTATTGTATATGGGCTTCTGTTGCTATAGGAAAGCTACCCAGAGAAACTTAAATTTATTGATCACATTTCTCCACCTACCTCCTTTGAAAGTTTCTTAGATGGGCTGGTGCAGATCGCCCCCTGGTGGCAGGAGACCAACTCGTCTCTCCCTGTTCTTTCCAATTTCCTCCAGGATCCTTTTACTGAATGTGTTCTTTCCTTGGGGAACTTCTTGCGTTCTTCCTGCCTCAGTTTCTCTCTGTCATAGCACAGTCTCAGCCCCTCACCCTCATTCCCTTTCTCACGCCCAGCACTCTGGCTCTGTCCGCCTCACTGAAATTGCTCAGGCAGGAAGTACAGTGGACCCGCACACAAGCCCATGCATCTCTGAGCCCTTGCCCAGTGAACGTTTCTGCTGCTGTATTTGGCTCTCTCTCTCTCTCTGTTATGTTTGAAAACTCCCAGCTTTGGCTTGCAGGACCCATAGCCCCCTGGTTTCCTCCTGCCACCCTCGTCCTTGCCCCCGTCTCTCGTGTGACCCTATTTCTCTGCCCATCCTAAATGTCTGCACTCATGAAACTTACGTTAGTGACAGTGACTTATGTGACAATGTTAGTTCACCAACTGGTTAGGAATGAAAAAATGCACCTAGACCCTTATATTTTGCCAAAGAAGGGAAAATAGTATTAGTAACAGTAGGCTTGGCTGTAACAAATAGACCCAAACGGTGAGGCCCTCATTGCTTTCCTTACTCTCTGGGTCATCTCACCCCCCTCACACTCTTTCACTTACCAGCTGTGCGGATGCACAGGACTCAGGATCTAACTGCCCTCAGGACGTCCTCTCCCAGATGCGCCATGGGCCAACCACTCAGACCCAACACGTCCAAAATGGAATTCATTATGTCCCCGCACCCCGCTCCACTGCGCACTTCCATCTCATCGGCCAGCACCCCCATCCTCCTGCCCAGCCACCCTTGACTCCCCCTTTCTCCTTGCTCTCTGTTGGAGGCTTAATTGTGCCCACCAAAGAGGAAAACTACTAACCACTGCTACCTGTGCCTGGAGCCCAGAGATCAGAGCAGCCGGTGAGGCCCAGTCCACGCCTGGAAGAAGAAGCGCCCAGTGGCTGGGGGATGGGAGTGGTGTAGGGTGAGCACAGGCTTGTGCCCAAGGCAGACCCAGTCCTGTGCTGGCTGATCCTTTATGAGCGGTTTGGCCTCAGGCAAGTTCCTGAGGCTCTCACTGTGCCTGTTATATAAATGGAAATAGTTCAGAGTTGCTAGAAGGCAGTGGGGAGCAATTTGAAACAAATTTCTGGGTTTGGCAGTTCTTCAAAAAGTTGAACTTAGAATTACCATGTGACCCAGCAACCCTACTCTAAAGTATATCCTCCAGCTCTGGCCAGTGTTTCTCCGTGGTCAGCCCACATACTAAAGGGTCGCAGGTTTGATTCCTGGTCAAGGAAGGGCACGTTCCAGAAGGACCCTATGTGTATGCTAACTTAGAAAAGCAGATAAATCGGAACAGCAACTCATCAACCTTGAGGGAGGAAAGAAGAAAGGAAGCCAGGGAGGAGGGTGGGAGGAGGAGGTGGATGGGAGGAGGCTCTTTCTTGCAAGCTAGTCCCAGAGGTGTCGTTACTTATGCTGTTCCCAGCGCGGCACCTCAAACAGAGGCGGTGGGTTTCCTAGTATTTCCTGAGACCACTTTGCCATCCAAAAAGGCTTTGGAGCATGTGCAGGTGGGTAGTGCTACTATCTGTGTTCTCGTGGCGCCCTCTGGTGTCCAGGACGTGCAACAACAGGAAGCCTGGGGTCTTCTGGAAACTGGAGCTTGGCCTCTGAGCAGAAAGACCATCACCCGGTCCTGGTGATTCCCGGGCCACACTATCCCTTACATACACAGGCCCCACCGCGTTCCTCAGAGCTTCCTCAGCTCCCTACTGCCATGAGATGAGGGTGTAGGCCTGAGGTTTCCCTTCTGATTCTGGTTAGGGCATTTTGCCCATGGTACACCAATAGTTAACTGCCAAGTCAGGCAATATTTTTATTAAATCATCATCTTTCAAATAATAATCCCAAAACGAGAGATCCAGTAAGGGTAAAGGGTGCAGACACTTTATAAAAGAGCCTTTTCATATTTCCATTGTGCAGAGAGCAGGGTAGAAGTGGCAGAGCTGGGGTTGGAGCCAAATCCTAGCTTAACCATGCAACACCAGCTACTAATAAGATGGCTGTTGAACAGCTGGCATGGGTTCATGACATCAATATTAACAAGTTTCCCCCCAAAATTGAAAACAGGTATCAAAGAAATACTTGTTGATGATTATTTCTAGCAATACTAGAGGCCCGGTGCATGAAATTCATGCACTCGGGGGGTGGGGATCCCTCAGCCTGGCCTGCACCCTCTCGAAGTCCGGGAGCCCTCAGGGGATGTCCGACTGACATCCTTAGTTCTGCCTCAGAGGCGGGAGAGGCTCCCACCACCGCCACTGTGCTTGCCAGCTGTGAGCCCAGCTTCTGGCTGAGCGACACTCCCCCTGTGGGAGCGTACTGACCACCAGGGGGCAGCTCCTGCATTGAGCGTCTGCCCCCTAGTGGTCAGTGTGCATCATAGCAACTGGTTGTTCTGCCCTTCAGTTGATTTGCATATTGCCCTTTTATATTATAGGATTATTTACAATAAGCAAAAGGTGGAAACAGCCAAATGTCTATCAAATGAAGAATGGATAAACAGAATGTGTTTTTTGCACATGATGGAACATTATTCCGCCATAAGAAAGAGTGAAGTCTTGCCTGGCTGGTGTGACTCAGTGGTTGAGTATTGACCCACGAACCAGGAGGTCATCATTTGATTCCCTGTCGGGGCACATGCCCAGGGTATGGGCTTGATCACCAGTAGGGGGCGTGCAGGATGTGGCCGATCAATGATCCTCATCACCCCCCACAGTCATCCCTGTCCTTGCCAACAGCCCATAGTGTCAGATGTTTTGATTTTATCAGTCGGGTGGGGGTGTACGTAGCCCACCTGGTTTTGAATCTGCATTTCCTGACCGATGAGGCCTGCACTAATTCACATGTAATGATCTTTGTATCTCCCCTCTGGGGAATGTTTGTTCAAGTTTTTGCCCTTCTTACTATTTAGTGGTTACTTGGTAAAAACTTATATATATTCTAGATATTTTTCCTTGGTTGGTTATAAAGGCTAATATCTTCTCCCACTCTATGGCTTATCTTGTCATTATTTTATAATGCCTTTTACTTAAGTTGATTTTTAATTTTTCTGGTAAAATCACCCCCGCCCCCCTTTTAGTTAACAATTCTATGAATTTGGACAAATGCTTCTAGTCGTAATCATCACCATTTGTGTCAAAATATAGAACAGTTCCAGCTTCCCAAAGCCCCTCTTTCTGACCCGTTATAGTCAGCCACCCTAACCCAAGCCTCTGACAACCACTGGTTTGCTTTTCTGTGCTCACACTTCAGCCTTTTCTGGGATGCCTATGGAAGGATGCATGGAGTTTGTAGCCATTTGAGTGTGGTTTCCTTCACTCAGTATAATGCATTTGAGGTGCATCGATGTTGCGTGTGTGGAGAATTCATTCCTTTGTATTGCTGAGTAGCGTTCCGTTTATTGGATGAATCACAGTTTACCTGTTTGCCTGTTGAAGGACTGTTGGCTTGTTTTTTCAGTTTCTAGGCAATTATGAATAAAACTGCTATAACACTTGTTTAATGGCTTTTGTGTGACCTTAAGCGGTCCTTTATCTCCAGCCCTGCCTGGGAGTGGAATGACTGGCTCCTCTGGTGAGTGCACACTGCACTGTGTAAGAGATGGCAAACTGGCTTCCAGAGCGGCTGCTCCATGGCGCCCCTCCAGGAGGGGCAGTTGCTCGTCCTCACTGGCCTTGGTGTGTACAGTGTTTCATCCTTGACAATTCAACGTGCGTTTTCCCGACTGATGGCCTTCCTGTGCCACACCTGTATCTAATTTGATCTGAAATCGCTGTGGAAATCTTTTGCCCACTTTTTAACTGTTTTTTTCTTCTTCTTGTTTTTTATTGAGTTTTGAGAGTTCTGGATACACCTTTTACAAGTATACGGTTTGCAAACATTCTGGTTCTCGGAATACATCTACCAAATAGAATCAACATATAATTTCTTTTTAAATATATTTTATTGATTTTTTACAGAGAGGAAGGGAGAGGGATAGAGAGTTAGAAACATCGATGAGCGAGAAACATCGATCAGCGGCCTCCTGCACACTCCCTACTGGGAATGTGCCCACAACCAAGGTACATGCCCTTGATCGGAATCGAACCTGGGACCCCTCAGTCCGCAGGCCGACGCTCTATCCACTGAGCCAAACCGGTTAGGGCTCAACATATAATTTTGTACACATTTAAGGTGTGAAACAAGATGGTTTAATACACACATATATTGCAAAATGATGACCATAAGATTGGTTAACCATTACTTACCATTTCTCTGAGAATATAAGAGATCTACTTTCTTAGCAACTTTCCAGTATGCGATAGAGTTAACTATAGTCACCAGGCTGTGTGGTAGGTCCCCCTAAATTATAACTAGAAGTTTGTACCTGTGACCCCCACTTCCCCATTTCCTCCAACCCCAGCCCCTGGAAACCACCATTCCATCCTTATTTCTAGGAGTTCAGCTTTTATAGACTCCACATAGAAGTGAGGTCATATGCTACTTGTCTTTGTTTCACTTAGAATAATCTCCTCAAGGCCCATCCAGGTTGTGACCAATGATAGATTTCCTTCCTTCTATGGCTGAACAATATTCCATTGTATGTATAAAGCCACATCTTCATCACTTCTTTCTCTTTGCTTTTTCTTTTCCTGAAAAAAGCTTCATTGTTTCATTTGGCCCAATGCATGGGAGAGGGCTTCAGGGTGGCTAAGAGAATGGCTAGTAGTTTTGGGGAGAGGCTCAGGTAAAAGCCAGACACCGGGGGGTGCAGAGGGGCCCCTCAAAGGCCTCTGGGCTCCCAGGCGCCTGGCCGTGCTTGCGGGTGAGCCTTCTGAGGAGATCCTCGCCCACGGGCCCGGGCCGGCCGCCCGCGGAGGTGAGTCAGGTGTCGCCCATGTTCTTGGTGAGTCTCACCTGCTCACCCGGAAGTGGTTCCCCAGGGGTCACGGAGCGGAGGGTCTGCGCGGGCGGAACCGGGCGGCAGCTCCACCAGGGCCTCCGGCTCAGGCCCCTCTCCACGGCCAGGGCGGCTCCGTGGCGTCCGAGCTTCGCCCACTCGCCGTGGGGCGGCCTCCGCCCGTCCTGGAGGAGGACCGGCCACCGCGCCGGCTGCGCCGCTGTCAGGGCCGCTCGGCGCCTGGCGCTTCCTCTCCGCCAGCTCGAGGGGAGGCGGCCTCGCCCTCCAGGCCCCGGCGTCGGGGGACAGAAGCCCCAGAGAGAGGTAGGTGGGAGCCTCCGCCTCGGGGGGTCATCCTGAGGAGTCCGGAGCCCGTGGCTGTGGGCAGTAAGGAGTCAGGCAGGAGAGACACACGGCGGCGTGAGGCTGGTCCTGGAGGTGGTGCTGGAGGTGGCGCTGGATGAGACCCGGAGAGAGGCCGGAGGCGGGAGGAAGGGGCGGCCCTGGGTCTGCTCCCCAAACACTGTGGAAGCAAGAGGCAGATTCGGGGTGCCAAGGGCACGGCCTCTCTGCTTTTGTTTGTTTATTTTGTGTTCTTCGGAGTTGGGAACTTGGTTTACTTTCATTAATATTGATGTAACATTAGGCAATACATTTTCTTTGGTTACTCTTCAAAGGTATCCCATGAATTCTGACATACAGTATTTTTGCTACTATTATTTTGGGAAAAGCACATCATTTGGGTCTTCCCATTTTCGTCCAAGAGCTGTTTGATAAAGTTTTTATTTTCTATTTTACTAATTTCTAGTTTCACGGCATTGTGAGGGGGGAGTGTTGTTTACATCGTTTTGTTTTGTGGAACATATTGATGCTTTCCTCACGACCCAATAACTTGTCAGTTTGCAGCTGTTCCTGTGCACTTGAGAAGAATATATTTTCTGTATTACCACCATATAAAGTCCAAATTATACTGTGAAAATGTATTGATTTTGTTATTTAGTGTTTTCTATGTTCTTATTTATTTTAGCCCTGTGGTGTGATAAATTACCTAGAGGCATTGATAATTTCCAAGTGCACCACCTGGAAAACTGTACCAGAGGCAGTGGAGCAAAAGTCTCCCAGACCAAAATAAGATGCTTGAATCACATGATTTATTAAATCAATTTAAAACACAGCAAGAATCAAGGGGAAGGAGGGGATAGGTTAGCACCCTCAGCATAGGCTGCAAGTGAGGGAGAAAGGCCATATGACTGAATACGGAGTTATGTTATGTCTCCCTTTCTCTGCTGCACCAGCATTCCAGAATCATCAGTGGTGTGGTTACAAGGACCAGCAAGGAAGCCCAATAAACAGAAGGTGTTTGGGCCAAAATATACACTTAGCTTAACAGAAAGACACAAGGGCAGATACCCTTTGGGCACAGCTGTAGCTCATCAATTAAACTCCTAAACATGGGGATTTTATTTGTATTTCAGGAGCTGAGCACACCTGGGACTGAATGGGATAATTTTAAGGAGTCATCCATGGGTGGCCAATTTAGACACCAAATCGGTATCATCCTATAGATGCCATGTCTCATACCTTATGACTTTGTCTTTCCATCTTTCTAATTCTAAGTACCTATATAGTATCCTTGTTCCATCCTGTATAGCACATACCATATTCTACAGGTTAGAATTTACTAGCTATATTTAGTACAAGTTACTTCCTTTCTCACTATCTTTACTTAGCTCATCTTATGAGTTTCATCCACTTAGTTTTTTCTTGTTTCCTAAAGTAGACTTAAATATTCTCAAATAATAAAACAAATACAAATTGTACGTGCACTTGATCTATCTTGGCTTGAGAGTGCTGTAGAGTTGCCTATCTTTTCTCTATTCTTTATTTTATTTTAAAAAAATCAATTTCAGAGAGGAAGAGAGAGGGAGAGATAAAAACATCAATGATGAGAGAAAATCATTGATCAGCTGCCTCCTGCACCCCCCCCCCCCCACTGGGGATCAAGCCCACAACCCAGGCATGTGCCCTTGACCAGAATCAAACCTGGGACCCTTCAGTCCACAGGCCAACACTCTATCCACTGAGCCAAACCAGCTAGGGATATTTTATTTTATTTTTAATTTAAATTCTTTATTGTTTAAAGTATTACATATGTCTCCTTCTCCCCCCATTGACCCGCCCCCAGCTGCTCTCACCCCACAGCACATGCCCCCACCCCCCTATTGTCTTTGTCCATTGGTCATGCTCATATGCATGGATACAAGTCCTTTGGTTGATCTCTTACCTCACCTCCCTCCCCCTCCCTGCCTTCCCTCTGAGGTTTGATGGTCTGTTCAATGCTTCTCTGTCTCCAGATCTATTTTTTTCCCCTATCAGTTTATGTTCATTATATTCCACATGAGTGAGATCATGTGATATTTATTTCTCTTCAACTGGCTTATTTCACTTAGCATAATGCTCTCCAGGTCCATTATGTTGCGAATGGTAAGATTTCTTTTTTACAGCAGCATAATATTCCATTGTGTAGATGTACCACAGTTTTTCATTATTTTTTAATTTTTTTTTATTGCTTAAAGTATTACATATGTCTCCTTCCCCCCGCCCCCCCACCTTTCATTCCCCCAGCTTCCCCTACCCCCCAGTGGCTTGTGTCCATTGGTTATGCTTATATGCATGCATACAAGTCCTTCAGTTGATCTCTTACCCCCCACTCCCGCCCCCCAACCCTCCCCGGCCTTCCCGCTGTAGTTTGACAGTCTGTTCGATGCTGCTCTGCCTCTGTATCTATTTTTGTTCATCAGTTTATAATGGTCTTTATTATCCATAAACGACTGAGATCATGTGGTATTTTTCTTTCATTGACTGGCTTATTTCACTTAGCATAATGCTCTCCAGTTCCATCCATGCTGTTGCAAATGGTAAGAATTCCTTCTTTTTTACAGCAGCATAGTATTCCATTGTGTAGATGTACCACAGTTTTCTAATCCATTCATCTGCTGATGGGCACTTAGGCTGTTTCCAGATCTTTGCTATGGTAAATTGTGCTGCTGTGAACATAGGGATGCATATATCCTTTCTGATTGGTGTTTCTGGTTTCTTGGGATATATTCCTAGAAGAGGGATCACAGGGTCAAATGGGAGTTCCATTTTTAACTTTTTGAGGAAACTCCATACTGTCTTCCATAGTGGCTGCACCAGTCTGCATTCCCACCAGCAGTGCAAGAGTGTTCCCTTTTCTCTGCATCCTCTCCAGCACTTGTCGTTTGTTGATTTGTTGATGATAGCCATTCTGACAGGTGTGAGATGGTACCTCATTGTTGTTTTGATTTGCATCTCTTGGATGATTAGTGACTTTGAGCATGTTTTCATATGTCTCTTGGCTTTCTGAATGTCCTCTTTTGAAAAGTATCTATTTAGGTCCTTTGCCCATTTTTTGATTGGATTGTTTATCTTCCTTTTGTTAAGTTGTATGAGTTCCCTATAAATGTTGGAGATTAAACCCTTATTGGTGATAACATTGGCAAATATGTTCTCCCATGCAGTGGGCTTTCTTGTTGTTTTGTTGATGGGTTCTATTGCTTTGCAGAAGCTTTTTATTTTGATGTAGTCCCATTTGTTTATTTTCTCTTTAGTTTCCAATGCCCTAGGAGCAGTATCAGTGAAGAAATTGCTTCGGCATATGTCTGAGATTCTGTTGCCTTTGGATTCCTCTAGTATTTTTATGGTTTCCCGTCTTACATTTAAGTCCTTTATCCATTTTGAGTTTATTTTTGTATATGGTGTAAGTTGGTGGTCATACCATAGTTTTTCAATCCACTCATCTGCTGACAGGCACTTAGGCTATTTCCAAATTTAGCTATTTTAAATTGTGCTGCTATAAACATAGGGGTGCATACATTCTCTCTGATTGGTGCTTTGGGTTTCTTAGGATATATTCCTAGACGTGGGATCACTGGGTCAAATGGCATATCCATATTTAATTTTTTGAGGAAACTCCATACTGTTTTCCACAGTGGCTGCACCAGTCTGCATTCCCACCAGCCATGCATGAGGGTTCCTTTTTCTCCACATCCTCGCCAGCACTTGTCGTTTGTTGATTTGTTGATGATAGCCAGTCTGACAGGTGTGAGATGATATTTCATTGTGGTTTTGATTTGCATCTCTCAGATGATTAGTGACTTTGAGCATATTTTCATATGTCTCTTGGCCTTCTGTATGTCCACGTTAGAAAAGTTTCTATTTAGGTCCTTTGCCTACTTTTTGATTGGATTATTTATTTTCCTTTTGTTAAGTTTTATGAGTTCCCTATACATTTTGGAGATTAAACCCTTATCAGGCCCTAGCAGATTTGGCTCAGTGGATAGAGCATCGGCCTGTGAACTGAAAGGTCCCAGGTTCAATTCCGGTCAAGGGCACATGCCTGAGTTGTGGGCTCAATCCCCAGTGGGGGACTTGCAGTAGACAGCCAATTCATGATTCTCTCTCATCATGGATGTTTCTCTCTCTCTCCCTCTTCCTTCCTCTCTGAAATCAATAAAAATATATAAAATAAAATATTTTTAAAAAATAAAAAAATAAAAAATAAACCCTTATCAGATGTAACATTGACAAATATGTTCTCCCATGCAGTGGGCTCTCTTGTTGTTTTGTTGACGGTTTCTTTTGCTGTGCAGAAGCTTTTTATTTTGATGTAGTCCCATTTGTTTATTTTCTCCTTAGTTTCCATTGTCCTATGAGTTGTGTTGGTAAAGATATTGCTGCTACATATGTCTGATATTTTGCTGCCTATGGATTCTTCTAAGATTTTTGTGGTTTCCCATCTTACCTTTAAGTCCTTTGTCCATTTTGAGTTTATTTTTGTGTATGGTGTAAGTTGGTGGTCGAGTTTCATTTTTTTGCATGTATCTGTCCAATTTTCTCAACACCATTTATTGAAGTGACTGTCTTGACTCCATTGTATGCTCTTGCCTCCTTTGTCAAATATTAATAGAGCATAATGGTTTGGGTTGATTTTCAAGTTCTCTGTTCTGTTCCATTGGTCTATATGTCTGTTCTTGTGCCAGTATCAGGCTGTGTTGAGAACATTTGCTTCGTAATATAGCTTGATACCTGGTATTGTGATCCCTCCAACTTTGTGCTTCTTTCTCAGGATTGCTGTGGCTATTGGGGTATTTTTTTTTATTCCATATGAGGTTTTGGAGAGTTTTTTCTAGGTCTGTGAAATATGCTGTTCGTATTTTAATGGGGATTGCATTTACTCTATAGATTGCTTTGGGTAGTATGGACATTTTAATGATGTTGATTCCACCAATCCATGAACACGGTATATTCTTCCATTTGTTTATGTCTTCCTCTATCTCTTTTTTCAACATCCTGTAGTTTTCTGAGTACAGGTCTTTTACCTCCTTAGTTAAGTTTATTCCTAGGTATCTTAATTTTTTTTTGTTGCAATGGCAAATAGGTTGTTTTTTCAGTTTCTCTTTCTGTGAGTTCATTATTGGTGTATAAAAAAGCCATAGATTTCTGGGTGTTAATTTTGTATCCTGCTACATTGCCAAATTCATTTATTATATCTAGTAGTTTTTTGATGGAGGCTTTAGGGTTATCTATTTACAATATCATGTCATCTGTGAATAATGACAGTTTTACTTCTTTTCAAATTTGGATAGCTTTTATTTTTTCTTCTTGTCTGATTGCTATGGCTAGCACTTCCAGTACTATGTTGAACAGGAGTGGTGAAAGTGGGCAACCCCTGTCTTGTTCCTGTTCTTAGGGGAAATGGTTTTAGTTTTTGCCCATTGAGTATGATGTTGGCTGTAGATTTGTCATATAAGGCTTTTATTATGTTGAGGTATAATCCCTCTATTACCACTTAGTTGAGAGTTTTTATCAAGAAAGGATGTTGGATTTTGTTGAATGCTTTTTCTGCATCAATTGATATGATTATGTGATTTTTGTCTCTCAATTTGTTTATGTGATGTGTAATGTTTATTGATTTGTGGATATTGTACCAGCCTTGCATCCCTGAAATAAATCCCACTTGGTCATGGAGTATAATCTTTCTAATGTAATGCTGGATCTGATTTGCTAGAATTTTGTTGAGGATTTTAGTATCTATGTTCATCAGGGATATTGGCCTGTAATTAAATTTCTTTGTAGTGTCTTTATCTGATATTGGGATTAGGGTAATGCTGGCTTCATAAAAAGAGCTTGGAAGTATGCCTTCCTCTTGAATTTTTTGGAATAGTCTGAGGAGGGTAGGTTTTAGTTCTTCTTTGAATATTTGATAAAACACCCCTGTGAAGTCATCCAGGGCTTTTGTTTGCTGGAAGTTTTTTTTTAAATTACTAATTCAATTTCCTTCATAGTTATTGGCCTATTCAGATTTTTTGATTCTTCCTGATTGAGTTTTGGAAGATTGTGTTTTTCTAGGCATATGTCCATTTCATCTAGGTTGTCCATTTTGTTGGAATAGAGTTGTTCATAGTATTTTTTTTTTTTTACAATACTTTGTATTTCTATAGGGTCATTGTTACTTCACTTTTTTCATTTCTGATTTTGTTTATTTGGGTCCTCTCTCTTTGCTTCTTGGTGAGCCTGGCTAGAGGTTCATCAATCTTGTGTAGCCTTTCAAAGAACCAGCTCTTGGTTTCATTGATCTTTTGTATTTTTTTTTTTTTTGGTCTCTATGTCATTTATTTCTACTCTGATCTTTATTATTTTCTTCCTTATGCTTACTCTTGGCTTTTCTTATTGCTCTCTTTCTAATTCTTTAAGTTA
This sequence comes from Myotis nattereri, assembly GCF_964212035.1. Lineage (NCBI taxonomy): Eukaryota > Metazoa > Chordata > Mammalia > Chiroptera > Vespertilionidae > Myotis > Myotis nattereri. The sequence continues at coordinate 86,225,791 of NC_138079.1, read as the reverse complement.
TAGGGTTAGATAATTTATTACCAGTTTTTCTTGTTTTTGGGGTAGGCCTGTAGGGCTATGAACTTTCCTCTCAGGAGTGCTTTCATTGTGTCCCATAGATTTTGGACTATTGTGTTTTCATTGTCATTTGTTTCTAGGATGTATTTTTATTTCTTCTTTTATCTCTTTGGTAACACAATCATTGTTTAGTAGCATGCTATTTGGCTTCCAAGTACTTGATTTTTTTATTATAGTTGATTTCGAATTTTATGCCACTGTGATCTGAGAAGATGCTTAATATGATTTCAGTCTTCTTGAATTTGAAGAGATTTTGCCTGTGTCCCAATATGTGGTCTATTTTTGAAAATGTCCTGTGTGCACTTGAGAAGAATGTATATTCTGTAGCTTTGGGGTGAAATGTTCTGAAGATGTCAATTAGTTCTATCTGATCTAGTGAGTAATTTAGGATTGCTGTTTCTTCGCTGAGTTTTTGTTTAGAGGATTTATCCGGTGGTGTCAATGGGGTATTAAAGTCCCCTCTATAATTGTATTGCTGTAGATCTCTCCCTTGATATCGTCCGAAGTTTTTTTTTTTATGTATTTGGATGCTCCTGATTGGGTGCATATATGTTTATCAGAGTTATATATTCTTGTTGAATTGCTACCTTTAGTATTATGAAGTGGCCCTCTTTATCTCTTGTTATGGCCTTCACTTTGAGGTCTATTTTGTCAGATATAAGTATTACTACTCCAGCTTTTTTTTTTTCCATTTCTATTTGCCTGAATTATATTTTTCCATCCCTTCACCATCAGTCTGTGTGAGTCCTTTGTTCTGAAGTGGGTCTCTTGTAAACAGCATATAGTTAGGTCATGGTCTTTATCCATTCAGCTACCCTGTGTCTTTTGATTGGAGCATTTAATTCATTTATGTTTAAGGTTATTATTGATAGGTACTTGTTTGTTACCATTTTTATTCTTTATGCCTGTGTTCCTTCTTCACTTTCTATTTCTTCTTTTTGCAGCAGTCCCTTTAGCATTTCTTGCATTGCTGGCTTGGTGGTAATAAACTCCCTTAGCCTCTTTTTGTCTATGAAGCTCCTGATTTCACCTTCAATTTTGAATGATAGCCTTGCTGGGTATGGTATTCTTGGATTCAGTCCCTTGCACCACTTTATATATTTCACTTCATTCCCTTCTGGCCTGATGTGTTTCTGTTGAGAAATCAATTGATAGTCTAAAGTGAGATTTCTTGTAGGTAACTTTCTGTCTCTCTGGCAGCCTTTAAGATTCTTATTTTGTCATTGATGTTTGCCAATTTAATTATGATGTGTCTTGGTGTTGGTCTTTTGGGGTTCATCTTGGTTGGGACTCTGTGTGCTTCTTGGACTTGTGTGACTTTTTTCTTACCCAGATCAGGGAAGTTTTCTGTCATTATTTCTTTAAACAGGTTTTCTATTCCTTCCTCAGCTTCCTCTCCTTTTGGCACCCCTATTATGTGGATGTTGTTTTGTTTTCTGTTGTCTCAAAGTTCCCTTATGCTCTCCTCCTACCTTTTAATTATTTTTCTGGTTGCTGCTCTGCTTGGGTGTTTTTTTTTACACCTTTTCTTCTAACTTGCTGATTCACTCATCAGCTTCTTCTAATCTACTGTTGAAACCTTCCAGGGTGTTCTTTAATGCAGGTATGTCATTCTTCATTTTCTCTTGATTCTTACACATGTTGGTGAATTTGTCTTCCATCCTTTTTAGCATCCTTATAACCATTGCTCTGAATTATTTCTCTGACAAATTGCTTGCCTCCGTTTCATTTATTTTCTTTTCTGGTGATCTCTCCTTTTCTTTTGTATGGGGGTTGTTTCTTTGTCTCCCTATTTTTGCTCTTCCTTTGTGATTGTTTCTAGGTATTAGATAAAACTGCTATGCCACTCAGATTTTTTAAATTTGTCTTATATAGTAGATGCTTTATGGAACCCAGTGATGCAGTCTCTCAGGTCTTCTGGGCTGGGTATTCTAGGGATGCCCCCTACTTGACCCATTTGGGTTCCCTTGATGTAGTTGGGTCTTCAGTGTTATTGTCCCGTTCATGGATGGAGTCTCCTCTCAGGGTGTCTAGTTATGTGGCTGTCTACCATGTTGTGCCAACCACTATGGAGGTGTTGACCGAACAGCACAAATACAACTTGACAAGACACGACACAAAGGGAACAAAACACAAAAGTATACACAGCACTGATAACCCCAATAAAAGTGACCACCAAAGAAAAGAGAATTAGGAGAGAGAAAATAGAGCCAAAATGATATGGAGAAAAGAAAAAAAGGTAAGGGAAAAAAATATGGGAAGAAAACACCACAAAACAAACAAATAAACCAAAAAATGCAAACAACAAATACCCAGAAAAATGGAGGGACAGAATCTGTAGAGGCAGAGCTTATATACAGAAAGTAAGGTTAAGGAATTGGGTGAATAGGAGAAGGACCATGGTTCAGTGTAGAGGAGGTAGAAAGAGAATGAGTGGATAAGAAGAAAAGAAAAATAAGATTAAAAAGTTTTTAATTAATTAATTCACTTATTTTTGGAAAAGGAGAATAAAGGAGAGAGCAGATAGGCTTGATTTTAATGAGTGAAACTAATTAAACAATTAGAAGAAGACAGGAAGAGAGGAGAGGGAAAACAAAGCATAAACAATTGACTAGCGAAGAGAAAAGATGTATCATTGCCAAATATGTTCTATACAGTATGCTCTCTTTTTGTTTTGTTGATGGTTTCTTTTGCTGTGCAGAAGCTTTTTATTTTGATGTAGTCCCATTTGTTTATTTTCTCCTTAGTTTCCTTTTTCTTAGGAGATGTATCTGTAAACATATTGCAATGAGAGATGTCTGAGATTTTGCTGCCTATGGTTTCTTCTAGGATTTTTGTGATTTAATGACTTACATTTAAGTCTTTTATCCATTTTGAGTTTATTCTTGTGCATGGTGTAAATGGTGGTCTAGTTTCATTATTATTATTATTTTTTTGCCTTTGTCCAATTTTCCCACACCACTTATTGAAGAGACTGTCTTGACTTGATTGTATGCTCTTGCCTCCTTTGTCAAATATTAATTGAATGTAATGACTTGGGTCGATTTCTGGGTCTCTGGTTTTTGTTTTTTGTTTGTTTGTTTGTTGTGTGTGTGTGTGTGTTGTCTGTTCTTTTCCATTGACCTATATGCCTGTTCTTGTACCAGTATCAGGCTGTTTTGATTACAATGGCTCTGTAGTATAACTTGACATCTAATACTGTGATTCCTCCAACTTTGTTTCTCTTTCTCAAAATTGCTGCAGCTATTCGGGTCTTTTTTTTTTTTTATTCCATATAAATTTTTGGAGTATTTGTTCTAGCTCTGTGAAATATGCCATTGGTATTTTAATAGGGACTGCATTGAATCTGTAGATTGCCTTGGGTAGTATGGACATTTTAATGATGTTGATTCTACAATCCATGAATATGATATATTCTTCCACTTGTTTATATCTTCTTCTATCTCTTTTTTCAATGTCCTGGAGTTTTCCGAGTACGGTTATTTTGCCTCCTTAGTTAAGTTTATTCCTATCTTAATTCTTTTGTTGCAATGGTAAATGGGATTGTTTATTTAGTTTCTCTTCCTGAGAATTCATTTCTGGTGTGTAAAAAAGGTATCAATTTTTGGCTGTAGGTTTGTCATATATGGCCTTTATCATGTTGAGATATGCTCCCTCTATTCCCACTTTGCTGAGGATTTTTATCAAAAGTGGCTGTTGCATTTTGTTGAGTGCTTTTTCTGCATCTGTTGATATAATCATGTGATTTTTGTCTTTAAGTTGTTTATGTTTTATCATGTTTATTGATTTGTGAATATTGTCCCAGCCTTGCATCCCTGGAATAAATCCCACTTGGTCATGGTGTATGATCCTTTTAATATATTTCTGGATGCAATTTGCTAATATTTTGTTGAGGATTTTAGCAACTATGCAGGGATATTGGCCTGTAATTCTCTTTCTTTGTAGTGTTTTTTTTTTTAAATATATCTTTATTGATTTCAGAGAGGAAGGGAGAGGGAGAGAGAGATAGAAATATCAATGATGAGAGAGGATCATTGATTGGCTGCCTCCTGCACGTCCCCCACTGGGGATCAAGCCCACAACCCAGGCATGTGCCCTTGACCGGAATCAAACCTGGGACCCTTCAGTCCGCAGGCTGATGCTCTATCCTCTGAGCCAAACCAGCCAGGGCTCTTTGTAGTGTTTTTATCTGGCTTGGGAATTAGGATAATGCTGGCCTTATAAAAAGAGTTTGGAAGTGTTTCTTCCTCTTGCATCTTCTGAAATAGTTTGAGGAGTATAGGTGTTAGTTTTTCTTTGAATGTCTGGTAAAATGCCCCCGTGAAGTCATCCAGACCTGGGCTTTTGTTTGCTGGGATTTTTTTTTTTATTTTTTTATTACTGCATGTATTTCATCAGTTGTTATTGGCCTATTCAGGTTTTCTGATTCTTACTGATTCAGTTTTGGAGATTATATTTTTCTAGGAATTTGTCCATTTCATCCATTTTGTTGGAATAGAGTTGTTCATTGTATTTTCTTACAATCTTTTGTATTTCTGTAGTATCGGTGGTTACTTCTCCACTTTCGTTTCTTATTTTATTTACTAGTAGCCCGGTGTATGAAATTCGTGCATATTAAAAGGGAATTAATTGCCCTAACCGATTTGGCTCAGTGGATAGAGCATCAGCCTGTGGACTCAAGGGTCCTGGGTTCAATTCCAGTCAAGGGCATGTACCTTGGTTGCAGGCACATCCCCCGTGGGGAGTGTGCAGGAGGCAGCTGATTGATGTTTCTCTCTCATAGATGTTTCTAAATCTCTATCCCTCTCCCTTCCTCTCTGTAAAAAATCAATAAATATATATTTTTTAAAAAGGAATTAATTAGCAGAGATATTTTAACATTGCTATTTGCCCTTTCTCTATAATAGAAGTGTGAGAGATGAAAGGAAATTAGTAAAATGTATATGAAAATAATATATAAATTTATTAATAAATAAACAGTAACAAAAGGATATAACAACAGAGGCATGATATAAAAATGACAAAAACATGATATAAAAACAACAGTGATGCAAACAATGACTGATAAAGTGATTAAACTTATTCTAATATCTCCCTGTACACCACATTAAGAGTGAAAACACTTTCAGAGTGCTTGACTAATTTCCCTTGTGATGAAGTACTTAGAACTTTAACTGTAACATTACATACTCTTCAAACTCGAGAGAAAGCAACATATAACTGACCATGTGCAAAAACGGGTTCAGGTAGGAACATGCCTACTCTGTCTAGAGTTTGTCCTTGTGATTTTTTTTTTAAAAATATATTTTATTGACTTTTTACAGAGAGGAAGGGAGAGAGACAGAGAGCCAGAAATATCGATGAGAGAGAAACATCGATCAGCTGCCTCCTGCACATCCCCCACTGGGGAAGTGCCCGCAACCCAGGTACATGCCCTTGACCGGAATCGAACCCGGGACCCTTCAGTCCGCAGGCCGACGCTCTATCCACTGAGCCAAACCGGTTTCATCTGTCCTTGTGATTTTTAAATAGTCATCACAAATGCTGGCATCACGGGAAACCGTCGTCAAATCAATTTAAATGGGAGGCCAGTGTCAGATGGGGACAAGTTAATTCTTGGAATCAGAACAACCTCTCCCTCTGCAGATCCTGTTAATACTTCAGCTTCGATAATGTTAGGTCGTAATCTTTTGATAATAAATCTGGTACCATTACAAAGACCCCATTTACTATTGAGATTTCTCAATAGCATGATGATTGTACCCACTTTCAATTTTAATTTATGACACGGCATTCCCAAAGGAGTAATACTATTCAGAAATTCGATGGGGAAATTTTCCTTTGTTTCTTTGTTATGGGGTGGGGCCACAACATTAGTAACAAAGAAACAGAATTAAAATTTTATTGTGGGGAGTCACTACAGTGTTTTGGACAGGTTCAAGCCTTGCGCTGATGAGAGGGCACAGTCCTCTCATTGCCACGTGCAAGTCCCAGCTTGGAGGGCAGGGCCCTCCCAGCACAATTATAACCAACAGCTGTAGTTGTAAGCTTGAACCTATGGTCCGAACACGTGGCCCCTCGTGCCTGAGTATTGTAGGCTTGATAGAGTTCAGGTGCATGTAGTTGAGTAGGATTGAAACCCAGGAGAATGTTTGTAAACATCTTGGTCACGCCCTTACTTTGCCTTGTAGCATCTGCTATAAAATAAAGGCATGGCTGTGGGCATGGTCGCTGTCTCTCAGAGAAGCGGCATCCCAGTGAGACCTGGCTTTCATTCTCTTGTCTGTCTTTTCTAAGCCTTTCAGCCGCCCCCATCAGGTTCACCCCGTGCTGGCGAGGCACACTTTAGAAAGAGCTGCCTCCACGCTCCCAGGGCGGGTTCCTGCCTCAAACCCCGCCCTTACAGGAAACAGCTCAGGGAAACAGCTTGGGGGAGGGCGCAGCTGTTGCCAAGACAACCCCTGTAGGACTGACTTCCTTTGGCTCGTCATGGCTGTTCGTCTGTATGTGATGAACACCACCCATGGTTTTTATATAAGTAGATTTGTGTCTCCTCTTTTTGTTTCTTGATGAGTCTGACTAATGGTTTATCAACTTTGTTTATACCTTCAAAGAACCAGCTCTTGGTTTCATTAATTTGTTGTATTTTTTAAGTCTCTGTGTTATTTATTTCTGCTCTAATCTTTATTATTTCCTTCCTTCTACTTACTCTAGGCTTTTCTTGTTCTCTTTCTACTTCTTTAAGTTGTAGGATTAAATAGTTTATTGCTGATTTTTCTTTTTTTTTTTTTTTTGAAGTAGGCCTGTAGTGCTATGAACTTCCCTCTCAGGACTGTTTTTGGTTTGTCCCAGAGATATGGGGTTGTTATGTGTTCATTTTCATTTGTTTCCAGGAATTTTTTCTTTCTTTCTTGATCTCATTGGTAACCCATTCATTGTTTAACAACATGCTATTTAGCCTCCATGTGTTTGAATGTTTTTGGATGTTTTTACTGTAGTTGGTTTTTAATTTCATTTCACTGTGATCTAAGAAGATGCTTGATATGATTTCAATCTTCTTGAACTCGTAGAGATTTGTTTTGTGTCCTAACATGTGGTCTATCTTTGTGAATGATCCATGTGCACTTGAGCAGAATGTATATTCTGATCCTTTGGGGTGAAATGTTCTATAAATGTCAATTAAATCCATCTGATCCAGTGTGTCTTTTCGACTCTCTATTTCTTTGTTAAGTTTTTGTCTGGAAGATCTATCCAGTGAAGTCAGTGGAGTGTTAAAGTTCCCTACTATTATTCTGTTGTTGTTGGTCTCTCCGTTTAAGTCCTCTAGAAGTTTTTTTAAAAATATATATAGTTGCTCCTGTGTTGTGTGCATATGTTTACCAGGGTCATACCCTCTTGTTGGATAGATCCCTTTAATATTATGTAGTGACCTTTGTTGTCTCTTGGGATGGCCTTCATTTTAAAGTCTATTTTGTTGGATATGAGTATTGTGACTCCAGTTTTGTTTTGTTTTTCTATCCCTTCTCTCTCATCCTATGTGTGTCTTTGTTCTCAGGGGAGTCTCTTGAAGACAGTGAATAGTTGGGTCATGTTTTTGTATCCATTCAGCTACCCTATGCCTTTTGATTGGAGCATTTAATCCATTTACATTTAAGGTTATTATTGACAGGTACTTATTTATTGCATTTTAATTATGTGTGGCTAGGTTTCTCTTTCTATTTATTCTCATTACAACATTGCCTTTAAGCATTTCTTGTAATGCAGGCTTGGTGGTGATATACTCCTTTAGCCTTTTTTTGCGGGGGTGGGGGTGGGGGGGTCTGGGAAGCTCTTTATTTGACGGTCTATTTTGAATGATAGCCTTGCTGGATACAGTAATCTTGGTTTCAGATCCTTGCTTTCCATTGCCTTGAGTACTTCATGCCATTCCCTTTTGGCCTGTAGGATTTCTGATGAGAAATCAGGTGTTAGCCTATGGGAACTCCTTTATAGGTAACAGATTGGTTTTCTCTTGCTGCCTTTAAGATTCTTTGTCCTTAATTTTGGGCATTTTTAATTATGATGTGCCTGGGTGTGGACCTAGTTGGGTTCTTCTTGCATGGGGTCCTCTGTGCCTCCTGAACTTGTGTGACTTTTTTCTTTACCAGGTTAGGGAAGTTTTCTGCCATTATTTCTTCAAACATATTCTCTGTTTCTCCCATTCTGCTTCTCTGGCACACCTGCTATTCTAATATTGTTAAGTTTCATGTTGTCCCACAGCTCCCTTAAGCTGTCCTCCTGGTTTTTAATTTTTTTTCTTTTTGATTCTCTGATTGAGTGATATTTTCCACCCTGTCTTCTAATTCATTGATTCAATCATCAGCTTCCCCTAATCTGCTGTGTTCCTTCCAATGTGTTTTTTATTTGTGTTATGTCATTTTTTATTTCAGACTGTTCTTTTTCATAGTTACTATATCTTTTTTCATGCTGTTGAGCATCTTTACCATCATTACTCTGAACTCTGTTTCAGATAAATTTCTTATCTCGGCTTCATTTATCTCTTCTTCTGGAGAATTCTGTAGTTTTTTCATTTGGGGATTGTTTCTTTGTCTCCTCATTTTGGCTGTCTGTTTGGGTTTGTGACTATGTATTAGGTAGATCCTCTATGCCTCTCAATATCTAGTGCAGGACAGTGTTAAAAGCTGTTTCTGACTAATTAGATCAGGCAAAGACTCAAAACCTCCAGAAACTGCCTCTGCCTACAGACTGATAGAATTCCTCCCCCCCCCCCCATCATCCTCAGGTGTGGTGAGAATTTTTTTTCAACAGGGTGGGGCAGTTGCTTCTTCCTGGAGGCTAATTGTCATTTTTAGTCTCTTAAGTGGCCTCAGGGCAAGGTGTTTTACAATAGGTGTGTCAACTGCCTTTCCCCCAGGCAGCACAAATGTCTATGTGGGAAAGATGTTCTCTGCTGCATGAGGGAATGACTCAGCCCAGGAAACTGCCTTCTGAGCTCTAACCCCCCAAGTTCCAAATCCTGGTTTCTGTTCTCACAGCTCCAGTCCACTTCACCCTCCCTCTGCTGGAACACAAGGTGGGTGGCTCCATAGGCAATTCTTTTTTAAATTAAATCTTTATTGTTCAGATTATTACAGTTGTTCCTCTTTTTCCCCCCAATAGCTCTCCTCCACCCAGTTCCCACCCAACCCTCTGCCCTTACCCCTCCCACTGTCCTCATCCATAGGTGTATGATTTTTGTCCAGTCTCTTCCTGCACCCCCACACCCCTTTCCCCCCAAGAATTGTCAGTCCACTACCTTTCCATGCCCCTGGTTCTATTATATTCACCAGTTTACTCTGGTCATCATATTTTTTATTCACTTGATTTTTATATTCATTTGTTGATAGATATGTATTTGCTGTTCATAATTTTTATCTTTACCTTTTTCTTCTTCCTCTTAAAGAATACCTTTCAGCATTTCATATAATGCTGGTTTGGTGGTGATGAACTCCTTTAGCTTTTTCTTATCTGTGAAGCTCTTTATCTGACCTTCAATTCTGAATGATAGCTTTGCTGGATAAAGTAATCTTGGTTGTAGGTTCTTGGTATTCATCACTTTGAATATTTCTTGCCACTCTCTTCTGGCCTGCATAGTTTCTGTTGAGAAATCAGCTGACAGTCGTATGGGTATTCCCTTGTAGGTAACTGACTTTTTTTCTCTTGCTGCTTTTAAGATTCTCTCTTTGTCTTTTGCTCTTGGCATTTTAATTATGATGTGTCTTGGTGTGGTCCTCTTTGGATTCCTTTTGCTTGGGGTTCTCTGTGTTTCCTGGACTTGTAAGTCTATTTCTTTCACCAGGTAGGGGAAGTTTTCTGTCATTATTTCTTCAAATAGGTTTTCAATGTCTTGCTCTCTCTCTTCTTCTGGCACCCCCATAATTCAGATGTTGGTATGCTTGAAGTTGTCCCAGAGGCTCCTTACACTATCTTCATATTTTTGGATTCTTTTTTCTTTTTGCTTTTCCAGTTGGGTATTTTTTGTTTCTTCGTATTTCAAATCTTTGACTTGATTCTTGGAATCCTCTTGTCTGCTGTTGGATCTCTGTATATTATTCTTCATTTCAGTCAGTGAATGCTTAATTTCTAGTTGGTCTTTTTTCATATCCTCCAGGGTCTCACTAAATTTATCGGCAGTTTCCAGAAAATTCTTGAAAAGCCTTATAACCATAGTTTTGAACTCTATATCCAGTCATTTGCTTTCCTCCATTTCTGCCATTTGTGACCTGTTTCTTTGTCTCTGCATTTTTTATGCTTCCCTGTGTTGGTAGAGTGGCTTTGTGTGCTAGGTGTCCTATAGGGCCCAGTGGCTCAGCCTCCCCAATTACCAGAGGTGGACACTCATGGTGCACCCCTTTGTGGGCTTTGTGCACAGTCTTGTTGTAGTTAAGCCTTGATTGTTGTAGTTATCACTGGGAGGAATTGACCTCTAGGCCAATTGGCTGTGAGAATCAGCTGTGTCTGCAGTGGGAGAACTTCTGTGCTGAAGACACCCTTCTGGGGCAAGACTTGCTTCAGTGGGGCTTTGGTGCTCACTGAGTCTGCCCCCTGAGTGTGTCCCTTATGGATCTGAGGAGTTGTAATTTGGATGGTCCTACTCTGACCACTGGGTACACTGGCTCTTGGATCTAAGGAGGTGCTAACTTAGCCTCTGCCTGAGGCTACCCAGCAGGAGCTACTAAGAGATCTGCAGATTCCCCTTCCTTTTTTGGGGTTTGGAGGTGCCCAGATGAGGCCCAGCTGTGAAGCAATGCAAGCTGCTGTGGGGCCTTGGGTTTTCTCTTGGAAGTTCTGGGTCTGTCTGGCCCAGCTGCAATTTGTTAGGTAATTTTCAGATTGCAAAGGGCCAGGGCATTCATATGCAAAAGCCTCTGCCACAGCTTGGGTAGGGCGGGGTCTCAGGGAATCAACAGGGCGGAGCAAGTAGTTATGGCTGATCTTCAGTCCTGCCCTAAGGGGCCCCGCATCTCAGTGTCCCACAGTAATCGCTGCAAGCACCTCTGAGGGAAAGCCGCCCTCGAGTTCTGAGTTCTGCCTGCTGCCAGACAATCCAGTTTCTCCCCGTATGAGTCCTGGGTCCCCAGAGACTTCCCGGAACTGGAGTTCAGAGCAGTCGGGAGCTTGTGACTCCCTCCCAATTCAAAAAGACAGCCGTGTCCTCGGGTGCCAGCTCCTTTCCGCTTGAGCTCGAGCCTCCGTACCTCTGCACTTTACTTCCACACCTCCTCTGGTTCTCAGTGTGCTTTTCTCTTTCCTTCTAGTTGTAGAATTTCCACTCAGCCAGCCTTCCTATGGTTCTGGACGATGTCCTTTTTGTCTTTTCATTGTATTTTTGAAGTTGTTGTGGGAGGCAGCAATTTCTGGTGTTTACCTATGCCGCCATCTTGGTGTAGTCCCCCTCCATAGGCAATTTTGAGCATTGGCCCTTTAAGAGGGTGTCTGAATTTTCAACCGTCATTCCTTGGCAGATAGCAAACCCAATGCTTTACACCACCAGATATTATGTGGGTATCCTTGTCAGTCAGAGAGGGGGTGCTCTCTGCTGGGGGGACTCAGCTTGGGGATTAGATCCCATAGTTATCAGTGGCAACCGAGATATCTCTCCAGGACTTCAGTTGCTGTCTGTAGGTGCCTGGCCAGCCCTTTCGCACCTCCGCCTCTCCTACTAGTCTCTATGCCAGCGGTTCTCAACCTGTGGGTCACAACCCCTTTGGGGGTCGAACGACCCTTTCACAGGGGTTGCCTAAGACCATTGGCCTAAGACCAATACATATATAATTACATATTATTTTGTGATTAATCACTATGCTTTAATTATGTTCAATTTGTAACAATAAAATTGGGGGTCACCACAACATGAGAAACTGTATTAAAGGGTTGCAGCATTAGGAAGGTTGAGAACCACTGCTCTATGTGGTCTCCACTTTCGGTCCTTGGGTATCAGGTTTCTCTCCTGCGAGTTTTCTGTTGATTATTCAGAAAGTTTTTCTGTATTTTAGTTGTAATTCCAATTTGTTCCTGGGAGCATGTCCGTGCAGCATCTGCTTACTCTGCAGCCATTTTTAATCTACTGCTGTGTACTTTTTAAGCTGGAAAGGGACGGCTTTGAAAAGACCATGGGTATAAACATTGATAAAAGCCATTCTTCTCAATTTATTCTACATCAACTAGGGTTTATGCTTTATTAATGTGGTTGCTTTGTTATTTAGTCCACAATATTCATCATTATTGTTTCTATATTTTGAATTTTTGCCTTTAACATTATTGAGCATCCCTCACTGTTTAAAGATTTCTTCTGGCGTTTTTTTTTTTTTTTCCTTTCATGAGTTCCACTTTTGCATTTTCTGATTATGTGTCAGTGCTGACTTGAGTTCATTCTCAATGGCCTACAGCAGGGATTAGCGAACTGTGGCTCACAGGCCAGACATGGCCCACCGTCTGTTTCCGTAAAGCCTTCTGTAAACCGTCTGGCGTTGTCATTTATGTATTGCCTGCCGTGGCTGCTTCATGCTACAGTAGCTGAGCTGAGTAGCTATGACAAAAACCCCACGGCCCACAAAAACAAAAATACTTACCATCTGGCCCTTCACAGAAAAAATTCACTGCTCCTGGTCTAAAGGATTAAAAAATAAAATGCAATCTTTCTTAAGTGCACAAAATTTGAATGTTTCCATCAAGAGAGTCAATTAAAGAAAATATTTACAATTAAAATTTATTTTGCACATTTGCAATTACTCGTACATATTCAAAATTCTCTTAAAAGTAGAAATCAAAAGATAAATGTTAATGAATGAATATCAAAGTTTCACATAAAATTATTTAAATAATGCTATTATAAATAGTCGCAGGGATTGTACAGCACAGGGGATATAGTCAAAAATACTGTAATAACTATGTATGGTGCCAGGTGGGTACTTGAACTATTGGGGGAACACTTTGTAAAGCATATGATTATCTAACCACTATGCTGTACACCTGCAACTAATATAAGATAATACTGAACATAAACTATAATGGAAAAATAAAATTAAAAAAATATATAATGGTTAGCAGTCCTAGTATTTGTTGTCAGTGTAAAGAATCATTATTGTGCTTCATCCTTGTTACATCTGGTCTTACATATATAGACATTTAAGGATAATAATAACCATTTATTATTTCCAAATGGCCCTCCGTTGCCTCATGCAGAATGATGTGAATAGTTTGCTAAGTTGTGAGCCTCGTGTTAGAACAGCAAGAAAAGTGAGGAGTTGGAAGCTCCACAGGAGGGAGGCAGCCCTGCGTCATGCAGGCAGATACTATATCAGCGCTGTCCCGGGGGCAGGGTTTGACCAGTTAGTCAATGGCTTTTTCTTTTCGTGAAGCATTCCCACCACTCCAGTCCTGCCTGATGTCTGGGCGGAGGCGGCCTGCAGTGCTGGCTGGCACTACCCACAAACTTGGTGGTGCCCAGAAGCTGCCACCTTTTGTCTTGAGGACACAGTGCAAGAGATGTGGAGAGCGTGTGCCTGGGGCTGGAGTGAGCCCTAAGGGAGGACGCTGAGGGGTGGCTGTTACACTTTGCCCTGCTGCACACCGACTCCCAAGTGGCAGAGCTGGCCACGCTGTTTAATAAATGTGTGTGTCCAGATAAAAGGCTCCCTTGCCCGAGTCTAGCAATGACACAGGCGGGGCCAGGCTCCAGAAGAGACCCTGACTTTGAGCAGTGGGGTTTTGACATTAGTTAGGAAAACCCTGGCTCCTTCTGTGGAACCGACGGGGGCCAGGACATGTAGCAACAGGACATGGCAGAACCCCAGCTCCAGCCCTTTGCCTCCAGCTGAACGTTTCTGATTTGAACAGAGCGGTTCTTGCTACCCAGGGAGGTGGGGCTGGGGTCTTGCCTTGTTGCTCTCCAGGACTGAGGGCTCACAGGGGCCACAGCTGGTGTCCAGGCAGCTTCGCGGAGGCCAGGTCCCATCTGAAACACCAGCCTGAGGCATCCGGCACCACAGCCACCCGGGACAGTGGGGCGCAGGCATGACTTGCAGGCCTTAGGCCCATTGCCTGCAGGGACATTGTGTGGTTCACTCTCACTGAATTTGGCCCAGGCATGGGGCGACCAGGGGCACATTTCACCAAGATTGAGCTTTAGCTGAGGGTGAGTGGTTCCACAAAGCAAGAGAGAGCACGGAGGTTGGGATGTCTATGGGGGACATCCATAAATTGGGGGTCCATATGGGACCATCCATATGGGGGTGCTTATGACCTTGCACCCACTGGGGGGTGAGGGGAGTGGCGGTGGTGCTGAGTCCCAAGGAGGCTGGGTGCATAGGTGGCAGCAGGCGACTGTGGGGCTGGGGTTCTCAAGGGAAGAACAGCAAAACCTGGGCTCTGGTGCAGCACCTGACCTGAGATTAGGGAGGTGCTGAGGTACTGATGGTGCCAGGACCGGAGGAGGGACCACAGAGTGAGGGCTGTGCCGGAAGTGCTGCTGGGCAGGATGGCAGTGAGCCGGGGACATCTCAGGGGCTGAATGGTCTGTTTGGCTTTGTGACTATGTATTAGGTAGACCCCCTACGCCTCAGATGATTGCCACCAAGTGTTAGGGCATTTGGGGAGTGTTCTAAAGGAAGATGACCTTTGCCCCCCTCAGGCCATAACAAGAAAATGCCCCCCCCCCATTTCAGAGAGCTGCCTGTGGGGAGCAGGAGGGTAGTGAAGGTCTGGAGAAGAGCAGATGGAAAAGGGGGGTTGTGCTGAGGACTGACCAGGATGCGAGGAGGATGGGAATGGAGGGGAAGGAAAGGGGTGCCGAGAGCCTGAAGGACAGGAGATTAGCATTTAAAGGCGCCATGAAATTAGAACTGAGGTCAAAGGTGGAGGGTGGGATGAGGCTGAGTTGGGAGGGGGACCCATGGAGCCTGCAGGTATAGGGAAGGAGGCAGGAGAGGGAGCAACACGCTTGCGCCCCCTGGTGGTGGCAGCCTGCAGAGGGGCCACAGATGCAGGGGGAGCCGGAGTGGGACTGTCTGGTCCACTGGCCTCTGGAGAGGTGATGAGACTGCAGGGCTGATACCACTATGTTTAAGCTCAGGGATGTCTGAGTGGGGCTGGAGCCGGAAATGAAACGCCTGTGGATGGCAGGTCTGTGGCACCACCAGGGTTTGACTTCACGTGTGAGTGGAATCTACCCTCATCTTCCTGAAACATTATTCACAGAAACAGGTGGTTCCCAGTTGCTCCTAGGATGAAGTTTACAGTCCTAGCAAGCAAGACCATTAGTACCAGACCCCAAAGACCTGTCCAGATTCGGCTTTCGTGCTCCTTCCTGGGAATTCCTCTCAAAGATGACTCACGTGGTCCTGCTCTCATCTTTCCTTCCATGAACATTGCCAAAGAAAATGCTATTTTTGTCTCGGTTAACCTGTCACCTTCTTCTTTTTTTATGCAGACTGACTCCTTTTATTTTATCTATTTTTTTTAAATTTTGTTTTATTGCTTAAAGTATTACAAAGAGTATTACATATATCTCCACTCCCCCCCCTACCACCACCACTTGACATTCCCCCGGCCTCCCCTACCCCCCAGTGTCTTATGTCCATTGGTTATGCTTATATGCATGCATATAAGTCCTTCGGTTGATCTCTTATAACCCCCTCTCCTGCCCCCCAACCCTCACCAGCCTTCCCACTGAATTTGTCACCCTCTTGTCTGCTCCTGGATGTAAGCCTACCAAGGAGAGAGGGGCCTGGTCTTTTTGGCTCCAGCTGGAGCCCCAGCCCCTAGCGTGAGGTTGGCCAATGGGACACCCTCAGTGTTTGTCAAATAGATGGCTGTCCATTTATTCTGCACCCACTAACGTACTCATGGACTCTGGCTGCTACTGGGTGTGTGAAGTACAGCAAAGGCATCCTTGCTGCATTATTAGCCGGTGAAGATCGTCGGGTTGGGTACAATTCCAGGGAAGAATGCTGGTTTTTACTTCTCTGGATGTCACTCTACCACCTGGAACTTTAACAAGTTTAGTTCCACTTTACAAATGAGATGGGAGAATACTGTTTTCAACAACTTTTATACTAAGCATCATGTATCCACAGTCACAAACTGCTCATCAACATCTGCCCAGCATTTACGGGAGCCGTGTGGACGGTGCCACATGGGATGCTGGGGGGCGGCTGCAGGCAGCTCAGGGCACATGGCCCCTCAGAACATGGGCTCAGTGGGGCCACGATTCTGGTCTGCCTACATAAAATTTCAGTATTGTAAAATAATTCTGGCCCAAATACAAGTTGTTGGGCTGCTTTGGGCCACACAAGCCACCAATTAAAAAAAAGATCTTAGATGTACAGACTTGGATTAATCACAGTTCTTGGTTCATGGCATATTCTCATCGTTAAGCCATGAATGAAACTGTCCTCTTGTTTCATTCATTCACTCACTCATTCATTCAATCCAGGCCATCAGTTTGCAGCCTCTGGAATATATGTGGTGCTATGCCCAAGTGCATGTTAAATGTTCCTGCAATTCCTGTTTATGTGGCTAATTAACTCAGCAAGCCTCCTCAGCAGCAACACAGGGCCATGGTTGTGGCGTCGGTTCGGGGAGAGGGTCTGTATCTAGGTTATGCACTTGAACACGGGCCAATTACTTCATCTCTCTGGGCCTCATTTTCCTCACTTTCCCAATGGGGTTATACCCTGTAAGGCCTTTGAAACATTAAGAAAGATAATCCATATTAAAACCTTGGTGCATGCAAAAGGCACCCAGTTAACACTGGCTACTACTATCTTCATGGTACAGAGAGGCAGAGGGAGACCCCTCGGGCCATGTCACAGTGTTAGTGACCCATGAATTAGTGACCACGCAGCAGCGAGGAATCAGGATGGACCTGGAAGCAGAAAACGACCTCCTGGCTCAAACGCGTGACAACCTCTCTGCGATCCAGCAGGATCCTGGGTTGGGCTAGCTGGTGGAGAACTGTTTCTCCAAGGAGTCAGCTCATTAAACCACTGATCACTGGGCTGCACCCTTAGTGTCAGATTTAGGAGCTGGAGGGAGGGGTTGAGACGTGCATTTCTCACAAGTTCCCAGGGGCCACACTTTGAGAACCACCAAACCAAGCAATTAACTCTGATGAGGGACAAGGGGCAGTCAGGGGAAGCTTCCTGGGGTGAAGGTCATTGGGGCAAGCCTGCTTGCAGGATGACAAAGAGAAAGCAGAGGGAACCAGGACCCAGAGGTGTGCGAGTGCCCAGTGTGTGCTGGGAAAGGCAGGTGATGAGGCTGACAGGTGTCCAGGCACCACAGGTGCAGGCGGCACAGTGTGAGGGTGGTCAGGGAGGGATCAGGTGAGAGAACAGGGACATGTCGTGGGACAAGAGCAGGCACCAGCGGGATCTTCCGCCCAGGTGAGCCTCACCCCCTTTAAAGTCTGGGCCTTTCTTCTGTGACACTGTTTTCAAGCTAGGGATCGAGACCCATGATTTCCAAGGACACCAAATGAAGTAGTGGGTGCAATCAGCATAAAAAAAATGAATCAGAAGAGAATAGAATCTTAAAAATCCAGAGCCCCCACATCTCGCCGGTAACAATGCACAGAACAAGGGTCTTGTTTCATTACATCTGTTTCAGGTGTGTGTGCAGATGGGTCCTGCATCAGGACGCCCATGCATTACAGTCAAGGTTGGACAACCAGGGCTCCGTGCAGCCTTCTGTTCACCCACCCAGCCCCAGTGGCTCTATCCGCCGGGCACACACCCATTCAGGCCTCTAGAGCTATGGAACCCAGACAGGAGAGGCTGAGAGGAGGTGGAGGACAGTTACACCCGAGGTTTCCAAAGAGGGAGGGCTGAGCTGAAATGGGCAGAGACTTTACGGAGGTGCTTGGATGTGACCTTGCAGGTGGCTCAGGTTCTGACGCCAGGGCTGCTGAGAAGAGGGAAGAGACTCCTCAAGCAAAGGCAGGTACGAAGTTGCCAAAAAGCACTGGGAATGAATGGTCAGGGTGAGAGAAGGCAAATAAAATTTCAAGAAGCAGCCCAAGGCCCAACGGAGATACAAAGTCCAAACAGCTTGGAGAGGCCTCCAATATCCAGTGACAAATCCAGTGAGAGCTGAGGAAGCCGAGGCCTGTCTGCCCAGCACCTGCCTGGGACGGGGACACAGGCCCGGGCGGTGTCAGTGCTGTTCCGGGCCTGCCAGACCCAGCCACCGGCTGGGAGGCGGAACCCCAGCGGGCCTGTCAGGCCTCAGGAACCTTTCCGGGCAGGATAGTAGGTCAGACCCAGACCGACAATACTTCAGGTTCCACAGACTGACCCTGCCTAACCCCCCTCCCACCAGGTGAGAAACTGAGCCCCCGAGTTAGAAACCCTGGAAGCGCCAACCCCACACCTTTTGGTTCTACAGAATGTCAGCAAATGATCGTCAAGAATTTTCCTGACACTGATTGCGACCGAGTTTGCAAAAATAAGTAAGGAAATACGTAGTTCCTTTCTCTTTTGTGGGGGTGGTTCTCTATGCAGTCTGCAATTTTCATCGGCCCTAGGACGGCACACGCCAAACCCATCTGCGCCGATGTGTCTCCGCGCCGACGACCTGCATCTTTTCAGGTCTTGTTAGGCTCTGATGGTCTCGTTTCATACACTAAGCAGCAGCTCTCGGGGGGTGGGGGGGTAGGGGGGGGGGTGGGTTCTGCGTTTTGTTCAAGGTCACCGAGTGGAAGGCCCCAGGGTGGCCTTGGGCTCCTGCCTGCTGCTTCAAGGTCTATCGGGCGTCCAGCAGTTCAGATGCGACACAAAAATTCACCTTGTGTTTGTGGTGGCGCCAAAGGAAGGCATTTCGCAGTGTGGATTTGTGTTTGATGGTCTAATTTTTTATCTGATAAATTGCCCTGTTCTATTGAGAGGATACTTCCATGTCTAGGAAACTGCTCAGAAATTCATAGGGGAAAAAATGATGGCAAACTTTAAAAAAGAGCATGTGTAAAAGCCCAAGTCACTGTTGTCCCCTTTCCTTCAACGGGCTGAATGCCACCAAGGCTGAAGTTTTCAGTATGGACAGAGAGGTGGGGGGCACCGCAAGATTCCTACACTTCTTTCTGTGCTACATTCGTATCTGTAACATCAACAGCCACATCTTATTTCCTCACCCACCTTGATTGAGGCAGAAAAAGGATAAACAGCAAATGCTGTTGCGAATATCCTTCCAAAATGGTAATTATTGCATCATTATGTCGCTATTTTACTTGTCATGTACCATTAGAAGGTAACAAGATCATTGTCAGCCAAAGGCTGTGGAGATAATTAGAGCATCTATAGGTTAGCAGGGAATCAGATTGGTGCTGGTGCCCATCAATGCCGAGGAGCTGAACATAATTAGAGGGGAAATATGCAAAGGATGAGGCGAATCAAGCCCCCGGGATTAAATACCGTGACTGATTTTGAGAGCTGACTCTTCCATGTCCTGACATTGCAGATGGCGGCATGAAAGGAGGTGTACAACACAAGGCAGTGAAGTCTGCCAGAGACAGTGAACCAACAGTCACGGTGAGTGTCGGAAGGTCCGAGAATTGCCTGATTTGGGAAAATAGTGTTTATCAGGTTTTCCGATCCACTAGTTTTTCTTCAAGCTATTTCCTCTGGTCTGAGAGTCAGGTACTAACACATAAAAGGGAAACTGAGTGAAGTGGGCGTTATCCAAGCAGTCCCTGCTCTACCTGCCATCAACTTTCCAAGCCAGCAAGGCGGTTGCCTCACCCAGAAGCCTTTCCCACGTCCCACTCACCCATGTGGAGCCACAGGTGCCCAGGGCACCCTCCCATCACAAGTCCCGGCTCCTGGATCCCACCCCCTTTCACTTCTAACATCCACTCAGCAGCCACCCATGTCCCGCTAACCTGGACTGCTTTCCTTGTTCTCCAGTCAGATACAAACACCAATCCAAAATATGCAGAGTCTATCTATATATCCAAACAGAAGCCTCATCAGGCTGACACAGTAAAATTTAATAATTTCTCCATCTTAGAAAAAAACATAAAACCAATTTGAGGATGAGGCAGAAATCTGCAAACTGATGAGGGATGTGCCATGTCATTCAACAAGACACAGAAAAAAGTCAACAAGGGAAAAAATATCTATAAGGTATCAACACCAGAGTCCCCAGGTGAAATGCAAAGGGACAGGCACACAAAGACTGTGGTCAGAGGCCCGATACCCGGTTTGTCACCAATGCAGAGAAAGCAAACGCTGAGCAGGCCTACTTGCTAACCTGGCCTACACAGGCTCACCTACAGTCCAGAAGTACCTTCCCCAAAGCAGTCTTTTGTTTAAAACATAACAAAAAAAGTTCTACAACTTTTATGGGGCTCGAACGGCTACAGAAACTAGCAGGTGGATGCCTTGGTGGGGCAGCCAGTGTGCGGGGCAGCCTCCGCTCTCACTCGGCTGGGCCCAGGGAGGGTCAGAGCCAGGGCTTGCGAGCAGGGCTCCTCCCTGAGGCCGGACGGCCAGCTCACACAGACAAGCAGCTGAAAGCTTCGTTCACATTTTTTAATAACATGGCACAGTTTACATTACACAAGAAGGCTCCGCCGCTGAGAACATGCTGAAGTCAGTCGCTTCACTTTTCTGTTCACATAGGGTCTAGAAAGGACTTTATTACATACAGGAGAAACAGCAAAAGGTCCGAATAGAACAATCTCTTTACAATACTGAAGCTACCACTACAGTTCCAGTGTACATATTCCTTGGATTCTTTTTCCTTTTTAGTTGTTGTCTTTAAAAAAAAAAAAAAAGCCAAAAAAAACCACTGCACAACATCTGGAGTTCACAAAATTCTGAAGCTCACAACTAAACCTTCAGTTTACTACTAAAATAGATCTCTCTGCTTATTAGAAACAATGGTCTGTAGTTAACTTTTTTTTTCTCCAAAAACAGGATAACAACGTCAGATAGCACTTTAATATACTAGAAGACCAATGGAACTAATTTTATTTCGTACATATATTTTACAGTCCAGTAGACAAGATATATTGTATTTCTCTGCTAGTAAAGTCATATTCTCTCCAAATATGTAGACAAGAGGCTTAATGTATTATAAAAGTATTATGAGGAGACATTAAGATTGATGCAAACTTAAAAACACGCACACACAGGACTTTGCTCAGCCACCTTCCACCCTCGGAAACGCTCCGCTCCATGGCTCTGCGAGGCCGCTCCCAGACTTTATCACTGACTAGAATACAGGGAGTCACATTAGGAAATGTGCCCTTTTGATCTGTTGGTTACTGAATAGTGAAAACATATCCATCATCTGAGAAAACTCAAAGCTTTCTTTCAGGATCTGTTTGGGTGTGACTGAATCTCATTACAAAACAAGGAAGTGTGTACGGGTAGGAAATGGGACACACTAAAAAACGCATGGTTCCCACATGAGGTATGTGTGAAATCACATGACTGATGGTGGTGAGATGCTGGCAACCTGTTCGTGCCCCCTGATTTTGGCATCTGACCACTCCTGGCCTCCCCGGCACTGGCTGCTCATGGCCTCTGACCTCTCTGGGACCACACTCTGCCCCAGGAGCCCACAAGCAGCAACTTTAGAGCCAAAATTTCGGCCTGGGGTCCAATTTGCAAAAGAGGATGTTTCTCTATTTGAAAAAATAAGCAAGGAAAACAGAGTCCTATCACAGAAGCGCTTGTTCAGGGAAAATATGACCTTAAGTATGTTGTAAATGGATCTGAAAAGGCTCCTTTGAGTTGGGCGGGCTTTTGTGAAAAGCCTGAACATTCATTGCATAGTTGAAGGGTTTAGCTGTCTCTAACAATACAGGGGAACACAGCCGCACGGACCGTGTTCACTGAGATTAAGTTTGCAAAGAGCACATTTTAAGAAGTATTAATGTATTATGTTACTTAATCTTTACCTATTTACATTTGTACAAAGTAAAGCTTTCATCTTACCCTTTTGCATATATGAACCCTTAGCTCATGAAGCAATCTCTTTTTTACACAACTATGTACAAGGCCTTCCCTTCTCCTCTGAAAGAGCTTGCACGGTGGCTCGTGCGGACTGCTGTCTGTTTTCTCCCCAATGAACACATCAGTGTGTGTTGTCATCTTCACTGTTTTGGTTCAAATCAGAAAGTTTTATACGAGAAACCAAAAGGGTTGGACACATGAGAACATATGACTTGGCTAAAATAGCTGAAAAATTTCAACATATAATATACAAAAACATTTCAAAATCTGCACTGAGTCTATACATTGTTTACAGGGAGAGCTGGGGCCCTGCCCCCCAGTCCGTCAGGGACGCGGGCGCCCGCTGGCTCCCTCCCCTCCGGGTCTGGCGCTGTTGGTGGGCCTCCTCTCCCGTGGCCTGTTCTCTCCTTATCGCGCTTCGATATCCTTCAGCGTGTGGGAAGGCGGCCTCTCCCTCATCTCTGCAGACAGAGGAGTAGTCCTTCTAGGGGAGACCGGGCGGCCCCCCAGGGTGGAGATGAGTGGGGGCGGCGCGCTCAGCGCGGCGGTGGGAGGGGTCTTGTTGAGGAGTCCGTTCTGGTGCCCCGCGGTGGGGCTGATTCGGGGGTAGTGCATGCTGGGGAGCCCCGGCGTGAGGAGGCTGGGGTGCGGCAGGTGTCCGTCCAGCGAGGCGGGGTGCACGGGGTGCAGCCGCGAGTGCTCGTAGTCCTCCCGGAGCATGTGCAGGCGCTCCCGCTCGTCCAGGTGCGCGCCCCGCTCGTGCTCCCGCCGCGGGTCCACGGACAGCGGGTGGTGGTGGTGGTGGTGATGGTGGTTGTAATCGTGGGGCTCCCTGTCCCTGAAGGAGCGGTCAGCTTCGTACAGCCGGGGGGTCGAGAGACGGTGGAGGGGGTCGTTCCTCAGCAGAAAGTCCCTGCCCAGCGGGTCTCTCCGGTGAATGTCAAGTTCTCGGTAGGGATCCCTCAGAGGGTCCCGAATGGGGTCCCAGTGGAAAGAAGGGTACGGGAACCGCTCTCCGCCCGGGATGGGGCTGATGCCCATGAAGGGCGTCATCATGCGAGTCCTGTCCAGGCTGCCGATGCTGTTCATGGGGTGAATGCCCGTCACCCCCACCGCCATGGGCATGGAGGCCAGGGGCCCCGGGTGCACGCTGGACGAGGAGTGGGGAGGCGGCGGCTCCGAGGACCGGTGGGTCTGCGCGGCCTCGGCGGGGAGGTCGTGGTCTTCCTTGCGCTCCTCCTTCACCTTGACCTCGGAGCTCTTCTTGGGGTTCTCGTAGGCCGGCTCGCTCTTGCGCTGCTCAGCCTCGCGGCTCGAAGTGCTGTTGGGCCTGGCGCCCTCCACGGCAGGGGTCCGCGCGTAGGGCGACGGCACCCGGGCCAGCTGCTTGGCCTCTTCGCCCACGGCTCGCCCCTCGTGGCCGTGGCCGTCCTTCTCGGGCAGGTGGCCCTCCTTCGCCTTGTGCTCCTCCGCGGTCAGGTCCTTGCGGGACTCCGAGTGGTCCCTCTCCCTCTCTTTGGATTTGTCTTTCTCGCGAGGCTCAGTGTTCAGATGACCCCTGATCTGTTCAGAGCCGCGGGTGTGTCCCAGGGTGCTCACCGGGAGGGCAGGTGCTGGTGAAGGGTGGCTGGAGTGTCTCTTCTCCACACTTTCCCTGCAGGAGGAGGGAGACAGGAAGCAAGTGAAGTGGGCTTGTTGGCTGGCTAGGGCTGCCAATGACATGGTGTGAAAAGGGTGGCTTGGGGCTGGTTCCCACGGTCACCGTGGCAAAGCCAGCCACCTGATCTTACCTCATTGTAGAGGAAGCTCAATGGGGGTGAAGTGCTAGGGGTGAGGGTGAGTGGGGAGTCTCCAGGGAAAGTCATTCTCTGTATGTCAGAGTCAGGGGCCTCATCAAGACCACAGAGGAAGAGTTTCAGAAAGCCAGGTGGCCCGTGGGTGAGTGACGGGCCACAGTGCCCACTGGGCTGGACTCTCTGGAACAGACGGTGTTGAGAACAAAGTTTTGAGAGCCTAAAGGCAAATATGACCTTTCATCACTTTGTCACACACAGCCAGCGGGAGGAAGAGTTTAACGTGACAACTATGGGCATTTCTGTCTCCTGACAGATGGTTTCAGAGTGAAAAATGCAGACCCAGAGCAATCTCCAAGATGTGGTACGTGAGGGGGTTGAAAGGAAACCACGATTTCAGGACTGTGGGGCTGCTAAAGGACTTTTGCACTAGGAAGGACAAGAAAGCCAACATCTGATGAGAAGATGGAGAACGCCAGTAGGACAAGCAGGTCCACAGACACAAAACCTCCTGGGGGAAATTGAGGACAATTTGAAAATCATCTATGAATGCAAATGTAAACGAATTCCAGAGGCCTGTCTTGGGTGGGGGCTGAAGAGTACTGGGCAGAGGATGCAAAGCAGTAAAACGACAATGAGGTAAAACTTGAAGAGGGAAGACTGAGAGTCTGGCAAGACTTAGGGGCCACCTAAGTCCCAGACAGATGCGGGGAGCATGGGGGACAAGCAGGATGCCACGCTGGCTCAGCAGGTGAGTGGCTGCAGTGGGAATTAAGGTTTCCCTAACAAAGTTTGTTTCTAGTGCACGTGCAAAGGCTAAGAAGAGCATCTTTGAAAGGTAAGATTGAAGAAGAGTACGTTTTATTAGGTTTCCTGACTTTAATCCAAGACAGCGGTCGCCAACCTTTGGGACCCCACGGACCACCGGTCGGTGACCGCGCTGAAGCAAGAGGCCATTTGACTCCATTAAGGAAAATGGGAAAGGTTTGCTGCCACACCTCTTCTCTCTCCAGACAGCCTGTCTATGGAGACCTCCTGGTCAGGGCACGTCCACTCCAGGGGTGCCTCACCGTGGCTGTTTACAGCTCAGCACTGCCTGTTAGAAATGGTCCTCCCATTGGCCAAGAGGTTTTATCCTACTGCTTCGAAGGTAAATTTGTACGAAAGAACTCAGTTATTAGCGTGATGGGCTACGATGAATATCTACTCGTCTGTCACTTTTAGAGCTGGCAAAGTTGAACTGTTTTAAATCACTAGGATACACACACATACATAACATACAGTTAGAGAAAAATGAAAGATCTGGACAAGATTTGAGTCCGAAGTACCAAAAGGAAACTGTTATTAGATATTTTCTGTCAAGCGTATCTTGTGTATTCCTTATTTAGTTGGTTCAAAATGAAAATAGCCTGAAGGGGAAAAAAAAGGGACACACTGTCAAGAATGCTTACGACATTCTTCCGAGAAAAAATAGCGTTTTCCTCTTTACGGCCAATTCTTTTATTAGGCCTGGGTTACCAAGTATAGAGGTACAAATGGTTAGTAAAAATTATCCACCGGCAAAACAAACCCAAACCAGTAATACTGCTTGTTGATGTTCCTCTAAATATAGGTTAGCAAACTTTTATTAGTCATCTGTGAGAGCTAAGGAGTTGAGTTTGAACAAAATTTAAGAAAAATATGATGAGGCAATGCAAACATGACTTTCTCAAAGAAAAAAAAAAAGAGGGGGGGAGGAAAGAGAGAGAGAGACCTATGCATGGTTTAATGGACTGCACACACGGGAAAGCAAACATGGCGTGGATTCATGCTGTGTCTGGTCCAGAGCGCCACCTGGCTTTTGTGTAGGGGGAGAGCTATGTTCGGACACATCAGTGCTCGCAGGGACGGGAGGGTCTGCATGTGTAACTGCTCTGAGTGGGGACTCCCGCTCTGGTAGGGTTCTATTCTGCCACAATGCATTGTGGGGGTGGGGTGTGCGCTCTGGGGTGCCACGGCCTGGCTGTGTGAAGAGCTGAGGTTACGGGGGCAGCTGAAGCACAAGGCTGGGCAGGGAGGTGGGTGGCTGGTACTTGGCACAGAGCGGGCTACCCCGGCGGGATCGAGAACGGTTTCTTTCCGTACCTTTCTTTGTCATCTTTACTAACAGATGCGTCTCGTTTATCTACATCTCTATCTCTGTCATGAGCTGCAGCGGACGCGCCACGCTCCAGCTCCCCTGGCTTCAGCCAGGGCGGAGGGGTCGGGAACGACGGAGGCGTTCGGTGCAGCCGGTTCCAGGGCTCGTGAGGGTTGCTAAAGTTCTGCACACTGGGGCCATCCTTGTGGCCGAACATTGAGTTGGGTGCTGAAATGGTGAAGTGGAGAACAAAAAGGTTTAAGAGAAATTATATAATCTGCTGTAATGAAGGTACTTACCAAAAAACTTTTAACAGCATTCAGAGTTAAAATGAATACATATTATTGGGAGCTGGAAAAGGAAAGGAGATTAACAAATTCATTAGAGGAACTTGTCCTACGCTGGAGAGGCAGCTCACAGCTTTTTTTTTTTTTTAAACCAAAGGCAAAGTGAGGTGAGGGGGCAGATGAAAAGGGGCAGGGACCACGCAGATGTCGAGATGACCCAGTTACACGGATCCATGCATGCACAAGTCCCAGCATGCAGAGGGTGCAGTGTGATAGGGTGACTTAACGAGTAACGCTCAATTCAGAGTAGAATTCAGGGCCATCCACTATCCACTGCAGTCCTGCTAATATGACTGCTACTCTTCCCACAGCGTTAGCGAAGCGGTGTTACAGAGACAAGAGAGCGCATGACCTAAACACACACGGGCCTCCACGCTGGACGGGACGGTGATGGCTGCTTGCGCTGTACCCGGAGACCGTGACGTATGGATGGCGCGGAAGAAAGCAGGTGAGTACGTGCTACCCAGGGGCTAACTGATGTCTAGCAGGTGCTGCAACTCTCTTCCTGTGTGAGGCAGACTTTCTAGCCGTGGAAAACTAGCTGACCCTCCCAGATTATGGAGCAAGAAATGTTTCCAGGTCTTCCCTCCCCTGAGCCTGCTGTTTTCCTGCTATTCTTCATCGAGCTTTTTCAAACCCACCAATGCCAAAGGCAAGATGAAGTTTGTTTTCCCCGCTAGTGGGAGCTGTGCCTAAAGTCTGGGGGAACAGATGGGATGTAGATGAAACTATGAATTTAAGCAAACTTTTTGGAGTTCAATTAACTACATCATCTTTCCTGACCCTCAGTGACATGTATTAACAGTAGGTTATCCTTAAAAAGTTGGTTTTGATGTAAATGCACACGTATGCCTAACTCCATTGTTTAGACCTGATTTCGCAATAAAACCTCAATTTATTTCCCAAGGGCTTCGTTTCTTTTTATCTGGAAAGGCCGTAGACAGATTTAAGGAGATAAATAGTCCAAGACAGATTTTAAAAAGTTAGAGGTACTCACTAACTGAAGGATTTCCAAGTCCCCCGAAGGCATTGCCACCAACTGCTGCCAGGCCGGTGAACGTAGACGGCCGGTTGAAAGGCTCTGCAGACGAGAGTGGGGAGGAGGACAGGCTGCGTGAGCCTCTGCGCTCAGACCTGCTCTGTCCTTCTACCAGGTCTTGCAAAGGTTCCCATCGCACCCGACAGGCACTGTTAGCACAGTATTCACACAAGCTGTGTGCATCCTGCCCCAGTTCTCTTGCGGGGGCAGTGGGAGGGGGGTGGGGAACGTTACTCAAGCCTCATGTTCTAAGATGCCTCCTGCTGCCTCCCCCGCCCCCAGCCCGGGGGCCTGCGCTATAGGCTCTAAGGGAACGGAAGTGAGATGACATCTTAGAATAAATCGAGGATGAAATTCTGAAGGCTGACATATAACAACCCTGTTGTCAGGCATCCCACAGCCTGCCTCTGCTGGCACACTTGCAGAAAATATCAAACCCAGGCCACGAACACGGCGTGCACCTTTGCTAGAAGAGACACATGCCTATGGCGTGAAATGTGAGGTGAAGACATAATGGGTAGTGACTCATCAAAGCCTCATCTGGTCTCTCCTTCCAGTGCCAGGAGGTGCCTGTCTGTAGACCAGGGTGAGTTCCCCACCTCCTCCAAGGGCAGCACGGGCTGCTGTCAATGTGACTCCCTGAGGGACCCAGGCTGGCCCTCCCCACCCCCTGCCCCGCACATCAGCCTCCATGGAGCCAGAGCACGGAGCTGCTCCCTGAAGAGTGTGCCGTCAGAGGTGCTGAACTCTGGAGGTGCACAGCACCTACTCAGGCTTCCACAAGTCACCATCCCCTCCCTGAGGAGTAAGCGAGGCGGCTAGGATCACGGCCAACTTGCCAGGAAGTGCGGCAGGGCCGCAGTAAAGAGGTTTTCTGAAACACACTCATCGCTTCCCGTCACTGTGGGCAACTCACCGAGGTGAGCAGCAGGGTTGAGGAAGTTGCTGTGATGAGGAGGCGGCCCAAAAGGGGTCCCCGTGGGGTGTGCAGCACCTGTGGAATCAAACACAGCAGATCAGATCTCCTAGGAAGCCAGCTTCTGCAATGCAGCTGGCTCCCAGTGGCCTGCTGACCCCAAGAGGGGACATGTGAGGAAGGACAGGCTAGGGCCACCCAGGAAGAGACACTGACGGACAATTAGAATCATCAAGAAACACTGCTGGGGACAGGGGTTCTATAACCAAAAAAGGTCAGAGGAGAAATGCTGGGTTAAAAAATGTCAGGTAAAGTTCTTCACTGAAGGAAGGAGAGCCACACTCTCCACGGCTCACCGCCTCTCCGAGAGGGGGCGTCTGACCATGATGGAGCCAGTCTTTCACTCTGAGAGATGCTGGTGTGGAGACTACATGTCCTAACGCCTGGCTCAGGAGCGGCCACATGAAGCTGCCTGTCTGGGCTGCTTGGCTCTGGGCCCCCAGACTCTCTTCTCCTGAGAATGTCCCAGTGGGCCCAGTCCTGCACTGGAGGACAGTGTAAGCCCGGCCCTAAGAAACGGCTGCGCTCCTCTGGGTCCTGGGAGACGGGTCCCCTGCTTTTGCTCAGTCTGCAGTGCCGGGTCAGCCAGTTTACTCACAGGTTCTAGGCCAGAGGTGGGCAAACTTTTTGACTGGAGGGCCACAATGGGTTCTTAAACTGGACCGGAGGGCCGGAACAAAAGCATGGATGGAGTGTTTGCGTGAACTAATATAAATTCAAAGTAAACATCATTACATAAAAGGGTACGGTCTTTTTTTTTCTTTTTAGTTTTATTCATTTCAAACGGGCCGGATCCGGCCTGCGGGCAGTAGTTTGCCCACGGCTGTTCTAGACGCTGATAATCTGTGTGTGTTGTTGTTTTTTAATACTCACCTGAGGACATTTTCCCATTGATTTTTAGAAAGAGTGGAAGGGAGAGGGAGAGACACAAAGAGAGAAACATCGACGTGAGAGAGATATCGATTGGTTGCCACCTGCACCTGCCCTGACCAGGACCAGGGATTGAGCCTGCAGCCGAGGTACATGTCTTTGACTAGAATCGAACCTGATACCCTTCAGTCCACAGGCTGGCACTTTCTCCACTGAGCCAACCCAGCCAGGGCGGACACTAATAATCTTATAACTGGCTCTATTCGTCTGCCCGCCAGAGAACTCAGGCCTGACTTTGCGGTTTTTCCTTTATCTGTATTTCCTCCTCTGCTTTATAATCTGCCTTACACAATATGTACTTAAGATGCCTTAAATCCTTTTCTTGAAGGGAGCTGGGGAAGGAAAGAGAGAGAGCTCACATGTGAATCAGGGAAGGACAGTATCCTGAGAGCTCGGGGCCCACACTGGCTGGTGGCTGTGCAGGGGGAGCTGAGGAGGCAGGCTCGGCTCTGGCCAAGGTCATCTGAAGAGGCCCCTTTAGTTTATTCCAGGCACTAGTGCCCAACGGTAGGACGAAAGTGCCTGAATTAACAGGTGTGTGCAAATTTTACATACCGGTTAAAAGTTTCACCAAATAATAATTTGGAGCAGAATCCAATACTGCTGGTACTACAAAGTATGATTACCTCCCAGAAGCGAAGGCTAAACAGGGCCTAATGAATTCACTAACAACTATTCTAGAATCCCTTACACTTGGACTAAATTCCTATGAACAAGTACAAGTTTCTGCAGAAACACAGATTAAAATGGAGGGTCGTCCCATCCCAAACCCCCATTGACTCGGTTTATGTTCCGGATCATTGTTCCCCAGCCTGCAAGGGACCATAGTCCGGGGTGTGGAAGAGCCCCCCAGCACAGAGGCCCCCATCCGATGTCCCAGAATTAGAAGGCACCTGAGCAGTTTTCTGCTCAGCCCTAGATGGTGACTTGCTCTCCACCCAAAAAGTACAGAAATGATACCCTGTCTCCACAGAGCGCATGCAGCCCAGCACACTCATTAGTTATTAGAGGTGCAGCTAAATAAAAACCTGGCTGACACTGTGTGGTGCAAACTCATTACTGCTTCTGGGAAGACGGGAGCTTTGCCGGGCCCGGGCCCCAGGGTGCCTTGCAGTCCCCAAGTTATTGAAGCAAAAGAAACCCATTCATCTGCTTGGCCCAGATGGAAGCCAGGGAGAAATCTATTTCTCTCCCCAAATTGCTCTTAACGTGGCCCTGTCTCAGAGCCTAGATGCCATGGTAACAAGGCCTTCAAATACGTCCCTAGACAGAACTGACAGAGGAAAACCTGAGACCTTCACAAATTCCATCTACCCTCCAGGGTGATTCACTGGCTTTGGCGACAAAGCCCATTAAAACAATGACTTCTCGCAATGTGGGTGTTTCTCTCATCTTGAATGAAGAGCTTTATGTCCACCAAAAGCAAGTCCTGGATAAAGCCCGGGGAGGTGGCAGGCAGGGTGGATGTGCAACTTGTTCCCTGAGGATGAGAAGCAGGGAGCCCCTCGGGACTTACGTCCAGAAGAATCATTCTACCCAGCGCGGTGGGGCGGTGTTAGACCACGGAGCTGGTCACCACAGGGAGCCCCGTGGCGCTGCTTACTGTTTTATCAAGTGGGGCCAGGCGCCTGCGCTGTGGACAGCTTTAGGAAAGACCGAATAAGGAACCTTTGCTACGAGGCTGTGCTCATCCAGCCAATCCTCCCACCAGCACTGCCTTTCGTTTGCACGGACCTGGCGCACAAGCTGGTGGCCACCTGAGCAGTGACCCTCAGCGGCCCCCAGCCCCTGGCTGTGCGCACTCTGATGTTAACAAGCATATCTCCTGGGTGTTTCATACCCTGTCCCCTATATTTCCTCCATTATTGCAACCAACCAGCAGCCAACTGATCCACCCTCCCCGTCACAGGCCCTGCTGCCAGCCACTAGCGTAACTGTACAGGGACCCTTGGGCAATGTGGGAGTTAGGGCGCCAACCCCCTGCACAGTAGAAAACCCGCATATAACTTTTGACTCCTCCCCTGAAACTTAACTACTATTAGCCTACTATTGACCAGATGCCTTACTCATAACATAAAAAGTCGACTAACATATTTCCTATAAGTATCATATGCTGTATTCTTACAATAAAGTTAGAGAAAAGAAAATGTTAAGAAAATCATAAGGAAGAGAAATACATTTGCAGTGCTGTGTGTATTCAGTGAAAAACCCACATGGTTCAAACTGTGCTGTTCAAGGCTCAGCTGTATTTCTTTATCTTCAGACCCTCAAACGCCGCCCGACTGAGCATCGTGGTGCAAAGCGACTGAGCTCTGTGGGCACCAAAGTGAGGGCAACCGCATCCTTACAAAAGTGCTGGGTCGACTCCTTCCCATTTGCCCTTTCGAACGTTCTGCTCTTTCTTCAGCAGCATTTGATGTGCTTGTGAGTTATACTGGCTTAATATAGAAGCAAATAACGAGCCAAAGCAACGTGAGTCCCTGAAGGGAAAGAGGATGCTTGTTTCCTTCTTTAAGGGAAAAGGATGTATCGGTGAAGGGGGCCCATGTCCCTCGCCGCACTGAGAGGCCTCCCGCCGGCAGGAACTATTCTGTAGGGAGTGACTGAGCGGTGGCCCAGAGCGCAAACACACAGCCACCCAAGAACAACCTGTCTCAGTGCCCCGGGCCCTCGGAACTCACCTGCGGCAGAGAACAAGGTCGAAGGCCGTGCCAGGTCGTGGGGGTGGTGGATGGCTCCGAAGAGGCTGGGGCCCGGAGGACGGCTCAGGAACTCGGGTTTCAGTCCGAAGTCCAGTTTATGTGGGTCTGACTGCATCTGTTTCTAAAGCAGCAAAGGGGGGAAATAACAGATGACGTCCCCAGAGGATCGGCAGGGAAGGTCATTAATGAGTGGCTGAGACCGAGAGACCCGGTGCACTCCGCTCCGAGCCCCCATCAGGTGTGAGTTTGCGAACACTGTGAGGACCCAGCAACCCGCAGTGTCTAACCCTCGGTGCCAGGATAGCAGCTCAGCCAAGAGACGGCAGCAGGGCTGGCTACTGGGCAGCACCTGCCTCTCAAATCAGAGGGTCAAGTGGCAATAAAATCATGTCTTTATTTACTCAAACCACCACCCCATCCGAAGTAGCTTATGATTCCA
Source organism: Myotis nattereri (assembly GCF_964212035.1). NCBI lineage: Eukaryota > Metazoa > Chordata > Mammalia > Chiroptera > Vespertilionidae > Myotis > Myotis nattereri. Next base: position 86,193,391 of record NC_138079.1, on the reverse strand, counting down.
AGTAAAGGCCCATTTTAGCAAGTTTTCAAATGAGCGTTTTAAAGCTCATTTTATTATGATTTCTGCACGAATATTCTTCTGTGTAAATTAATTGTTTAATGACTCTTTACCATACTCTAATAGATCACAGTACATTAGGAACTAAAAGTTATGAAGAAATATTTGCATGCCTACAAGCTAATTTTCAAATGATCATTGTTACACACTTAAAAACCCCCCCACACAAATAAAGAGGAATATTAATTTAACTAATAGGGGTCTTTTCTTTGTCTACTAAGCCCAATTACTTGAGAAGAGATCAGTCCAGACCAGAAAACTACCAGGAACCTCTCGTTGTGAAGTCCTTGCCATCAACGGCAATCGCTCTACTTCCTCTTATTTGCACATCTGCCCTCAACTCACCTGTCAGCTCGCCTTCCCCCAGGGCTGCAGGGATTGGCGCCCAATCTGCCTCCTGAGTCCTTAACCCGCCATCTTTTTTTAATGGGCAAATGCCAATTTTATTTCTATGCCGTAGCAATATATATTTCAAGATGAAACTTGAAGTTATTATTTAAAATTACTTAAAATAGCAGTATTACTTTTTTCTTTTCTTTTTTTTTTAAAATATATTTTATTGATTTTTTTACAGAGAGGAAGGGAGAGAGAGATAGAGAGTTAGAAACATCGATGGGAGAGAAACATCGATCAGCTGCCTCCTGCAAATCTCCTACTGGGGATGTGCCCTCAACCCAGGTACATGCCCTTGACCGGAATCGAACCTGGGACCTTTCAGTCCGCAGGACGACGCTCTATCCACTGAGCCAAACCGGTTTCGGCAGTATTACTTTTTTCAATTACGGTTACGTTCAGTGTTATTTTGTTATTAGCTTCAGTGTACAGCACGGTGGTTAGACAATCACATACTTTACCCACCTGGCACCATCCATAGTGATTAGATACTATTGACTGTATTTCCTAACAGGCAGCACTCAAACATTATCATTGCGAAGCTGCCTCACCTTCTCAACTCTCAATAGCCCTCTCAGAATCAGCTCGCACCCCCTTGGACAAGCACCCATCCCTTCCCCACACCCCGGGGCTGGGGGTCCGAAGCTCCGGAGCCTCCGTGCCCTTGTCACCTCCTCCCTGCTCTCCAGTCCCCTGCTCCTTCACAGCCCTCAGCTGCCTCTGACGCCACGCCTCCAATCTCTCAGGCGCATCTGACACTCTCAGCCCACTGGGTTCCACGTCTCCGCCAACTCAATTCTCTCATGTTCTGCCATAAGTAAACCCTGTCCCGCTGTACAAATCGACATGTGACAGAATCAAGAGACACGTCCGCTGTTCCTCACTGCTGCAGGTTGCCAGCCCACACATCCATCACACCTGTTTAGGATGAAGCCTGCTGAGCACCGGGAGCTGGGAGCAGCCCCTGGAAGCAGGGAGCACGCTCACCATTTTCTGTGCTCGCCCCGATCCTCGCCACTGAACTCTAAGCAACAGACACCGGGGCAGCAGAGTGCCCTGAGCCGGGCACAGCAGGGAGCTTGCAGGCAGTAGGCTCCCTCAAGAAATATTCGACTAAAAGAATGACTAAAAGAATGAGTAAATGAACGTTAAAGAAAAAAGGGGGGGGGGGGACAATGTAATTTCTACTCAAACCTATAGGGAATACTGTCGTGGAAGTCCCGCTATAAGGTAATAGCCAAACCCCCAGACGAAGCTTCTAATCCACTATAAATCTATAAAAACCTTTTGAATGGCTCCTTTAATTTGGTTGCCAAATTATTTAGTGCTAATATTGCACGGTACACAGCACAGTTCCATTAACCACAAGGCAGGTCCATGAAGCAAAATGGCGCTTGGGGATTACAGAGCGCTTGCTGGAGAGGGAAGATGAACAGCCAGCTCGTGCAGAAGAGGCCTCCCTAATTGAATTGGGATAATGAAGGTTTTAGTCCCCGGGGACACCTTCATGGAAAGGAAGTTGCTAAAAGGGCACACACAGCATCCCTCATCTCTTTACAGGAGGACAGGTCTTCACCTACCGCTCCACCAACCACATCACCCCGAACAGAAAGCGAGTCGAGCTGAGTGTCAGCATCTAGTTCGCCCGTCAAGGTGCCCACCTTGACAAACCCAGCCGAACCACGAGGCTTCTCATTAAACCTTGCCCAACAATGAGGTGAAAGTGAGCAAAGCTCACGGATAGGATGTTAGGAGAAAGAGCAGGTATTTGGCACCAAAGCAAATATCTGAGTGGCTTTCACACTTTTACAGGTTGGTTTTTAAAAAATCAACTAACCATTAAACAAAACATGAAAAAAACCATTTCTGTGGTCACTTGCTCGGCTCCACGTTATTGCCTTCTTTTATTATTCTCATAAAGGCTCCCAAGTGCTGCTGGGACTGAAAGCTTATTACTGAAAACCTGGGTCACCTGAAGCTTGTTGGAGTGACCGGGCGGACTCTTTCCCCCCATTTTTCCAGGAGTAGTTTACACAGAATGTAAAATCTAAGTCGTCAGTTACTCTGCTCCCAACCCCAACCAGTGACATCATATCTGGTCAAGTGCAGAAGCCTCTGACCGCTTCCCTACTTTGTCCTAAAGGCCTGGTGAAGCATGCTGTGTTCACCTGTGCGATGGAAACAGGTGAAGACGAAAAGTCATCCGTGGACAGGGGAAGACGAGCCAGATGGTGGTTCTGACAAGTACTGATTGGGTTCTAACCTCTGGCACCAGTCATCAGGAGGACCAGGGCAGACCAAATACTACCTCTACAGGAGTCATTTTTTAACCTGTGCCGAAGCATCATGTAGGGCTTAAATTACTCGATCATTTTCCCAAAGCTCTAAAATGAAAAGGACACACCCATTCTTACAGGAAAGAAAACTTGTACAGGTCTTCCTGCCGGCTGCACTCCCCTGAGACTCCATCAGGGTCTGCGATAATAAACCTGTCCCATGGGAGGCATCTGGTCTATGCATTTTCCCCTAAAATGATTAATTATTTTGGGATATCATCTATATTTAAACTCTTTAGATCAATAAGATGACAACAATCTTATTTTTTTTTTTTTTTTAAGGAAAAAATCATCAGGGAGTTGTCAGTTCACCACTGTTTGTCCTTTTGCTGGTGGTTTCCCTAATGCGCAGTAAGATTCCAAGCCGCGTTTTAACAGAGACTGGATCCTGCCTGCCAGGGGTCTCAGAATCTGTTCACATGCTCCCATGTGGGGGGATCACATGCGAGCCCGGGGCCCCACCCGGGCTGGGGAGGCAGACTGACCTTGACTTTCTGTTGGTGGTGGTAGATCTGCCAGGCGATGTGCACGTGCATCGCACACCACTTCCCTGGTTTCTGCAAAGAGAAACAGCGACGTGGTCAGGAGACCTTTCAGAGAAAACCGCCTTCATTTCCCCAAAGCTCTCAGCAGATTTCAGCTACGGAGGCTTTTTCACGAGACAACAGTGCTTTCCACCCCAGTGCCCAGGACGAGGGCCCCCTTCGGCACCCTCCCCTCCCATGGGGGCCGGAGCTGGCGGGCTCCTCAGAACACCGCACTTGGTGAGGACCTCCTGTCACCCAGGCCAGGATGGCAAATGCCTGAAGCCCACTCTGTGTCTCTGCTCCCTTTCTGTCCGGTGCCAGCCGGCAGACCCGGAGCGGGGGAGCCCTGCTTAATAAACGTGGCCGTACTAATGCAAACCGGCCGTTCCGAGCGCTCATTAGTGCCTGGGAATCATTCAAAACAAGGGAGGGTCCAGCCCCAGCTCTCCCTAACCCCCCAAGCAAGACAAAGGAGGTCCACAGTTTCCTGAAGCCCAGTTCTTACGGGCGCTTCCCTGAGAGTCACTGGCCATTCGTGCTGCGGGCACTGCCCTTCTAAGTCAAACAGGGAGAGAAAGACGAGCACTCAGTGCTTCCTACTCTCCAGGCCTCTTCACGGGTCGGTAACTTCCCGTCCTGCTCTGTAAGCGGGGGAGCGGCGGCGGTGTGCCGTCTTCCCACCTGGAGGCAGCGACCATCTCTTCCCACCGTTTGTATTCTTGCTACATAATCTACCCAGGAACTCCAAATGTGCGCTCACTAACTACGGGATGGGCGAGGATAAACAACGCCCACTCCCACGCTGGCAAAGGACAGCCACTTCCAGTGTCGACAGGAAGGAGCGGGTTCTAAAACATATACGTAGATCCAAGTCTGGGTCAGTGTTCTTCTTTTATAATGAAATTATGGGTCATCACCTAAGTGATGGCACAATCCTTTTCTCCCCTTTTTGAGGAATTGAATCATCTGATTTTTACACACCGGGAGCGGATGAAGTATGGCAGGGCATCTTCTAGCTATCCATCTTCCAGCCAACCATCCATCTTCCCTCCCGCCCCAACCAACCAAGCCCGTCAGCATTCATCCAGGGGTCATCTGCTGGCCACGCTCCAGACCTCTAAGACATTAGCGCGCCAACGGTCACAGTATCCCTTCTCTGCACCAGAGAAGTAGGCTGAATGGCTATGACAGGTCGACAACACTTACTGCAGAACGAGGCAGCCCCAGCCAAGACAAACAGCCCCAGACTTTCGAGGTGCAAGACAGGCGGCAGGACTCGGGGAAACCCTACTTTTAGCCTGTAGCTCAATTCTTCCCCCGTAAATTCCCACTAGCCTAACCTTTCACCAGAACTGCTAACAAGAGCATCGGACTCCGGTGGGTTTTACCTGTTAGCTTTACCTCCACAGCCTGGCTTCCTCCAACACTAAAGCAAAACTGTTCGGGCCATTTGCAATCATGCCACCTGAGAAATCCCACCCAACCAACCCACAGCCCAACCCAACCAACAGCAAGGCCACTGCAGCATTTCATTCCCGAGCTCCTGGGGCTTGTTTCCTCAAAGTGGTTTGTGTTTCTAACCCACGGGGAGTCACACAGAGGCTGCGAAAACAGTTCCCGAAGAAGCTCCTTACCCTTAACATAGGTCTGAAAGGATCTGTCAACTGTGAAGAGAAAATGACAACTTGGTTACATGCCTGTCACTCAAACAATTGCTCTAATTAACAAATTTGTAGTGCTTCATTAGGAGGGGAAATTAAAATGTTAGAATTTTACTTTTAAATGAAGCCCTTTTGGAGCATAATTAACCCATTTTCACACCATCAAGAGTGCCAACTGTCCCCTCCCCCATGTCACAAGCCCTGGTGGCTTCACTGACAAGCCCCCTGAACAAGTTCAATCAAGAGCGGTCTGCCCTCGGGCAACAGAATTTGCTCACATTACACATCTGAGGAGTTTCACTACCTCATGCAGCCCCTTCAAACCATGCGGCCTAGGTCCGAGGGAGAAGGGCCATCAGACCGTGGACGCGCACGGCTGGATGGGAGTGGGCATCTGGGGAGCGTGTCCTTCCAGACACGAAGCAGAACTAGGCTATCTCAACCAACGCCCTTAATTCGATGGCTGCACAGTACTAAGAGGTGTTAGACATTGTAAAGAAGTTCACTAAACATCATAAACATACTTACATAGTTGAGTCATTTTAAACTTCTACCTAACTCTGGTCACCAATTTCTGACTGCCCTTACCCAGGGAAAAAGACAATATTGAAAAAGGTCGTCATTTTGCACATGTACTACAAAGATGAGTGTAAACAACAATCAATGAACAAGGTTATATATAACTTTAAATTCTTTTTTGAGAGTACATAGAGGCAGACACTGTGAATAAGTAACACAACCACAGCATAATGGATATTTTATGTTAGTGGAGAGCCAGAACTTCCTGACCCCAGGAAAAAAAATGCTCCGTGCTTCTCTCTTCAAAACACTGTACAATTATTTCTTTTGTGTAAGAGAAATGTAAGGAGATCCAGACGGAGAAGATGAGCTGAATGCTACCGACACGAACTCAAGTGCAGAATCCCTGACCTCAGCCCGTAAGCCATTCCTCTGGCCCCAAGTCGGCACACCCTGTCCGGTGGCCACAGATGAGCAGAAGAGACATTATTTTCTAAGAGTAACTGGCATTTTCTTCCACAAACTAGAAGGGACAGCTCAAAGAGCAGCCCTCTGGGATGAGCTAGAAGGAGCGAGCACGGGGCTGGCTGTCCCACGCACACAACAACCCCCTTCCCACTCTGTTACCTGGGATCAAGCCCGACTTTGTACGTACCCTCGGGTCCTTTTGAAGTAGAGTGTGCGGGACTGTACCGGGTCGAGCAGCAACATCGATCGGGTTGGATGTCTACAAATTAATCAGACCACAACTGAGGGAGCATATAACGTGTATCGTGAAATTCTTTCACTCAAAATTATAGAAGTCAAATGCCGTTGTTCATGTTCAGTACTGTGTCCTATAGTTTCAGGTGCATGCACGGGGGCTACACAATCACACACTTCACGGAGTGTTTCCCCCGACATTCCCAGCACCCACCTGGCGCCATACATGGTCATTACACTGTGACTGACTACATTCCCTAAGCTGCACTTTACAGCCCCGAGACTGTTCTGGAACTGCCAATTTGTACTTCTTAATCCCTTCACCTTCCCTTTCCACCCAGCCCCCCGTTTTGCTTCATTCTGGAACACACGAGTTAAGTTTCCTTTTCCTCAGCGACACGTGCCCCCATCAGGACTCGCACCCTCTGTTCTCCAGGCACCCTGGGCAGAGACTGCCTCTCTCTCCAGCAATGGCATCTGAAGCCAGAGGCTGCAGTTTGCTGCCATGAAGAGCAAAAGGCCCAAAAAGACGATCAAGACACGCAGCGCTGCCCGGAGCCCGGCCACTCGCAGCCCCGTCACCGCTGTCACCAGGCAGACATTCCGAGGACTGCGTAGGTGAGCATCATCATCATTTGCTCTCTCAGGTGCTTCTCATCAGAATAACTGGAAGTGTTTCAGACATTAAGCTAACGCTCTAAATTTTAACTGGCAGACAATAACAAGGAATTATGCTCCGTAATTACTCATTAGCAGGGGTGGAAATGGGGCAGGAGAACCTAATTTAGGGACCACACAGATTTACATTCAGTGATTTCTAAAGTAATTCTGCTTCATCTTTCCTATTCCCCACACCCTTCTTAGGTCTCGTTAATAACACTAACCCTATCTGTAGGCTTTCGTCCTTTGAATTAACAATAGCAACAAAAAGCTTACTTTTGGCACAAGCAGCCACTACTTCCTAGGGCAGTGATGGTGAACCTTTTGAGCTCGGCGTGTCAGCATTTTGAAAAACCCTAACTTAACTCTGGTGCCGTGTCACATATAGAAATTTTTTGATATTTGCAACCATAGTAAAACAAAGACTTATATTTTTGATATTTTATATATTTAAATGCCATTTAACAAAGAAAAATCAACCAAAAAAATGAGTTCACGTGTCACCTCTGACACGCGTGTCATAGGTTCGCCATCACTGTCCTAGTGGGTAAAGGTTTCAGAATAATTTTCACCAGGTATTTTATTCAAGAAATCACAACCTCTAAGAATCCCTTGGGGGGCGGGGTGTGGGGGAGAGAGCTCAGGTTTAGGCACAAAGCTTGCCTACAAAGAGAAAAAAAAAAGAAAAGCAATCAGCTGCTGTACAACCAACAATTAAGCTGGAGTTGTTAACAGCCTGATTTGCATACATATGAAGAACTCACTAATGAACTGCAATCTACATATTCAATCAGTAAGATGGCCTGGAAAGGCCTATTTCAACACCAGGAGAGACACTTTCTTGCCCAGATGTAGTTTTCTGTGTGATTGGATAATTGTGAGTGAGGGAAATAGTCTAATTTATTAAATGACCTACCAGTCTGTTCGGGGATGTGCGAGAGATTTGTGGAAACCTAGAGGGGACGGACCAAGGTCCGGGGGAGTAGTAATGAGCAGATGGGGGAAGGAGTTTAAAAATCACCATCATTTTATCCCAAGATAGGAGGTGTTAAACACGGCCGCCGCAAAAGCCTTGTGTACATATAACCTGGCTTACAAACTGTGACCCTGTGCAGGTAAGCGTGGTTTCTAAGGTGCAGCCATCCCGCCCTAACGCTTTTTAATTTCTTTTCCTATTTCTAGTATTAAGGCAACATGCTTTTGGAAATGTAATATGTGCTGATCCTGGGAGACACTGGCCCAAAATAGGGGTTTTGTCTAAGAAATGAGATGGAAAATAACAAGAAAACCACAGTCACACATGGCCAAATTTCCTACTTTAAAATCTGCGAAGGGTTCCTCGCGTGAGAAGTACATTGTGGGGTTTTTGATATGAAAGTGAAGTAGGGGCTGTAGCAGATTTAAAGTCACAAAAGGGTCGAATTTCTGGGAATTACTCCTCAGTCTTAACCCTCAGAGGTAACTGTGGCACCAGCATATCCCTGATGAGGTGGGAAAGAGTGTGGTCACCGTAAAGGGTGGCAGGTTAATTTCACATTAGGATGTCAGTGGTGACGGATCCTTGGCTTTGGCAAGTGTCCGGTGCAGGGGAGGGTGGGAGGACTGGGGCGGAGCGGGAAGAGCACAGGAAAGGCGGTGCTGCTCTTCTATCTGCAGGCAGATGGGGCCGAGGGAAAACGGGGGAGAATAAAAACCCATAGTTAAAAACATGTAATTTTAGTTTAGAACCTTTTCCTTCTCTTTTGTTAAAATCCATAAAGGCTCAGCTTTGCATCTTTGCTAATAAAATATACCCCAAGGATGACTTCGTGCACATACTTCTGACATTTGATAGAGTTCTGACCAGAAGCTATGTCCACAATTTTGGTGGGAAAATATACATATATTCTGATATTTTTAAAGAGCACAGGAAATCCTAGCTCAACTGAGATTACACGGGTAGTACAAATTGAAAATTAAATTTGGCTGAAGTTTAAAACTACATGGACTAGAAAAAAAGATTCCCCCCTCTAATCCCAGAAAAGTTACAGGTGAGAGATCGTAGAACCCACCGCGTGCTTGGCCTGCGGCTCCACTTGCAAGCATGCGTGTGCGTTTCCACGGAAAGGTGCTCGCTTACCTTCGGCTGAAATGCTCCTTGTAGTGAACCAAAAGGGCCAGTGGGTGGAATCATAGGGGGGATGCCCGACACCGCAGGAGGGTAGGAATGGAAGAGCTGTGGCCAAAGACGGAGAGGGGAAAAGCTGTTAGCAGGAGGCGAATGATGCACTCCAAGTCCCTTCCCACAGAAAGACAGCAACATTAGCAAGCCAAGCAATCTCAGTTTGATGCTATTAGTCAAGAAGCCACGATGAAATGATCACACAGATGTGCCACGAATGCTTAACTCAAAAACTTAAAAGTAGTTCAGAATCAATCAGTCAACAAATGATGTCCCAGATGAGGACATCATTAGAAAGGGAGCTTTTCTAATTATTAATTGTTAAATCGATACAAGTCCTAAACGGTTGGAGGTTTTAATGCATATAAAAAAACAGGAGGGGGTGCTGAGCCAAATAAGATGCCCAGAAAATTACAAGTTAATTAGAAAAAGAAAAAGAAGGAAAAAAAAAAAAGAAGGAAGAAAAAGAAGCAAGTCTTTATGAGTTCCAGGATTTTATACCATTAAAACTCAATTAGTTCTTTTAGATTTTTAATAGTTTGAGGAAATGAGAAAATATTCACAATCCTTGCTTCATTAGGTTGTTCTAGAAGTGGCAGCTCCAGAGGACAATGTAATTGTCTCATCTGAAATGATGACAAATATTTGTGGGAGGATCAAATAAAAGGACTCAATATAGACCTTCAGTGGAGATGCCCACTCTTCTTCAAGATGGACAAGCTCACTGGAGGCTCCCAGTCAGTGAAGGGAGAAGAATGATTCTGAATTAAGCACATGAATTTCCTTGAATTAATAGTTTATGGACAGCACGGGGGAGGAAAGAGCTATACGGCAATAGCGAGGACAAAGCAAACACGGCTTTTCCGCTAAAAACTCTGAGATTCTACTGCTCTGGTTCCTACTTTGATCCAATCACCATACAGATATTTAAGTAACATCCCACCTATATGGTTTTTTTTTTGTGTGTGTGTGTGTGTGTGTGTGTGAATAAACAGTAATAATTCAAGCTTTCCTAATAATGCACTTATGTTAGCTATTTCTAGGTAACGCCTGAAATCCACATTTTAGAATCCTGTCTGTTTTCAGAGCACGTTCTCGTTCTTTATTTCATTTTCTCCCTTCAATGATGCAGCAAAGTTTTCCAGACTAATTGATATTGAACTAAAATACACTTAAACAGTGATTGCAAGCCAAGTGCCCTCATTTAAAACTACTTTTAAGTCTAAAATTGTGTTTTAGATACTTGAGTGCATTGCATCTTAATTCCCCGTATAACGTCCGAATCCCCAAAGCAGGGGAGACTAAGCATTTCACATATTACCCACGATAACCAGTCACATGAAATAACTCCCACAGTACACTGCATGAAGCAGAGTAATTAAATACACGCCACACTAAAACACACCCACCTTTCTTTACTCTGCCTCCAGGTGGGTGTTTTTACTTTAATGTTGTCAATAAAAAACTGCTGTTCTCACCATTTTCCTTTCGCCTGATTCCATTACTAACGCTTTTAGAATATAGCTACCTTTCCCCCCTTGACTAAAAATGTTAAGTATATAAGCAATAAAATGTAAACCTTCCAAAAATCCAGGTCCCCAGGCTCACTCTCCATCTCCAATCTAGAACTCTCTGAGGAGTATGCATCCAGAAAGGCAGGCCACCTGTTGATGCCCTAAACTTTCTCTAAGATGATTTTTGTTATAGCTGGGCCTTAATTCAAATCAGCAAGATACAAAGGGCAGAGATCTGATAATGGTTACGATGGGGTCCCAGGAGCTCAAAATGCTTTCTTCATCCCTTTCTCAAGAGGTCTTCCTCATGTTATTTCTGAATGTCTTAAGACTGGTTCTTCCTTGTTTTCCAGTATTTTCTAGTCTTGACTTCTCAGATACACCCAGGACTAACACAGTGCGTAATTATCTGGTTTTAAGCATGAATGAATCCACAGCCTTGGCTGACCTATTAAGTTGCACTGCTGTTCAAATGATAACACTATTTAAAAATCAAAGCAACAACAGTTGAGGATGGAGAATCAACATGGCTACTAGCAATTATTAATCTTCCTTCCTCCTGGTTTCATTTGAAAAATACAAATAAGCCACTGAGCAAAGAAACTTGCACAATTTCAGGTAAAAATGATGCAGTATTCACTCCACAATCAAAATATCATGGTAAGATGTTCGAGGTCTTTGTATAAACAGAAGGCCTTGCCTTGTAAGTAACTGAACATAAGACAGAAGCTGGTACCGATGTAAAGTCCGGACCAGACTCTTAAAATTGTGTGAAACAAGTATTCTTTCTAATAAAGAAGAATGAGCTTAAAGAGAAAACTATCATCCATTTCATTTTGAAGGCCTTTCATTTACATATCTTTGTTTTCAGTCGTAAACAAGCGTGGAAGGACAAGAGCGGCAGGTGCTCTGCATGTAGTCCAAACACCTGCCTGGCGAAGAGCCCTGAGTCAAAAAGATAAGAGGGCTTTCTATTTGGAGGGAATAACTCAAGTCGAATTCCAGGAACGCTGTGGATGGTGACATTTCAACTGATGACTGAAACCTGAACGTACGAGTCAACCGCAGGCACCCCCGCTCTGCGGGAGCGATGCCTCACTGCCAGGGAAGTCAAGTTGGCTTCCGAGTCTTACGTTTACTTATGATCTTTTGATTCCAAAGATGATACTGCATCTTTACCCAAAAGCAAACGTCACAAAAGCAAGCATCCAAAAGTGACGAGGAGCAATGGGAATTCTTGGGAAGATGAGTAAGGAAGCTGCTAGTCATCCATTGGTCTGAGGCGAGAGCACAGAAAATGGAAAAGCAGTTATAGTGAACGCATAGCATGGTAAGGAGACTCACACTGTGCCGGTAGAATGGGTCAACTTTTGTAGGGTATTTGTCAAACTGTAAAGGGATCAAAGCAAAAGCTAGTTACTTAGAGAATCTACATTTCTGTTCACTGCTTCAGGGAGGTAGCCCTCCGCAAGCTCCGGTCATGAGGCTGCCATCAGACCCCACAGCCTCACTGTACATGAAGCCATACGAGCTCCTGAGTCACTCTGACAAGAAACCAACAAAAGTGGAAAAACAAAGAGAAAACCCACACAGTGCAGTTAGGTCCTGGCCGCACTACTGTCTCTTCTACTCAGTACTGAGACTGGCCCAGACCAAGCATCTAACCTGGAGGAAGAGGCAGTTACTCAGGCAAATCGGAGAGAAGGCAGCATTTGACCTATTTATCCAGAGAATTCCTCCATTTTCGCCTTCACTTTGGCAGAAGAATTGTCCATTCAGCTGTCTTCTGAAATGTATTACGCCCAACACAGAGCACTTTGGGCTAGGCCGTACAAGCTTTCTCGTGAGCAGAAAAGAGTGTGCCCTTGTCTCCTCTAAATCAGCGGTTCTCAACCTGAGGGTCACGACCCCTTTGGCGGTCGAACACCCTTTCACAGGGGTCGCCTAAGACCATCCTGCATATCAGATATTTACATTACGATTCATAACAGTAGCAACATTACAGTTATGAAGTAGCAACGAAAATAATTTTATGGTTGGGTCACAACATGAGAAACTGTATTTAAAGGGCCAGAAGGTTGCCGAAACTGGTTTGGCTCAGTGGATAGAGCGTCGGCCTGCGGACTGAAAGGTCCCAGGTTCGATTCCGGTCAAGGGCATGTACCTGGGTTGTGGGCACATCCCCAGTAGGAGATGTGCAGGAGGCAGCTGATCGATGTTTCTCTCTCATTGATGTTTCTAACTCTCTATCCCTCTCCCTTCCTCTCTGTAAAAAATCAATAAAATATATTTAAAAAATAAATAAATAAAGGGCCAGAAGGTTGAGAACCACTGCTCTAAATAATGCCGTCGCCTGGGTGCTGTAACTCCCCTCTTTCCGATTTAATGTATTCATGGAACACCTCACTCAGGCGGCATAAACGCTTTCCCAGCCTAACAAGCCCTTGAAGATATAACTGTTGAAAAGTCTAGCTCCTCCAGAAAAAAGAAAAAGATACAGGATTTGGTCCCAAGACCCCATCTCTAATCTTCTAAATAAAATTTATAAAATAAACTTTAAAATACATATTTAAAAAAAAATAAGTTGAAAAAAAAAATGGGGGAGAGCACAGGAAGAGAGGCAACAAAATCTGGTGAAGGGAATGCCTCTTAATATGGAACTGAGCCTGCCCGACGTGGCTCAGTGGTTGAGAGTCGACCTGTGAACCAGGAGGTCACAGTTCGACACCCAGTCAGGGCACATGCCCAGGTTTCGGGCTCGATCCCAAATAGGGGGTGTGCAGGAGGCAGCCGATCAATGATTCTCTCCCACTAATGTTTCTATCTCTTTCTCCCTTCTCCCTTCCTCTCTGAAATCAATAAAAATATTTAAGAATATACTTATTTTAAAACCAAGAATGGAATCTCTTCTCACAATGCCTATATTAACTGCCCTAAAATCAAGTATTTGATAGTAACAAAAATTAAGCAAACCACTCTATTACTCTCTGTTGTGGACAGGGCTCTGTTTCAGGAGACTTAGCATCCTAATACAGCATGTCACTATGGATCTTAAGTTACAAAAAGTCCGAGCTGCTTCTCCCAGCATGCATTAGACCCCTGTCAAGACTAAGGCCACGGTCATGGCCAGCGATACCTCTTACTGGGGTTGGGCTCTGTCCCTGCAGGGTGCATGGCTACCTGAGCCCTTGCCGACAGAGCACAATAGCAGACCTGCACCATCTTATAGAATACAAGAAATTAAAAACCTCCAGCATCTGAAAGGGCAGAGTACCCCATGTGGTCCAAGTCTCCTGGCAGCCCCTTTACCCCTGCCTCTTCCTGCCCCTGGCACTCTCTGAATATTGAATTGTTAGTATGGGTGCAAAGCACTGACAGAGAGATTTATCTGGTGGTGACCCCCAGCATGTTCAAGAAAATAAAGTTGCCCTGTAAGTCAAGTTCACTGCCAGCACGGGATGTGACCACTCCGAGGGCACTTAGAATAAAACGCACCCACCATGCCGAACAGAACTCTGGGCGAGTTCCTCCTTCAGGCCCAGGTCAGTGCTGGCTGCAGCAGGCACTCCCCTTCCTTCCAGCCAACACAGACAAGGCCCAAGGAGCCCCCAGGCGCTGGCACGCCCCCTCCGATCTCCTGCCCGGCCTCCCACTCCAACCCCGCCATCTGCATAAGGAGCCGTGCTCTACTTATCCTCACATTTCTGCCTGGGGTACGCACCATGGGAGGTGCTGGCGTCGGCATGATGGCGGTGGGCGGGATGGCGTGGGGGAACGGCGTGAAGGTGTGCTGGTGCGTGTGCTGATGCGTGTGCTGGTGCTGGTGCTGGTGCTGGTGGAACTCGGTGCGCAGGTAGGGCGGCGGGCCCAGGGAGGCCCCGCGGTCAGCACTCTGAGAGGCCAAGAAGCGCGTGTTCAGTTCCTGTCGCAGGATGTCTTGCTCTGGAAGAGAAGGGAGGGGCAGAATGGCACCTGTCCTTGCAACAGTCATTTCCTTCAGAACAGGACATCCTCCTGCCTGAACAAGGAGGGACCAGAGTGGAGGCACAGGAACGGGGCTCTTGGGGGTGCAGCCGGGGCCTCAGATGGAGGCTGACGCTAACAGGGCCCAGGCACAGTGCGATCCTCCTGCTGTCTCGTGCTCGGCTTTGAAGGACCGTCTGTCACTGTGGTGTACTGACAGACTCCAGGCCAATGTCCCAGGTCAGCTTTCGGCTCTGTGGCTGCCAGCCGAGTGACCCTGGGCGTGGCTCACCACCCATCTGTGCCTCAGCTTCCTCATCAATCGGTTGGGACACTCCTGACTACCTCAGGGGTTTATTTTGAGGGTTAAAGGAATCAACATAGTAAGTGCTTAAGAACAGTGACTGGCGTGCTAATTAATAACCGCCAACTGTTTACACGGCAGAGCTCACGTGCCTCCTCAAGGGTAAACCTCTGTGTGACGACTCTCTGTAGTAGGTCTAACATAGCTACCATGGACCCGAAATGGGGCACCGGTCCTGATTAACAAACACAGGTGAGGAGAAAAGGACCCAATATCTAATACTAGGCCTGTCCTTAAAATTCTGGGATGCCCTGTTACAACAAGTGCACCTGCACACCCCGGAGCCAGAAGGCCCTGTCCACCTGGAAGAAAGCCCGTAAACCAGGCTGCAGTCCAAGAGCCCGGAATGGAGCAGACACGGGGCTGGGAAGCCTTGGTCGCTGCAGTGGGAGGTGGACGACAGGGCACAGCATCCGTGTTTTACTTAACTCATGGCTCCAAACACAGCGGCTCTCTCCGGCGTGCCCTGTTTGCCCGGCCTGTGCTAGGTGGGCATGGGTGCTAGTACCTGTTTGTGCCGAGTCTCAGCCCACAGATGATTGATGACAAGGTGGCGCCCAACAAAACTGAAAATCCCAAATACACAGAACCCAGCGATCAGGGATGGACAATGAAGACGGGGTGAGGCTGCCGGTGAGGGAGAGAGAGCAGGGCCCGGGCCGCCGTCCTACCTGAGTAAGTGCTCCCGGCCGGGTGTCCGGGGACCTGCAGACTCCCTGATGTCAGCGGTGGTGGAGGAGGCAGAGCAGTGGGAGGGGCAAACATATTGGGGTGATGGGAGTGTGCGGGGGGCTGGAGGGTGGGCGTGAAGCTGTGCAGTGGACTGTGGTTGGGCAGTGAGAGGGGGAACGGGGAGGCTGAGGGGTGGTGGGAGATGTGAGGAGGGGCCGGCTGAGTCTTGGCGGGAGTGCTGCTTCTGCTACTGCTGTTGGAGACCAAAGGAGACAGGAAGAAAGAGGCAAGCAATTAATTTTCTTTAATAAAAAAATCCTGTCTCCCTGCTCAGAGCCATTCAATGCCTTTCTCTTGCCCCTCCTCAGAGACCCGCCCTGTGCACACGAGCAGCCTCTCCGGAGCTCACGCCTCCCCTGCACCTGCCGCCACCTGCGGACACGGCGACTGTGACGGGACAGCGACTCGGCCCCAAACCCGACCGCTCCCCCTTCAGCGGCCAGGCTCCCATCTCTGTCCCTAGAGGCCCACGCCTCCCCACCCTGCACCAGCACGCTTCCTATACAGCAACAAGGAACCAAGGGAGTGAGAGCGAGGACTTGCATTCACCCTGTCTGACACCACCTCGGAAATGAAGTCGCACAGACTTCTCTCGGCTTCCCCATCACCTCTACCTTCTGGAGGCCACGGATATGGCCTTGGGCAGAGGGGGGCCTGGCCCACGGGGAAGGTACAGCCCCAGCCTGGCTGTTTCCTCACCTGTCACGGAGAGGGGAAAGCCAGCCCCTGAACGCCAGGGCCAGGGCCAGGGCCAGCCCGTGGCCAGGAAAGCAACAGCAGAGACACCAAGCCCATGAGGCGTGAGGTAGTTGCCACCCCTGGGACACACGTTCCCGCCTCCCTGTCCTCCGCAGCTCTCCTCTGGGCTAGCTTTTCCGCTCTGCCTTGCCATTTGGCCGAACAAGACGGAAGAGGGCCTGGGTCTCTCTAAGGAAGCCTCTTTGTGGACCCCCAGCTTGTTTCTTCTCCAGCTGCCTGACCCACCTCAAACCAGACGACCCCTCAGTCCCAGCCTCCCGCCTCCGTGAGAGCAGCTCCTTTCAAACCTCCTCCCTCCTCAGAGGCCCTTTGGAGACTGAACCCTCAGGGTTCGCTGCTGGGCCTCACGTTTCCACTCCCGCCTCACCCTCGGGGCTCCAGGCGGCACCCCCAGCTCTGCTGCTTCCCCATCCCTCTCCTTCCTGCCTTCTCCCTCAGGAGCCTGCGGACAGTTCAGTTCTTTACAATGTCCTCACTACCCGACTCAAGCTGTCCCCTCCCAGAGACCAAGTCCCACCTCACCGTCCCTTCCTGTCTCTACTTCGGAGAGACCACAGTGACAATGTTTTCAACAAGGAAGCTCCCGTCTCCCCGGGAACCTCTTCCCCGCTGCTGCTTCCGGCTCGTCCCATAGCAGATGGCAAAGGGCAGGCAGAGCAGAGCAGGCCGGCTCACCTTAAGCTGTTGAGGCTCAGGCTGCTACTGTTGTAGGCCGACAGGGGCTGGGGCAGGCTCTGGGAGGCGGGGTGGGCCTGCACAGGGGGCAGGCTCTGGTGCAGCAGCTGCGGGGACTGCAGCCGGGGCGGCCTCTGCACGGGAGGCTTGGGGGCCGGTGGAAGCTGGGCCTCGGGGGGCGCCTGAGGTGGCTGTGTGCTCGGTCGTGGGGGCTGAGGCGGGGCCTCTGGGCGCTGCACAGAGTCGGGGTCCTGAGCGGGAGCTCTGGGCTGGGGCTCTGCCTGGGGCTGGGGCGGCGGCTGCGGGACCTGCGGGCAGGGGTCTTTCAGCACCACGGGCTCAAAGATCGGCTCTTTGCCACAGTCCTGGCTCTTCTCCTGGCTTCTCTCTAGACCAGATATCTTGGGGACGATCGGCCCTGCATCCTGGCTGTTGTGTTCAGGAAGTGTGCCAACACCCAACTCCGAATCTGTAGGGGAGAGCAAAGACAGAAGGACAGGCAATCAGTGACAGTGAGTGCAGAGCAGGAGGAGAAGCAACCCCGAGACCAGAGCGAACCGTCCCCACTCAGCCAAGTCCGAGCTTCCTGTCTGGGTTCCACCTCCTGCAGAGATGAGGAGGATGGGGGGCAGCTTTTGCCCCTCCCCCCCGCCCCCCGCAGTCTGAAAAATGAATGTTTTCCTTAATCTTGACAAAGCCTTTTATGAAGCAGAATTAAGAATAATAGCCGACAAGTTCGTTTTTCTGTTTAAAAAACAAACACAGGTTTTGGATATACAAAAGGTAAGTGTTTCCAAAAGCAAATGCAGCAAAGCAAAGGTTATTTAACCGCACACAGATGTTTCTTCTTGGCCTGCCTCCCTCCCCACTTTCCACTTTGATAGATGAGACACCTTGACTTTTAGTGAAATAATTTTTTGTCAAGTGCTAGCCGTCCGGTCAAGCATCAAGCCTCCTAATGCTTAGCAACATCTGAGACCAAAAGTGCAAGCATGAACTTAAGTCGAATTTACTGGCAACTACACTTGCTGGAGCATTTGAAGGATCCCTCCCACCCTCCTGGCCACACCAGGAGCCCTCACCCACGTGACGACCCTGAGCCTGAGACTCGATGTAATATTTAAGCAAAATTCTACAATCGTGAAAGAAATGTGGAAAACAGACGCTCCTGTACGAACTTAAAAGACATGTGTTCCTTCAAGGGTCAAAAGGTCAAGGCCACATCTAGTGTAGGGGTTGATTATTCCATCAGTCAAATTCCATAAAATTCCCTAACAGGATAATGACAGACAAACACGGCATCAAATATTTTAAAATGACCCTATTTATGAGTGAGTGCTTTTGTAAACACTTGGAGGAAAAAGGCTCTTTCCCACATTTTTGTGCAAAAATATCCAGCCTTTTATTATGCACAACTGGTAAGAGGGAGTAGGCCCCGAAGCCCTCTGCAGTGAGGGTGTGCCCAGGCTTTCCTACATGAACTGCTTCGGGCACAACGTTCTGGTCCCATCTCACCGGATACAGCGTGACGAACACACAGTGTCCTCACTGCCCGGTTAACCTCTGGTGACACATTCGTGTGTCCGCCCTTCTCATCTTGCTTCCCGAAACGTGCTTCAAAGCAATCCATTATTTCCAATGTTCTTTTGGTAACAGAGATCTAACCTATGTAACACGCACAAAGGCCGACCAAACGGGGTTGACAACCAAGTGCACTTCAGGCTAATATGAACGTGGCCGTCTTCAGGCCGCGGGGCACTCACAGGGACACAGGCACGGGCTTCAGGTACGGAAGGAACAAGCACCCAGGAAGGGCCCGAGAGAAGTAACTCCGACTTCCGACATCTGCTCGGATATATTTCCATCGGGTGCCGTCTTGAGAATCTTTCCAGGAAGATTTTTGCTTATAATAAGCTGACATTTTGTGAATTCCCAAAACCTTTGTTTCCAACCTGGGAAGAGGACGTCAAGATCCTTGATGCAGACAGACAGACAGAAGAGTTCCTCAACCACAAGGACGATGCTCTGTCCGCAGACCCCTACCCAGGCTCTGCTTCCCTCTGTGTGTTTTTTCTATCATTTTCACAAGGTATCCCATAGCGAGTAATCACATGAGCTCACTGAAAATCACAGGCTGCATACACTGTGGGCTGGCAGTTAGGCCTGGGGCAGAGTCCTAACAACACACACACACACACACAGAGATTTTCCATTTCCTCAACGACAGGGTCCGTGTGCACAAGCAGGACCCGCCACCCTCTGGCCGCTAATTTAGGATGGTCACGCCTGCTCCAGTGGCAGGGACCTGGCTCTCCTTTCGTACGGCTTTGTTTCCTCTGGGCTGGGCTGGTGAAGAAGAAGACAGCGATCTTTTCTATCCCATTACGTTTACATTCAAATTCATGATCTCCCTCCAAAAACCCATGTCTAGACCAAGTTCCTCTCTGGCATAAAGTTTCCTTCTCCAGGGGACACCGCCAGAGGACTATGCTGGTAAGGAAGCACGTTTGAAATACCGAAGTACTTCATGCATCTAGCGGGACTGCGTGATCCCCTGGTTCTTTACTGGAAGAGCCTCTAGAATTTGGACAATGCGGTCAGACTTGCAGGAGGCCCTGCACAGGCTGGGGCTCCCTTCCCGAGGCTCTGAGAAGGCAAATGGGGTTGGC
Organism: Myotis nattereri; assembly: GCF_964212035.1. Classification (NCBI taxonomy): domain Eukaryota; kingdom Metazoa; phylum Chordata; class Mammalia; order Chiroptera; family Vespertilionidae; genus Myotis; species Myotis nattereri. The sequence goes on along the minus strand of NC_138079.1, from coordinate 86,173,699 downwards.
TTTCGCGTCTCCTCTGTTGCCCATGTCTCGGTCCCAACGTAAACACAGGCCGACGGAGTTAAGAGGAGCGGGTGAGCCTGGGAGTCGCTGTCACCACCACCACAGTCACCGAGTTCACAGGGAGACCTAAGACTCTCCAGCAAACCCTGGGAGTGTTTATGAGACAGTCTGTGATGGATGACAGAAGAACCTAGAAGGCACCGATTTTGGAACTAGACCAGAATCTCTGAGACCATCGAGCACTTCTCAAACTTCCATGTGCACACACATCGCCTGAAGACGTGATTAAAATGCAGATGAGAATTCAGGAGCTTGGGGGCGGGGCTCCAGGATCTGCTTTTCTGAAAACTTCCCAGGTGATGCTGATGTGTGGACCATTCTGTGACCGGCAAGGCTCTTATCCAACCCTCTCTGACTAGACCAGTGGTCGGCAAACCGCGGCTCGCGAGCCACATGCGGCTCTTTGGCCCCGTGGCATGGGCCACGAAGTTTCAATCACACTGTACGTGTGCGCCCGCACGTGGTATTTTGCGGAAGAGTCACACTCAACAGGCCAGTGTGCCGACCACTGGACTAGACAGTGCAGAAGCCCAGAGAACTAAGGAACTCGCTTGCCGGAGGCCACTGGCTATTTCATAAATCAGACACTACCTCTGCCACCACCAAGAGCCTTTTTTCTGATTTACTCTATGCTGCCCCCTAAGAAGCAAAAATCCTAAAACAAAGCAGACAATGGTAACTCCAGGATTCATTTAACATATTTATGCACAACCGGACGGTGTAAAGGGTTAGGAAAGTTACAAAGAGTTGCTGGAACACTGCTCTCCGGCTAAACCTAAAAGCTGTCGTCACTCCATCAATGTCCTGGGGCTGCGACCTCTGAGCAAGACAACGACAGGCTCGAGGCCTGGCAGGAACTTCGGGGCTGAAACGGTTTTATGACTCCCCATTTACACAGGTCTCTGGAGGCACATAGTAGACATATTAGATGTCAAGCGTTTTTGCAGCTAATCGGTAATGCATTTCCTCTTCCTTTCAATTATTCAATAAATGTATCTTCCCAGTTAAGCTTTTCCACCCGGACAGTCAATTTGTCTTACTGCGCTTCTCCAGAAGTGGCAAGAATACATTTTAAAAAATCATTTTGTATTGCTCTGTGTGCTCTGAATTTGCCAAAGGATGAAATTTGCTGAGGTTGAAAGAAATGAGAATGTGCAAATAGACTGGTCGTATTTAGAAGTTCCATTCATTACATTTTGAGAATCAAAAATCTCTCTTCTTGTGATTATAAAAATAACACAACATGCTAGTAAAAGGCATGCAATTTAAAATTACACTGCATACTATACAGTAGAAAGGGTGAATTGACTGCATACAAATTATACCTCAATAAGCTTGTCTCAAAACACCACAGAGTTTTTACAAACTTAAGGATAGATTAGGAAAGAATTTGTTTGATTTTGATACAATTCCCTGGGGAAAATGGGCCCTCTGATATTTTACCAGGAGAATGTAAACCCTACTGAGGAGGGCAATTTGGCAACATTTAGCCAAAAAAAACTAATGGGAGTTCCCTTGGGCTGGTGTGTAAGGATTTGGCTTATGGACACATTCAGCATCATGGTTTGAATTGCAAGTTTGGAAACAACTCAAGTTGTAATCATTAGGGGACTGGTTATTTATACATTTGGTACCTCCACAGCATGGCAAATACTGCAGCTATAAAAACGAATGTGGAACTCTGTATGATAATGTATAGCATATGCTAGCTTTTAGGACAAATGGAAGAAAATGAACATATATTATCACTTTATGCATAGAATACACAAGAAACCACAGCAGTAGGTACCTGTGTGGGGCATGGGAGGAGAGTCAAGTAGACAGACAAGGAACTGGGGTGTGTGTGTGGCGGGGGGGAGGTATTGCACTGCACACATACACATATTTTTAAATTTTGGATCATGTGATCACATTACCGATTAAAAATTTTATAAGAAAGTTAGTTTTACATTTAAAAACATTCTGAGCAAGACAAAAATAAAAAGTAAAGCAAACCAGACAGGGAATTTGAACAGTGGTTTGAGTATACACATGGAGAGTATCTACACTAATAAAAGAGAAACATGGTAATTGGCGTACGACCGCTGCCCTTTTCATTGGCTAATCAGCGAGATATGCAAATTAACTGTCAGCCAAGATGGCGGCTGGCATCCAGGCAGCTTGAAACTAACATGAGGCTTGGTTGCCTCAGTGATGGAGGAAACCAACGTTCCCCGCCTGCGGCCTGCAGCCTCTGAGCGGGCAGTTTAAGAAACATTGTAACAAATACCACCGGGCTTCAGCCAGCAGGATGGCAACATTGTATGCAAAGGCCAGAAACCTACTTTCAGCGCGGAGGCCTAAGAGCTGGAGCCAAGCCTCAAGCTAAAGCTGGCCCAGAATAAAAAAGAAAAAAAGGAGCATTTGGGAGTTCAGTCACCCCCAGCCTGAAAACAGCCCTCAGCCCCTCACCCAGACTGGCCAGGCACCCCAGTGGGGACCCCCACCCTGAAGGGTGTGTGACCAGCTGCAAACAGCCATCATCCCCTCACCCAGGCTGGCCAGGCACCCCAGTGGGGACCCCCACCCTGATCCAGGACACCCTTCAGGACAAACCAGCCAGCCCCCACCCGTGCACCAGGCCTCTATCCTATATAGTAAAAGGGTAATATGCCTCCCAGCACTGGGATCAGCGTGACAGGGGGCAGCGCCCAAACCCCCTGATCGCCCTGTGGCTCTGTGTGTGACAGGGGAAGGCGCCCCAAGCCCCTGATCAGCCCTGCTCTGTGCCTGATACGGGGGAGCTCCCCAACCTCTGATCGCCCTGCGGCTCTGTGTGTGACAGGGTGTGGCTCCCCAAGCCCCCCTCCCCCCACGGGCCCTGTTCTGTGTGTGACGGGGTAGAGCCATAACCTCCCCATCAGCCCTGCCCTGAGTGTGAGAGTGGCGGCGCCCCAACCCCCTGATCGGCCCTGCTCTGTGGGTGATAGAAGGCGGTGCCCCAACCCCGATTGGCCCTGCTCTGTGCGTGACAGGGTACAGAGCCCCAACCCCCCTGATGGGTCCTGCTCTGTGAGTGACAGGGGGCAGTGCCCCAACCCCCTGATTGGCCCTGCTCTGTGCGTGACCGAGGGTGGCGCTGCAACCTCCCCATCGACCCTGCCTTGAGTGTGACAGGGGACGGTGCCCCAACCCCCCAATTGGTCCTACCCTGAGCATGACTGAGGGTGGCATCACAACCTCCCAATCTCCCTGCTCTGTGCATGACAGGGGGCGGCGCCCCAACTCCCCAATCAGCCCTGCTCTGAGCCGGACCACGGGCTGCACCTAGGGATTGGGCCTGCCCTCTGCCACCCGGGAGCAGGCCTAAGCCAGCAGGGCGTTATCTCCCTAGGGGTCCCAGACTGCGAGAGGGCACAGGCCGGGCTGAGGGACCCCCCTCCTCCCCGAGTGCACAAATTTTTGTGCACCGGGCTCTAGTATTTTATATAAAATAAAATGTAATGCAAGTTTCAATCATTAGAAAATAAAATGAATTTTATGAAAAACATAAATGACTAAAACTGACTTACAAACAAACCAGATCATAAGAGTAAACTGGAAACTACTCAATAATCAACACCTCAACCTCCTAAAAGGCACCAGGTGCATCTAGTGTTACCAACAATGTGGGCTGAACCTGCAAAGAACAAATTATCCATGTCATGTAAAGAGAAAGCCAGCAGCAAACATACAACGGAAGGAAGAAGCCAAAAGTATTATTCATAAAAACTATAATTAAGCTCTAGTCAGAAAACATAGACAATTAGCTAAAAAAAAAAAAAGTATTAGAACAACTAAGAGCTCAGTAAGGAATTCAAATAAAGAAAAACCAGAAACATCGGTAGCTTTTGTACACCAGCAACAGTGAATAGAAAAATAAAATTTTAAAAAGGATCCCCTCTACAGTAACAGAAATCATATAATACTTGGGAATGAACAAAAAAAAAAAAAAAAAAAAGATTCCAGAACTGAATCCTCAAAAAAGCTTAGAGAATGTCTATGTTCAAGGGCATTTTCTGGTGCAGGAGAAAAGAGAGACAGGTCGAGGCCCTGTAAGTGGAGGCTCTCCCTTTCAATCTGGGGGGTGTCTGGCTGTCACAGTGAGTGAAGGCATGGTGGCTCTTGGGAATATGAGATGTACTGCAACGTGAAAAACAACCCCACACAACATCTCCTTTTGCTTTCTCAAGTTTTTGCTTTCTGAAGTCCCACTGGACACTCGTAGAAATGAAAAACCCAGAACCTAAATCTGACTTTGCATATTAACACATTTTGGCGGCATTGTTTTAATACATATTGGATTTTCTAGGAATGGAACTGTTGTACATTATGTCTATTACATCTTGTTATGAACACCAAGAGTCCATCATTTGGGGGAATTATGACATCTATGGTAAGGCTGGTCCTAGTACCTGAATTACCATGACCCATCCTATATAATAAAGAGGTAATATGCAAATTGACCATCACATTCTCATACAAGATGGCCACCCCCATGTGGGGAGAACTGGGCCTGCAGGGGAGGGCAGTTAGGGGCGACCAGGCCGGCAGGGGAGGGCAGTTGGGGGGAACCAGGCTGGCAGGGGAGGGCAGTTGGGGGTGATCGGGTCGGCAGGGGAGCAGTTAGGCCAGCGCTTCTCAACCTGTGGGTCGTGACCCCTTTGGCGGTCGAACGGCCCTTTCACAGGGGTCGCCTAAGATCATCCTGCATATCAGATATTTACATTACGATTCATAACAGTAGCAACATGACAGTTATGAAGTAGCAACAAAAATAATTTTATGGTTGGGTCACAACATGAGAAACTGTATTTAAAGGGCCAGAAGGTTGAGAACCACTGAGTTAGGCGTTGATCAGGCTGGCAGGGGAATGGTAAAGGGGCAATCAGGCTGGCAGGCAGGAGAGCAGTTGGGAGCCAGCAGTCCCCGATTTTGAGAGGGATGTCTGACTGCCGGTTTAGGCCCGATCCCTAAACTGGCAGTCAGACATCCCCCGAGGGGTCCCAGACTGGAGACGGTGCAGGCTGGGCTGAGGGACACCCCCTCCCCCCCCCCCGTCCCCAGTGCACGAATTTCGTGCACCAGGCCTCTAGTGTTCCTATATGAGTCAGAATTCCATTCTATGTACAGACGAAAGTATCTGATCATTTCATTGTCTTCTCATGTTCATAAATAAGCATTTATGTACTTAAAGTCATTGTCATTACAATTACTTTCTCGTTTCTCCTTTACGTTTCATAAGGGTTTATATACATTTTAAACTATGTGTATAGAAAAGCATGTTAATGATATAGTTCAGGTCACATAGTAAAGAACCAGAGTGTGTCATAAAATATTCTATTACAAAGAGGGCACTGGGTGTGGTAGGGTTCCGATTTGATGCATTACGTCCCAATGATGAACTACTGTTTCTAGAAATCCAATAATTTACTGCAAAAATGAGGCAATCACCTCAAAGGTTGTTGAGGAGATTAAATGAAGTCATATTAAGCGCTTTCCACAATGTAATGCACAAAACAGGCAGGTAATCAAAGTTCCCCAAAACCATTACAGGAATGTATTGAATGCCATGGAAAATATTTCATGACCAAGTTACTATTAAGTCATTCTAAAGTGCACCACCATCCGTGTACACAGTCTCAATACTGGCGATTATCTGTGTAAATGTACACGTGGAGGAAGAGAAGAAAGAGCAGGAAGATTTACATCAGAATGTTCACTGGAATCCTATCACCCAGAAATACCCAGTGACTCTAGAGCAGGGGTGGGCAAACTTTTTGACTCGAGGGCCACAATGGGTTCTTAAACTGGACTCAGAAGAAGGAGCTGCGGCCATGTTTCCCGACGTTGCCATGTTAACATTGCTGCTGGTGAAGGAGCGGAGGGGAGAGCAAGAGAACCCTCCGCTCTTTCCGCTCCGCGGGCCGGATAGAACAGCCAAACCGGCCAGATCCGGCCTGCGGGCCGTTTGCCCACGGCTGTTCTAGATGTTGCCTTTTTAAGAGTTATGAATTTTCTATAGAGAATATGTGTTATTATTGTAAAAGAAAAAAGGGGATATTTTAAAATGAGTCTCTTCATGGATAATACACCTCTACCTCCAAAAGAAGTCAACTGAAAAAGTGACTGTTCAAGTCTTTTAAAATACGATAATGGATAAAGCCACAATTTTTTTTTTCTATCTCCCTTTTCCCTCCTCCACTTCCTCCCATCCCACCTTATTAGATTTTTATTTTTGTTTGAAAAGCTTCTCACCCAGAGGACAGACAAATATTTGCCTCTCGGAAATAAGGGTAGGATCTGGTGAGCATTAGCCTTCCAACTACTCCTTAGCATTCCTAACTGGCTCTACCTGGTGTATCTGGACAGAAAGTAAATAGTGAATATTTTTGTTGGTGGTGGTGGTGGAGGAGGAGGAGGAGGAGGAGGAGGAGGAGGAGGAGGGAAAAAACCTCTCCCAAGGCACATTTCTGAGCTTCTGGGTTTCACATGTCTTTATACTCCATTAAAAAGCCCTCATACAGCTTCCTCACTACAAAGTCATTACTGCAGCAAATATGAGTGAGCCTTAAAGACATCCAGAAAACCATGTGGGGGGCCCTGGCCATGAGGCAAGGTATCCACCCATCCATCCTTCCTTCCTTCTGTCCATCCTTCTTTCCTTCCGTCCATCTGTATCTTTCTGAATGTCTGATCCATATTATCTAGAAAAGGACATCTCCTGTTTTTAAATCATCCTATCTTCTAGTGAACTTCTCCCTTTATCTGTCCAAATGACAGAGCCACAGAGACCTCATCACCCAGGAGGAATAAAGATTGTAGCCAAATAAGAACCCAGAGCTCAAATTAAAGAAACATGGGAACAATAAATGTTGCAATGTTCAACAATGAAAAGCCCCAAAACATATGGAAGCATCAAATTTCTTTGAATCAATACCCATTCTTTAAACACTTTTTGTCTATTCTGTTACCTCAAACAAAAATCCTTGTAGCAAAGATGCATACCTTTGAAACAAAAATTGTGCTATTGAATTAACTTAGCAATATTTTTACCTTTCCCCAAGTTTTAGATTCTACCTCAAAAACTACATTCCAGTGGTGTTTTACAGACTGTCTACCTTCGCTAACATACACTCCTCTTTATGTTCCTCCTCTCCCCTTGTCTTCAAATCATTAAACGGAGACCAGTTTGTTCCATTAGCAGATTCAAACAAACTGAGGAAAACCCACTGTTTGTTCAAGGCAAATTAATTTCCAAACACTGCAAGAGTGGGAGATCAGGGGAGTGGTGGGTGCTTGGAAAGACTCAAAGAGATTCCATTTTGTACTTGTCATATTGTGTAAACATTCATTACCATCTGGGAGGCTAAGCTCTGGTTTGAAGTCTGTATGGCAAACCTCTAAGGGCCCCAGGGTTCCTTAGTAAAAGCAAAATCCTAAATAGGAAAAAAAAAAAAGTCATTGCATCTGCCAAGACAGCAGCAGCCCACTGGGAAAGCATGTGGAGACCAGCAGATTAGAGGCTGCTGTTATTAGAGAAGCTAGTTTGGTTATTATCTAGTTTGCCAGATTAACCCAGGATAGAGGTTAATCTGACAGGGGTTAAAGAAAAATCAACAGACTGTAGCTGAGTGTATCTAAACTTGTTTCAAGTTTATTCCCTGTAAACCTCACACCAAAAAGCATCAATCCTTAAGCGTATGCCCATATGCCTTTAAGGGGAATATCAACCGTGACTGAGCAGCCTAGAGCCCATCAGAATGGCTTCAACCTACAGAACAAACCACCCTTAAAGGTCACCCTAAGCTTGCAAACGTTTAATTCTTTTGCAGACTCTAGCAAATAACAGCAATGAAGGACCATGATGATGAAGGACAAAAATTAGAATGAGAGAAATAAGCTGTGATCTACTGGGGATGGAAGTGGGGGTACAAAAAAACCCCTAAAAAACACACAAAAGTGTCAAAGTCATATATGATCCTTGTGTTTCACACTTCATACAAGAAAAGACTGATTCGTTTGCCCAGCACTGTGCTAGGGCCTGAGGACACACAGACACAGAAGAACCCGCCCCTGCCTTCCAGGAGACGCCGGGTGAAGAGGGAGGACACAGCACAGAGGAAAAGGACATGGAATTGGCAGTCAGGGCCCCGTGGCGCTGACCTTTGTGTCTGTTCTCTGAAAGGGCCAGAGATAAGGGTAGAAATGAGAGCTAAGGAAGAGCTCTACTGTATTTCATTGACTGACGCTCCTTTATCTGGAACATGTATGTTCCTGCTGCACTGGCCCGGAGGACCCGTCTCAGGCCCCACTCAACGGAATCATGTTCTGGGATGTGTAGACACCCGGCACGAGAAACAAGGCAGAGGAGGAAATCTCCAGTCACTTCTGAGGACACTGGAAATGTGCCAAATACCACTTCAGAGAAAGCCCAATCTGTCACATTTTGGCCTCAAAGTCATACCCCCATTATCGTGTCTCGTGTCCTCCTGCCAGCCTCAGTATTTGTCGGTTGGCCTCTCTGGCAAGAATGCCCCCTGCGTGGCTCCTGTCCTGGGTGCCTCTCTGCCTCTGCGCCCACACCGACCTACCCCCACGGGTTGCAGCTTCCTGGCCTGTTCTAATCAGCCCTGCCTGGCTGTGGACCACGTGGCCACACGACACTATGTGCACACAGGTGCACCCCCCCAAGGACAACCACCTTTAACACCAGTGCACACTCAGTGTTTCACCAGATACTTCTGCGTTTGCACATGAGCACAAAGGGTCCTAACAAGCGAAGGATCTGAAAGGATTGTCAAACAAACGTGTGTGTGTGTGCAGCATGCTGTGCCTGCTCTGAGCAAAGAGCAAACCCAAGGACAAGGCTGTCACCATAACAAAGCCACCACTCGCGTTCCTGAGACCCTAAGACAAGGACAACCTCTGCTAACTTTGGAAATTTTCCAAGAGGTGGGACCAGGGCACTGAAAGTGAATGATAATTTTAGATGTTTGGTTAAAAAAAAAGTCTTGCCGAAACCGGTTTGGCTCAATGGATAGAGCGTCGGCCTGCGGACTGAAAGGTCCCAGGTTCGATTCCGGTCAAGGGCATGTACCTGGGTTGTAGGCACATCCCCAGTAGGAGATGTGCAGGAGGCAGCTGATCGATGTTTCTAACTCTCTATCTCACTCCCTTCCTCTCTGTAAAAAAATCAATAAAATATATTAAAAAAAAAAAAAGTCTTCCTAGTACCTATTCACCCTCACTTTCCCATTAGGAACAACCGTGTGAGGATGTGAGGGAGGACTGAATGCCTTCTGTCTGTCTTTCTCCAGGCGGCTTCCTGCAGTATTTGCATCGAAGTGTAAATGAAGACCTGAAGCTGTCAAGCTCACAGACCTGTTTGCAGATCTGACACCTGCCGCAATGCACTGCTGCCCACGGCTACCACCTAATGCCACTGCCTGAGGGCCCCGGTCCACAGCCAGAAGGGGGTGTAACTGTGAGGCTAATCTGACCCTGGTCACCTTCTGAAGCAAAGGTTCTTTGGTAAAATGTGCCCTTGTCATTTTGTCTCTTGGATCTGTAGATGTCTGTTGAATCCCTATGTTTTTGGTATTGTGGGGCTATGGAATAAGGCATCCAGCAAATAACCTTCCCATTCTAAAAGCTCATTAAGGTTTGCAAACGATTGGCTCTCAATTAAACTCTATTTTCAACACTTGGAACTTTACCAAGGATTATTTTCTCAAAGACAAAGGTAAAAGCAACCAGCACCAAAACGCCACTGAATACTACCAGCCACCCTGCTTAGTTCACTAAGATTCTGTTTCCTGCGACTCCGGCACAGATTAGAGCAGTGGTTCTCAACCTTCTGGCCCTTTAAATACAGTTCCTCATACTGTGACCCCCAACCATAAAATTATTTTCGTTGCTACTTCATAACTGTAATGTTGCTACTGTTATGAATCGTAATGTAAATATCTGATATGCAGGATGGTCTTAGGCGATCCCTGTGAAAGGGTCTTTCAACCGCCAAAGGGGTCGCGACCCACAGGTTGAGAACCATTGGATTAAACAATCATTGAGACCCACTCAGTGAAGAGGTTGGTGGGGCGTGCAACGCCGACATGGCGGATTTTCCATCTTTCAAGTCTGTCCCCAGGCGCTCCCCAGCTCCTGGCCCTCCACACCATCCTCCCCACCCGAGCTCCTCCGCAGCCCTCTGCATCAGGGCTTGGAGGTGCCAGCTGGGCTCTGTGTGACTCAGTACCCGTCTGCACTGGCTCACCCTCCCACGCAGGTGGCAGGTGCATCAGGCCACCTACTTCTTTTCCCTGGAAATCCCTCTCCCTTCAGGATCCAGGTATCAAAAGGAAGGTCTGAGTTACTTCAGGTGAGAGAAAATGATTCCTCCCAGTGGCAACCAAGTCCCCGTGTTCTGGCGGGAGGGGAGGAAGAGGTGTCAAACACCAGGGCGTGTGGGCCGCTCTGGCCCTGGGCTCACCCTGAGGGCCGCAGTATCAGTGACTCCGTCGCTTTCCACCAAGTTCACGCAGCTGCCACTCGTGTGGCAGCGGAGGAGGCTGCTCCTTCAGAGAGGCTAAGCAGCAGCGTTCCCCAGTGTGTGGTGGGGCCAGCGCCACTCCGTCCTGTTCCCAGCAGGTCGCTGTGAGAAGTGGGCCCTGCCCTGGGAAACAGCTACCATCCTTGGCGATGAATGCTGTCGCACTCTGACATGCCTGCCTGTACTCCCGAGGCCAGACGACAAACCTCCTCCTGAGTCTGCTCAGACCACCTGCTGGGGCCCATGGCACCGGGCGCTGCCCATCTGTCTGACCAGCTTGTGTGTGAGCCCCGCGGATGATCCAGAATGAGTCCATGGAGGTTGCTCTTTCCCTGAAGTCACGGAGCCTTTGACTCTGTAGTTAGAGGAGGAGGGGCAGGGAAAGAGGACTTGGACAGTTTCTCTAAGGAAGTGTTGACCTTTCTGGTGCCAAGCTGTGTACTACCTCACACTATGGCTCAACATGTATATCCCACAACCTTGCTAGTCCACGTGTGGTGCACAGACCAGCAGCACTGGCTTCACCGGGGATCTGGCTGGGACGGTAAATTCACACCCCCCCATCCCCCACGTGCATGGTCAAGCTTGCAAAGCACCCTGCCGGGGCGTGACGGAGCCCCAGCAAGCCCCTCCGCTGCGAGAGGCCATCCACAAGGCTGCCAAGCCTCCTGTGTCTCCATCTCTCGAGACCCACTCTTGGAAATAACTTCCTTCATCCCTCCCCTGGGTGGGTTCTCCACCAGCATGTCAGCTGCTGCAGGGGTGGGTGGGGAGGTGGTGATGTCGTTTAAAGATCGCAACTCCAATACTGAACATCAGGCACACAGGCAGCAACAGGGAGCTCTTACTCGCCATCTTTCACACCTGGCTCCACGCACGTTCACTGGATCACCAGCAGAACAGGGAGTCACAGAGTCTTGGCCCCAAAGAACAGCCAAGAGCCACTCTCAAGGGCCACAGAAGAGGAAGCAGATTTACTGTAAATGGCATCCTGGTCAGAACCAGGACCAACGGATGTGTGACTGCAGAAGCTTTCAGCTTGCAGTGGCCCGGGCGGCCGTGCGGGGGTCAAGTGAACATTCCATTCTGCTCCTCACTGGAGTGTCTAAGTGGACACGGAGTGACCACGACAGGACTTTGAGGAAGGAGACCGGACTGGATGACTTCTGAAATTCCACGAGTTCCCAAATAAGATAGTGCTAACACACTCCTTGGGAGAACATTTCTTCATTTTCCTTTACTTCTCAATCTTCTACAATATTCCACCTGTGGGCTAACGAACACCATCTTCTTGATCGGCACCAGTTGCGGTAAATGCCACGTTCTAAATAATTATAAACGAAGAATCCCTAACCACAATTTTTGAAAATTTGAAAGATGTTTTAACAATGGTGTGAGGGAGACTTAGGTGCTGTTCCCACTATTTGTAATATTTTATCTTTTTTAGAAGACAAGCCGAGAAATTCTTAAGCTGATTTTCTATAAACCATCAATGCGATAAGTATGTGATAGAAAAATAAAACCTCTTGCCAATATGTCACGTGCCATTGTTTCGTCATTTGTCATTATTTCACGTCACTATCCTCAATTTATCAGAGAAAGAGGAAACATGTTCAAATGTAAAATTTGAAGCCGCACATCTGTAAGGTCCAGGAAAGGAGTGCGGTCGGTGATGCCAGGAGCCCATCAAACCCATGGCGGCATCTGGACTCCAAAACTCCTTGCTTGTGTCGCCTCTGAAATCTCAAGTGATAAAAATCACCCGAGAAACAAGCCGCGGGAAATTGTAACCGTCTTTGGATAGAGATGGAGCGGGAGTTACATCACCAAAACACAGCAATGCCCGTCACTCACAACTACAGTCCTGGGAGGGAACGCTGTCAGACGACCGAGGTGAGGCTGAGGACAGGTGTCGTCTCAAGGACTTAAGCCTCCCGAAAATTAAAAAAAGCCTTTATCTTCAGAGATGTTTTCAAAACTTGTTTCTTCTTCACCTGCCCAGGACCATGTCCCCTGGCTGTCCCACCATCATCCCAGGCTCACAGGACTGACATCAAGCCCATCCCCTCCACTCCCTCGTCCCGTCATCCAGGCCCAGAATCACAGCATCAATTTATTGTCATTCCCCCTCCCATTAATTGGCTCAGGTGTGAATTACTGCTTCTTTGATGCCATTTAACACAAATAACACACGAGTTATAGAGTGTGCTGTTCCCTGACTGCCTGAGTGAGCTTCTAAAATAGGAACCCGATCCTGCTGTCAGTCCCCTGTTTAAAGGCCTCCGATGGCTTCATGTCACATGGAAAATAAGCCCGAGTCCTCGCTGTGGCCCTGCTGCACTCCTGTTTTGCTCCTGACACTCCCTCACCCCCTACACACACACAAGTGGCTCCCAAAGCCCAGCTGTCCAAGTCCCACTTCAGTTAAGCCGCCTGCGAACCCTCCTCCCGTCGCCACAGCCCCTGGGCCCGTGACCTCTGATCAACCTCTGTTCTGGAGACCCAACGCCCCCAGGACCTACCAGACAGTTATTACTATCAATTGTCACTGGTGTTTTAATACACACAACTCGTTTTTTGAAAGGAGGAGGAATCTCTTTAAATCTTTGCATTTATTTATTTCAATCCCAAACACAATGCCTTCCATATAGTGAGCACTTGCAAAATAGTTGATTTTTTTGGACACATAATAATCAATTTACAAAATCTAAGCAAGTTTCTTTATATCTGCAATTCAAAAGGGGGGAAAAAAAAACAAACACTATAATGAGAAAAATACTCAATAAACAATTACACATTAAGCCAGAAAAATCATGTCTCTTTGGAGTAATTTCCATAATTGAACATTATACCGCAATAAAATAATAGTATATAACACAAGCAAATGTAAAATAATTGGAAGCCATTATGAAGTTTAAGGATCCATTTTCGATATATAATAAAACTAATGTTCTATTCTGAATCATAAAAGATTCTAATAGTTTTGGGTGGTTTTTTTTTGGTATAAAAACAACAAAAATAGGGCAATCAAAAGCACATCCTGTTCAAGGAGAGGTAGATGCACAGTCAAAGGCAGGCAAACCTTGCTAGGCACGTGCCATGGTCTGCATGCTGGGCCTAAAGGGCATGCAAACTCCATGAGGTCAAGTACACGTTCATGTGTATTGGGCAAATGAACAAGAAAGCGGGCATAGTTGTTAGCCTGGGGACACTCGTGGAGGTGGCAGAGGGTTTTTATCTTTCACCTTCCACAGTACTCACATCTTCAACAGAATATGGGTTTAAATCCAGACATGTGATACTAAGTCCAATAACTGCAATCAGCCTAATTCACTCATCATTAGAAAACCAGTCAAAATCTTTCAAAAATTAGCCAAAAGAACTATTAAAAATTAAATAGAATAAGTACATAGCGATGAAATGCCAGGGAGCAATGAATGCTGGCAAGAATGATACCTGAACTATGCCATGGGTTGACGGGAGAAACAGGGTACGCCCTACCAACTCAAGAACCCTCAGAGGGTGATCCTGAAAGACCTTCTCTCGGTCCACAGACTTTCACCTGAGCAGGGCGCCCTTTAAATCAAGGTCCTGATTCTGTCAGAATTTTGTAAAAGCTCCCCAAGCAGCGGACAACCACCACTCCTGAGCCTGCAGACCACTGCCCGGCGGGGAGTCACACCTGTCACTCAGGCACTTCCACTGAACAAAGACAGAGGAGTCGTGGGAGCCTGAAGGACAGGGTCTTAGGTTCTTGTTGCTGTTTCTAATGTCATCTGCCTTCAGCTCGCCTGCTGTGCCCACCACACCCGCCAGCCCCAGCAGCCACGCGGGGCTCCACACTCGCCTGCTACTCCCCGTGTTCAGAGAGGCCACACTGGCCACTTGAATGTACGGCTGCCTGTTCCTTCAGTGTCCTCCTTGTGCAGGTGCCAGGGAAGGCTTTCAGCCCCAAAGCAGACTGAAGGCCATTCTGAAGTCCATTCTGAAGTCCTGCCCATAAAGCCTTAAAGATGGGAGCAGGTGGTGTACAGAGAGTGAGATAAAAGAGCAGGTCGTAAGCTCATGTCCCCAACCTAGGAATGTACTTGCCCATAACCTTGTTGACTTCAAAGGGCAGCTGCACAGAGAAGCATGTCCCCTCAGCACAGACAAACACAGGGAAGTCTCTCGCCCAGAAGATGGAAGATCTATTACCACCTCCCCCAAAGACAAATGATTCCAGCTGAGATGTGGTGTTCTTAAAGCACCAGGCCTCAAATTCAAATATCCCCAGAGGATAAATAAACCTATCTCCCAGGGACCGCCCAAAAACGAAAACATTTTGAAGATGTTTTGTAAACACTAGGGGCTCAAAACACAGTAGTTTATTTCTCCTCTTACAAAGCAAGGGGGGGGGGGGGGGGGATTACCACTCATCCCACATTTTTAACTATCCCTTCCTTTTCCCTTGAAAAGCTAACCACATTCTTTGCTTCAGATCCCCCTACTCTAGAAATGACTTTGCTTCAAGGCAACGTGGCCAAAGCTGGTGGATTGTGAGGGCCCATCAAGACCAAGGAGCAGGCCCAAAGGTAACTTCAGATGCGATTTTTAAATCAGTCAGCACGGGGGATGAGGGTGGGGGCTGGGACCGGATGGGAAGGAAATAAAACCCATCCACTGGGGAAGAAAGCTTGTCCAGACAGAGGCAATGAAATTTTAACCCCCTGGAATGCACCGCAAATTCCACAAACACAATTGGGGATGTTTTCCCCTCAAAACCCCAGATCAATTCACAGCAAATGCTTACATCTTATTGAGTACAATGAAGCACAATTTTCTGTCTGCCCTAACAAAGACGTAAGTATAGAGGACGCGCCGTGGTGAGTTTGTGTAGCACCCAATTTTATGAAGAAACTGAAATAAAACAATGGGAATCCCATTATGAATACTAACTGCATTGGTGAAACTCATTTAAATAATGTAAGTTCAGTTTAAATTTCTCCCTAAATGAATAGCACTTAGATTCCCCCTTATGAAATAGTTTTGAGAGGCAAAATATTATAGTTCAAACAGTAACTGAATTCAAGTTCTGATTTTGCCACTAATTAGCCAAGTGACTTTGAGTCACTTAATTGTGTTGGCACATTAGTCCATTTTCAATTAAGGCCATCAGGAAATCACACACATAGCAATGATAAGAGGTAAAATTTTATTTTTAAACCAGACACTGGGGGTAAAACACACGTCTTTCCTCTATGCCAGAGGTTCTCAACCTGTGGGTCGCGACCCCTTTGGCGGTCGAATGGCCCTTTCACAGGGGTCGCCTAAGACCATCCTGCATATCAGACATTTACATTACGATTCATAACAGTAGCAACATGACAGTTATGAAGTAGCAACGAAAATAATTTTATGGTTGGGTCACAACATGAGGAACTGTATTTAAAGGGCCAGAAGGTTGAGAACCACTGCTCTATGCTATTCCTTAATAAACTGCCTCTAAAAGAGACACTAACTGAAGAGTAAGGGCTCCTCAAACTACAGCTTTTAGATTTTAGAGAATCTGATAAATGTGACAAGGAACCAGACTTATAAACATTCTCCTGGCTGGAAGGGGATTTTGGAAAATGGCTAGATGAGCCACGCCTGTCTCTAACATTTATTTTCATTCCTCCTAGTAAAAGCAAGACGATCAGCGGTGCTATAACTTATGCATCTTTATATCCCCAGTGCCTGGAATATATTAAGAACACAGAAGAGCCAGGCCAGCGTGGCTCAGTTGGTTGAGTGCACCGAAAGGTTGCCGGTTCAATTCACGGTCAGGGCACATACCTCACTGTGGGTTTGATCCCCAGTTGGGGCATGTATGGAAGGCCACTGATCCATGTTTCTCTCTCCCTTCCTCTTTCTCGAGTGAGGGTTAAAAAAAAAAAAAAAGACGACAAAAGATGTTATACTGATCAAGTAAACAACAGAAAGAGGAAACGGGCTGCTATGAACACGTGCTTTGAAAACATGGATTTGTTTCAGTGTGAACACTGTATTTGCTTAGTGCAGCTTTGTCCACAAGAAACATCAGGTGAATGCAGAAAACTGCGCCAGCTGAACCAAGCCCAGAGAAATACGCTAACCGGGCCAACTCCCAACACCGACCCGCTACCCCGTGCACTGTGGGGGACACGCTCAGACAGCCGTCCTGTCCAGTGCTCACTTCCACAGGCCAACTTCAGGCCTTTTCACGCAGAGGCCATGTGTGTTGTAGCATGATGGACTTCTTAACCATGCAACATGTGTAAAAGCAAGCTTCCAGTTTCACAAGGTTCCCACCTTTTCTTTCCAATCTGTCAGTGAGGAAGGTTTGTGCCTCTAACCCACTTTCCCCGTAAGTCGTGTAGTTTTAGTTGTTCCGTGTGCACGGCACAGTGATCTTTTAGGAGAGCGTGGGCCACGTTACAGCAGAACTGACTACACAATTATGCAAATTCATGCCAGAGTGATGTCTCCTTACAAAGAGTGTCAAGGAAGGGTCAGCAGCCAGCCAGGGCGAGCTCTCAGTGGGCTGCAGACAGACACCGAGGTATCGTCCTCTCCCACGTACTTACCATTTATTTGTTAACATGCAGAGTTTGAGAGAGTAAATATTTTTGACTCATTCACTCAACAAAAGCATATCACACACTCACTCTGAGCTAAGCGTTGAAGAGAGAAGAGAAAGATGATGAGGGATGATTACTATCCTGGCGGAACTCATAACTGAGTGGAGGAAGGACATAAATAGCTGTAATGCAAAGCAGTAAAAGCTCTAATAAAGGTATCACAGAGTCCTCTGAAATCCCAGAGGAAGGAAGGACTCTTTTAATGACAGAAATATAAATCCCCAAAGCTTAACAAGTTGAAATTATGGTTTAAAAGGGAAAAAAGGTGGGATTATGACAGCACCAATTGTTAAGTGTATACTTAAAACCTGTAGGACTTTTAGACACCTGCTGCTACTTAGCCTGGCCGCTCTTTCTTTTATTGTAAAACAGCTGGTATTTGCATTCACTCTGCAGTAAGCTCAGATCAGTCAAAAGCAGTTGTGTAGCGCAGAAAGTGGGGATGGCAGTAGTGACTAAACCACATCGACTCTGAGGGGCTGTGTATGCCCTGTACCGGACTCAAAGGATGGTGAAGGGTCAGAGCCACGTCCCCCTGGGTGGCTGCTGGAGGGGGGCAGGAGAGGAAGGCAGGGAGCTCTGCTGTCCCCCAGTAGCTGAAGGGCTGTCTTTTGGAAGAGGAAGTAGACATGTGTCACATGGCCAAGAGGACAGGATACATGGGGAACTGACTTCACCCCCACATAAAGAAGATGTTCCTAACCATCAGAGCTGCCCAGGGATGGAACAGAGCTCCTGAAAAGCTGTCTCGGGGTGTCAGAGCGCAGGCACTGTGCCCATCTGGCAGGAAAGCTACAGAAAAGATTCACACATCAGATGAATGGCTGAGTCTACATCACCTTTTAGATCTTCCTCCAACCAAAAGGTTCTATCATTCTAGTTATTAAAACTTAGCTTTCCGACGGTGGCACTTTGGGCAAGTCACAGTTCCTCTCCGCAGCGGAACTCAGAGCCAGACATGTCACTAAAACCATGCGATCTGGCCCTTTTTGACAGATATAGAATCTCGGTCACTTACAGGAAAAGCAAGAAGCATCATGAAGGGGTGCAGGAGAGTGCCCACAGGTAACCGGTCGATACATACAATGGTCCCACCAACCAGAGACTTTCCATCCCCCCTTCCTCCCCTAGATCCTCGCAACAGCCCCTCTGAGAGGCTGACGGGGATGTGCAGAGGGAGAGGCTGTGCTGAGCTCTCTGTGGGCTCTTCTTTCGAGACCAGGGCTGCCCTGAAAGGAAACTTCATTTACAACAAGGTGAGCAGCTGGTAAAAGCAGATCTAGATTTGTTTCTGGATTGAATTTTTCTCATGTGAGCACCGAAGCCCTTCGTGGCTGGTACGTGGGGAAGATGGAAACAGATCCGCGTGAAATATCCCTTAGTACAGCAGCACCACAGTCCATGAGATCCTGTTGGGGAACGTGTTGCTCGGAAATTTCTCAAACCAACACCCAGCTCAGCCCAGGAAAGGCCTCCTCGCCAAGGTCACCAAAGAGTGACAGGAGGCAAATTAAAACTCCCAGGGGGCCCTAGCTGGTTTGGCTCAGTGGATAGAGCATCGGTCTGCAGACTGAATGGTTGATTCGGGCCAAGGGCACATGCCCGGGTTGTGGGCTCGATCCCCAGTAGGGGGCATGCATGAGGCAGCCAATCAATGATTCTCTCTCATCATTGATGTTTCTATCTCTCCCTCTCCCTTCCTCCCTGAAACCAATAAAAAAAAATATATTAAAAAACAACAACAACAACACAAACTCCCAGAAGGGTGGCCTCCACAGATGGGGAACTCTGAATATGCCCCACACTTCACATGCCATAACGGGGTAGAAAAGCCATTGTAACCACTTTCCTGTACTTGAACAAGTATACTCCAGCATGTTGAGGACGTAAGTGACTAGAAGAACCACACCAGGTTCCAGCATCGTCCTTTCCACTAACGAGACGTGAGGCCGCTTTTCCTGCCTGGTGTCCCCACTGCCCGTGGACAGCCCTGGAGCCTGGCCCCAGCAGCGAGGATCCCCCGGGCCAGTTTCATCCTTTGCAGCTCACCCTGGGTGGCCGCAGAGGGATTTAAACCGGTTCTCACTGGCCACGTACTTCAAGCTAGCAAGTATATGAAAGTAACTTTCAAAAGTTCAACTTAATTAGCTCCGTAGGCCCAGCACACAACATGTATGTATGTCACATGTCCAAAAAGTTTTTAAAAACTATATATGCACCAAGAAGAAAAATGCTAACCTACCTACGTGCTTCCAGGCAGCCCTTCCACCTGCTCAAGAGCAACACCTGTTTCTCTGACCAATCAGGGACCACCTAAAGCAGCGGTTCTCCACCTTCGCTGCACATTAGCATCACCTGGGAATCTTCTTAAAATCCTGATTTCTGGGCCTCATCCTCCGGAAATCCTG
Organism: Myotis nattereri; assembly: GCF_964212035.1. Classification (NCBI taxonomy): domain Eukaryota; kingdom Metazoa; phylum Chordata; class Mammalia; order Chiroptera; family Vespertilionidae; genus Myotis; species Myotis nattereri. Next base: position 86,154,020 of record NC_138079.1, on the reverse strand, counting down.
TTTCTTTGTTACTAATGTTGTGGCCCCACCCCATAACAAAGAAACAGAATTTCCAGAGGATGAGGCCCAGAAATCAGGATTAACGATTCCTAGGTGATTCTAATGTGCAGCCAAGGTTGAGAACCACTGACCTAAAGGTTCCAGGTTCTAGCACAGGGAAAGCAGCAGTGAGAGGGTCACTGCCCCCCCCCCCCGCCCCCGCCCCCGCCACATGCTGTCAAGGAGAGAGCTGCCGCTCAGGCATGTCTGCACGTTTTTAAGACAGTATCTGCACGTTAACAAGATGAAGTCTGTAACCTCCCTCTAGGACTCGGCTCCCTGGAAGGCTTCATGTCCGAGTTCTTAGGAAAGCTCGCAGGAAGGCCATGAATGCGGAAAGCTTCCTAACTGGACTTAGAGTCTCCGGATAACTGGGCCACAGCTCTTCACCTGTGTTTTCAGTCTGTGGGCTTTATATGACCAACGGTTGGTTCAAGAACATCTTCAGTAGAAGCCTTCAATAGAGGACTTTGTTAATTCCTACTGCCTAAATTTTAAAATCTAATTAATTTGTATATTAACACACTTCTCGTTACTGCTAATTGGCTGCAGGATAATAATCTGACTACATTATAATATTTTACTGCTAATCAAAACATCAATAAAATGAGCAATGGCTTTTTTCTCCTCTTCAAGGTTAGCTGGGCAGCCCAGGGCTCTGAAACAGAGGAGGCCTCTCTGTGACCCCTCCTAGCTGCTCCTCGCTGGATTTCAGGTCACTTCAACATCCTGCACACTCTAGGTCAGCCGTGGGCAAACTACGGCCCGCGGGCCGGATCCGGCCCGTTTCAAATGAATAAAACTAAAAAAAAAGAAAAAAAAAAAAAGACCGTACCCTTTTATGTAATAATGTTTACTTTGAATTTATATTAGTTCACACAAACACTCCACCCATGCTTTTGTTCCGGCCCTCCGGTCCAGTTTAAGAACCCATTGTGGCCCTCGAGTCAAAAAGTTTGCCCACCCCTGCTCTAGGTGGTAAAGAAGGTACAGGCAGCAGGGCTGTAAAGAAAAAGGCATGTCAGTCCAATCTGCAACTACCCCTTCCTCCAAGAATGACACTAGTGAGAACTGCACATATGTTAGGACTAGGTATAAGTTATTTCGATCCCACACTACAAATAATAGAGCAATCTAGACTTCAAACATACCTTCCTTCTGACTCAAAACCAGAAACATGACATTCTGATTCCATTTTAATCAGTTCTAGGGACTCGGCAGAATTTACCCTGGAGATGTTACTAGAAGATGCAACGTTGGAGAAATCTAATTTTCCAGGCCCTTTCTGCATCCAGGTGGTCAAGTCACATAACCATAGGGGTCAGGTGATGGCGGGAAAAGTCTCTGCGCTGTGCCTGACCTCATGGAACATGCAACCAGTGGGATCAACCTCAAGTACTGCCCAGATCCGACCACTCTGCTCCCTCTAGCTCCGATTGTTCTACGTATCACTGCTGGCTACAGTTCCCACCAGATATTCATTAGGGAAGGAAAAGGAAAATAATTTTCCTCCTTGTGAACAGTCATGGTTAATGTTATAGTCAGTTCAAACCTTTCAGCTAAGGGGAGACTGCGGTGAACAGTGAGATCCCTTCTCTCTGTGAAAATACTGAAATGACAGTGTGCTCATGAACGCCCATGAGTTACAAGGAGGATGGAGGGGTGAGAGGCCAGGCCCTGGGAACAGAGGGCACAGCCATGACTCTACTGCACAATCAATCTAGGTTACGTCTAGATCTTTCTAACGGCCGAGATGCACTTTGTGGAAACAATCTCCTTCCAATTATATGAAATGGGAAATGCAGCTCTACAGTGGCTTTAGGACTGTAATGAACAGTACAGAGATTTCTCATTCCCATTACAGATCAGAGCTGCCCACCAGGGCTCCCTCCACCACGGACACAGTCTTTCCGCTACTGACTCATCCATCAGAACAAACCCCTCTTTAAGTCACTCCTGTTCGGAGGGATTCACAACTGTACATAAAAAGCAACAACCCGACATTTAAAAAAAATAGGGATGGCCCTAATCAGTTTGGCTCAGTGGATAGAGTGTCGGCCTGCGGACTCAAGGGTCCCAGGTTCAATTCTGGTCAGGGGCGTGTACCTTGGTTGCAGGCACATCCCCAGTGGGGAGTGTGCAGGAGGCAGCTGATCGATGTTTCTCTCTCATCGATGTTTCTAACTCTCTATCCCTCTCCCTTCCTCTCTGTACAAAATCAATGAAATATATTAAAAAAATAAATAAATAATAGGGATGAACTTGCTCTGGCCGGTGGCTCAGCTGGTTGGAGCGTCACCGTCCCCCCCGCCCCCCAACACACACACAAAAGGTTGAGAACTCAATCTTGGTTGGGGTGCATATGGGAGGCAACCAATTGAAGTTTCTCTCTTACATCAATGTTTCTCTCTTTCTCAAAATTCATAAGAACATATCCTCAGGTAAGGATTTTAAAAAAGGGATGAACTTCACTTAAAACATTTATATTACAAATACACTCCAGCCATATCACCAATTTTGGAAAACTGAAACCAAAAATACCTATTTCCAAACCCCTAAAACAATGAGCAATAAAGCATGCCTGCTATTTCATCTTTCCCTTCAGTTTGCATTTTATATCATTTGGTATCATAAATGTTTTTCCATATTGACATCTACTCTTCTGAATGATCATTCACAAAGGAACAACATACATATATGTGTGATTTATATAGTTTTATTGTTGGTTTAATTTCTGGACACATATATTTAAACTTTACTTCATTTAAAATTTATTTTGATGTGAGATGAAGATCTAGCCACCCGCTCAGTATCTTTCCTCCCATTCCTCTGATTTACAAAGGCTCTTTTATCCTAGGCTAAATTTTTATGTGAAAATAGGATTTGTTTTTGGATAATCTGTAAATTTATGGTCATAATATTCTAATTATAGCTATTTTAAACATACACACACATATAAATCAGTAAAATCAAAGTGGTCACTTCCTCCTTTACCAATTTCTCAAATCCAAACAACTTGCCCCTCCCTCCCCTCTACTGTCAAGCAAATAAGAATTGTGGTTGCAACTGATCTGAACTTCCACATTCACTTGGATAAATTTAACATTTAACCTCCTGATTCAAGAACTTGCCTTTCCTTAGGTGTCATGCCTCTCAACGGCCTGCAGTTCTCTCCATCTACGTCACATGAAGTCTCCCCCAATGAATGGAACGTGGCCTGTCTGTTATGCTCTATTTTCTTGTCCCTCCTCCACAGGCATTCTGATAACATATAATTACCCCACCCCCAGGCCTCTGTTTTTCAAATGGGGGATGCCGGGGAAATAGAAAGTACCGCAGTAAAGTCAACACATGCTTCAGTTCCAGGGAAGGTAACTTAGGCTACAGATGCATTCCCTGACACAGAATGAAGACCAACCAATGCATCCGTGTTGACTCCATTCAGAAGCAAACTCTCCATTAGAGCGCCAGTGTCAAGGGCTAAAGCATTCTTCCCTAATCAAAACCATCAAACATCCCTATCAAAACCATCAAGACCACCCCCCCAGAAGGTCAAGGCTGGGAACCCGAACTTGGCACCAGCAGCCACATCTCCTGCTGCCCTTCATCCCTCATCCTGCCCGTCTCCTGCAGACATGCACCCAAATGACTCTGAAGCTTCCGAAAGGAGGAACAGAAGACAAGTTCTGAACGAATGACTGGATTCGCCATGCCCCACATCCTCTGAAAGTCAATTTCATTTTGTTTGGTTCTGGGCTTTAGAAAGATCTAAGTAAGGCAAAGAAAGAAAGAAAATGAAGCAAATGCATCTTCCAGGCTCCAACTTCTAGTGGCGATCCACTTCAACGGCCTCGCGAGGCTTTATTCCTGAAGAACCACTCACCCTGAGAACAGCTGTGCTCCCCACCTGAGGGTCAGACTGGAGACTCCTGTCCTCCTCCAGATTTCCATATCATCTTGACCTTGGGCTGATAGCTTATGATTATCTCCCTCACCACCGTAAAATACCGAACACTTCTCCCTTAACCAAACACTTCTTCCTTAACCTTCCACAGTGCTGCACTGAACTTAAGTTTAGATAATTACTAAGCCTTAAAGCAGCTCTTCTTATGTCTCATAACAACCTCTTTAATAAGTCATTGCCTCCATTTTCAAAAGAGGCAGAGATAACGAGGAGCTGAGCTGAAGAATCTTGGGAAGGCAATCAAACGGCTTCGGGAGATATTATACAACAGCTCAGAAATTAACCCGAGGACTTTTACAGTTATTATATGGCTTTATTTTCTATTCCTGGAAACTCTGACTCATCCACTGAGTGGCCCAAAGTGGAAACTATTATTTCCAGTGAGCAGAAAAGATGGTAGATTACTATCCCACCATACTTAATACACCCTACCAAGCTCACCCCAAACCCTTACACTCATGCCAAAATATGTATACACTAGAGGCCTGGTGCACAAAAATTTGTGCACTCGGGGGGAAGGGAGGGGGTCCCTCAGCCTGGCCTGTGCCCTCTCGCAGTCTGGGACCCCTCGGGAGATAACAACCTGCTGGCTTAGGCCTGCTCCCTGGTGGCAGAGGGCAGGCCCAATCCCTAGGTGCAGCCCCTGGTCGGGCTCAGAGCAGGGCTGATTGGGGAGTTGGGGCACCGCCCCCTGTCATGCACAGAGCAGGGCGGATTGGGAGGTTGCGATGCCACCCTCAGTCACACTCAGGGTAGGGCCGATTGGAGGGTTGGGGCACCGCCCCTTGTCACACTCAAGGCAGGGTCGATGGGGAGGTTGCAGAGCCACCCCCTGTCACGCACAGAGCAGGGCCAATCAGGGGGGTTGGGGCTTCGTACCCTGTCATGCACAGAGCAGGCCGATCAGGGGGTTGGGGAACTCCCCCTTGTCACGCACAGAGCAGGGTCAATCAGGGGGTTGGGGAGCTCCCCGCTGTCATGAACAGAGCAGGGTCGATCGGGGGTTGGGGAGCTCCCCCCTGTCATGCACAGAGCAGGGCCCATCAGGGGGTTGAGGAGCTCCCCCCTGTCACTCACAGAGTAGGGCTGATAGGGGAGTTGGGGCACCACCCCCTGTCACACACAGAGCAGGGCGGATCAGGGGTTTGGGGCGCCGCCACTGTCACACCCAGGGCAGGGCTGATGGGGAGGTTATGGCTCTACCCCGTCACAGAACAGGGCCCGTGGGGTTGGGGGGTTGGGGCGCCGCACCCTGTCACACACAGAGCCGCAGGGCGATCAGGGGGTTGGGGCGCTGCCCCCTATCAGGCACAGAGCAGGGCCAATAGAGAGGTTGTGGCCCCGCCCCGTCACACACAGAGCCGCAGGGCGATCAGAGGGTTTGGGCTCTGCCCCCTGTCACGCTGATCCCGGTGCCGGGAGACCTCGCGGCTCCACTGATCCCGGTGCTGGGAGGCATTTTACCCTTTTACTATATAGAATAGAGGCCTGGTGCATGGGTGGGGGCTGGCTGGTTTGCCCTGAAGGGTGTCCTGGATCAGGGTGGGGGTCCCCACTGGGGTGCCTGGCCAGCCTGGGTGAGGGAATGATGGCTGTTTGCAGCTGGTCACACACCCTTCAGGGTGGGGGTCCCCACTGGGGTGCCTGGCCAGTCTGGGTGAGGGGCTGAGGGCTGTTTTCAGGCTGGGACTGAAGCTCCCAACCTCTCCTTTTTTTCTTTTTCTTTTTTTATTCTGGGCAAGCTTTAGCTGTGGCTCCAGCTCTTAGGCCTCCGCTCCTGAAAGCAGGTTTCTGGGGTTTTGTTTAGCTTCTATATTCGTTACAATGTTTCTTAAACTGCAGGCTCGGAGGCCGGCAAAGCAGGCGGGGAACGTTGGTTTCCTCCGTCACTGAAGCAAGCAAGCCTCATGTTAGTTTCCAGCTGCCTGGCTGCCGGCTGCCATCTTGGCTAGCAGTTAATTTGCATATCTCGCTGATTAGCCAATGGGAAGAGTAGCGGTCGTACGCCAATTACCATGTTTCTCTTTTATTAGATAGGATAACCCCCACCTTACCTCATTCTGGGACAGTTTCTTATATGTTAAAAGGGGGTGGGGTTTTCATACTCCCTACTGACACTTTCCAGGTCACCTGAGATCTGAACAGGCCGTCATGAGGTTGAGCCCGGCACACACAGTGGGTTTTCGAGTGACATGAACGTGGGAATCAAGGCCTTCGCTGTAAACTCAGCCCTATGTTCTTGAAGTTCAAAAGGCTTCTGAGAAATAAAAGTAACTGAGCCAAAAAAAATCTATACAGTCTCTACCATCCAAAATATAAAAGATGTTAAGTGACTATATTAACAAAGGCTAGCATAAACAGCCTGGATGTAGCTGCTAAAGTAACGTGGGGAAATGCTGACAACTGCGGAATCTAGATGAGGGTGTGTGTGTGTGAAGGTGAGAGAGCAGAGGGATATGCGTGGTCACTATACAATGCCCCTGACTTTTCAATATGTTCAAAAACTTTCACACAACATCATTGGGGGAAACTCACCAGCAGTTGGCATCTTCAATATCACACAGTACTTGTCCTGCCTGCCACGTTTCCATGTGGGAGGGATGTGAACTGATTATGAAACACCAGCAGCTCAAAATCTCCCAGAGTTCAGGGAAACATCCTATCTCCGCTGCTATTACCTCTGCAGACACACATTTCCCACCCCCTTCCTTGCAGGGGGAAATGTTCAGGAGACTAACCTTTTAGATATTTCTCTGCTGTCTCAGGTCATTAAAAATCTAGGGTGTAAATGTTTATTATTCTTGAATGGTGCACAGACCAGCTCCTACCAAACATGCAATACTGAGTTCTAATTAACGAAGTGATCAGGATGTGCTGCCCTGTGGAAATGGCATAAGATGGGATCCAGGGAAGCCAGGTGTGAGGCCTGCCTCCACTGCTGCGATGCAGCCTGGCTGGGGGGGGGGGGGGGTGGGAGTGCGGCAGCCCTCTAAAGTCTCCTTGGGGACAACAGAGATCACACGGACGTGTTTGCTTCAAGTGTCTGAGGCCAGAACACTGTAAATAACTGATAACAATGGAAAGAAACAAGAGAGCATTGTAAAAACTATAGTGTATAATATGCTTCGGTGTGATTACTAATTTACTTTGAAGAGTTTTTGCACCTGTTTTTGAAAATAGCATTCTAGAACAGAATTGCTAGAATTCAGAGAGCTTGGAATCCTATCTAATAATAGACAAACATGGTAATTAACCGTAACTTTGCTACCCTTCCCATTGGCTAATCAGGGCTATATGCAAATTAACTGCCAACCAAGATGGCAGCCGGCAGCCAGGCAGCTGAAGCGAAGAGGAGGCTTGCTTGCTCCAGTGATGGAGGAAGCCAAGGTTCCCCGCCTGCCGCTGCCCAGCTCTGAGCTGCACTCTAAGCAAGTATGTTGCAATTATAGAAGCTAAACAATCCCCAGAAACCTGCTTTCAGCCAGCCGGGCCTCAGAGCTGGAGTTGCAACAGTGTTTCAATTATAGAAGCTAAACAAAGCCCAGATACCTGCTTTCAGCAGCAGAGTTCTCAGAGCTGGAGCTGAGCCTCAGAGCTAAAGCTGGCTCTCAGCTCCAGTGACAGCCATAGAAGGTAAATAATTCCCAGAATAAAAAAAAAAAAAAGAAAAAAAGCAGAGGTTGGGAGCTTCAGTCACCTGCCAGCCTGAAAATGGCCCTCAGTCCCTCAGCCAGACTGTCCAGGCACCCCAGTGGGGACCCCCACCCTGGAGGGGGTGTGACCAGCTGCAAAAAGCCATCATCCCCTCATCCAGGCTGGCCAGACACCCAAGCGGGACCCCCACCCTGATCCGGGACACCCTTCAGGGCAAACCAGCTGGCCCCTACCCGTGCACCAGACCTCTATCCTATATAGTAAAAGGGTAATATGCAAACTGAGCCTAACAGCAGAATGACTCGGAATGACTGGTCACTATGACACACACTGACTACCAGGGGGCAGACGCTCAATGCAGGAGCTGCCTTCTGGTGGTCAGGGCGCTCTCACATGGGAGGAGCTCTGCTCAGCCACAAGCCAGGCTGATGTCTGCCAGTACAGCGGTGGTGGTGGGAGCCTCTCCTGCCTCCTCAGCAGCGCTAAGGATGTCCGACTGCAGTTTAGGCCTGCTCCCCGCTGGCAAGTGGACATACCCCGATGGCTGCCAGGCTGCCAGAGGGATGTCTGATTGCCATCTTAGGCCCAATCCCCCCGGGGAGAGGGCCTAAGCCAGCAGGTAGTCATCCCCGGAGGGGTCCCAGATTGTGGGAGGGCACAGGCCGGGCCGAAGGACGCCCCCCAAGCGCACAAATTTTTGTGCACCGGGCCTCTAGTCCTATATAATAAAAGGGTAATATACAAATTGACCCTAATGGTGGCACAACTGGAAATGACCTGTCGCTATGACGTGCATTGACCACCAGGGGGCAGGCACTCAACGCAGGAGCTGCCCCCTGGTGGTCAGTGCGCTCCCACAGGGGGAGCTCCACTCAGCCAGAAGCTGGGCTGACAGCTGTGAGTGTAGCAGCAGTGGCAGGAGCCTCTCCCACCTCCTCTGTAGCACTAAGGATGTCCAACTATGGCTTAGGCCCACTTCCCCCAAGGGCTCCCAGGCTGCCAGAGGGATGTCTGACTGCCAACTTAGGCCTGATTCCCTGGTGAGTGGGCCTAAGCCAGCAGGTGGACATCCCCCAAGGGTCCCGGACTGCAAGAGGGTGCAGGCCGGGCTGAGGGACCAACCCCCCTGACCCCGAGTGCATGAATTTTTGTGCACCAGGCCTCTAGTCTGGTAATAATGCAATATGACAAGAAGGAGTTGAAGGGAAGGCTGGGCCTGCCTGGGCCTCCACATAAGGAAGAAGACTAAGTGGGCCAAACAACAGGAAGGCCACAGAATTTAAGCTGATCGCCCCCAGCAAGTTCCTATTAAGACACAGCAGACCTTTCTGGATCATATGCCCACTGTGGGAAGATGGGGTCTGGACAAAAAGCACTGCTGGGAAGAGAGGGTCCTGGCTTATGTCCATGGTGTCTGGAGGTCAACTCAAGACTCTCTTGTCTCTCTCTCCAAGGGCAATCTGGTCCACTCCAGCCTCTTACTCTCCACCCCCCACCTTTCCTCTGGACAAGTGCACAGGAAATGGAAGCCCCACTACAGGTGAGGAGTCCTAAGGGCTAGGTGGGGCAGATGAGGTCAGCTACAAATTCTGATGCACAAAGTTCAGAAATACTAGTATATATAGGAGTTTAGGAAATATACCTGTAGATGTCTGTTATCTTACTCAGGTGCAATGCCAATCCTAGACTAGACCCAATATTTAGAAGGGAAAAAATGTCATAAAGGACATTTGTCAATTGTGTCAACTGACAAAACTGGATTATGGAGAGCTGTTTAGACAAAGGTATCACATCAATGTTAAATTTATTGAAGTTGGTAACTTTAAAGGGCTATGATATGTACCTTACCTTCAATTGGTTCAGAATAAAATGGCCTATTTGTGTCTCTATGAGAGAGAAAAAAAGAGAGACAGGCCCAGAAACATCCAATTAAATTAAGCAAAAAATTAAGAGATGGATCTAGGTAGAGAGTATATGGGTTTTGTACTATTTTTATCCTTGCAATCTTTCTGTTTGAGGTTATTTCCAAATTAAAGGCAAAGAGAAAGGAGAAAGAGGAGGAGGTAGAGAGGAAGGGGAATAGAATGCCTTGGGATAGTAGTTTGGAATGACTAACCACTGAAAGGTGGGATAAACTGAGTGATCAGTCTTCAGTTAAGTTTGCTTAAAACAAAAATGTTCCTCAAAAGACATTATCAAGATAGTGAGATGACAACCCATAGAATGGGAGAAAATATCTGCAAATCACATACATAAGATTTCGAAAGCAGAATAAAGAATTCTTACAACTCAATAATAAAACGACAACCCCATTAAAAGTGGGCAAAAGATTTGATAGATATTTCTTCAAAGAAGATATGCAAATGTTCAATAAGCATGTGAAAAGATGCTCAGATCCTCAGTAATTAGGGAAATGAAAACCAAAACCACAATGAGATAACACTTTACACATTAGAATGACTATAACCAAAAAAAACCAGACAATACCAAGTGCTGACAAGCATGGGGAGAAATTGGAATCCTCACATAATGTTGGCAGGAATGAAAAATGGTACAGTTACTTTGGAACAGTCTGGCAGTTCCTCAAAACACCAGACATAGAGTTACCATATGACCCAACAATCCCCTCCTAGGTGCAGCCTGAGAGAAATGAAAACTTAGATCTACACAAACACTTGTGCATGGGTATTCATAACAACATTATGGGCCCAAATAGAAATAACTAAATATCCATCATCTGATGAGTCAATAAAGAAAATGTGGTACATCTATACAATGAAATATTGTTTGGCAATAAAAAAATGAAATACTTACACATGCTACAACATGGATAAACCTTGAAAACATCATGCTAAGTGAAAGAAGAAACCAGTCACAAAAGACTATATACTATGATTCCATTCATATAAAGTCCAGAATGGAGAAATCCATGGAGACGGAAAATAGATTGGTAGTTACCTATGACTGAGCAGCATGGGAGGATGGAGGGGAGGTAATGTCTAAGGTATGCAGCCTTTCTTTTGGGGGCAACGAAAATGTTCTGAAGTTGACTGCGGTGATAGTTGCGTATCTTTGGGAGCACACTAAAAACCACAGAATTGTTCGCCTTGAAAGGGTGAATTTCATGGTATGTGAAATTCATCTCAATAAGAAAATTAGTGTTGTGGTCCTGGTTGTTGTTTAATAATGCGAAGACAGAACCACCTCCTCTACAATAAGAGGTAATTAAACGCTCATGACACTGGGATTACACAGTTCATCCAATTATGACAACTTTTCAACTTCTCATCTTAACCTCCTGAAGAGGAGGGTACCTGAGGCACAGCCTGTACCCATTTCTGAGGTGTTCGTCGTCTCTGGAACACAGTATGCAATTTCCCCAGGTCCATTATCTATGGGAATAACAACTCAACAATTCAACTGCTGTTGACCGACTGCCAAGCTTCAGAGCCTGAAACTGGGGATTCACCGAGGAGTGAGACCCGGGTCCTGCCCTGAAGGATCTCACAACTTATTGGGAAGATTGGTCAAAATAAAAACTAGAGCTTAATGCTAAGTTTAACAGAGCATGGAAGCCCCCTCCCCTCCCCGCAAAATTCTAAGCAATGAACAGGAACTGGGCATCCTGAGGTGAGCCAAGGAGGCCCATGGGGAGAAATGGGGAGTCTCAGATGGACTGGGCTAGAACTGAGGGCCTGACCAGAGAGGAACCAGGGAGGGTGCGTTAACCATCCATGGGACCCGCAGCCACTGTGTGGGGTCTCCATGCCCACCTCAGAGGTTTGCAAAGCTCCTGAAAGTACCAGGAGAAAGAGAAAGGAGACAGAAGGCGTGGCCATCACTTTCTCCCTATTTACTGAATCCTGTTCTGGGGCGCAGAGTAGCCTTAGCGTTCACAGAGGATGGAGAGGGCTCTTCCTGCTGCTGAGCCTGCCCTTTGGGAGAAAGAGCAGTTCAGGGAAAAACTGGGAGAGAAATCTCTCTTAATCAGGGAGCACTGTGAGGAAGCAATCTGGGGAGGAAAATAATTAATGGGTCAGTTAAGAACATAAGATGCCTTTGGCCCCCTTGTTGGTGCCACACAAAAAATAAAATGTGAATTTCTCTTCTCTGATGAAATTAACATTTGGGAAAGAAAATCATCGAAGGCACAACTTGCAGAGCTGCTTCTAGAAAGGCTTTGAAATCAAGTAGGCTCTGCCTGGAGGAACTGGATTCAACCCCCGAGACCCTCATGAGGGTCTTTCTGGCCTAGTTTTCCAACAACGTGATGTTGCACTCCAAAATCCACAGTAATCCTGCCCCGCTAATGGAGACACATTTAGGATTCTATCCTGACTGTGGCTGGCAAAAAGCATTTAAAAATATTAACTGGCCCTAGCTGGTTTGGCTCAGTGGATAGAGTGTCGGCCTGTGGACTGAAGGGTCCTGGGTTCGATTCCAGTCAAGGGCACATGCTCGGGTTGCGGGCTTGATCCCCAGTAGGGGATGTGCAGGAGGCAGCCGATCAATGATTCTCTCTCATCATTGATGTTTCAATCTCTCTCTCCCTCTTCCTTCCTCTCTGAAATCAATAAAGAAAAAAAAAAATTAACTGCAGTTACGATCCAAATATCGGGACAGCATCACAAAGCAAACACAAAATGTTAATTCTTTATATATGTAAGTTTTCTCTTAAATTATATAAGCAGTTTGGACAAGTGCTATTTTGTGAGATGAGTGAGGAAAGCAAATGGGAAAAAGAGTCCTCAAAATGTGAGGGGAAAGTGTTTAAAAACTCAGTTAAGTTTGGTTTTAATTTTCTTACAGACCAGATTCTGATTACTAGTCTTTTTAAAAGCTGTGCCTAACAAGCAATATTCATATAAAATTTTTGTCATCTACTTCTGAATTTGTTCAAAAAGAAAAACAAGGGAACTGAGGAGTTATAAACAACTACATCAGCTGATCTCACTGTGAAGATGAACTGAATCAGCAGCAAACAGACAAGGCCGGAGGCCCGTGATCTGATTCCCAGCCAGTTCCTTCCCTCTGTACCACGCAGTCTTCAAGGAAGCTCACCCTGGTTACGGGGTAAGCGTCCCACAGGGAAAAGAAGCAAGTAAGCAAATAAAATCATTCACACTTTCCCTTTATTAGTCCCAGTCTATGGCTTTTGAGAATTTGATATTTTAAAAGACTTTTTTTAATGACTGCCATCCACGGGAGAAATTAAAGATGGCCTTTAGGAGTTCGCCTCTCTCAAGTCACACTTTCCAAAATGACAGGCTCATCCGACAGTTTAAGCCATGTAAAAAGGTGACAGAATCAACCCAGATACTCATTCCTGTGCTATTCACCCCAACACAGCAGATGTCTGAGCCTCCTTCCGTTTCAGACCATCACTAACACAGGTGACACTTCGGAGCAAGCACACGCCCAGGTGGAGGATTTTGACTTGTTAGGTCAGGTCTGATATTTAATTCTAACTTGTCTTATAAAACCAAGACATACATCTTAGATGATTAAGAAAGTTCTTTTGTCCTGAGACACAAATTGTTAATCTCTGAAACTTCAGTTTGACGTACAGCTGTGATAAACAGACTTTTGGCCTATCACACACATTGCTGTGCCCCTTTTGTTGGCTACAGCAGAAACTTGAGCACACACCTGGGTACAATTACTGTTACCTTGGAATAGATGTTCAGGTTCTGCATGCTGGCCTGAAGGGAATTATCTAATCTGTACGGAATCGGAAAGCTACCTTTGTATTCCCACAAGGTGGGCTGGAAATAACCGTTCTCCCCGTAGACACTGCAGTTTAGGAAAGGAGTCACCGGCAACACCGTGACACTCAGCCTTCACAGGCTCTGCGTGTTCATTAGCACTAATTGGTGGGGAGGGTAAGTGTGGAAAGCCGGCTGGAGAGCTGAGTCCAGGGCCTCTCTAAGCCGCCCCAGGTCCAGCCCTGAGAATTACCTGATCAAAGGCGATACACAAGCACTGAGAGGAAAGGGAAGGAGGCAGGGGGATTGGCTTTCAGACGCTTTAAAAAAAGATAATCCAGCGTGTTATCCTTTACACCTGCTTCTCAAAACAACAAAAGCACAAGATCCACTCTCAATGCAAGTCACTGGAGTTCCAGAATGTGCCATTGTGTTTAAGCCTCTGCGAATTGACAGTATAATCCTCTAAACTGGGGGATTAAAGGGTCCCGGGGGCGCGTCAGTAGCAGAAAGCTGGTCAGGGCCTCTGGATCGTTTCATGCTTAAGATTTTATCTTCTCAAAATTCTGGGATCCGGGATGACAGAGGTCCCATTTGTGCCACGGCATTTTCGACCTGGTGTATTTGTCTCTGTTTATGTTTTTCCTACTGTTAGTATTTTAAGCCACCGGAATTTAAGAGGGCCAACACCAGATGACATTTTGATAAGGTATGTCAACATATCAAAAAAAACCTGACTGTACACATGTGATAGATGGTTAAAAAGTTGTTTAGTGTATTTCCATATAGCAATCCACAAATTCAAATAATGACAAACCAGTCAGTGATGCAATTATTTTTGAAGAAATTATCACCTTTCATTCAAATATATGCATTGTATGACACCAAAATATTCCTTTGCATATTTTCTTTTTTGAGAAAATAAACAAGGGTTTCTACAAGCACATCAATTGTCTCTACGTAAAAATCTTCCAAAGTGTTGCAAAATGGCACTTCAGGTGTTAAATATCTTCCATTCGATTTCTAATCTTTTCTCAAAATGTAAAAAAAATTTATAATTGGCCTTCCAAATTCACATCCTAAAATCAAACACTATAAATCCTGTCTCTTAGGAAAAACCCCAACTTGGCCATATCTCTTTCTTCTTCCGGGTTCTTTATTTAAGGTTGAGTACAATTAAGCATGAGCGCGTATTAAAATTGGTTATCTCAAGTGGGGGTAATGAGGCTACAAATTCTGAGGTTTCAAATTCTCTACCTGCTACCCAATGACTCCAACCACATAGGAGCACCTTAAGACTTGGCTGAACTCTTAATTTGTAAGTCGGAGACATCAATCCCTAGCAGCAATGAATTTAGGGCTCTCACGAAATGCCATCACTTTATCATTCATCAAGGAAGTTTTGCAAAAAGGAAAATCCTCAGGCAGTTGGCAGAATAAAAATGCACTTTGTGTTGACAGTCGCAGTGGAACACTGGGATGACAGAGCTGCTCCCAAATCTCATTCATTCTTACAACATAATTCTCTCTTAAACGGCTGCCCTTATTAAAAAGGATTAAGAGCCTGGCAGCGTAATTTCCATTCTACCCAAGGCACCCTTTTAAAATGGGGTGTAGGAGTCATTGCCAATGGAATGTTCCAAGCTGATGACATTTCAAATAGGCTTTGAAGGTGCTAACAATGGACCTCCCCTGGTGTTCAGCCAGGGCACACACTCGCAGGATTTACCCTGGAGGAAAAGGGTAAACCATTTTCCAAGTCCAATTTAATTTGGTCTAAGTCTTGGAGGGAAGGTCATTTTTCTATCTTACTAAAAGGCCCGACCTCCTTGCTCTCTTTCTCCAAAGATCTATAAATCACAGTGTGGGGAGACACAGTGTAAAATGTGATATAATATGCTACACATATGCACATATTTCTCCATTTTCAAGACTCAGAGTCTCCCATCATCCCGGCGCACACACTTTTTAATGTTTCTGCATTACAGATATCTTGCAAACAACACAGCAGTTTAGCATGGTAGTATTTCTCAACCCCTACCCTCCAAAAAATTAGTAATAAGGCATCATGTAATGGAGGCAGTAAATTATTTAATGCTTGGCACTGCTGAAAACGATCTATCTAGATTAAATCCTATCCATCTCGTTTTAGCTGTAGGCCACCACTTTAGCACCTAACAAATAAAGAATTTCAGGATGGAAATGAAACCATTCTTCCTTCCAAAAATAGACTGATGTTTTACTTCTCAGATGCCTTGCTTTTGGTTAAGCTTTCTACACACAGAGAATCCAGTTATGATATTAGCTTTCTATGCCCACAGGCTTATAAATCAAACAGGGAATCAAATCACTGATAAGCACATAAGAGAATAATTGAAAATATCCAAAGGTATAAGCCCCTCCAAAATCAGGTACTTTTCCCTTTATCAAATCAGTAGTGTAGGCACATACTTAGAATGTCTATATACAAAATATTAGTTTCAGGAGTACCTGATCTTTATTTCTGACTTTTAGGTCCCACGTAATGACTCCTAGCACATCAATTTTACGTGCAGTCAATGACCTGTAAACTGCAACTCCAATGCACACGTTTCTTTTACTGACGATACACATAGAAGTGGGCTACATGAGTATTTCTTTCTACAACTCCAAAAGGCAAATTAAAACAGTTTCTCTGGGGGACAAAATAGCCTCTTATACAGCATCCATTCAAACGCCTGCTGTCCTTCAGCAGTGGTTGAGAGCACAGGCTCCAGGGCCTTCTGCCAAACCCAGGTGCGCATGTGCCAGCCCCTGGCCCTGGGCAGGCTCCTTGGCCTCTGACCCTCCAAGTGCCCTGGAGACCTATGAGCAGGTGAGGAAAACTCCTGTCTACCAGGTCTTTGGGGCGCCTACTTGATGTCTCCTAGTGCTCTAATGATGATACTTAGAACCCAAAGGTGCTAAAATGTTCTTTTCAACATTCAACCTGGAGGGGCCTGTGGATAAACTAAGAAATATTCAGGCAGGAGTTCTTTAAGGGCCAATCTCCCTGTTAACACAACTAAGGGGAGATTAGGGGAAAGTGCCTTAGAAAGATCACCCATCACAGGTGAAGAAATCCAACATTCTCAACTCCTAGCTCCAACTCCCCACTGGGACATCCTATTTCTAATTCTGACACTTAACCAAATTACTGATTTCATCAACATTCCGGTTTATTTTAGAAAAAAAAATGTAATTTTTTAATATAATTTTATTGATTTCAGAGAGAAAGGGAGAGGGAGAGAGCGATAGAGATATCAATGATGAGAGAGAATCGTCAATTGGCTGTCTCCTGCACACTCCCCACTCGGGATTGAGCCTGCAGCCCGGGCCATGTGCCCCGACCAGAAATCGAACCATGACCTCCTGCTTTATAGGTTGGTGCTCAACCATTGAGCCACGGTGGCCGGGCAGAAAAAATGTAATTTATATAATAAAATGAACTGAGAAGTTTGTTTGTAAAAGTTAAGTGGTGTGATAAAACATGTCCGTGTCTACTGGACATAAAAATAAGGCAATATTTCAGGAGCTGATACTTTAAGTCAGCGGTCGCCAACCTTTCGGACCTCACGGACCACCAGTTGGTGACTGCTGCTTTAAGTCTCCCTAAAATCCAAAACCCCACAAGAGTATGGATCTGAAACACCTAAACGCATTATAGGACTTTTAAGAACCTGAAAAGATGAAGATGAAGAAAAGAAGATGAAGATGAAGAAGATGAAGAAGACGAAGACAACGAAGAAGAAGACCAACAACAAAAAAACAACAACACAGAATCTGAAATGAATATGATTTTCTGGGAGGAAGGCAGCACACATACAAATTTTAAAACTCATTATGAAAAGTACCTCTGCAGACATTATAATGATTTACATTTCATGGACACTCACTACAACCTTAAGGGTTCCTGAGCCCCACTCCTGTTATCAATTAACCTGTCAGCCTGACAGTCAAATCTAATTAGTTAAATCCCTTTTTAATGAAAAGATTATGCCTTAAGTGGTCTGCCAGCTCCAGGGTTGTTGGCAACTACAAACTGAGCTCCACAAAAAAAGAGGAAGAGAAACCTTAAATTTCAAAGGAACCCAGAGCATCAAAAGCGCCTCTGCTCCCTAACTCAGAGTTACTTAGAGTCTACAAAATGCAGTGAACACACTGCATGCCAGTGCCCAAGCCCTGTGCCCTTCCTTCAGTTCTTCCCACATGTGCCCTCTTCCCAAAGCAGCTACTTCCAAGTAACCAAAAGAAATGGCCAGTAAATGGACTCATCAGTTACAGTGACGTGGAAGCATCCAGAAAATGGGATTTAAAAAAAAAAATTAAAATGTAGTTGGGTAACAAGTTAAATGCCACTCTAAGGACATTCACAATGTCGGATATCCTATAAGGTAATCAGCCTAAACACCCCACAAAGTCAGTTATCGAAAGGAGTTCGGACAATGGGGGGGATAGGTAAATGCCTGTACTTGCCGCCTCCCATAACCACATCAAAATTACAACTAAAATACAGAACAACCATCATCCAGAACTGCTGGAAAGCTGGCTGAATGGAAGTCATACAACTAGGGAAGTAAAGAAGAAAGCACACTGTGACGGGTAGGTACGGAGGCACGGAACGGGCCCGGCACCCACAGGTGCTGCTTTTTTAATCGGGAGGGAGATCCTCTCTGCAGAGGCCACCTGGAGGAGCAAGGAGTCACAGCCCCACACCAGACACCCAGCCCAGGGTCCCAGAGCTGGGAAAAGAAGTCCCTACGGACAATAAGAACTACGGACTGTGAAAAACCAGTGCAGATTAGGGCTCAGTGACATAGAGGCTGCTGGAAACCCAGCTGTTCCTTTTAAAAGGCAGGCACCACAAACTGAACTTACAAGGTTCTGCTTCCTCTGAGCTCCAGCACCAGGATGAGGCTCTGGGAAACACAGACACATATGAGGAGGAACTGGATTGTCTGGCCTTGGGGGCAGGAACTCGAGGGCAGCTTTCTCCCAGACGGAGGTGCTCGCAGGGATCATCGTTCCTATGCTGGGACCTCCCTGGTCGCAGGGCTGACTGGCAGCCATTTCTGTTTGCTCCACCCTGGTGATTCCCTAAGACCCTGCCTCATCCAATTTATAACCCCACCCAAGCTGTATGCAACAGCTGTTGCATATGAATGGCTTTCTTTGCTCAGGGTAAAATCTCTCAAACAAACTGCAGCTGGGTCAGGGAGCCCCAAACCTATCAATAAAAGGCCCAAGACCCGGCACCAGCATTAGCCTGCCTTGCTTCATAGCTGGGCCTCATCTGGGCATTCCCAAGCCCTATACAAGGAGGAGGAATCTGCAGATCTTCCTGTAGTTCCTGCTGGGTGGCCCTAGGCAGTGGCTGACACTGCACTTCCCTGGAGATCTAAGAGCCAGGGTACCCAGCTGTCAATGTCAGACCATACCAGATTACAACTCAAAACATCCATAAGTGACACACTCAAGGAGCACCAAAGCCCCACTGAAGCAAGTCCTGCTCCATAGGGGTGTCTCCTGCTCTCCCACTGTAGTCGCAGCTGGTCCTCACAGCCAATTGGCCTGGAGGTCAATTCCTCCCAGTGACACCAACAGCAATCAAGTCTCAACTACAAGACTGCTCACAACCCATAAAGGAGTGCACCTAGAGCTCCCAGCTCAGGTGACTGGGGAGGCCGTGACACTGGGCCCTATAGAACACCTACTACACAAGGACACTCTACCAACTCAAGGAGACATAGCAGCTCTACCCAATACACAGAAACAAACACAGGGAAGCAGCCAAAATGCGGAGACAGGGAGGCATGTTGCAAATGAAAGAAATGGAAGAGAGCAGACTGCTGGATATAGAGTTCAAAACCACGGTTATAATGTTATTCAAGAATCTTCTAGAAACCTCCGAAAAAATGGAAAAGGCCCAGTTAGAAATTAAGCATACACTGACTGAAATAAAGAATAATATACAGGGATTCAAAAGTGGAGTGGAGGATTCTGAGAATAAAATCAATGATTTGAAATATGAGGAAGCAAAAAAACACCCAACAAGAAAAGCAAAAAGAAAAAGAATCTAAAAATGTGAAGATGGTGTAAGGAGCTTCTGGGACAACTTCAAGCATACCAATATCCGAATTATGGGGGTGCCAGAAGAAGAGAGAGAGCAAGATACTGAAAACCTATTTGAAGAAATAATGACAGAAAACTTCCCCTACCTGGTGAAAGAAATAGACTTACAAGTCCAGGAAGCGCAGAAAACCCCAAACAAGAGGAATCCAAAGAGGACCACACCAAGACACATCATAATTAAAATGCCAAGGGCAAAAGACAGAGAGAGAATCTTAAAAGCAGCAAGAGGAAAGCAGTTAGTTACCTACAAGGTAATGCTCATATGACTGTCAGCTGATTTCTCAATACAAACTATGCAGGCCAGAAGGGAGAGGCAAGAAATATTCTAAGTGATGAATAGCAAGGACCTAAAACCAAAATTACTGTACCCAGTAAAGCTATCATTCAGAATTGAAGGTCAGTTGAAGAGCTTCACAGACAAGAAAAAGCTAAAGGAGTTCGTCACCACCAAACCAGTATAATATGAAATGTTGAAGGGTATTCTTTAAGAAGAGGAAGAAGAAAAAGAAAAAAAAATATGAACAACAAAATGGCAACAAATACATACCTATCAACAATTGAATCTAAAAATCAAAATAAATAAGAAATCTAATGAACAGAATAAACTGGTGAATAAAATAGAATGATAGGCATGGAAATGGAACAGACTGACGATTCTCAGAGGGAAGGGGGGTGGCAGGGAGGGAAGAGATTAAACAAAGATCTTATATGCATATATGCATTACCTATGGACACAGACAACAGGGTGGGGAAGGCCTGGGGCGGGGTGGGAACCAGGTGGAAGGGGGCAATGGGAGGCAAATAGAGGGACATCTGTAATCATCTCAACAATAAAGATTTTTTACAAAGTCAGTATCATTGAACAATTACGAAGGTGTGTGTGGTGAGGGATGGGGAATGGAGTGCTACATTGCATTTCAAGAGGCTAAAGAGACATATCCACCAAATGTGTGACCCCAATTGGATCCTGGAAAAAGAGTAAAAGCTCTCTATGTAAACATGTGTGTGTGCGCGCCCATACACACGCCCATACACACACACTAGAAACAAGTGAGGAAACCTCAATATGAAGTTGAGATGAAATTGTGGAATTGCAGTTAACTTTCCTCAGTGTGACAAAGACACCGAGATAGGAAAGGGCAGGAAATGAGTACAAAGTGTCCTGGCGTCTTTAACGCTGACCTGAGCTCCTCAGTATGAAGCTCTTGCCAACAAGCCCGTATCTGTAGAGGAGAGCCATGAGCTGAGACCCTGAGGCTGCCGGGTCTGACACCATCAGGATGGAATTCCTCAGCTCCTGAAACCCCAATAACAAACACGGCCAAATGTTAAGAATTGATGGATCCAGGTGAAGGGTATACAGGCGTTCCATTGTCTTCTTTACAATTTTTCTGTAGATGTACAACTTTGCACCATAAAATTCCTTTTGCAAAACCTTTGCAGGGAAAATTGAAAGTGAGGAAGAAAGTAGGTCATGGTCCAACAGACCTGGAGTCAACATTTGCCTACCCCATTAGACCATGAGCCACGTCCGTCTCAATGTCCACTGCTCCTAGCACAGTCTCTGACATAAACAGGTAGTCAAATATCCAATCAATGAATGAAGAGAACATGAATGAAATCCTGGCTTCAACACAGGTCAGCTGGGTGGCCTTCAGCAGAAGTCTCTCTGAGCCTCTGTAAAGCAGTTATAATAGCAGCCTGTGAGGCTCGGTACCCATTAGAGAGAATGTATATGAAGGGCCCAACAGAGCAGTTGCCATATTCTTGGGACTCAGCAAGTGTTGCTGCTGCTGTTATTATTACTAGAGGCCCGGCACACGAAATTCATGTGCAGGTACGTTCCCTAGGCCCCATCTTCCCTGGCTACCCGCAGAGAGGCTCATAGCTAAGCACTCAGTCAATGTTAGCTCCTATCGCTAGTGACTGAGGCACATTAACAAACGGTGAAAGAACTTGGACTATCACTAGGGTGAGCATACGGCCAATCCAAGCTTAAATCTGTTGTCCCAAAGCAATTATTATTTTTTAATTGATGGATTGCTTTTAGAGAGGAAGAGAGGGAGGGAGGAGAGAGAGACTGATTGGTTGTTGCACTTATTTATGTATTCACTGGCTGATCCTTGTATATGCCCTGACTGGGGATCGAACCCACAACTTTGGTGTATTTCTGAAGTACCTTTTGGTGGTGTGTCTGTGTGTATGTGGCAGGGAGAGAAGAAGAATTTCCAATGGGATAGCACTCAGAGTAAGCTTGTTTTTTTTTCTCTCTCTTTTTGGGACAACAACGGAGCTACACAGACAGGGCCCAAAGTAATTATTATAGCCGTCTACTTCACTTTCAAGTGTCCTGGTCTGGACAGTAAGTAATACAGTCAGTCACCTTAATTACCACTCAGAAGATATGCAAACACCAGGTATTTTACAGGAAGGGGGGGGATGAGAGAAAGATACCAAAAAGGGTTTATTTGTTCAAATTCCTAAAGAAGCAGGGCTAGAGCTGCTGTTTATAATTTCCCATTAAGTGCTGTTTGCTTTTTAATCTAAGGGTATTAAGAGAGACAAGGAAATAGAAAGCCAGTTGGAAGGGAAAGACTGGGGCCGAGCAAGGATGGGAGAGTCAGACTGACTAGGAGGTGGCCAGGGAAGAAGGCAAAGGAGCCGGCTCCCTCCTGGTCAAGAGGAGGAGACCGCCAAGGTCTGGAAGACGAAACTGACGCTATTCCCGACAGAGGCTCATTCCTCCAGACAGGCCTCCGGTGGGTGGGGTGGGGTGGGGGCAGCACAGGGAGCTGAGGTAGGAGGGGGCCCAGGGCAGTTACTTCTAGTCAGTCAAGGAATGAAGGAGGAAATGGCGGGGGGGGGGGAGGCGCGGGGGGGGGGACAGCGGGGGGTGGGTGGGGGGGGAGGGGCAGCGGGATGCTTCCAGAGTTCAGAGGAGGCTGGAGCACAAATGTACACAAGACCGTCAGCCCAGTCACCTGCCACCCTCCGGGACACGCAGCAGCCCGGGGGCACGAATGGAGGAAGTGAGACGACTGCACAGTCACTGTGGTTGGCAAGCGGGTGGAACAGAAGGCTCGGAGGGTGAGTGTCAGTGAGTGCCTTGGAAAACCCTGCATGCCAGGGCTCTAATACCACTGTGCAGCATTTTTTAAAGAATAAAAGAGCTTAACAATGACGCTCTGCCTCAAAAGGCATTCCTGCCCCCAGAGAGCCAAAGGTGAGCACAGGTAGGAGTGGGCTGGGTGAGGGCTTGAGGCTCCAGAAAACATGGATGAATGGCAGGGAGTCCTTGAACTTTGGCTATCAGAAAACTCAACATGGGTTGGGCTATTTGGCTTTATAAGAAAAAATGAAAAAGAAATAGAAAAGAGAAACAAAACACAAGCTTACTCTGAGTGCTAGCCCATTGGAAACCCTTCTCTCCCTGCCACATCCACATAGACACACCTCCAAAAGGTACTTCAGAAATTTCCACTTTTCCTTGGACCCCTTTTGGGTGCCTGGCTGTCTACAGTCCCCACCACCCCCTTGCCTCATCCACTCTCCCTTCCCTGGATCTGTAGATGCCTGAATTTTGGGCTCTCTTAACATGGCTTTGAGAATGCCATCTACTTGACTGAGGCCTTCTCCACCAATAAATCTCTTCTTACCACCACTCCCAAATTAAGTGATAAATTCCAAACAATAAAAATGTTAATAACTTTACCAAGATCTCCAGTTATAACTGCTGTCCCATCACTTGAAATTCCTTTACAGCTTTTCCAGTTTAATTTTTAATTAATCAGCAATATAATGCTCCAATTCTATAAATATATAAAATCTACTTTTGTGGGAGGTTAAGTTTAAATATCACACTAAGTCTTCCATTAAATTAAGTGGCTAAATATATCTGACATATGCTGAAAGTGTGGGTGTTCCTCACTCTGCTCTCCCTCAAGTTTCCCAGGCTGGAGCTGCATAATCAGTACTTTTACCTAAATATACGGCAAACAGTTCAGGCTGAATGGCAAACTGTAATGTCGACAGGAGGCATTTTTCAATTCACCAAACAACAGCCCCCACCCCTGCAGGCTGGGACACAAGAACTGGCTATTATTTCCCACATGGATTGTTTTCTCACATGCAAAACACCTATTTGGCTGGGCCACAGTCTGAGTTAAACAAACACGAAAACCCCTGGCACACTGCAGGCACTCAATACGCATGGACAGCCTCCCGGTCGCGTCCTGAAAAAGGACGGGTTGGGATCATCAGACCATCTCCTGATGCCAAATGAGTCGGTAAGATCAAGTAACATTCAAACTTTTCCAACCCTGCTTTGATCAAGTCACTTGGTCACTCCGGTTATAACGTACATTCGAAGATTTGAAATAGCTTTCAGGATGTCCAATAAACAGAAGCTGAACCCCTATTTCGTGCAAAGCGCCCTGCCGGTCACCGTGGGAAAGATGAGGGAAGAATTCAGAGAAGAGGGTAAGACAGCAGCATCTATGGCTCTAGCAGGAAAGGCAGCCTGCAGGAGTGTTCACATCATGGGCAGAGGGAAGGCTGCCTGCAGGACGTGGCCTTCGAGCAGAGCTGTGAAGGACAGGCGTAACTTTAAATTCACACACACATGTGTCTGAACCCATTTGACGGTGCTCTTTCAGACAGCATTCTCATTTTTAGATATGTTGTCCCATCCATTGATAAACACAAACCACTTAAGAAAAGGTTCAAAAAATTAAAAGCATGGGTTAGATCTACTGTAAGGAAAATGCAAACAGAGAAGGGTTATAGAAATAGTAATACAATTCCTAGAAGGGTAACTACTTCTTGCTCTATAAGTTGCAGTTAAAAGAAAAAATAAACATTTGTCTTGCTTTTCCCGTGATTGTATCTGAGGGCAACCAAAGCGCTCTAGTTGATGAGGGAAAACTGTTATACAGAAGAATTTCTTTCCGCCGACAAATGTGGAGGGAAGGTAGCAACGTCAGCCTTTTGCCATCCCTGATGAAATCCTTCCTTGGGCAACTATCCTCAGTGGGTGAAACCACTGGAGGAAAGCGGATGGGAACTTGACAATGCGGGCGTCAGTCTGTCATGGCCTGACCTCACTGAACAATCTTGGCATCACCAAAACTGAGACCCCCAGACATCGTGGGCCCCCGAACGGGAGGCAGCACAAAGCTTCCTGCAACGTCTATGGTGTTTTCTCGCCAAAAAGTCCAACTTGAATCTAGTCCAGGCTCTTGGGCCCAGTTCCCATTGTAGGACATGTGAGGGGCAGAGGAATAAACTAAACGACACCACAGGGCTTGCTTCCGGCATGTGGAACGGCTGACCTGGTTTCTGCCACAAGCCACTGGCCTGAGAATAGGAGGCCGGGAGAGTGTGGAAAGCTCCCGATTAAAGTAACTGATCCGTGACCCTGGGGTGAATCGAATGGGAATAAACTGTGTAAAGTGGCACCTGGGAGGCAATCGGGGAGATGGGACTACAGATGGGAATCAGAGGAGGCTGAGGAATTATTGTATATTTTGTCAGGCTGATAACAGAATGTGGTTATACAGGAATAAACTTTAAAAAAATAGATGCACACTGAAGTAAGTAGAGGTAAAATGCCATGTGCTATAAAATCAGCAATAAAGAGAAGAGAAATCACCCCATCTATCCTTTCACCTACAAACATCTGTGGCAAATCCTGATAAATATGAATCTGGATAATGGGTACGCACGAGGGTTCATTCTAAATGTTCTCTATGTTTAATTAATTTGGACAATTTTCATGTTTTAAAAAGCTCCTGATGTGGATCCATTAGGAAACGGAATTCATTTTCATATGCAAATTTCACGTCACATGGAAAGACACACTTGCTAAGCCTTTGAGCTGATTCTCAATTCAGATATTCACTGTTGGAGAAAACACTTAAACTTAGAGAGCCTTAACACACTACGAATCTCTAAATGTGCCCCCAGGACCAGAAGCATTGGCACCCACTGGTTAACTGTTGGAATGCAAGTTCCTGAGCCTCAAGGTGGTGGGACCCAGCAACCTGTATGTTAGCAAGCCGCCCAGAGCATTCTGATGCAGGCAAAAGTTTGACACCCCATTTGGGGGGATGTCTATTATTGAGGAACACCTAAGAAAGCTTTAATATTCAGGTGAACTTAATGAAACATCTTAGAAAATGTCAATTTTTGGAAAAACCCAGCTTCGGTATAATTTTATAGGCTTAGTACTTTATAGTATTTTGCATAGAAGAGAAAATATTTTAATACATTGCCATCCATTATTCTACAATCCTGGCAATTGCGGTTGAATAAGGAATCTACACAGTACTTTGGTTACCAAATAGTTCCTAGCAGCCACAGCACCCTTGCTCTGTAGGTGTGCTCTGTGCTGGGATAACCCCACACACAGATGGCAGGCGGGCATTGGTGAGGCAGCATCTGCCAGCCAGGAACGGAACAGAGCAGTTTGTCTCTGAGAAGTGGTTGAGCAAGTTAGCTTGGCTGGTTACAGTATAACACTGGCCCAAGGTCATGGTTCCAAACTCCATTTAGGACAGATAGCTTCGCTTTATAATACAGCCCTAAACACAGGCCTGGTATTGGCCAGCCTCCTGGACATGAGGAGGCCTGGGCACCAGGGAAGAGAGTGGTAGGACAGGAATCCAGGGCGAGGGGCAACTGAGCCCAGTGGTGGGTCCACAGTGCTACTTTCAACAGCTCCGGTGCACCTGATATTGAAAGTAAGTAAGTAAAAGCGTGCCGGACAATGAACAGGCCTACTCCCTATTTGCTAGGGAGTCTGGATTTCACCGAGTGATCCATGTATCATTTGAGCATTTACAAAAACCCTGCTGTCCAAATGTCCTTCCTTGCCTCTAGACCTGTAGTCACCTGCATCAGAATCACCTGGAAGGCTTGTTCAAGGCAGTCTGCTGGGCCACACCCCAGAGTGTCCGATTCAGTGGATTTTACACATCTAACAACAGCTCCTCATGGGATGCTGGTCTTGCTGGTCCAGGGACCACACTGTGAGAAGCCCTAGTCTGGACCCAACCCTGCACCTGAATTCCAGGTGATCCATTCCTATTAGTGGTGAGTTCTTACCAGCAGAGACTTGGCCTTTTTCACTAAAACGAAGTACTGGCCCCGGAAACCAAATCCATGACACATCAAGAAGATGAGGAGGGCACAGAGTGAACTGGAAGGTTCTTTAAGTGAATTCTGTAAGCCTGCTGTGCTGGGCACTGGATGGGCACCATGGCCTCAGCCCAGCTTCAAAAAGCTGACACCGTGTATCTGCAGCTGGGTCTCAGAAGAGTTCTAAAGAAATTTAAGACAGGTGTGTAGGGGTGTGTGTGTGTGTGTGTGTGTGTGTGTGTGTGTGTGTGTGTGTGTAAGGCCAGCTTGTGCCACAGTGCAAGTGGTCACCAGTACTTGAGACTCCTCTCCACAGTGCAGCCTTACCTGCCCGCCAAACATGGCCCCCTGCCTCCCCCCAGCCCTCCTCATTCTAGGATGTCAGTTGCTCACCTGTATGGAAATGACAGCTGCTTGTCACGATCTACATGAGAGGCCTCACTCGCAGCAGTAACTAGCATGCCATTTCCAAGGCTGTCATTCTCTGGTGTCAGCAAACCCACTGTTCAAAGATCTGCTCTGACACGAAGCAGGCAGCGCCGTGACTGTTATTGCCGGGGACTCCTCTGTGCTCCGACACCGATGGCAGCTGCTCCGCGCCCAGGGTTTGTTTCACCCAATTATTTGTTTGTCACTTGCAAGCCCAGGATGTCGGGCGGGTATTGTGGAGGTATTTTTGGCCTGATGCACAGGCAGAAAGCATAATGAGGCCCTCAGGTGAAGGTCTATTTTGTCAGTTGGGTGCTAGGATGATGTGCAGTGAGAAGCCTGAGTAGCAATTAGGATATTTGAATAAGATAAGATACCTGGCAAGATGCTGAGAAGGCTCCGAAAGTCAGTCTTAACTTTTAAAATGCCAGACAATCCCTCCGCGTAGGCAGTTTTCAAGTTTGTCCGGGAGCTCACAGGGAAGGAGGAGGAGCAGGAGCCGTCTGCTCAACCCAAGGGCCCGGAGGAGGAAGGTGGCTAAACCCAGCCCCAGCCTGAGGAAGGTGTGCTCTGGGGGTGAGGCCCCGGCCCAGCAGGGGTAATGGCCATTCGGGCACATATCCATTACCCACGGTCGGTGAGGCCAGATTGGCACTGGAGAGCCATCCTCTAGCCAGGTATCCCCAGCCTGACTACTGGTCAGGGGTTTCCACTTCCCTGGGAGTCGAAATCAAATTGATCTGATGTCTAACAGCTCGGGAAGGGGCCATTAGACAGGGCAACCTGGCCCCTACAGAAAAGTGCAAAAAAGCCCCCCAAAACCCTCCCTCCCACAAAAAAACAAAAACAAACCCCAAAAAGAACCCCCACAAAATTTATAGGCTAATATTCGACCAAAGCACACAGCACCTGTGCCCCTGCATCTCATCCAGGAATCTGCCTCTAAGATGCTCAGTGTCTCGTCAGTGACACTCTTCCAGTCTGCAGCTCTCAGTTTCAGGAAGAGAGGGGCAGTTCACAAACCCAATTCCCCTAATAACACACAATGGATCTGGCAACAATAAAATTAACCCGGCTCCTCCTTAAATCCATTCACAATTGTAGTTTGTGCCACCGCTTAGGGAACACCTGGATACTCAAAGTATCATCTCTTTTTCTTTACTCTAAAACCAACCTTTCCCCAACATATACGAGAAGGCTGCGAATAACGCTGAAATCCAGCGCACAGCAAGTGTGGTATCGAGACAACGAAGTCAACTACCTTCTGGCAAAAGGCAAAGTAGGGAGTAAATTGCTTCAGTCAAGGAGGCCTGGATTAACCCTGGAAGAAGCAGCGTTCTGATGAATTGCCTGGAGTCCGCTGACAGAGGAAGATGGATGGCGAGGTGGCGACATTCCCTGCATTATCTAGACTGGTCCACCCAGGCGTCACTTCCATTCACCTTGGTAAAATGAGTCACTCCACCAAAAAGGAAGCTGCCTGGCCGCTTGCCCCTGGATGCTCTCAAGCAGGGCCTTGCTCTGGGAGTCTGGCCCCTGCCCCCTCCTGTATCTAACCTGTAGCAAAACCCCTGAGGGAAATGGTCAGTCATTCCACTTCGGTCAAGTACAAAGGAGCCAGCACCCAAGTGCTTTATACCGTGGGGCTTTATAGACATTTATGAAGCAGATAAAACACCTTTCAAAATGCAGACCAGCAGAGAAGGACTCTGCATTGTTATTCTTATTCTGGAGGTTCTTACCTCATCACGGATGGACATTCAAATTCTAGAACCTGATTCTCTCCCTCTCTTCCGCACCCCCGACCCCCCCCCCCCCCGCTCCCCCCGGGACTCAGCCCCCTCTTACCTCCAGGATCTTTCTTACAGAGACAGAAGTTCCTACACAGCAGAGGGGCTTCTGCAGCCCTTTCTGGCTCACCAAGTCCAGGACTGAAGTCAGCCCTGGCCCCAAGGCGCCACTCCTTGCAAAGGCAAGTGCTCACCGCCTCGCTCTCAGCTGTCTAGGAAAATGCAGGCCTCTGCACAAGCTTCAGGCTCTAACAGGACCGACAATACTCAAAAGAAAAGCAAACTCTGGCCTTTAGACCTTGATGGATTTTGGAGTCCCTCCAACTTTCCAACATAACCAAAGAGAAAAACAGGTTCAGTGGGGTGAGCTGCTGGTGGCCACAGGTGGCCCGCTCGGACTCAAGCCTGGTCTTCGGTTACTAAACGCCGCGCTCACTGTGCCACATGCCATCGCCTCCTGGTGGTATGCCAACCTGACACACATTTAAGCGAATGAGTCTAACTGGGGAAACATGAAAAATGGGGGTCCTACTGATAGGCAATGCACAGAACTTTACCGTGCCCCCCCAAATCTTTTCATTAGCTTAAGTAACCAATTTAACAAAAATATCAGTTCCTCAGATGAGAAACTCAAAGGGGTAGGTGTGAGTCTAACAGTGAGCACAAGTTGGCAAATAAATGTCAGAAAGGGTGACACCCGTGGCAGCCTCCTGGGATCTGGTCTGTTTCTGGTTTGCTGATCCATAGGGGCTCACCTCACATCAACTCTCCTCCTAACAAAGTCCTAAAGCCATTAAAAACAAAAAAACAAAAACAAAACAGTCAGTGCCTCCTTTCCCATTACACCACTGAAATGTCTCTTTCTGCGTTAAAACTCTTAATTTCTGGTTGTATGTTTAATGTGTTCTGTCCACTGCTGTGTGTCCTGAGCCTGTTACATACTCAGTGCCTGACCATATTTGTTGAATGAAAGAGTAATTTCAACATAGACTCCACTTTCCACTCATTGAAGGAACAAACGGAATAAGCATTGACGTCCTTTACTTAGCAGATGACAAAGCTGATTTCAGAAGACTCCTTGTCAAACCAAAGTTTATGGATACAGTTGACGGATAAAGAGGTCCTAAGAGTTCATCAAACCAAGAAGCCCAGCGGAGGGCAGGCCACACTTGGAACATCCGCAATTGATATAAAATGAGGAATTGCATGGTTGGTCATTCTGGGCTTTACTATGGAAAAGCCTTCCCTGGCTATAAACAGATAATGAGAAAATGATGTAATGTTGGCTAAAATTAGGTTTTAGTGTTACTGTGCTGAGAGATGTGAAAGGTGATAGATAAGAGGGGGGAAATGTTTTCCAAGTGGCTTTTAAAGGCATCCAAATATAACCACCTCCCACATCAGTCTATTAACAGGCACACTTGAGACATTTCCCTCTTCAAAAGGACTCTTAGAACAGCAATGATGTGCTCTCAACCCCTTCCTTTATAAGACAAGGTTTACGAGGGTCAGAGAGGATTGGAGGGCCCACAGAACGCGGCTCATTATTAACAGACCCCTCCCATCTCAGCATAGAACTGGGCCTCAGGCTTACATCACCAATTGCTAAGGAAATGCTCCCATTTGAAAATTCTAAGTCACTTCTAATAAACTCTGGCTGGAAATTAAAGATCAGTCCACTCACAGGCACAGGAATGGGCATGGAGAATAGAAATATGGAGACACATGACCTTTTTAGAAGGTAAGAAAATCAGAGTTGCTTGAAGTTGATGCAGTAACCATGGCAATTTTGGCCACACCTCCTCAGATAATGGTGGACCTTCTGAGATGCCAGAAGTCCTGGCTGAGACCCACCACCATCAAGAAAAGTTCGTCCCAACCTCCAGGGATCATAAAATACCTCGGGGAAAGCCTAGGGTCTTGTTCTGGCCGTGAGATGGTTAGACATGCTGTCTACCACCTCCAAGCTGAGACTTGAAGAGGCCCTTCTACGGTTCTGACCTGCTCTTCTCCCTCTGCCAAGATAACTATCAGGATGGGGGCAGCCCAGAGCTGGTCCCAGAGTAAAGACAAGGCCTGCAGCGGGTCCATAGCTGACCTACCATGATACGTTTGTTGTCACAGCCTCTGCGACACAATGTGCAACAGGGGACAGACAGAGACCCTGAACTGCTGCCGAAGGCAAACACGCTCGTCAGGAGCCAGCCGGGACCGTCACCTGGGTGGTACAGCTGACTCCCGCAGAAGGGGCACAACGGGGACGCCCACAGGACATAGGCTCTTCACCGCGCCATACCAGTGGCAGGATGTTTATTCTTCAACTCCTGGAGCTGCTGAGAGGCTTGCTCACATGGACACTTCCGCACATCACATCACATCACAGTGAACTGATGGGGTGCCTCACAAACCTGGGCTCCTTCCACTCATATCCATAGGTTCTGGACTTGGCAAGAAATCACTTACTTCTAGGAGGGGATCCAGAGGTACAGCCACCTATAGCCAGCTTTTCACTTGCAGGTAAAATGAACCTCCAAATACTAATGTATGGGCCACCCTGCATAATCAGGCCTTCGAATGCACTCTCCCAGTGAGCCCAGGCATGCTCAGCAACCCACGGAAGTCAGGTCTATGGGGTGGGTTACGGAGGAGCAGCACAGAACTCTGAATTCAGGCCAGATCCCCTTGGTGAGCCCACTAGGACGGTCTTTCACAGAGAGCCATTTCTGCTTTTTTAAAGCACAGATTGGGCAAATGGTAAAACACGTTGATGGCTGCCCCAGGCTAAAATCAAAGACAGCTGAGCAAAAGTTCAGGCACCATGAAATTCATAAAATCACTGTTGCACCGGCTCCACCACAGGTTCAGGAATAAACCGGTAAAAATCCAAAATGCTCGGAGGAGATTACTTGTGTGGGAATCAATCATTTCTCTGCTGAAATTTTTTGGCGTTTCCTTTTACAGCATCTCCATTGGATTCCTAATTCATTGAAGTTGCTGCCTGAGACTGAGCACTGCTGGGCTTTCTGAGCAACTGAGACAAATTTTGCTTGTTAAATAAATTCCAGGCAAGAGCATGTTTGACTTATGCACAGGAAAGCAGAGAATTCTCCTGTAAGCTGCAAAACAATAGTGTTTTATCTTATCTGAGGAACTTACTGCCGCTTGCCTGTGTGTGTTTTACTGCCAAAATAAAATAAATTGAATCAGCTCACACATGATAACATGCTCTTTCCTAACTCATACTAATTGCCTGGCTAATTGATGTTTGTTGAACTTTCTCCATTTCATTGAGTGATTAGGTACAAAGCTAACAGTTGACATCTGTAGGCGCTTAACTGGCGTCTGTAATTACTGTTAATGTTAAATAATTGTTAGTTAATTGGAGTGGTAACTGACGGAATGGAATCCAGATTGTGAAGCAAAAAGAAACCTAGTTAAATAAACATACATTTCCAGAGAAAACAACGTTTTTCTGCAGTTGTCAGAAACGAGAAATGATCCAGAGGCCATGGTAGCCCCAGCTTCCTCCGTGCAGGAAACTCTCCGGGCCTGGCGTCACCGGTGAGGAGGCGGCCCTTTGTCACTTAGCAGGGCCCATTACAGCAGCGGTTCTCAACCTGTGGGTCGCAATCCCTTTGGGGGTTGAACGACCCTTTCACAGGGGTCGCCTAAGACCATCGGAAAACACATATATAGTTACATATTGTTTTTGTGATTGAGCACCATGCTTTCATTATGTTCAATTTGTAACAATGAAAATACATCCTGCATATCAGATATTTACATTACAATTCATAACAGTAGCAACATTACAGTTATGAAGTAGCAACGAAAATAATTTTATGGTTGGGGGTCACCACAACATGAGGAACTGTATTAAAGGGTCGCGGCATTAGGAAGGTTGAGAACCACTGCATTAAAGGCTCTCCAGAACCGATCTGAGGTTTTCATTCCAGCTGTCTCCTATGAGTGTGTACTGCTTTCTGAGACAACCAAATACTAAGTCATTTTGTTTAACCAAACAAAACCCTGAATATGAATGGCTTCAAGCTTTCTAGCTAATATTGCCAAGCATGGAGAGAAGACTTTCAACAGAATAAGCAAAGAGCTTGGTCCCTGGGCTCAACAGTAAAAATCATGTTGGCTTATGTCGCTGGAAGGAGTTTGCTACATTGTGATCTGCTCCTGCTGGTCTGGCCTAAGTTTTACCTGGGAAGGTGACATCGCTGTCAAGGTTCTACTCAAAAAGACACCATCAAGAGTGATGTGAATGTTCAGAAAAATCTTCCACCCTCTTCCAAACATTCACTTTCACCATCACAATTCCAGGCATGGGGTCCAATATTGTACCCAGGGTCCCCCCCACCCCGCCCCCCAATAATCCATAAGGTCAGGGAAAGACCAAGTAGCAGCTGATGAAAACATTAGAGGGAAACACTTTCTCACAACCTGGGATATTTTTAGACCCTTAATGGTGGCTTCACACTAACAGTACAAGGCATCTGCTCCTAAGAATTCTCAGGGAATAATTCTATAGAACCGATTTGGTACATCAGAGCGCGATTTCTATAGAAAGGTCAATTTCCATAAGAAAAGGAGCTGATTGCTTGCTACTTGCAGTGCGCTAGGAGGAGGAACTCAAGTACTCTAGCTTCTTTGTCTCCCATCAAGCACCAATTACCCTGCAATAGTATTTAATTCTCCACACATCAGAGGTCTCTATATCCTGAAGACCCCCAAGTGCCCCCACAAGATAAAAATAAAAAAGGTCTAGAGAAAGAAAATTAAAGAATGCATAATAGTCCAAGTTCCCCTTATCTAGGACTTAAGACATTACAAAAATGCAGCCAATTTACAGAGGCTGCAATGGACTCTTCTGCACATGCGGAATGTCTTGACGTCATGTCCCCCTCACAACCAAACCAAGACACGAGGAGGAAGTGTAAAATGGTCTCTGTATGTGCATTATGATGGGGTTTTGGACTCTAAATTAAAAAGAAATTTTAAAAGAAAGCTATCCCATACTCAACAACTCCATTACTTTCACTTATATAGAAAGCACAGAATTATTTTAGGGGAGGGTTTTTCTTAAGCTCAATGGTGGCCTTGGTGGTAATATAACTCAGCTTTTTGGTCACCAAAATAAGGGGTTCCCTCTTCATGTCTAAACCTAATAAACGAGGTGAGATCATCTCCATTAAAGAATTTAGTACCCAGTTACGGAACCTCATCACACCAAGCAGGTGGGTGTATCTCTGGTAACATATCTCTCACCTGCTCTCCTCAAATCTCAAGCAATTTTTTAGCCTGGTTTTCTTTCCATGCTGCTGATAAAAGCATACTGTCAGAAACAACAGAAATTCCCACTAACGTAAAGGCTCTGACCTCATCCTATGGACCCCTCAGCACAAAATGACCCCAAGAAGAGGCCAGGTGCGTCCACCTGCAGGCCTGGCAGGGCCTGGAAAGGGAAAAACCATCCTGGTGAGAGTGAGCTCCAGGTGGTCCCCGTGCCCCATCTGGTACTCACCATGGTGAGTGTCCAGCAGAGCTCCCCATGGCTGACCAGGAGGGTGGGTGGTGCTCCTTAGCTATTCACATCACAGGAGACACTGGTACTCGAAGGGGCGGGGGCTGGGGGGGGGGGGGAAGCACAAACCAGGGGCTTCCTCCCTCCCTGGGTCATTCCCACCTCAGTGCTTCAGCTCTCTAACACAGTGGTTCTCAACCTTCCTAACGCCGCGACCCTTTAATACAGTTCCTCATGTTGTGGTGACCCCCAACCATAAAATTATTTTCGTTGCTACTTCATAACTGTAATTCTGCTACTGTTATGAATCGTAATGTAAATATCTGATATGCAGGATGTATTTTCATTGTTACAAATTGAACATAATGAAAGCATGGTGCTCAATCACAAAAACAATATGTAATTATGTATGTGTTTTCCGATGGTCTTAGGCGACCCCTGTGAAAGGGTCGTTCGACCCCCAAAGGAGTCGCGACCCACAGGTTGAGAACCGCTGCTCTAACAGCTCACTCAGGAGGGCCCAAGGCTACTATGTGAGACACGGGGGAAGGTAAAGAAGGGGTGAGAAAGGCCTTGTGTGAAATACACCTCTCGGCTGCCTCTCTTCTATAACTCCCTGGCCGCAGGACAGATCCTGGACAAGAGGGCTCTGTGGCAAGAAGGGGCCTTTCCCTCCCCCTAACCTAGAGCATGAACCCACACCTGTGCTGGTCCATAGATAGAGGACTCCAGAGACTATTCTCCTTCCTCCCAGGTAGGGCTGCCCTTCTTTCCTGTCCTCCTCGGGGAGCTCTGCTCTGAAGCAATGTCAGAGTTTAAAGGAGATGAACTATCTTGGCAGGATGGTCACAGGCAGCAAAGGACTCACTTTCTGCATTCCCGTCTATATAGCAAAAGTGGCAAAAACAGCCACGGAGGCCCTCCGGTAGGTGAGGAAGGGTAATACACGCGGGCTGGCCATTGTCGGGGAGTTCCTTTTCAGGAGAAACACTCCAGAATTGAGAGTACAAGTCCTGTTGCTTCTCTAGCAGTTCAACCAACTAAACATGGACAAGAAAGAAGTCTTTCTCTGTGTGTTTCTGTCTCACTGAGAAAATTAATTTTTCCTTTGGCAGATGGGTGAGTCACAAAGACAGAAGGATTCATAAAATTCACATGAACATCCTGTAAACATTTAAACACACTCTGATTAAATAAGGCAACCATAACCTTGATTAAAGTAAAACTTTTTTTTAAATGTCTACACCCCTAAGCCCTGCAATCTGGAGGCTCGTCTTCCCACCTCTTTGGACATGCTCAGTCCTCACTGGAATGGCTTGGGCACGTGCAAGCACGCACTGCTCAATTCGTTTGCTTTAAAAATGGGAAATAAAAGGCATCAGAAGAAAGCAACGATTTGGAACACCTAAACACAAAACTCTTACCAGTTCTCCATTAAACTGGATGGACTCTACAACAGAGAACATCAACATAAATTCAATGGGCAGAAGTGACAGAAAACCCATCCATCGGACCTACTCTTTTTCAGCCCCTCCCCACTTCCCAACTAAATGTTAGAAAACATCGCGCCAGAGACCTCACCCTAGCAAGACTGGGAGCTTTTGCCACGGTTGGAAATTCTGACCTACAGAGGCTGCATGATTTATTTGGGCTCACAAATAGATGGACAGGACTTGAGCCATGGCCTGCTGCTTCAGCCTGGAGCTCCATCTCAACATCACAGCTGCCCCCCCAGGCCCCAACCATAATCAGTTTGTGAGATTAACACTGCCCTCCCACAGTGGCATTTTATGGCCCAAATCTGCTGCCACTGGGCTAAGCGGCATAATCACAGCACCACCAGTTTAGAGCCAGGCTTCTCTAGGGCGGAGCACTGTAGAACTCTGAGCCAGAGAGGTGATATGTAGCTTTAAACATCTGAAGGTGGAGAAATACACATGTCAGCTCTGCTGCAAGCTGGAAGCTTTGAAGATATTCCCAGTAGTGTTTGTTACCTTTTGTAAATTTGCCCTTTTCTTACAACGCTTTTTATTGCTCTTGGCTAAGAATACTGGACAGGGACAGGAGACCTGACTGGTAGGCAGGCAGGCTGCTTTGCAGGAGAACTTGAGCTTGATGTGCATGAAGCTGACAATTCCTTGAAGGCCCTGTGGACCATCCATCCAGTAGACGCTGCCACTACCTGGAGTGAAAACAGCCCCAAACCCAAAAGCACATAGCGAGGCTCTCTGCACCTGTCCTGAAGCCATGGCTGACATTGTCACTACACAATGAATCTCTTTTTGAAGTTGTTTTCCTGATGTTTAGCAGTTTGAATACTAATCCCCTTAACAAAACTGTCCCCACCTCCCCCCTCCTTTCCTGCTCCCCTTAATCTCCTTCTCTCCAGGGAGGGGGTGGGTGCTGGACACCAGTCAGTGTTGTCTGCTGCACCTGGATTTGCATTGATTCCCTCTCTTGTCATTCATGTTACCAACAGGAATTAGCATAAGGCATTAAGGGGAAACTCAGGAGGAGAAAAGAAAGTCCATTTTGATGGAAATAAGGGGCAAAGGAATAATCTGCCATCAACTAAAATGCTTATTTGTGTATGGTTTCCCAAGCAAAGCTTAGAAAAAGCCTGTGTTGATTTTAGTGTACACAAAGAAACCTTAATCCTTTCAAGGCAACTAAATCACCCCAGAAAAAGCAGCTCCGAAGAAAGGCACCCTGTCAGGGGGCGACTATTCACAACCAAATAGATGCCACAAATCACACTCTGTAAGTAAACACAAATAAGAATGTGGGAAACGTTTGATTGGAAAAGGGAAAGGGGGAGGGGGCAGAAGCAGGAGGGAGGGGGCAGAGGGGTTCCTCATCAATCACTCTCCATTTGCCCTGACGAGAGCCTTTCAGCCTGGTGAGGGCAGCGCCGCCTGAATGCAGGTCTCAGAGCCAACTCTCACTCGAGGGCTCATCCCAGAGAGGGGAAACACATTCCAAAGCTTTATGTAAACTGGCCAAAGTAAGACACAGTCACATGGCGCTGGAGGTCCTGGGAGGGGCCAGGCCGGGTAGTCACTGAAAGACAGAAGGCCTCCTTTGGGTGACCTGGCCTACCTCAGTCTCCTCCTCCTCCTCCTCCCACCCCACCCTCTTTCACACAGATACACACCACTGTCTACTGATCCTCTCCCTCATCAAAATGAGCTATAAACAATTATGCATTTTTACATATGAGCACTGTATGCCGTGAACTGCACCTATCTTCTTTTATTGGGCTTTTAGCATTATGGTTAACAAATTTACACAAACTTTCAGTCCATCAAAAAAATATGATGAAATATAAAACTGGAACACTCCATTATGCAATAAAAAAAGATAAAATTCAATATGACAATAATTCTGGGAGTAATAGCAATCACATAGGCATATACACCTCAAGGGAACTCTAAACATAATGTACTATTTAAAATTGCAGTTGGTTCCAATTCTAAAATAATCTGTGAGCTCAAAATAACTGAACTTGAAAACGTGTCTTACCAGCTAGCAAAAAATGCTAGCCCCGGCAAGGGCTGCATGCTGAACTGGTTTCAAATTTCACCTGATGAAGGCCCAGCTCTGCACAGGCGCTGCCTACTCTCTTTCAGGTTACACAGAAGGGATTCCCACAGAGAGCACACCTCCGTTTAGCAATTATCACACAAGCATCTGTATCTGGTTCTATTATAAATCTAGTTGATCCCTTTCAAATCATACACCTTTGCAAGGCCCGTGAGTAGGCGCTCCTTTAAATTTCATTATTTCCAGCAACACTGCTGCAATGAAAACTGCTCAGAAACCTATTCACAATAGATACGTTTTCCCTTAATGTATGGCTACATCGTTAGCCTCTCTAACTCTCTATCACGGTTTGGAAGAAATTAAAGGGATAGCACATATTTAAAATTTGCCCTCTTGCTCATTTATTAACTTTACAGAAGGCCCACAGCAGAGTAAGGCTTGGTTTATGACCGTAATGCTGCGAATATAAACATCCACTGGTTATTAGAGTCTGCAGTACAAATCGGCTATTTATAGTTCTCCGACTGCTGGGCAGTTGATAAGTAACAATAAAGTTAAGGCGTTTTGAGAACTATTGTTCTCTATTACCGCATCCTGCATTACATTAAAGTCACACAGTAGTGATTTCTTACTCAAATCAATTGAAATAAGGATTCAAGATATTCTTTAAAATAAACTGTTTGCAATGTACCACAAAAGAACACAGAGTCCATCTCAAGCTAAACCACAAAATATGAACAGTAGTTCCAGAATGAAAAAAAGACCGTCGTTTTTTATTCTTTCTTCCTAGGCAATGACAAGAACACAAATATGAAAATACATAAATCACAGCTCAGAATTAATCTTACCTTTGTTTACAATAACGGTATTGAAGAGTTTTTCAGAGCTGGCATCTGATGCCTGGAAAACAGTAAGGGAGAAAAAGTGTTATTATTGTCATTAATACAGTCACCATCATCATTACTGTTTTTCTAAATCAATTTACTGCGTTTAAAAAAAGCCTAAGTCGGAAAGCAGCAATTTCCCCAACCCTCCATTAGGTGGTGCTAGTTGACTGCCTGAGAGAGACCTGCAGTGCAGTTATTTGCTGGAGGGGAAATCTGATTTCAAAAATGTGTCCTTATTAGACATATTATCTGTGCAAAACATATTCTATGAGATGATACACAAAGCAATTCAGCTCACTCACATAATGATTTTGCAATTTCGTTGACAGATCATTATTTTGGAAATGGTACTTTTTTCATATTTGCACACATGTCTATTTTTCAATTTCCTTTCACAAACCAGAAATGCCCATTATTTAACGCTAAGCCTTTCCTTACTAAGTGTCAATTAGCGCTTCCAGAAATTAATTTTTAAATATTCATCTGATGACTCCAAGACCCCTGTCCCTTATGGTAACCAGGATGACCTTGGTGTTAAAACCAAAGCAAGCTGACCTGCCCCCAAACCCCACACTGTACATGCCATCAGCATAATTTCCCTTGCATTTTCTAGAGACGATGTCTGTTCATTATTACACTGGCTTGAGGAAAATGAAATAAGCCTGTTTAAATACCAAGAGCAAAGGCAATTTAAATTATACACTAATGTTCTGGGACATAAACATGAAATCAGTTTGGAGAAAAATACTATGTTTTGGAAGCACTAAATATTTCTAGAACTTGAAAAATTAAAAATTTAAAAATTAAGCACCCTCATTATATAATGTGAAGATGCATCTGCATTTAAAGTTACACTGGCTATGTTACATTTATGCTGTTTTGGCCACTCAATCCTTGTAAGAAATCACTTATTTTTCACAGTTTATAGAGATGCATGTTTGACAAAGCAAAGCATAGAATGCTGAATAAATAAGAAAGAAATATAGAGAATAGAAGGAGGGGTAATCTGAGGTACAGCATATTCTGGCTTTTAGGGACAAAGAAAATATTCAA
This sequence comes from Myotis nattereri, assembly GCF_964212035.1. Lineage (NCBI taxonomy): Eukaryota > Metazoa > Chordata > Mammalia > Chiroptera > Vespertilionidae > Myotis > Myotis nattereri. Next base: position 86,114,139 of record NC_138079.1, on the reverse strand, counting down.
TTTAATTTTTCCAGGTTATGCTGAAGATGAGAGATTCTGTGTACATCTGGGGACCATGTTCTGGTTCTTAAAGCAAGTGATACAGGAAGACATATAGTATTTTTATTTTGACTACTTTTCCCTTTATTTCATTCTAATCTCCCAACTGTAGGGGTGGTTCAGAAGATTAACAGATCAAGAGGGGAAAAAAAGGTTCTATGTGCAAAACAAGTGAAGTGCATACATACATAAACAGTTTAATAAATCCTAGATAGACGTTTCCTTTTATTTTGAAGGAGTGATAAAAAATAATCCAAAGGCCTTCCTGAAATCTTAAAACAAAATTGTGTACTGTACTATCTTTTAATAAAAATAAACTGCCAAAAAAACTGTTGCATGGAGGGGGGAGATAAGATATGCATTAAACAGATCAAGAAGACTGGAATATAAAAGCAAAAAATGATGGGAACAGTCTTGTTAAACTGTAACATTAAGTGAGATTTCTAGGAATATGAATTTCCCAGATAAAAACTTAGAGATATGAGTATTTCACCATTCTTCAATAATAAAGTATCTCTTGATTCTAACTGGAATGGCTAGGTTACATTCATGGCTTAAAAAATAAATTCCAGCTGACAGTTTTAAAATAAAAAAGTCTGTTAATTAAATCCTTTTACCAGATTGAAATAACCCTTGCAGATTTAGGAATTACTTATTACAATGAGCCTAACTGGCTCAAAGAAATATAAAAACCAATTGCTGCATCCCAAATATAAAAAGCATTAGTAAGGAAAGCAAACGGTTCCTGATTGAGTTTTTACTTGTATTTGGGCGTGTGCACAAGATAGAGAGGGAACAGGGCAGAGGCTGGAGGTGAAGGGGAACAGGCCCTCTGGCCGCCACCTTTGTCAGCTCCACTGGGCTCCATGCTGCATTCTCAAATAGGTGGTTCAGGGAACCTATGTCTGAAGCAAACTTCGATGTGATTAATTATGATGCTAACTCCTAAGTTATGACGGAAATAAGTCTGACAGGATATTCAGAGAGGCTGAGGAGTACACACCTTCTAATACACGCTTTTTGAACCCTTTAATTTTCTGATACACTTTACAATGCCTGAAATGATGCCTCTTGCAACCGGGGGAGGGGGCGTCTCCACAAGGCCTCCAAAAGAAAATGATCGCAATGGGGCTTTGGCTGACCATAAAATGATTCTGGATGCCTTCTCTCCCCCATTCAGCTGGGTAAAGCCGAGGCAAGACCACTGCCCTGAAAGTCAGAAAGAGCTTCTTAGCCAAAGCCTTAAGTGGAAACTACAAGAAAATCCTTCGCTTTTCCTCCACAAACTTTCCAAATTCTACTTATGCTTTTAAAGCATTTGTTCAAATTATTGGGCTCCTTGGGTTTTCATCTTTGGGACGTTTCGTTGTCACTGTTTTTTAGAAAAAACCTTCAATACCTTATATTATCTGGCCCATTTTCCTGGCTGATTTTTTTTTTTTTAATCAGAAACGACAAATGGCAACGTGGTGAGCTGAGAGTTAGCAGAGCGGAGCCTTTTCTTCTCTCCTTCTTAACGCGGGGGAACCTTTACAAGCTAAAGACCTTTATTTAGATTTTGCTCGCCATTTCATTCATCTCCCTCGCTTGGGTTTGGAGGTTGAGGACTTGAAGTGGCTACATCTAAAAAATTATACCCCCCCCCCCGACAAAAAAAAAGCTTTTTAGTTGCTTTTTATTGAGGGGGAGGTGCGGATTTGTTTTTAATACTTAAAAATCACTAAACACCGCCGTTGTTTAAAGTAAAGTTAAATAAGTCCAACAGATGGGAGGAAGGAACAACGATAATGAGGGCAAGAAATAAAAGCCTCCAATGCCAGAGACGGGGCGCAGCCGCCTGGCTTCGGGGTCCACCTTCATTTCCTTCGGCCGAGGACCGGGGAGACAGCCCTCCGCACCGGCAGGAAGAGGGACTTTGCAACCAGAGGAACCTCCGCGAAACTTAAGCGCGAGTTCTCTCCCCACTGCCGCCGCCGATCCGCGGCCCGGTCTCCTTTCGCTTCCCCTTGGCCCCGCGTGCGAGCCGGGACCCCGACCTCGGCGCGGGGACCGCGGGGGGAGCCCAGCGCCACGGTCTCCAGCCCCAGCGGCCCCGGCCCGGCCCGGGTCAGGCGGAGCTCCTTGGGCGGGGGAGGCGCTGGGGCGGCTCCCGCCTCCGGACCGACGGCGAAGCCCCCGCCGCCCGCGCCGCCGCTCCCGGGCCGAGCCCGCCGGCCGAGGAGGAAAGTACAAAGGCGGCGCCGGGCCGCGGAGGGAGAGCGGGGGAGGGGGGCGATGCAGGGGTTCGGGCGCGCCGGCCGCGAGGAGCCCGCCCCGGCCACCCCGGCCCGGCCGCCGCAACAAAAGACCCCCGAGCCGGCCGCCTCCCTGCCGACCGCGGGCGGCGGGCGCGGGCGCTGCGCCCCGAGGGCTGCGTTACCTGGTCGCCAAGGGTTAAGCGTTCCTGTCAGCCCCAAGTTCATGGCTGGGTTCCCGAGCGCGGATCGTCCAGGACCAGGCAGAGCCAGCCGCACGCGCGCGGAGAAAACGCCCGACTCCGCCGGGGCCGCGTCCGCAAGTCTCGCTGCCGCGGTCCTAGCGAGGTCTGGAGCGGAGGCAGGAGCCAGATCCGTCCGGGACCGACGGCTTCGGGGCCGGGAGCCGGCGCCGCGCACACATCCGAGCGCGGCCGAGCCGGGCGGGCGGCGGCGGCGGCGGCGGCGGGACGGAGGGAGCGCACCCGGCCCGCGCTCGCCCGCTGTCTTCGGGGCGCTCCTGCGGCGCGCGGGGCCGGGGGGCACTGCGGGGACCCGAGGAACGTCCCGGGCGGGCGGGCGGGCGGGCGAGGCGGCGAGGAGCGGCCCGAGCCGCGGCCGCGGCGCACGGAGCTAAGAGCGAGGCGGCGGCGGCGGCGACAGGACAAAGGAGACCATGTGCGGAGGGAGGGAGGAGGGAGAGGGAGGAGGAGGAGGAGGGCACACCGCGGCGGCGGCGGCGGCGGCTTCTCCCAGGCGGCAGCCTCGGGCTCAGCCACTGCCGGGCCCGCCTCTCCAGCCGCGCCACGGGCCGCCCGGTCCCGGCCCCGCCGCCGCCGCCGCCGCCGCGCCGGAGGGGGACGCTCCGGGAGTCTTTATTTTTGGCCAATTTGCGCGGCGCGGGGCGCCAAGCAGGCTGCGCGGGACCGACGGCGCCTCCGGGCTGGGGCTGGCGGGCGGCGGGGAGCGCCGGGGCTGGCTGGGCTCCGGCCCGCGCTCCGCTCGCGGGCGCCTGCCTCTCCCGCCGGCTCGCAGCTCAAGTGAACTCCATCGGCGGCCGGCGCGGCGCCGCGGGCTCCCCGGCTGAACGCGGGTCGGGAGGGGGCGGCGGCGGCACCGGGGCCCCAGGCTCCGGACTTCGCTCCCCGACTGCGCCGAGCGCGCCTCCGCCAGACGCTCGCAGCTCTCGGAGCGGGACTTCCTCGGCGCGCGGAGCCGGAGCAGCCGGTGCCACCGCCCCTCCTCCGGTCCGCCCCGCGCGCCCCGCCCCGCGCGGCCCCTCCTCTCGGCCCGGCGCCGGGTCTGCCCGGCAGGGGCGCAGTCCCTGGGCGCGACAAAGACAGCTGTCGCTCCCCGCGGCCGCGGGCCCCAGGTCCCCAGGCCGCCTTCCTGGCCGACGGGCCTGGCGGGAACTGCACCTCCCCGAGCCCTCCCTGCAGTTGCGGCTTCCAATATTGCGCTGCGCAGGGGAAGGCCACTAGGCCCATAGCTTGGGGTTGAATGGCAAGGAGGCCAGCCACATCCGCACAGAGCAAGCTCTCTAGGCAAGAAAGTGATGTGTGTGAAACACGTGGCACATAGTAGGTGCTCAATCCAAAACATTAAGTGCATTGTTGAAAATGGAGGGGGGTCAGAGTCTAGCATGAGAACAAAAAGGTCTTAATCTCACCTCATCCCCATCACGATCAAAGTCTGAACGCAGTTTGTTAGGTCTTAAGGATAATTGAGCGCATGAACTGGCCATTTACAAAGCCTTCCCCAACCCCCATTCTTCAAATCCACTAACAAAGTGAAGCCAATTGGTTCCCCTGGCATCCACCAGATGTAGGGAAAGGAATAAAGCAAAGCCACAGCCTCACTACAGGGGCAGCAATTACCATTTTCCTAGCATTTGTCATCATTGTGTTCTTAGTGTAGGGCCTGCAAAGGGGGAGAGGGCGCTCACTGACCACAAACTGTTGGATTTCCCCAGAAATCCCACTTCTGCCCAGAGCATACCCAGCCCCCTCTGTCCAGCCTGGGGGGCCCCTTCGCAGGCTCTGGCCTCCTTTACTCACTGTTCCAACCACAGAGGCCCTGGGCCATATGGGGATGAGGAGATCCTCTGCTGACAACAGTTGCTGTGGTTTTTCCAGCACAAGGGAAAGAGGAGGAGGCCCAGAGAGCAACAACTGGAAGGGGTAGAGTGGGCACACCAGGGAGGAGTGAGGGGAGAGGGAAGCTTGCGGTTCCTGACGTCCCTCCCAGGCCACCTTTACCTGGAGTGCAGCTGAGATGAGAGGAAAGGAACTGGCTGGGGAGAGGTGCACACCACATACCAATGACATGGAGACTGGCTGAAAGCATAAGGCCCGTTCCTTGCCTCTTTGAAGTTGAACATCTGTCACTGTTTGATTTCATGGCTCTCCCGAAACATCTCAAGGAGGAAAAGAGGGGTGCTTGCTGTACGGTACACTTCTTTCTCTTGAACCTCCAAATACAATTAATTTGGGAAATAGGAGGGTCTCGCCTGATGCCCTCCCCAACTGGTAGCCTCTCCATGGTGTTTCTAAAAACAACTTTTTTCAAAGACATACAGTAGAGAGAAATTTTTCTCTGACCCCCGAGAAGTCAGAAGACAAGGGGCCTCGGCAGGTGTAAGTCTGGGTTTTCCTATTGCTTATAAGATGTCACAAAAGCCAGCTGAGGCCCTCCAGCCCGGGGCATTCATTCTGAAGCTGTTTCTGCAATACCCAGATAGCTCAAAGGCAGACATTAAATTTTCAAGAAAAGACATTAAAATGTTGTTTCTTTTGGAGCAATCAGAATGGGATGGTTTTCTTGTCTTGTTGTTCTAATAAAATCAATATTACAGGGAAGAAATTGCCAGAGCTCCTGCCAGGTCCCCCTCGGGGTACACTGAGATGCACAAAAGGATGGGGAACTTAGCCGACCACTTAGCCCTCTGAAGTGCTTGTCTCAGGCAGCATTTCTGACACTTAGCATGCCCTGCATTAGATTGTCATCTCTGATTATTAGGGATTAGACCACAGATGAAAGCCTGGGACCGATCTGCATGTGTCCCTGTATTCTGATTACCTGCAATCAGGAGGAAGGCAGAAACGCCAATAGCCAAGCCTCTAGAGAACCCCCAGAATGCGTCTCCTGCGGCCTCCCCCTGCCCTGCACTGCCACTCTGCTTCATTCTCAGCCTCTCACCAGCTCTGTGAATGAATGAGTCCATTCTGATTGGTTTCCAGCTTGCCCTGTTCCCTCTCCTTTCTGGAAGGGAGGGCATCAGTGTCAAAATTGGAAAGGGACAGGTGCAGGACAGCATTAGAAATACCGAGAAGGAAGACAGAAAAAACACATAAAAAAGGATACTCCACACACTGGGAGACACAAAACCCTAGTCCAAGATCTGACTTTCTGACTTTCAAGAATCAAGAAGATGTATTATCCTTTTTCCTTGAGAAACTTAGCTTCCCTTTATTGGAATTTTAATCCAAAGATTATAAAGCCAAATATCAGTAACATTCAGAAGGTTGAACATACCAGCACTAATGGCTTAATGTCACCTCCTGTTTCTGAACCAGATTTAAGGAGATCAAGTCTTACAAAGCGGGACCTCAACAAGAAGTAGACGCCAAGAATACGGGCTCGGTGGCCTTCTCCGTGTTAGGTCAGTTACTTCAGAAACAAAAACAATTTCTGATATACGACCAAAGACCTCCGCCAAGTTTATGATTAACTAGCTAAAAGGTAAAACAAACATGCTATCTTCCTTAAATCTCAAAATATATCTAAAGATAAAGATAAACCAGGTTTGGTAACTACTGGAAGTCCTTCTAAACCCACCTAAAATGGCAAAGTTTTAAAGCTTAAAATGCGAGATTTGATTCAATTTACATCATAAATTACCACACAGAGACTAAACATTTTCCGGTAAAATATTTCTTACCAATGCTGGTCTTCTATTGAGCATCATAGAGAGAAAAAGTTCACTATAAATACAATGTACTTCAGGCATTCCCTAGCAGAACACGTTGGGGGATTCCTGGGATAATTTAAAAGGAGAGGAAGTCTTAGAAAAACTCCTCCAGCCTTTCTATTTTAAGTTGTGTAGTTTGCAAAGACCAGGAAAGGGAACCGACAGCACGTGAGTTCTCTCTCAAAGGAGCCCCGGAGAAGCTGTCACCCCACCTGGGTTATTTCTGTGTCTCCAGGAGGCTCAATCTTCTCAAATGCTAAAGCTCCTCAAAGTTTGAAAAGACACATTTCTACCTATTCTTTGGCTAGAGGTTAAGAGCCAGCATCTGGCTGACATCATGGCCCTGTCATTTCTGAGCCAGGGGATCTTGGGAAAATCCCTTCGCCCTCCGTGCCTCAGGTTTCTCACCTGTAAAATGAGACGGCAACTGTATGCACCTCCTAGGGTTGCTGCCGGCACGTAGGTGCGTGATGAGAGAGGAAGAATAGATGGCTGGGGCCCCTGACAGGTGTCTGGGTAGCTGATAAAATGAGGGGAGATTCAGGGCCAAAGACACATGGGCACAGAGTGAGTGGGATATAGGTGTTGGCTGCTCTGATGAAAGAGGACACTCTTACTTGGATTTCTGTGGAGAACAACAAAACAAAAGGATATTCTGGTACGGCAGCAGTGTGCACAGCGATGCCTTCTGCTGGGTTCTGTCAATGCGGACCACCATGGTGACAATGAAAGGAACCACATGGACATCAAAACAACATCAACCCCCAAAAGCGGGGACAGTGGTTTGCTCCACCTGTTCTGGGAAGCCCCACCTTCACACAGGCCTTACTGCAAGCAATTCCTCCAGGTGGGGTCGGAACCTGGATAATAGCGAGTCTGGGTTGCGTGACAAAGCCGGGGGAATGGGAGTAACATGGATCTTCTTGGTAGATATAAAGTCCAGTCTTGAGTGAAGCAAAATGTTATGAGAGTTCACCAGGCTTTAAGATGTCCTCAGCCTCTTAACAGCAAGGGCTTCAACTTCTTAAAACATAAAGCAGCATGCATCCCACTGATGGCGTTGGGACACGTTACGCTGTGATTGCCAGTTTTAAAAGGCCTACAGATTTGCTATGATTAAAAATAGTTTCTTACCGATGCAGAAGCATGTTTTCCTTTTTGTTCCTTTTCTGTGTGGGGTACCTGCCACCCCAGTTTGGTTTTAACTCCATCTGTCTGAGCACTATGTCTTGCGTGTCTTTATTCACGGCACACCACAGCAGCAGTACCAGGAACAGAGACAGGTGCCTGGAGACGGAGCCCCGCACTTCACACCCACGTGTGAGGACACAATGTCCGCCTGTTCCCTGAGGCACGGACCTAGCTTCTGTGGGTCTAGTTCACATCTTGGAAAGTGTTCATGTCGTGCACACAGCTCCGTATTGGCAGACCTACCGCAATAGATGCATGATGAGGGAGGATGAAGGGATGGCTGGCTGAGATTTTCCCAGTCTGCCAGGGAGGGAAACTGACACAAGTGTCTGGGTAACTGATGAAATGAAGGGAGGCTCGGGGCTAAAGACAGCTGCCGAGAAGCCCAGAGGGACCGGCAGAGTGGGATCCTCATGCCTGCTGCTCCCGGCGCACATGGGCGACCAGGAGTCCTCGCCTGGAGGACTGAAGTCAACAGGTTGCGCACACCTAGGGAGCAGGAAACCCCGCTGCCAAGGCTGTCCAGCCGCCGACCTCTGCTAATTCCTGACTCAGTGCCTGCCAGGCTGTCCAGCCCAGGAGATGACAGCCCTTCCTGAGCCCCAGGGATTTCTCCTGTGGAGGCCAATCCATTTTACACTACAGGCCACGATCTCCTCCCTCTAGCAGTGCATGGCTATCCAACCTAGGGTGGCCCAGCCCCGCGGCTCCATGCCTCCCACCCCTGAATGAGGAGGTTTTACAGGAAGGTCCGTTAGTTATCCCTCTGAAAGGGCTGCAGTAGTTCTCGCTCTCACTGTGGTAAACAAGAGCCCCCACCATTGTGTGCCTGGGTTGCTACAATTGATCATAGGGCTGCAACGAGCGGGAAGTAAATAAACCGAACTGGGTTAGTTTATGATGCATACTATTGAGACGCAGGGAGAAATAAATATTTTCCAAGTGTAGAAGTCAAGAAAAAAGAATTTTACTTGCAAACTTCACATTGTACTATAAACCACAAAGGGAAGAAGTATTAAAAAAAAACCAACCCCATAAAATATATCTTACTTAACCTCCAAATCCGCATTAAGATACTAATATTCAGAATCTGACAGTCCCACAAAGAAAGGCGATGCCAGATAAACAGACATTCGGTCTCTGCCCGTGTTGCCCAATGGCACCTCACTTTTCCCAGAAGTAGATCTGATCGGGACTCTGAGTGTGTCTTCCGGGTGTTGTCGGGCACCTGGTCTCCTATACCACTTAGCGCTGATGGCGTTTGTAACTCGGGGTCTAGAGGCCTGCATTTGATATCAGGTCTGTCTTGCTGAGGACAGGTTCTCACCTGCTCACATCTCCCTAGTCCTACATGGAAAGGGGGTGGGATAGGGGCCAGGGGTGATTACAGTGCCAAATGTGACCAATGCCTGCAGGACCCGAAATGTGCACGTCAGTGGAGATGATAAACTTAGAAAAGTGATGTGTTAAACTGAAAAGAAGCTGCTTTTGGTAAGGCATTTCCTTCAGCTATCTTTGCGTACGTATCCCAGAACCTGGTTCTTAAGCAGGCTTCCTGGATGTTGTAACTCATGGTCCCTGGCCTGGTGGTTAGGAGTGTGGGCTGGGAGTTAGAAGGACCTATCTCTGAATCCAGTCTCTATCAAGATAAATGGTTCATCCTGAGTCGTTACTTAACTTTTCCTAAGCCTCACATGCCTCATCTGCAGAGTGGAGCTAGGACTATAAGTCAACTCTCACAGTGTTGTTGCGAGCATTAAATAAAATCAGGCATCAGCGCAATGTGCTGCCCGGCTCCCCATGCGGGGGTGACTCGTTACACTGCTGCCAGCCATTTTTCCGGGGCAACTGAGAGATGGCTGGTCTCATGGTTAAAAGCATAGCTACTCACAACAAACTGCTGGGTTCAACTCCCGGCTCCTCCCTTCACTCCCACTTAGCAGCTCTGTAACGTGAAAAGACTGCTTCCCACCTCTGTGCCTCATTTTCCTCACCCATGCAATAGGGCAGGAGCAGCACCTCCTGTTACTACAGCAACTGCCGGGAGGGTTCAATAAATTAATGCGTGGAGAGCACTTGGAGCAGTCCCTGGTCTCGCTAGCCACAAGCCATCTGGGAGCTGATGTTCCTAGTTTTGACCAATAGTTTTTCCCTTTCCCCTTCCTTGGTTCATAAGGGTGCTGCCGCGCATGCCTAGAGCAACCTGTTTTTCAAAAATGTTTACAATTATTACGTCATCTGCCCTCGCAGCAATACTGTGCAGTAAACGGAATTCCTGCTAGTCTCCTCCACATGTCAGATAGTGAGAGCACAAGAGCACCCCTTGGAAGCGGGGGTCAGGGTGACAGCTCAGTCCTGAAGGACCCACCCCTTCTTCGCATCCCACATCCCACCACCCACAGGATTGGTGGGTCTCCATTTCTCACTCCCTGGGCCGGACCTGAAATTCCGGCAGACCCTCAAGGCTGACATAGGTCAGTTCTAGGTCTTAGTCAAAGCAGAGTCTGATAGTAGAGTCTAGAGAAGTTTCAAGAGCCAAAGTGCCGTGGTCAAGCTGCCTTTAAGCTGTGGGGATACTAGGGCATGTGACTAGGTTACCGTCACAGGTTTTTAACTTTGGAAGATTACTGACATCCCTGTTAAGGTCATTTGCAAAAGTAACGTGACCAGTGGTGGCCAGATGAACGTCAGCACATCTTTCCCTCCAAGGGTTTGCTCTCTTGTCCTGGAAACACGTTACCTGTGAATATGAATATTACTTAGGGTCCTGGAAATTCTACCCCTCCATCCATACTCATACAAAGGATTTCGTGCTTTCATTTTAGCTTTATTATGGAGTATCCAGACTGTCCGAATATTTACTTGCAGAAATTCTCGTCGGCAAGAATGGATCATCTGCTTCTACTGTTTTGGTTAGTAGTACAGTTGCCGGGGTACTAGGTGGGCAGCGAGAATGTCAAATAATCTCCTTGGTTTAGCCTCCCTGAAAACATTTTATTGGCCAATGTTTCCGATTTCCCACCATGTGCTGGTCTTAGTTTTTCTCCCTGTCCCTTCCACGCTAGCAGAATGGAATTACAACCGCTCCCGTCTCGGTGGCTTCATGGAACCCAATGAGCGTACTTTGTACAGGGTCACCTGCTATACACACGCCGACTGCTCTGATCGCTTACTGCTGTTACCTAGGGAGAGGGTGAGCCTGCATACCCACAAAGCCCTGCCCGCTCCTCGCTGGTCCTGCATAATCTCCTTTTACAGAGCTTGGCTGCAAATTAAACCAGCAATTTCTCCTGCTGCTCCAAACACAGTTTCTCTTGAAGATTTCCTTAGGGAAATATATCCAAGAAAGTGTCTCACATGTATTACCTGTTTCTTGGCTCGCTTTCTGGACACTGTCATTCCTGTAGGGGCATAAGTTTCCTTAGTGGGAATAAGACATTGCTTTGGCGAGCTAAGATTCAGGAGGGCCGGGACCGTGCCCTTACGTCCCGCAACCCCTAACACCATCCTTCCCCTGAACACCGACTACAGTACTCTCGGGCCTCATATGCAGTAGATGGTCAGCAGTGGTCCGTCAATGAGTTAACGGACACGCGACCATAGCCCTGCCAGCGAAACAGAAGAGAATGAAGACACGGTCTGAAAAACTAAATTAAACTGTAAAGTCCTTTCCACAAAACCTGCCACCAGGTTAGGATTTCACAGACTGTAGAAACCCATCGTCATAAGGCTAACAGAGTACATATAAGTTCTCCTGAAAACGGATTAATAATTAAAACACCGCACCGACCACTGCGGAAGCTGCTCTCTAAATATGGCCTCTGGGCATTCTGTAGGTGCCTGCCATGCTGTGAGGAAGCCCAAGCAGCCCACTGGGAGGAGACGCAGGCCTCAGGACCCAAGCCTCCCACAGTTCCTCGCCCAGTTCCTCGCCCAGAGCCAATAGCGACGTGCAGCCATGTGAAGGAGCGTCTTGGGTGTGTCCTTCCTGCCCAGCTGAGCTGGCCTTGGCTGATGCCATGTGGAACGCAGAGAAACTGTCTCTGCAAAGCCCTGACCAAACTGCAAAATTGCGAGCAAATCGAGAACTGTTGTGTTTTAGGCTATTAAATGTGCAGCTTGTTACACAGCAATAGGCAACACCCACCTCAATTACCCCCAACATTCAGAAACAGAAGGTGAGCGCATGCCAGCATGAGGCTTCCCTGGACATCCCCTGGGTTCTGGCCTTCACAAGGGAATGACAAGGACCCTGAGGCTAGAGAAAGAACTGAAACTAGTGAAACAGAGATTAAACAACAAGAATCCTGAAATAAGAACATTCTTTGCCAAAATAAGGGAAAGTTTTCTTTTGATAACTCAGACGAAAACGTAACATGACAATGTTAATGAAAGCATACATCTGATCTCCCCCTTTCCTTTTGGAGGCTGTCAGTGTTTGCAAAACTAAAAAAAGTCGTTAGTAATCTCTTCTTTTATCTAAAACAGATTGCTGTTTTAAGCACAGCCGCATGGAACTGCGGGTTCAAAGGAACCTGAAACCGAATTAGCATAAAATCTGGAATTCTCATCTCCACCAAATGCACAGCTGCCATGTGACAGCTCCTCTGTGACTCTGGTTTCAAATGGAAACTGAAAGTAGCTGAGGTGGCGTGGGCCCGGCTCCATGCTTTCAAGGCTCACTCCCTTCCATAGACTCATACATTCGAGAGAGTCTGAGAGGCTTACCTAAATCTCTGCTAATGGATCCCCTGGGTGCCAACCTGCCCCACAAAACTAATGGGGTGAGGGTGGGGAACCCAAAGCGGGATGGGTTATAAGTAAGGAGGGTTGGGGGTTGTCCATATGATATGAACGTTCTGCTACTACTTTTAGGAATATTAGATATTTTAAAGTAAAATCACACACACACACACACACACACACACACACACACACACACACACACGGAACTGCTGGGAACACGTTGGGAGGGAGGTAGAGCACCCTTTCCCGGTTTCTCCGTTACAAATGCCAAGAACCCCACTCTCCATACACTGAAATTTAAACAGGTATGTCATTCTCTTTCGTGATTCATTTAACACTCTCAGCTTTCGCTTTAGGTAATGACAACTCTAAGCATCTACATTGAATTCTGGACCACGAAAGGGCGGGGGGCGGGGGGAGAGCTTTGCCTACTGCTGAAACACCATCACCTCTGGGACACAAAGGCACACTTCTTTGTATGGGGAAGGGCAAAAGAAAGGTACATGTATGTGATCCCCGAGGAGTAACATGCTGGAGGGGGACGTTCCCACTCCAGGAGAGAGGGTGGGTTTGCCCAGAGCCATCCCAAACTTCCTCCTCTGGTCCCCAGATGATCAACTGCATTAATTAAGTGACAGCTGGTGGGGGCCGCAGCAATCGCACATGAAAAGCAGGTTGTGGCCGCGCAGGGAGCTGAGGCATGGCCTTCCCCTCCCCTTTTCACATCCCTCCTGCCAGGCCTGCCGGATTCTCCCTGCCCACCACGCCCGCTCAGAGCCATCTGCTCCTGGTGTTAACTTAACATCCACCAGCACAGTGCGGCCGGCTGGAGATGGGGAAGGGCCCATGTGGGCCAGGAGGGCGGGCAGAGAAATTCACAGGGACCTAAGTGTGGACCTTCGGGGGCTCCTTCCACCCAGGTTCTCGCCTCCTTTGAAGTCCCTCTACGTCAGGTTACAATTTTCCATATTCTCCAGGAGAAAAAGACTGAGTGAGCATCTGGTATTTATACAGACTCTTAGAGGGAGTTGACGGATTTAATTACAAGTGTTAATAAAACAGGGACATTGCAACCAGGCTTTCAAATAGCCACTCGCCTATAAGTAACAAGACTTTCCCTTCGTGCTGCGGTTAAGAACGCAATCTATTTTCCTAGCAATGAGTTTTCTTAGAAAACACAGTTGTTGGCTGGTAGCTTTTATGTTAATTTACGAGGTTGTCTTCCTTATACAAAGACCGAGCTGCAAACAACATTCTGTTGGGCTGTGTGCTCTGGGCTGTTTCTCCATGTGCACTAGTGGTGATGGATTGTCCCTCTGTTCCCAGTGCTCACGTACAGCCCACAACACGCACTGTGAAATGAGAGGCTGGGTTTGAAGTACACCATCAGGCCAGGAAACGGACTGCAAGTAGCCGACCCACAGGAGGGTTAGAGAGATTAGAGAACTGACCTGCCCCTGCCTGGCAGCAGGCTCGGTGAGTTTTAAAAGCTGGTGGCCAGGCTCCCGCAGATCACAACAGGGAAGGGTAGGTGCTGAGGGAGTGTTGGACCAGATTAGCAGAGTCAGGGGGCCTGGGTTCCAGAACAGACCCCGTCCCAAGCAGTGTGGCCTTGGGTAAGTCATTGAACCTTGGCTTCATATTCAACTTCATGCACATTGGGATGAATAATCTCTCTCACTCTCTTCCATACATGAGATCTTGTGATTCTCAGTGACCTAGTATTTAGATTATGCATAGAAAAGAGTCATTGTGTTTGAAAATAACATTTCCTCTTTCCATTTTTTAATTTTTTTTTAAAAGGGGAATAACTTTTAAAAAATGTTTTTATTGATTAGAGAGGGAGGAAGGGAGGGAGAGACATATTAATGTGAGAGAAACATTGATCTGCTGCCTCCTGCACACTCCCTACTGGGAATGGAGCCAACAACCCGGGCATGTGCCCTGACCAGAAATCGAAACAGTGGCCACTTGGTGCATGGATGACTACACTCAACCAACTGACCACACTGGCCAGGTCCATTTTCTGAATTTCTAAGTAGGCACACCGTTTTGAAATGTCAGAAGTATGCTACAGTTTGTATTGAATCCTTCCAACTGGCATGCATGATTTAACGTCATCACCCAAACAGTCAGGGCACATGTGTGCCTCTGGGGCTCTGTGCCCCTGTCACTTGGTACCACAGGCCCATTAAATACATTTGTCAGCTTTGTGTTTTAAAAGCAAAACCAAAAGGGTAAATGTGTCATCACGTACTCTTTAATCTGAAATTCACAGGGGAAGGACTTCAGAGACAAAGGCGGGGGGCAGGGCGGGGGGGGGGGAATACACATACCCTCCCCCCCCTCCTTCTCTTCCCCCCGACCCCACAAATCAGAACACTGCTGGATTCAAAGCTGAGGTTTGTCTTAATCAGACTGTTCCTAGCCAGGGCAATGTGCAGGCCACATTGGGAACCAATTTAGTCATTTCTGACTTCTCAACAATCAAATAAAACAATAAATAGCCTGAACTGGGCTTGAAGGGGAAGAGGACCACATGTATTTCCTCTTAGGACTTTTTTTTTTTTTAACATGAAAGTTTGGCTTGAAAAGAACTTATTGCGCAGACACATGTGGCCTCAATAGGACAGATCTGTAACTGACAAGACAGAGACCAGATTCGAGCTCACAGTATCAGGACTTAGCCCTCTGAGTTTGGTAATGGAAAGTTTGGGTCACATTAAGGGCTGTGGGATCGATCCAGGGATAAGATTTAGTTTTGAATGAGCCCCTTGGGCAGGCTGAGCATCCCCCTAAGAAGCTCCATATGTCCCACATTCCAACTCTTTCCTTCTCTCCTCAACTCCCATTGGATGGGCGAGGAGAGAACATTCCTGGCTGCAGACCACGTCCCTGTGTATTTATTGTTGACTCCCATCCTTTGAATGACTTTAAAATGCTTCCCAAGTTTATATTTTGAAAAATCTCAAACTCACAGAAAAGATGAAAGGATGGTATGAATAACACGGTGAAACCCTTCACTTAAACTCCTCGACTTGGAACATTTGCTACATTTACTTTAGTTCTTCTTACTGTTGAACGGTAGTAAGACAGACCAGAGGCATCCACCAATCTGGTGTCTGTAGGGGAAACACAGGCTCTCCCACCTTCCTCTCATGCTCTCTTCATGGTGCTAATCAGTGGCTAGCACGTCAGACTCTGGGCCATGCTCACTGGGGGATGGGTCCCTGTGCCCTGAAAAGCCACACGTGCTAAAAAGTCTGCGCCGGCACCTCTCTGCATCTGGGACTTGTGATGACTGAGCTCAGCTGGGGGCTCTGGGCGGCCCTTGGGGCTGGGTGGAGCCCCACTTGTTTCTAGCACACATGGCAGAGAGGCTTGTTGTGGGGTATCAGGCACTCACCTCACTAACAATAGCGTAGTCATATTTGACTTCTTCTGTCATTGGTTTCTCATCTATAGAACTGAAGTGTGATGTTCTTACCCCAGAATTGTGTGGGGATTAAATGGGTTAGAACAGTCCCTAACACAATAAGCACTCGGTAGATGTATGTGCTTATGATTCCTTATTTGTCTTGCTTCTGCGGGATCTTCTAGAGGAGAGCCGGTAGGGAGGGCAAGCTCCGGACATCCATTCGGCCGTGCTAGCCTCTTGATCTCATCAAAACCTTTCCTTAATTCCAACAGTCTGTGACCCACACATGACTAATTTTTGTCAAGTAAACGAAAGCCACTCAGACAGTCAGGAATGAGGATACTTTTACTGAGTCTGGACTATGTGCCGGAAAATAACACAGCCTGTTAATTGCCCTTCGGGAACTTACAATTCAGGAGAGAAGACAAAACATGTATGAGTGGAAGGCAGAGCATGACGGTGTCCTGGGGGGACAGTGGCCTGGGGGGAGGATGATTCACCCAACAGGAGAAGGCAGTTGAAATGGCCAAGTAAGAAGAGGTGAGATATCCTGAAGAGGCAAGGGAGGTAAAGGGGGAGATGCTGAGCTGTAAAGCTTAGGGAGTGAGTTAAAATCAGGAACGCAGAAGCAGGAGGGGGAAATCTAAAAAAACTGCTGTGGATGAGATGACTCTAAAATACTGTGAGAAAAGCACAGACAGGATCAGAGATCAGGGACCGGAATGCAGGAGAGAGGCTCAGAATTGCAGAAGGTGTGGTGCCCTCTAGAGATCGAGGAGGGGATAGGCCTGCGGAGAGGTGGGGTGGGAAGAAGCAGACCAAGGACCCTAAGGACAGCATCCACGGGTCCACACTGACTGGGTCTGGGAGGAGCCGCAGAAAGAATGGTGTGTGGGGGGAAACTGAGGCAGCACCACTGCAGAACTTAGGGGGGAATGAGCCCCAGGGGAGGCGACCTCAACATGGCAAGTGGACAGGGCTGGGACGGAGAGGTGAACCAAGACAGGGGATCTCGGCGGGCACCGGGAGGACTGCAGGGGAGGAGGCCGGAGCGAGACCACACAGGAAATGCTGGTAAGTAAGGAGAGTGGTGAGAAGCAGACGCAGGAGCGCACGCTGTTTTTTACAAGCTTGATGGAGGGCGGGAGGAAAGAGGAACGTGCCCATTCGGGCCACCGGCCTGTTTTCAAGACGACAGGAATATGGACAGCACCCCTCAAACCACCGAACGCAACTTAACATGTTCTCCCCCTTCACTCACACGCACATCTCCAGCCCATAAACACATGGTTTTTCAAATACAGAGTAGTCATTATGCCAAATCAGGAGTAAAGAATCCGGAGTCACACACCTTGCATTCAGAACCATTGTGTCCATGGGAGGTGAACGGAAGCACAAGGAGAAGAAACCGCAAGGGAATTATGGTGGTTCTGAGACGTGGCTGCACATCCTCTGGCCCTCGCCCATCCAGAGGTCTGCCTCCCCTCCCTTGGAGCTGGGGACCCAGGATGGGCTGCCCTTCCAGGGCTAGGTGAGAAGCCCTGCTGCTGCTTCTGCCTCGGCTCCTGCAGGAAACCCCTCCCAGAGCCCACCTGTCATTCCAGGGAAGGCCACGCCACCTGGGAAGGACTTGTGGAGCTGCTGGGGGGATGGGGAGGGAGGGGACGGGGGCGGGGGGGGGGGGGGACAGTCCCGGCCACGCTCAGCCTGGCATTATCCCTGCCCAGGTGTGAGGCGTGAGAGTGAAGACATCTCCAGGCAGTCACCCAGACGTCCTAGAGCACAGGTAAGCCCTCCTGCTGTGCCCTGTCCAATTCCTGACCCCGAGCCTGTGAGTATCATCAAGGGGTTGCTGTTCCACACCACTAGGGCTGGAGTAGTAACTGGGATACGCATGTCTTAAATAGAGATCTGCTTTGTCATTCTCCATAAGGAAGCGGTTCCTTGCAGAGGCTGTTTCCATGATGGGGGAGGCGGCTAATTTGAGATACTTCCGTAGCGTGGGCCACACCTGAGGTGCAGGGAGAGCTTAATCACAGGATAAAAACTGACATTCGGAATTGTGGGGTGCAGGAGGTGTAGCACGTCACCCACCAGGCGCTTTTACTGTTGTCACTTTTAAGAGAATCAACAAATGCAAGAGAACTTGATAAATATTTTCCATAACAAAACACAATTGGTTGCAAGGGGATCCAGCTCGGGTCCTCATTAGTTACCCTCCGCTTGTCAGACAAGCCCCATATCTCACTGGGAGCCAGGGCGGATGCTTTCTGGTTGGTTGGGAGATGTGACCATACATTTCCTCCCGGCCGCACGCTTTCATGAGGCTGCTGTCAAATCCGGAGGACACGCTCAGCCCCTCGTCCCACAGGAGGAGCTCCGGCTTGGAGGAGAGGTAAAGGCCGGCCAAGGCGGCGGCTTCTGAAGGGGCTGGCGGCAGAGGAGTGGGGGAGCCAGGCTGCCGTTATCAGTGGCTACCAGCCGCCCCAGGATCACCTCAGGTGATAAAACACTCGGCTGACACCAGAAAAAAGAACCATCACTCCTTCTGCTCTGCCCACCCTTACTCCCTTGCTCCCTCTCCTTTTTTTAAAAGGAGGCTTTTTACCCTCATTAAATGAAACCTTATCTCTGAAAGGCTGCAATCCTCGGCAAATGACAAGAGCGCCTAATCTCATTTTCTGACAAGTGATTCTGACAGCACCTTCCTTTTGATTTCTGAGACATGTAGTTAGACATATATTAATCTGTCAGTCATCATCCCTATGAAGAATAAAAAAAAAAAACAGAGAAAGAAATGAACATTTGTGCTTATGAAGGCAAGACAAGAGGCTAGGACACCTACTTTGACACAGACACATTCCCTTCTCAGGCACTCCCCTCCCCCAGGCACACGGAGCACCCACACAGCGGGGCTGGCAGCTGCCAATCAAGGTACCTGTGCACGAGCACCCCTGGTTCCAGGTAACGTGGTCTGGTGGAAAGAGAGTTGCTCTGGTGTGAGGCAGACCAGGTTCAAGTCCCTCTCCTGCCTTGTAACGACTAGGTTGATTACAGGAGATCTTTCTTCTCTGCACCTCAGGGTCCTATCTGTAGGATACGGCTCATGGTATCCATTAGCTATAAAAATTAGATCATCTTTATCTAATGCACGTACAAGCATACAGTGGGCGCCCAATACACAGAAACACTTGCTACTACCTTTATTTCTAGAAAAAGAAGACTTTGCATGGGGGGTGGGGCAGGAGGAAACACAAGATGCACCCCATTCCCTAAGAGGTAATGCATGCAGAGGGGCTTCTAGAATTGCATGGTAGCTCTCAACAATGACTGCCTTACCAACATGGGCACAACGCAACTCTCTAAAACCCAGCTTGTTGTGCATTTCACTCCTAAACCATGTTAAAGACCTGAGACATACCACCATCCCTTTCCCTGTTTGCAACTTGAAAATAGATTCTTAACCCTGGGGGTGGGGGTAGGGGGAAGTCATGGAAACCAAATCTGTCCTGGGTCACTCTGGGTTGAACCATGTCAATGTACCTGTTTGGTAGAATAAAAGTAGATCTGAGATATATATATATAAATATATATATATATGACTTTAAGAAGAGAGGAAGGGAGAGCAAGAGAGAACAACTGATGTGTAAGAGAGAGAAACACCTACCGGATGCCTCCTATATGTACCCCAACCGGGGATTTAACCGGCAACCTGGGCAACGGGGAACCAACCAGCGACCTTTCAGTGCACAGGATGATGCTCAGCCAACTGGGCCACCTGGGCCAGGGCAGAATTAGACCTGATATTTTATAACATCTCCCATTTAGTCGATACCTGCACTGCGAGATGTCAGATGCACGCCTTTTCTTTTCACTCGGAGGCACAGGGACTGGTGCAGGGAATGCGAAAGGCCGCTAGCCTGACCTCAGAGCGGAGTGTGTGAGCGTGCCAGGTGCTGGGGCTTCTTTCCCTTCTGAGAGCCACAGAGGGTGGACCCTGGTGGAAAGCAGTCCGGAGGCAAAGCAGGGCTCTAGTCCTTTGTCACTTGTTTGCAAGATCATGCAAAGGCCTGCCAACATTTTCTGGGGACCCCAAGTCTGAATACAGATCTGGAAAGGTCTCCCCTGGGAGTGCACCCTCCGCAAGATGCCGCAGCTCCTCCACCCCCTTCCCAGACAAAACAAAACACCTGCCCAGTCCTCACGGCACCCACCGCCTCCATTCCATCTTCCCAGGCCGGTTATTACATACGTGTGCTTACTCTTGCTACATAAGGGTCCGGAAACAAGGGGGTGAAGAAGGAAAAGGAAAGCTAAGCATTTACTGTGCCATCTTCACTCACTTCTTGGACATTAAGTTTTGTTCCTTGAAAATGAGGAACAAATGACATCTGCCATTTCTTTTTCTCCTCTCCCTCTTTCTCTTTATGAATCAGAATGCTTGGCCATGGATAGGTTGTCTTCACGGCTTTAGGGCCTATAGGTAAGGAAATAAATAGATGCTGAAGCATTAGTCTATTAGTCTATTAGGTTATGACTAATGTAAGAGTGGAGAATGGAAGGCCCACACTCAGGCAAAAACGACTCCACACAGTCAATGATGGGGGAACCGAACTTCTTCCCTCCCCTTCTCCCTCTTCCCCACGGCGCTCATCCGCTCACCCAGCACTGACCTAACTGGACGTAAAGGTCCCAAAGGAGGGAGTGTCAGCACCAGGGTGGAAATATAACCGAGGCAAAGCCTGAAGGAACGGCTTTGGCAAAAATGAACCAGAAAGTCTGAACAATGGAAAACCTCCGTGGAGAAACCTGGCCTTTCTGTAAACTGCTCCACATTTGTTAACTAAGATTTTAATCATAAGAAAGTGTGTCAGAGAACAAATGAACAGGCCTCTCTCAGTTGTGTCACCCATGGGGGCCCTGGAGATGCACCCAGCACTGAGTTAGGGCTCAGCACACACGGCCTTGGCGCCAACGTCTGGGTTCATGTTCTGATCACTTCCCTGCCCGAGGCCTCCTCAGCCAAGGGGGGTCTGTAATACCAGCCCCTCTCAGAACTCCTATGATGAGGATTATACTTGAAATATATTTAAAAAGCACTACATCAACTCCAAAGAGGGCCTGGAGTACATAATCTATACTAATAATAGAGGAATATGCAAATTGTCCAGGACACCGTCACAGTAACGACCAAATAGCAGGCTGTGTGGGGCGACCAGGCTGGCAGGGGGGTTAGTGAGGGATGACCAAACGACTGAACAAGCAGGCTGCGTGGGATGACGAGGCCAGCAGGGGGGCAATTGGTGGTGACCAGGCCGGCATGGGGGGCAGTGAGGGGCAACCAGGCCAGCAGAAGGTCAGTTAGGGGTGATTAGGTAGGCAGGCAGAGGCAGTTAGGGGTGATCAGGCTGGCGGGGTTGCAGTGGGCAGTTAGGAGCAATCAGGCAGGCAGGCAGGTGAGCAGTTAGGATCCTGGAGATCAGGCCTAAATGGGCAGTCGGACATCCCCTGAGGGGTCCTGGATTGGAGAGGGTGCAGGCTGGGCTGAGGGAATCCACCCTCACCCCTGTGCACAAATTTCATGCACCGGGTTTCTAGTATGTATATAAATTAGTATACCATTGGTATATATTTATGTGTGTAAATGTTGGGCATTTCAGTCATCACTGTCTTCAAAAAGATGTCCCCCGAACCCAAGGAAAGGTTACTATATAAAAAAAAATACCATGAAAAACAATTAAAATATAAAAAATGAGACTAGACAACTGAAGTAGCCCAGGACATCGCCCATATAGTCATGGCTGAAGCGGTCTAGACTGACCCTATTTCAACCCAAGTGACTTTAGTGTAAACTCACAATCGAAATGTGATTGGGACTAAGAGAGCTAAATTTTAATCAAATCATCCTTTCATCTCTCCACCCGTCTTTCTACATGATCTTTTGTCTGAACATCTATCCACCCGTCTGTCCATCCCTTCCTCCCTCCCCCCAATGAACATCTACTCAGTGTCTAACACATGACACACAGAGAATGCTTTGCTCCCAGAGACCCCGCAGTCCAGCAATGGTCAAAAGAGTATAATAAGACGCTACTGGGGTTCACACCTGATGGAATCGACAATTCTGCCTGTGCCTCATGCTCTTAAAAGTCCCGGGTCACCAAGCGACCTTCTGATTATAATTTGGCTTCCTTGGGGATTATTTTTCAGGAGCAAGTGTGCCAACGAGTGCACATCCGTCTTTCTCATTATAAACAGGAAGATCTGTGTTATAATTTAATCGGTTTCCCTAGAGTCTTATTAGCATGATCACCTCTGAGTTTCTAGGCTGGACCAACCCAATCAAGCAACTGCCCTGAGAGCCCACCTGATTTTCAGGGCTGGACTGCCCTGAGAGCCCACCTGATTTTCTGTCTTGCTGTTGATAGATACCAGAGCAGGGCCACTTCCACTGGTACAGAGCTCTGTCTGTCCCTCTGCTTTTAAAAATCCCAAGTCCCACTCTTTTCAGTAGGTCAGAGACAATAACCTCTTCATCGTCCCTACAGCTGTTCCCCAAACAAAAGAGTAGCACTGGCCTTCAACATTAATGAGACCTTTGGTCCCTGGCCAAGGACCTCCTACTTAACCAACCCAGCGGCCCTTTCTGTCTCTCCTTCTGCAGAAGTTGCTGACTGCCTCTCCCTTTCTTCAATGACAATAAATAAGTGTCCTGATTTCTTCACGTGATGTTGCCTTCCATTAATTCACTTGTCCTTTAATAGTGGGATTCTTCAAGGTTCCCCTTCAATGTCTAGAAAGAAGGAAGTAGAAGAGATCCTCTCTTACCAATCCCCCAGCTTCTACCATAATTTCTAAGCAGATGACTCCATATTTCTCTTGCACATCAGTCCATATTTCTACCTCATTTCTTGGATGGTGGCACTGAATGTCTTATCAGCCCTCCAAAAATCACCATTTCTAAAAATGAACCCATAGGCATTCCTGTGGATGGCAATGGCCTCTCCCAGCCCATCCTCCCATCCCCAACCCCAATCCCAGTTCACCCAGTCCTCTTCCCCACGCCTCCCCTTTCCTCCCGCCCACCCTCACTGTAACAGCTTTCACCCAGGTTCTCGGCCTGTTGGGACACTGTCTGGGCACTGACTGTCTCTTCCCAGTCTAGTCTCTCTTCACCGAGGACAAGGCTTCAGAGAGGCCAGGCCCAAGGCAGAGCTCTGTGCTGAACCATCCGACACTTCTTTCCAGCTTGACGATGCTAAGGGACAAGCTACTAGTAGACAGAGTCTGGCTTTCACACTTGCCCTCAGCCCCACCAGCGCTGTACAGATTTAACCTCTTTGACTGCAGCTCCCTTTTCAGCCCTAGGCGGGTGATTACTTGCTACATTCTAGGCTGATGGGAGGAGACTGGGCATATGGTCTGGTGCAAAGCAGAGCTTTGAAACAGGCTGGTATCTTTGCTGAAATAAGAGGAAATAGGAAAATAAGACAATTGTATTTGCTCTGCTTGACCTGTAATGCCTAGCTTAGTTTCCTGTCCATGGTAGGGACTCAAATATTTGTATTTCCCTTGAAATAAGAAATCTATTTTAGCAAGTCCTAAGGAGAGGAAGATAACACTCAGGGCCAGGGCCATCCTTTAAAGGGGTAATTTCCCTTTCTTCCAGCAGTTACCAGGATTGACAGTCTTCCCTTCGACCATCACATCCAAGTCTTTTCAGCAAGCCTGATGAATAACTGCCCACTGAGCCCCAGCTGGGAAGGACGTAGACCCAGCAAGGCTCGAAGTCATCTCTGTGTGAGCCGGAGTTGTTTTGTGGTTCTCCACAGAGGCCCTTCAGGGTGGCTGCAGTCATTCTGCAATCAATGGGGGGTAGGGCATAAGACAAATAGGTCAAAATTTTTTTAATGGGACTAGAGTTGTAGAGGTTAGAGAAGGGCAGAAGTTTAAGGGAAAGGGGTTGTTTATTCTCTTATCCTAAGGGCAACTCAATAATCTCCCTTGAGAATCTGAAACGCTATAAAGGCAGTGCCCCTTAATTATGGAGGCCACAGCAAAGCCTGTCTGTGACAAACTGTCTGCCCTGGGCTGTGCCTGGACGCAGGGGAGGGCCCGATGTCTCTCCTAAGTCACCTCTAGCTCTCCGTTCTGTGAGACCTCGGCACCCCGTGGCTGCACAGCCAGGAAACAAGTACTCCTGGTGGATGGGTCTGAAGAGCTCCCGTCTGCTTTGATGGCTCAACGGGACAGCGAGAACTTAGCCCAATGCCCTTTTCTCATTGGTAATAATGGCAGCAAGCCTGATTCTCAGTGGAGATTAAGATCTGCAGCCTTCTTCATCAACACATGCTGTTTCTGACACACGCACGTGACTCGGGGCCTATATGTGGATGGAATCAGTTATCACTGGATTAAGGTGGAGCAGAAAGAAAGAGGACAGAACAATCAGCATTTCAAGAATAAAGCCTGCCTTCCTCACCCAGGCTCTCGGTGTGCAGAAAAGGCAATTAAAACCGGGTTCAATTAAAAATACCACGAAGCAAAGTCAAATAAAATATTAAAAAGCCAAGTGCCATTACTGAATAAGTGTTTGCAAGAGGAGGTCCTCAGACAGGAACAAGGAGTCTAGAGAGAGCGGGAAATGGTCCTCCAGGCGGGGAGGGGCGCTCACGCGAGGCACACCTACAGCGAGTGAGTGCGGCCGGTCCTTTAGCAGGAGAGCTGTGTTCTGTGGGAAAGTAAAAATAAGGCTGACCCTGGCCGCTCTGCAAGTGCGCAGCAACTCACACTCATCTTGCATTTGCATTTCTTAAGCGCCCTGTGCCCCCACCTGCTTTGCTTCAAGAGGGACATCCCCCATCCAGTGGCGTGAGACGCATCGCATCGTGTGTCTATTTGAATCTGCCGTGTTTGCTCTCCTGCCCGGCACAGTGTTGACGCATCCTCCCCACTCTTGTGCCGAAGAATCCAGTAAGAATCAGAGAAAATGCTGTCATTATGGCTCGTCACACAACGACCTCAACACTCAAAGAAAAGGACAAGGAATGTTCTAATTCTGATTGCAACTTTTATTAAGAAGCTAAAACTGAAAAAAGTTGTCGGCAGGCCAGTAGGATGTACAAAGTAGAGAGATATAGGAAACCTGGGTTTTAGCCCTAGTTGTGTGACCCTGAGCAAGTCACTTAACATTTCTCAGAGCCTCAGGTCTCTCATCTACACACTGAGGGGACTGGACTAGCTACATGAAGCCCCTTCCAGCTCGAAAACTCTCTCTCTCCCTCTCCTATGTCTACGTAAACAGTGCCTGGGCACTTTCTCTGCTGAACTCCCTGTACTTCTGTAGGGTAGACGAAAGCCAGAGAAGCAAGATCCTTCGAAGTACATAATCTGAATAACCAGAAGGGATGTAATTAAAACCAGGGTTCTGTTCCCACAAACATAGCCAAGGACCTTCCCATAAAAACACTACGGTAATTAATGAGCCTGCACACCCCTCGCTGCCACCCTCCAGGCCCTGCCAGGCTTAGCTGGGAGACTGACTCAAGCCAGCTCCTGCCCTCCCTCAGACAGCAAGCCCCGCTCCTGACTGCTGTTCAGGTGTGTTTTAGCCCATGGCTCTTCGTGAGAGCGGAGCATGCTCAAGTCACGCAGGGGCATGAGCACATTTCTGGAATTTAAAAAGAAATCATTAAAACGATGAAAAGAAAGTATCAGGGGTCTGCTCATATCAGAATATTCCCACATCTGCACTAAAGCTTCCTCTTTTCTCTCTCTGCCTTCAAGAGATTGCCCCAGAGCAGATGCCAAATTAGTTCCTTGGGAACCTGGCTCTAGGAGGAGCTGCTACCCTCCCCCAGGGAAGCGGCTGTGCTGCCCGATCCTCCAGGGTGGAGGGGCTGGGACTGCCCCTGGCACAGTTCTGACAAGAGTGAAATCTATTTTCAGAATTCTCCAACACTTTTAACACCCTTATGTCATGTGTTCACCCAGACTGGCCTTGCAGCCCAGAAATTATATCTGTCCTGCCAACTGGCTCACCCGATCAACTAGTGGCCTAGCCAGGGATCTGAGGCCACTTGGGGACAGCTGGGAGGTCTGCTTTAGCAGAATGTGCCTGTCAGGATCTTTAGATAACACCAGGGAAAGGGGTTCTCTGTCACGTGATCCAGGAGGCCCCGAAGGAGAGCCAGAGAAAGACAATGAGTCTTTCTAGAGCAGCGGTTCTCAACCTGTGGGTTGTGACCCTTTGGGGGTCGAACGGCCCTTTCACAGGGGTTGCCTAAGACTATCGGAAAACACATATGTAATTAGATATTGTTTTTGTGATTAATCACTATGCTTTCATTATGTTGAATTTGTAACAATGAAAATACATCCTGCATATCAGATATTTACATTACGATTCATAACAGTAGCAAAATTACAGTTATGAAGTAGCAACGAAAATAATGTTATGGTTGGGGGTCACCACAACATGAGGAACTGTATTAAACGGTCGCGGCATTAGGGAGGTCGAGAACCACTATTCTAGAGTAAATTCTTGGACATCGCTAGAGTAAGTGCATTCAGGGCAAGAGCCACGTTGCTTATCTTCATAATCTCCACGGGTGGACCACAGGGACTTGGCACTCTGTGAGGGTCCTCCGCCTCTAAATTCAACCTCTGATTTCAGGGTCTCAGTTCAGCCTCCCTACTCCGCGAGGTCCAGGCCCTGCAGAGCCTCGGGGTGTGTTAGGAAGGCCGAGCTTCCGGCCCATCCTGGACCTGTTCCCTCGGTCTGCGTGTACAGGTGAGTGAGAGAGCCCAGTGCGGGGCAGAGACGGGAGTCTGAGCCAAACCGCCGTGGCTGCACACGGGGAACTGGGCAGGAGGCAGAAAGTAAGATCGGATTTGGACTGTGTTCAGATCTACAAATGCGATCGTGCTAAATGCAAAGCCCGGAATGTAAGCAGGAGCCCAGCGGGGCCAGGAACAGGTGTCCTCATTTACCGGCTCAGCCATCTGGGCGAAGTCAGCAGAATTTCACTTCAGATTGGAAAACTGGACTCCGGCTTCGTAAGTTTTGTAGAAGCCTGAGCAACAGGCCGGCAAGCTCTCCCCACACTCCCTGGTGGCCTGCCAGCTGACGGCGTTGAGCAGGGTGTGCCTGCCTTAAGCCTGGTTGGATTTCCCTGCCCGGTGCTTGTGAGGGAAAGGCTAAGAACGGAAGGGAAACGCGAAGGTGCCTGGTGTGGGGCCCCTGTCAATCTTGCAAAGGAAAGGCCAGGCTTTGGGACCAGCACAGGGAGGGGCGTTGGTGTTGGTTCTGCTCTTTAGGCTGGATTAATGCATCCCGGTTCCTTTCTCAGCACAGGTATATTTTTCATTCGCTGATGATGGTAGAAAGCCTCCTGCTCACATCTGTATTATAATAAACGCATTATAAATGAGTAAGTAGGAAACAGTAAGGAAATGATGTTTTACTTTTAAATGCTAATTACGAAGCCCTGGTGCAGTTAATGTGCAGGGTGTTCTGTCAATTTTTAATGTTTATGCCAAGTGTAGTGTTCAATTTAACATGAGCTTTTAATCCTTTGAGTACT
The DNA here is from genome assembly GCF_964212035.1 of Myotis nattereri. Lineage (NCBI taxonomy): Eukaryota > Metazoa > Chordata > Mammalia > Chiroptera > Vespertilionidae > Myotis > Myotis nattereri. The sequence continues at coordinate 86,086,956 of NC_138079.1, read as the reverse complement.
AAATTGCCTTTTAATGCTTGCAGAACAACATTGTGTTTGCACAAAGTCAGGTCTGAAAAATGTATTTAGTACAAGGTGTGTTGTGGGAAGGCAGAGGGAAGGGGGAGGGGAACTTTTATTTTCTTTTAGGAAGATGAGCCTGGAACACAGCAAAGGCAGGCAGCTCCCTGCTCCCTTCACGAACATCACTCCCTGTTCTTTCTGAGGTTGCTGGGGGTCTGCTCTCCTGTTGCTGATTGAACCCTCCAGTGAAAACTCCCAACTCCTGGGAACACAGCCAGCCCAGGATGCACCTTGCACCACCAAACAGACCACAGCAAAACCAGATGCAAAGGAGGGGTGCTGCTGTGTGCTGACTACCCTCCACACAGACCACACTGGGAGAGAAAAGTGCCCTGGGTATCCTTGGGGGGGTGGGGAAATCTTCTACAGCCACACACATGTAATAAAAAGTATGATGGGAAAACTTGTCCTTTTCCTATAAATAAAAGGACTAAAGATTTTAAAGCAGGAAGAGGGGCAAAAGGAAGCCCAGCAGGGTAGATAATGGGACTACAAAGCCAGTGGGGGCCTTGGGACTTTCTTGAGTCTGGGCACTGACCCTTAGGCAAGGGTTGGGGGGTGTTAGCCGATGTGTGTGGGGGCTTCTTCCAGGGGTGGGAACCTCACCCAAATCTCCATCTGTCCTGCGATCTAAGTCTCACCTTCCAGAATCTACTTCTCCTTCACTCCCAGTCCATCAGCCTGCATTCCTCACTGCCTGTCAAACACAGTCCGTGCCTCTGCATAAACACTGCAATGACTTAGTATACAGTGCTGGGCACCATGCTAAACACTTCACATATGTGAACTCATTTAATCCCGTCGGTGGACTATAATGCTATTATTACTATTCCCATTTTGCAGATGAAGAAACTGGCGCACAGAGAAGTGGAGTAACTTGCCTGAGCTCACACAGCCAGTAAGAGGTGGGTCTAGGATTTGACCTGATTCCAGGATGCCATGCTCTCAATGCTGTCCCCACCCTCTCTGCTGAGATGCCCTTCATGGCACTTTTTACCAACCAGGGCGTTTCCCACTTGTCAGGGGCTTCTGTTCAGATGTCCTGCGCCCCCTCGGGCACTTCCTGACTCTGAATCTCCCCTGTCAGCCACACCCACCTACACACTGGTCCCGCTGCACTACTCAGGGGTCTGAATTCACACTCAATCTAGTGCTTCTGCAGTTGGATCTAATGTCCCATCAGCAGTGCTTCCGCTGATCTAGGGGTCCCGACGTGACTGTGTCAGGGCCTTGGCACATCAGATGTGGAGGGAAAACAATACTCTCTGGCCCTGGAGACAAAAGCCCTCATCACATGACCCAGTTTAATGTTAGCTTGAATCTAATGAAATGACTGTTATGAAGGACAAAAATGGCTGGATTTCGGCGATTTCATGTAGTTCAATGTGTCGTGGGCTAGGCCTCTGTGGGGTCAATGATTCAGCAGTAACATCCCCGGCATCCCCACGCCCCTGGCCGCTGCCAGTCTCCCAGGCAGGAGGCTACCACAGCCATGTCGGCCGCCCACCGCCCCCACTGGACACCAGCTTCTGGAAGAAAGTGTTTGTCTTCCGATGTTTCCTTTGGTGATCAGGCATTCAGGAAGAACAACGGCCACAAACACACGCTTAGTAAACTACCTAATGATTAAATAACATCTTACTAAAATTTGAATATAAAAAGGTTTCCATAGGAAGACTCATGGGCATGGTCCACAAACTCCAGTCCAGCTGCTCAGATGGGGGGAAATCAAGGAGGAGAGAAGGAACGAGGTTCCATCAGTTCCTCGGTTCAACAACAGCACAAAACACCACGGAGTCCCTCACTGTCATTTACTCCAGGGCCAGGGCAACGCCAGCGGCCACCTTAACTGCAGGCTGCTGTCCACCTGTTTATTGCAAGGTCAGCCACGGAGCAATCTGATGCAGAACTGTGTTAGCTTCAAGTACAAATGACTGAAGGGTTGAGGCAGGTCTGGGTTTATGAAAAGACAAGGGGTTTTGTTTTCTCATAAACTGAAGAGAGATTTTGGAGATCTAGTCTATTGCATGAACCAAAAGTGTTGGTAAAAACGGACTGTCATTCTGTCCATCTTGCTTTACCTGGCCCCCATCTACTTACCCTCAAACCCAACAATTCCACCCCATGCCTTAGTGCAGTCCAAAGAAGCTGACGGCCTGGGTATTTGGGCTCAAGTCCAGGCCCCACAATTGACAACGTGACTTTAGCCAAGACCACGTCTCTGCTGGTAAAATGATGACACTCACTCTGAGATATGGGAGTAGCTATTATCCACCGAACCCCTGATCCTTTTCCTACAGCACAGAGTTGTCACAGTTAAGCAATTGCCCAGTGAAGGATTACAGTTCCTGGCCACTCCCATGCCCTTGGCTACTAGTTAAAGCCACAGGACTAGTTCTTCGCAACAGCCCCTGAGCAGAGCAGGTATGTGTCAATTCTGGGGCTCACTCTCCTTGGCAGGTAGACGCAGACAAGCAGGAAGCTGAGGAGATGGCAAAGCCATAAGATAAAAAGTGTGGGGTCCCTGAATCACTGCATGGAGCAAAGTCATATGCCAGCCAGGAATATCTATGTCAAGACTGTTCGATGGATGAGAAATAAATGGCAATTATATTTACGCCTCTATTCATTTTGGATTCCACTTGCAATAGGAGGTGACTTTATTGAATGAATATGTAGAACCTCTAGTTTTTCTGGAAAAAGACCTATATTGTTCCATAGAACCTACTATCCTCTACCCATAAAACAGGGAGACTTGTTTGAGAATTACTGAAGACCTCCAGATAAAAAGAAGCAGAGAAGAGCAAGTAATGACAGCAAAACCCAGCAATCTTACCTTTATAACCAGGCTCAAAACTCAGTATTTATGGAAAAAACCGACGTCAATTTACTTTATCCAAAATAACACACTGACAAAGTTGAGAACTCAATTTAATTTCATTATGACCTCTGATTGCTAAAACCTACACGGTTGCAGACAAAGCGGGGGGGGGGGGGGGGGGGGGGGAGGAGCGGCAGAGTGTGGGAAAGAGCACACACATACCAACTTTGCAATACGGAACAGCCAGAAAGTTTTGAAACACCTGCCTACCCTCTATCGCAGAACTTTCTCCCAGAAAGAGGCTGGTGGAAAACAACATTATCATTTCCTCATTTGGGATAAATTGCTTCAGGCTTAGGTATGCTGGCAACGGTGCCAGATGAGTGATTTACGAAGTCCCGATTCTCTCCCAGCCCTGGGATGCAGTCACGGCTCTTGCTGTATCATCAGGGCTCCCAGCTTTCTAATGAATCACTGCCCACACAGTATCTGCCAGGTGACCTGCTGGTTTGGAAACGAGGACCATTTACCAGGCGGTAATCGGGACTGCCCTTTCCTTCCTTCAGGACTTCCTGTCTCTCTAGGCCTCCTGTCCACAGCGTGGCTCCGGGAAAGGCCGGGCAGTGATGCCTACTCTAGGAGAGAGCCTGTCTTAGAGCCTGCCCACGTTTCTAGGGAGATGGGACCCCAGCCCCCAGCTGCCCACGCTCTCCCCCCTGCACCCTCCCCCGGCTCCGCCCCAGGCCTGAACAGGCCATTCTGCCCTGGGCTGGGGCAGCAATGCAGCCCTCCCCACTCGGACCAGCTTTCGAAGGGGAGCTGCTTGGGCAGGTGGGAAGGGCCGCCAGTCCCACCTGGCCCACATCTCCTGCCTCAGGTCTGTCTCCCCACTGTGCGCTCTCACGTTCAATCTGCTTCATCAAGCAAACACTCGCTGGAACTGTGGGAGAAGTTTCCAACATTTTCCCAGGAAAGGAAGGTGCTATCTGGCCCAGATGGGACTGGCTGAGTGGGTGTTAGACGCCATGTTTTATTTATGGCAGAAAAATGTCAACCAGCAGTTTCTGGAAAGCCATTCATGTACTGCAAATAAAGAGTTAAATTTTTTTATTTTGTTTGCTGGCTTAGGTGCATTTTACTGGCTTTCTTGGGGGTTAAACCTGAAGTCGATGCCTCGGTCTATAGAGAGGTCGCCCCCAGCCCTCCGCCTCTGCAGGGGAGCCTGAGGCGCTTTCCCAGCCTCTTCGGCTGAAACTGCTCTAAGCCAGCCTTTATCCACTTCTTAAATATATTTTTTATTGATTTTTTACAGAGAGGAAGAGAGAGGGATAGAGAGTTAGAAACATCGATGAGAGAGAAACATCGATCAGCTGCCTCCTGCACACCTCCTACTGGGGATGTACCTGGCCCTTGGCCGGAATCGAACCTGGGACCTTTCATCCTGCAGGCTGACACTCTATCCACTGAGCCAAACTGGTTAGGGCTATCCACTTCTTGATGTACACAGAGCAGCGTCTCATATGATTCCCACCAAGAGGAAGATGTCATTATTCTCATTTTATGGATAATGTTAAAGAAGATGCCTCAGGTCACAAAGTCATCAGGGGACAGAACTACAGCTCTAACCAAGATCTGAGAACTTCCCCCGAATGCGATGCCTTCCCTGTCCCTGCCACCTGCTTTTACTCAGGACCTCCCCCCCCCCCCCCCGCCCCAAAGCCCTTCCCGGAAACACCTTCCCGAAGCAGGTGGCCTCAGGCACCATCGAGCACATGTTTCTCCTCTGGTGCACCCTACCTTCTGCCTGGAATTCTGCCCCTTATCTGAGCCCCCCTGTCAGACTGTGAGGTGGCATGCCACCGTGCCTGCCAACCTGGGGTCAGATGGCAGCTCTGAGCAATAACACAGAGGCCACTCTTGGTGTTTACATTCTCACAGGGGAGAATGAGAGACACAAGTACACAAAATACACACAGAGTAACTGCAGGTTGTGGGACGTGTCATTGAGATAGGGGGTGGAATTGAGAGGGTCCCATGTGAGAAGGAAGAGCATGGGCCCGCTGTGGAGAATGAGCTGCAGGGAGAGCTTTGCAAGCAAAGGAGATGGACAAGACCAGGATCTGGGTCCAAGTGAGGAGGGAAGGAGTGACCAGGATGGAAGCAGAAAGGGGAGAGACTAGAGAAGAGGTTGCAGGGGCAGGCAGGAGTGGGGCCCGGTGGGTAGGGTCTGGATTTATTTAAGATCCTTGGAAAACCTCTGAATATTTTCAAGCAGAAAGATGCCACGACCTGATTTCTCCTTTTTTGTTTATAATTCCACTGGGTCCTGCGTGTAGAATAGGTTGGACAGGAGAGGGAGCAGAGAGTGCTCTGGGGCTCAATGATTTAATGATTCAATGCCAGTTTTGAGCACACAGTAGGCCTTCAATACGCATGCTAGGTCCCTCAGGGAGAGAGAACAATGCAGGCGAAGAGGAAGGACGTTTCCACTTGGCTGTGTGCAGCCTGGTGTACCCAGGAACAAACTTTAACAGGGCAAAGCCCCAGCTCCCTCAAATGTACAATAGGGTTAAAAACACCCCATACCTGCCTCACCCAGGGAGGACACAGGAGAGGAGGTGTACAGAGCAGCAGCCTGGTGCCCACCCCTCGGGGCGTGCTAATGGTGCTGTTGACATTAGCAGGAGAAACTGGAGTCGCTGTTGGGCGGGGGCTAAGGGAAGAGGCGAGGCGTGCTCCTATTTCGCCCATTGTGCTGTGAACAGTGGCTGCCAGGAGCAGGGGTTTCATGCATGTCCGCTGTGCGGGGCAGCGAAACATGCATTCCTGCCTCTTCTCTCTGAGCCTGCCTCACCGAGAAACCGCACAGAGCTAGGTGCTGGGATTCACTGCACCAACACTGACCAGGCCCCACTCTGAGGTCTCATCACCTGGAGGAATGGACGGGCAGGAAATGCAATGCTGAGGACGCCACCAAGGAGGAGGCTGTCCACAGGTGCCGCACGGCTGAGAGCTAGGGGCTGAACGTGCCCTTTAGGGGCACTGTCTCCTGCCACGTGTCCTCCCTCTCATACCCTCCCTTGTCTTTGTAGCACTAACCAATCTGACATTACAGCAACTCTTGGTAAGTTTGCTCGCTTCCCCACAAAGGCTGGTTCCCTGGGCTGTCCTCTGCCTCCGCTGAGGCCCTGTTCCTCTAACCGCCTGCTCAGAGCGGCCTTCCAGTGGATGGAAATGAACGGAATCCTCACCCTAGGAGGGACGCATTATGAGCACTGCGGTGATTCCACTATCGTACAGACCAGGAAGCTGAGCTCGATGACCAGGCCCCAGCTCACCCGGCCAGCGAGGGGCAAAGCTCTGGAGCCTTGGAAGCCACCGGCTAACCAACCACGTCTTGAGGATGAGGGTGCAGGGCCGTGGTTCTAAACCCGAGCTGCACCCAGATCACTCAGGCAAAGGGGGAAAGTTAAAAATCAATGCCCAGCCATGCCCAGACCGGTGAAATCAGAGTCTGAGGAGTGCCCAGGGGTCAGGACCCATATGCAGGCCAGGCTGAGAGGGACACCCAGCAAACACTTGGGAGTCAGAGCAGGGGACACTGCAGCCGATGGCCAGGGAGCATAAACTCCAAGGCCACTTGCAAAGCTGACCATGCCCCTTCCTCCCCCATCATGCCTCCCTCACTCTGATAACCCCCATGAACCCCACCCTTTGCCCCCAGAACTGAGGTAGGTCACAAGGGCCCTGGCCTGCTCTGAAAACCCCAGCAGCCAGAAGCTTTAGGGGTGTACAATACTCGACGACCCCCGCGGCCTGCCGGGAGCTGGCTGGAAAACCAGTTTAGATTGGCGAAGAAGCTGGTATTAAAATCATGGCGAGCTCTCTGGCTCAGGCAGCCATGCATGTTAGGGCCTGTGAATAATAAGAGGGGAGCTTGTAATTCTACTAAAAAATGAAATTTCCCCATTTTTGCAGAATAAACAAAAACAAAATAATACATTAGCTCTGTAATGTGTCTGTGCTTCAGGGCTCTGGACTGTCATTAAAGCTGGATTTTATCCGTGACAGGTTTCTCCGCTCCCCTTGCACCCAAATAGGAAGCCGCGAAGCCTCAAAATGAATTTCCGCTTCTCCCCATTCTCTCTCTGCATGTGGGTTGGCCATGCTAAACTCAGGAGGAAGCTGCCCAGACACCAGGCTCCTGTTTGCCATTCTTTGCCTTTCAGCCCCAAAACACCTCCCAAGGTGTTCTTAACAATCCTACAGGATAATGTTGAAATGAGCACCCCTCACAATTTAGGGGAGATAAAAAAGACCAGCCCCCCACCCCCAGCTCCAAGGCTTGGTTGTGCGAGCTAACTCAGAGAGTTACAGGGGGGCTGCTGGCTTGGGGTTCAAAGCTGTCAGCCCCACGGGGCTGGATTCTGCAGGGATGGATCAAAGGGCTGGTAGGTGGCAGCAGCCAGCGTCACGGTAGCAGCAGAGCTTTGAAGCCCTGATCTGCAGAGACGGGAACCTGCTTCCTCCGCGTGCAAGCATATGTGCAAGGGCGTGTCTTAGGTGAGGAGGAGGGAGGCCTTTCGCCACCAGCACAGATCCCCAGGGTCTCCAAGAGCAGCACGAGCCCCCTCAGGTTACAGGCTGAGACCCTCCCTCGAGTTCCTGCCACCCTGTTTTCAAAGGGAGCTCACCATGTCCACAGCAGGCACTGGCCGAGCAGACGTAACTTGCATCCCGCTGTCCTGGCCGCCCTGGGGGGTCAGGGGGCTGAGGCAAATGGAAGACTCGCATTACAGTCAAATCACTCTCGCCTCCGCTGTAGCAAAAGCTGATCTTTAAAGGGAGCCTGGCTTTTGTGGTGTTCCCAGCCCTGTCCTATCTTGGGCAGAGCGGGTCTGGCACCTCAAATAGATCTGTGCTAAGCGGGAAAGGAAAATCAGTGAGGCTTGGGTGTGCCGTGCACTGGGAAACCAGTCATCTGCAGAATCCAGGGCTCCGTGGAAGCAATCCTCTGAGGGCCTCAAAGGGATCAAGTTCTCAGGTTCCTTCCCGCCTGGCCCTGGAGCAGGAGGTTACTTGCTCACATGAGGTCCAGTACTCCTGGGCTGACCGGAATGCCGACCCAGCCACTCCATCCCCGAGGCCTTGCCATGACAGCGATGGAAACAGCGCCAGGGACAGCCACGGGTTAGGTTTCACAGCCCAGGCCCCTTCGTGCAGAAGTGGCGCTGGGGAAAAAATAGCAGCAAATGAGACACTGGGTACCATTCCAGAGACGGCTCCACAAGTGGCCCGGGCTTACAGAGGCTCCGTCTAGCTTTGATGTCTTGATAGGTGTTTAACAAACTCTCCTCCAGTTAGCCAGCTGCTTAGCTAATCAGATATTATTACCGCCTTTGTGCTTCCTTCCTCGGCTCGCTCTCTGTTTATCAGGCCTGCCTTGCTGCAAAAAGAGCTCCAGAATGATCCCTATCCAAATATTTCACTTCTAATACAAAGGCCTGTGTTTTGCATTCCAGACAGACTCTATGGATCACTCTGCTGTGAAGTAGCTCCCCTGCCTCTTAGGGGAAAAAAGCTGATTTCAGTGGTACAGGATCTCGATGGAACTTTCCCGTATGCTGTACCTCTGCAGGCAAGGCTGGGTCGGCTGCCGCTGAGACTGTGGGTTAACCCCCCGCCCCCATGCACTGAGGACGTCTGCGACGAATGCCGAGTGGCAACCACATCCTGCTTATCCTGGGGCTTGGTCCTGACCTTAGAAAACCCAGAAGGGACCCTTGGGCAAACCGCAGCACGCCATCAGAAAGCCACAGAGCAACCCTGAGAGGGGGATGCGCGCAGCACCTGGGGTGTCCTAGGAAAGTCATCAGCGGGGCGGGGCTCCTGTCTCCATTGCCTCATCCCTGGGAACGTTCCGGGGGTCTCTGTGGTTTGTGATACAGACATACCCTGGGCCCAGCATGACCCATACACCTGCACAGAGGATATGAATGAAATCTGGGTCTTCAAAGTCAGCACACGGGTTGGGGGGTAAGCGCTTCTCATCTGCAGTGCTACCATTCAGGGCCATCTCCTACCCAGAGATCAAAACTTGTTTGGTTGCAAGAACCAGGCGGAGTCGCTGGCCGGAAGGTGTGGCTACGTAGCTCAGAGAATGCAGGGGCTCTGCCTACCGATCTGTGACACTTGCCGTTCCCACGCCTAGAACGTTTCCTCTCTCCAGATCTTCCTTTGCTCACTTCCTCACACCTTTCAGCTGCGCTGTTACCCTGAGAGAATCCTTCCTTGACCATTCTAAGAACAGCCCCTCTTGCCTTCACCACAATATTTCCCCCCAGGCAGAGCACTGGTATCTACAACAGTGACTGTTTCATTGTTATCTACCAAGTGGATGAATGGATACACAGTGGTTGCAGATGCCCTTCCCAAGATACCAATGTGGTCATCATGGTTTCCTGATGTCAACTCGGGCCACGGAGTTTGCCTCTTTCCAACACTTTCTAGTCCCTTATTAACTGCGTTCACAGTACTCGAATGTTTATCTGATGTGGCCGTCCCAAATAAAAACAACATTTCCCAGCCTTCCTTGTAGGTTGGGGCAGCTGGGGGGCAAGATTCTGGCCATGTGTAGGCACCTGACTTTAGATCCTTGCCCCTAGCCCTCTTCCCCCTATACCTGTCTTGCTGTTTGGAAAGGTCCACGTCTGGCTGAAGTTCCATTTTGGGCCATGAGCAGAGGGCCCTATGGAGCAAAACCTGGAAGGAGACGGGGTTCCAGACGGCTCTGAGGAAAGGGCTCTGCACAGCCTACTTCCAGACTCTACATAAGAAAGAAGCTTCTTTTTCAAGCCACTGTGAGTTTAATGTCTTGGTCACTTACAGCTGAACCTATTATACCTGCTCTTCTTGCATTTGTTATTTCTTAGTGGGAATTCCATTAAAGAAAAGAAAGGAAATGTCTGATGAAATCTGGGCAGAGTAGCAAGCGAGGTTCTTGGAATGAGCAGTCAGTGCTGCTGGGCTATCTGTGGACTTGAAGGGCCTTCTTAACCCTCCTGCTTCCTCCATGGAGACTGGAGCTTTTGTGGTACAAAAAGGAAGCTGCCTCAGACAGAGGCTCCAGAGGGCCAGCTCCAGGACCTGTGTGAAGAGTGCGAGGACCCAATCACACCACCTTTTCTCTTCATCTATAAGATGGATCCAATGTTATGGGAAGTATTAAAATAATATGTATGAAAATGCTTTGTAAACTATCAATCTCTAGGTATTCCTAGGTATTCAAGAATTAGCTTTGTTTGGCATCTCACAGATTAAATTAATTTTTATTGTTCTTAAACAACTTCCTACAGTTTTATATATAGGCTATCAAAAAGCCAAGAGCCAATACTTCAGATTGTGGAATTAAATAACATTTTAAACTATGCCATGAAATGTGATTGGCAGAGGAGTACCCTTCACATTCATTTGAATTTTCAGAACCTTATCTGTTAAAAGTAGCCCATTAAATGATACCAACTCATGTCTTCTTGTATGATGTTACTAGGAAAAATGAAATTACATTTCTTTAAGGCATTCAGGGTCCCAAAGTGGCTCATCTATACCCCAGGAGGGACAAATCAATGTGCTGAGAACCAAAAAGAGTGTGTCAGGTGGATAAGACGGTGTATCCAAAAGACCCAGCCAGCTCAGATCCCAGTAGGCATCAGGAAGTCCTACCAGGGAGGAAAAGCATTGGTGGGGGGTGGGCGGTGGGGTGGGGGGGATCCAGATGTCTGCTAAGGATCAGGAGTCAGGAAAGACTGCTGGCAATAATTCCAGACAACTAGCCATACGTGCTCAACTCATCAACTGGGGGCTTAGATCAGGTGCTGGAGACACAGTTGGCTGCTTAGCCAATAACCACTCCCCTTCCTTCTCTGCCAACAGAACTGTCAGTGTGGTATGTGCCCAGTGCCGGGAAGCTATGACTGGGCTAAGCCAATCACGGCAATCTCCTTCCACAAAGCCAGAAGGCCAGTGTTCTGGCCAGTGAGCCCCAAATGGAAGACCCCTGGAGGCTCCTGGGAAGGCTTTCCCTGCTGAAAGAGAGCAGCATTAAGCAGAGCCCTCTTTTCATCCCCTTTCTTCCCTGCTGCATGGCATGGTTCTTGCGTCTGTGAGGTAACTTGTTCCCCAAACACAGAGTTGGCAGAGGGGAAAGAATGGAAGCGCTGGGGTCCTCTCTGACAACACCGAGCCTCTACGCCTTGTTTGGTATCACCGATCTCCAGACTCCTTGTCATGGGAGACCAGACAGATCTTTATTTTTCAGCCACATTCTGTTACCTGCTGATAAAACAGGGCTCTGGTCCTAGTGGGACGAAGGGGGCAACTGAGATGCCAGCTACTCAGCGGGTATCAAATGAGAGGAGAGGAGACACCTGGGACATGATGAGAGTGTGGGGCACCAACTCCCTCCTTGGGGCTCCCCAACGTGGGTCTGACCCACAGCAGAGACTTGGCGCATGACTGAGAAGAGCCCTTGGGGCTGGAGGTAGTCCTGGCCCTGCACTGAGAGGGTTTACTTTACACCGCCCTGGGGTGCATGCTCCTGTCACCCTGAGCACCTACAGGGCCTGGCTGGAGGGCCTGTCAGCTCTTGGCTGTGAGAAGGCAGAAGAACCAACCGAAGCCCTGAAAAATGATGCTGTGATTTAGCAAAAAGAGGAGCTATTCCTCTTAAATCAAGGTCAGCAAACTCTTGCCGTGGTGATGGTTTCCCAGCACAGACTGCGACCCAGTCATTTCTGGGTCCAGGTTCTAAAACATACACTGTGGGTGTCCGAACACCAGAGACTAATTATTTCAAGCCAACCTGCCGTGCTGACTCTCTTAAAAGTTTACTTCAGATGGCTGTGTTTATTGGCTCTTTAACTGTCAAGAAGAAAGGCTATTACTCCATGCAGCAACTTAAAAAAAGAAGTGACGGTTTTCCAAGTAATTACCAACAAAAATGCCAAAGAGGAAGGTAGAGCCTGAATATCCCACAGAGAGAAACTACCAAGACAGAAAATAATGTGCCACAGATCACACCGCAGAAGCAAACTTCTCAGCAGACGAGGTACTTGATCATATCACACCCACCTCGCTTTAATGAACTGCCCTCGGCGGCTGTGTTTACATCATAAACGTAATTTAATCTCATTTGCCATGTTGAGAAAGTCTAGAGACTATTAACTCTGAACTATACAGGATGAGGCAAAAGTAGGTTTACAGCTGTGAATATGCAAAACAGTTTATTATTGCATTACTAGAGGCCTGTTGCATGAAGAGATTCGTGCAATAGGCCTTCCCCTCCCTTGGCTGCTGGCACCGGTTTGCCTCAGACACCTGGGACCCAGGCCTTTGCTCTGGCTGGGCTCTGGCCGGAGCTGGCCCTGGAGCCATCAGGCTTCGCTCCGCCGGCCACAGGGTTGTCGGGCTTCACGCCGCCACTTGGAGCCTATGCATGCAAATTAACCGCCATCTTTGTTGGATTAATTTGCATACTCTCCTGATTGGCTGGTTAGCGTAGCGATGGTACAGTCAATTTACATGTTTGTCTATTATTAGGTAAGATTACTTATGAGTGTATTGTTTTCCATATGAACAACTGTAAACCCACTTTTGTCTCACCCTGTATAATACTGTATTTTCTTGCAAATAAGTAAACAAGTTGTTTTCATTTCTTTGTAGAAACTCTTTTAGCCATTACAAAGGTAGTAGAATTTATGTGATTAATACAATATTTACAAAGTAACCAGTATCATTGATACTCCTATGTCTGCTTTATGCCTCAGAGCAGACCTGGGGGCCAAATCCTGCCCAATGATTGTTTCTGGGATGGGAATACAGCGACGTCCGTTCATTTGTGCATTGTCTGTGGCTGTTTTTGTACTACAACAGCAGAAATGAGTAGTTGCTAAAAGACTGTATCAGCCCTCAAAGCCCCAAATACTATCTAGGCCTTTATAAAAAGAGTGTGCTGACCTTGATTTAGAAGAATAGCTACTCTTTTTGCTAAATTAACAGATAATGTTCATTTTGACTATGACCTCAAATCTTGCAGAGAAATAAAGCACTAAAGTAATTCCATAGTTCCATAACAATTAGCAGTGATTTCTAGCTTATTATGGCCGTGGCACATTAAAAAAAAAGGGGGGGGGGGAAGGGCTGTGGACTACATACAGTTTACCGCGTCCTGACTCCGATTCTACTGGTTCTCTTCAAGAAACAAATCACCGTGGAAGAGAGAAAGTCATATTGAAAAACTAAACACTGAAGGATGATATTATTATCATCATTATGGGATATTATTGAAGGGAATCATTCTAATTATATAAAAACAGTAAATAGTTTGCAAATTTCCAAGCCCTCACAATCACTGATAACCATTAACTACAACACATTTATAATTGAATGCAATGCCGCAGTGGGCCCAACACCATGGCTGAGAACCACGTAGTGATTTCAAAGAAACAAACACAATCAGGGATCTCAAAATTGATTCATTAATTCCTCCTTTCAATATTCAAGTGCTTACTGTGGGCAAGCCTTGGAGGGCAAAGACAACTGAAGATACTAAGATACAACCTTGGCTCTCAAGGAATATGCGCTCCAAGAGGACAAGAAACAATCCAGTGGTTTACTGCAGGCCTGAGCGAAACACAAAGGGAGTGCATCAAGGAGAGCTGCAGGAAGCAGCCTCTGACCTGGGCCGGCAGAGAGGGCTAGGTCTGAACTGGCAATGGTAGGAGGCCATTCAAGGAAGGACAGTCTAGGGCCCTGGGAGTCACAGAGGTTAACATACTTCACTCAAGCTCACAAGGTTCTGGAATTAGGTTTAGAATCCAGGTGTCTAGTATAAAGCCATTTGCAAGATGTCCAAGAAGGAAATATAAAAGTATGAGATAAGGTTATTTTTACCAATTTAAACATTTCATGTAATAAGAGGGGAAGGCTGTTACATAAACTGTAATGGGAAAAGAAATCTGGACATCAAACCAGACAAAAACAAATCAACCAGCAAAAAGCCCTACCATTGTCAAGAGTCAAAAAAGACCTGAATATTCAAGAGTAAACCAGGGCCCACCTTTAGCTTACAGAAATGAAGAGAACCGTCAATAAAACTAGTCTTAAAGTTTGGAGCTACCCCAATTTTCTATGACGGGGCTCATTGTCCAGCTGGGGGTGTCCTCCAGTGCAGCCTTTTATATCTGCGCGGGTGCTTGATCTTTAGCAGAAATGATGGCCTAAGACCTCACAGTCGGCACCTTTTGTATTTAGACACTCCCCTTCCCTCTGCTGCCAAGTAAATTCCATTTTACTATCTCAAATGGTATAAACTGTTTAACCCTAAAAGAAAAAAAGCAGAGGAAGAAGTGGGGTACTGTGTGGTGACTTAATTTCACACTGCAGAGTAACGAGTAACTGAACGCCTTTGGCGTGCATCTCAAACGGAGGGGGTTCGGTGTCATTGGTCACTGTTATCCTGCGTGGAAACCTACTTAGTGAAACCCTGGGGAGATGCTCAAGGCACCCAACCTTCATTTAGTCCTAACGAAACAGACCTGGAAGCCTTTCCAACCAGCATCTGATCGGAGTAACACACATGGGGCTGGGGCAGTGCGTGATGGTGTGTGCGGTCCACTGTAGGATCATAACAATCTGGTGATGTCTTCACTGCTTACAGACACACATTAACATCCTTTACTTAAAGTGGAGAAACACAAGTGTGAGGGAGAAGCAGATTCCATGTCACATGTGTTCTTGGCGTTATAGGTGTTGAGCAGTGTTTTCTGAGATCCCAGAGGCCAGACCGAGCTGTAAGCACTTCGGAATTTAGAGAAAACTCTCCATGGCATCTCCCTGTAAACTCTCTCTCAGCAACACCAACTAAGGGAAGGCCCCTTGCCAAGCCCCGAGCTTTCCTATCTCGTGAGTCCCTGCACACCGAGCCCGGCTGCACAAGGGAAGACGGCGGACCAGGTTCCTGCGCGTCACCACTTACTAACTGCATGGCCTTGGGAAGTCGATTAGCCTCTCTCCATCTCATTAATCTCATATTTAAAGTGGGAGTAATAAGAAAACAATAAACTCCATCTTCTAGGGTGGACTTTTTTAGAGGACAAAGTAAGTTAGAACATGTAAAGTGCTTAGAACTTTGTCTTGAAAACAGGTGCCCAATAAATTCTGTGATCGTTACTGTCGTCATTATCATCATTCCCCTGGGACTTCCTCCACCCGCCTCTCTGTCACTGAAACCCACCCCCTGGGCCTCACCATGCACCCAACGTGATCCCTTCTCCCCGATTGGAACCCAGGCCGTCTGCCAATCAGCTGGCACTATTAACTTATGTGTTACCGCCATGGGTGCAGGAAGAGTTTTCTTATCTGGACCATAAGCCTTTTGAAAACAAGGACTTCCATGTGTGTGTTTGCTTTGCATGTAGAATAAATCTGATAAAATGGTTAATGGTCACAGAGGCTTGATAGAGATATCTTAACACGATGTGCATGGTTCTTATTTTTAAACAATATTCTCTGTAGCAATCAGCAAGGTTGTTATTAGTGGTAGTAGAGACTCAACCAGAATGTACACTTGTTATCTGTTTGATGTGAACAGTTTGAAACTGAAAATAATGCCAGAAAGGACTGAGTGGGGATGAGAGTAAGAGGAAAGAGATGCTGGTTCTAGATCTGCTCCTCGTTCGTTGAGGTTCAGAGAGGCTACACCACCTGCCAATTCCAGACCCACAAACTGTTAGGTCAGAATCAATGACCTGTGAGGTCCTAGACCTAGACAGACCCTGGTGGTTGCCCTGGTCAAAAGCCTGTGAGTTTGCAGAACCCAGATGCGTTTGGGTCCTGTACCACACTGAGCAGGCGGCAGGCCCTCGCCCGTCACAGAGGCAGAGACCCACCTGGGGAATTCCATGGGCCCTTGCCAGCGATTGTTTTAGAAGCAGGAAAGGGGCCCGGTTTTAGCCAATGGGACGGGGATATTTGCTGTGGGGCTTCTGGAAGAGAATTTCCTCCTGATAAAAAGAGGGATGCATGAAGAACCTCCCACCCTTGCTTCCTGCCTGAGACTCCTTGAGAAAGTGGCAGCTGGTCACCGTGGTGCCACCTCAGCACCATGAAGAGACAGCTAAGAGCATGGCGAGAAGCCGATCCAGTGTTCCCGTAAAGTTACTGAAGTTGCATTAACCAGCCCGTTTCAGAAATAATAGCTCCCCCCATTGCTTAAGTCATTTTAGTTCTGTTAGCTGTACCTGAAAAATTCCTGTTTGTCAACATGCTAAGAACCCAGGCACCACACAATGGAGGCACATTGTTCATCTCTGGGAAATGTGACACATAGATAATCTCTGGTGACTCACAAAATCCCTCAGGGATTGTCTTAGATGCATGCTGGCTGGGCCCTGCCACCCAGAAGCCCACCATTTCTGTTCCTATGTAACTGATGCCCACTCATTTCACCTTGACATGTTGGCGTCTTTTTGTAAACTGAAGCTGACATGCACATAGTCTAGTCAGAGATTAAGGTCGATAGTCAAAAGGTGCTCCCTAATTTCAAAAACGGATCTAAACTCTATTTTCTGCAAAAGATGTCTTCGAATCCTTTATCCATTGGGATTGTTTTAATAAGTTCATTTTTGCACACTGTTACTATTGATTCTTTCCAAACATTCCTGACATGCCTTTGATGATTCCCCAGTTTGTCTATCATGTTTCTAATCTAAACATTCTACTATGTGTACGTTTAATGATCTGAGCATATACATTCCATTCAAGCTCACAAAGCTCTCTTTGGTGCACGCACAGATAACATTGACCTGCAAACTCACTTCAGAGACGGGCAGAGCAGAAAGTGCTGCTGCAAGGCTCAGCCCCTGCCCCTCCCTTGCGCTGCAGATGAGGAGCCTGAGGTCTGGGGAGGCCACATGCTCTGGTGAAGGTGGCACGGTGAGCCGGTGGCACCATGGAGTGCAGGAAACTGCGGTAGTTGGGTGGGAGTGATTACAATGACACTCACTGTAACAAGCGAAACTCACATTCACCCTAGGCTGAGACAGAGCAGGGACTGTTCCAGGTTCTTTATGTTTTCATTCATTTAACCCTCACCAGCGCCCTAGAGGAGGCAGGTCCTACCATCACTCTGTATTAAAAGTGAGACAACGAAGACAAGAAAAAGGTGCCGAAGGTTAAGCAGAGCTCCATGCACACAGTCATCACTTGGCCACCTCTCGTCCCCTGACACACACGGGGCGATGGGTGACATTTCTCGAATGGCTACTGTTGATAGGCCAGTGGCTTGCATTTCTCAAATACTGATTTTTCTTCACAGTTTGTAGCTCAGGCACAAAGAGAGGCCAATTTCCCTCCAGTGTATGCAGGTCCTTGTATTGTCAGTGTCACCAAAGTTTCTAGACCCCACAGCAGGGGCCAGCAAGTGGGGAGAGAGGGCTGCTGGGCAGGCAGCGGGTGGGAAAGAGGTTAGGAGTCAGGTTTGATAGCGGACAAAACCTCCCTCCCAATGAGCAGTCCTGCCTGCTTCCCAAAGTGCAAGTCCCAGAGGACAGCACAGAGAAGACACCGGGCGTGACCCGGGCGTCCCGCTTGTGGAGGGAGCAGGGAGGAGGCACTGGAAAGGCAGCATCATTTTTCAAGGAGCATCACTCTTTCTCACTTAACCGCAGAGCTGGCCACGTGGAGGTAACCATGCTTGTGTTTTTTATTGCATTTCAAAACAAACGTGCACATGGACGTAAGTATGGAGAGCTGGACAGGCCTTGAGAGGCGATCTTGTCCGAGTACACTCAGGGTCGCAGAGCGCAGCAGACCGAGGCCCAGGGAAGCTGAGCGGCTCACCCAGCTCATGGCCCACACAGCCAGTCCCAAGTCCCTCCCTGCTCCACTGCCACATGGCGGCATGAAGTGCAAGGCAGCATAGGAAAGGGCAAGGATTGGGGTCTGGGCTCCTCCATATACCCCAACAGGGGCCTGGACATGATCCCCAATATGGAACCCAAGTCAAATAGCAGGGGATCCAATCAGTTGCTGAACCAAACAAACCTCTCTCCCGAGTGCTGTCTGGCTTCTCTGGGAGACTGTCCAAGGCTGGGTGGTGCACCGGTCAGACTACAGACTTTGCAGCTCATCCCAGACACAGAGGTGGCAGGATCAGCCGCGTCCCAAACCGCCCAGCCGGCCTGACAGCTCAACACGGCCTGGGCAGACAGCATCCAAACGAGCAAAGGAGGGAACTGGCAAGGCCTCCCCTGGTCAGATTTTCAACAGCCTCTGCGCTGGCCTCCTGGCCCAGCCCCAGACGCAGCCGCAGCCCCGCTGCCCGAGCCAGGGCCTCCCACTAATGCGGCCCCGAGCAGCAGCCTTGCGCGGCCTGGGTCTCCTGGCACAGCCTCCAGGCCAGTCTTGCCCACAGCTGTCAGCGGCACAGTCTGTTTGATGCTGCAGGATGGCAGCGGTTCAGTCGTTCCGGGGATGCTTCCAGGGCAGTGTTCTGGGGAAGGGGAGAGAGAGTCCCCTTTGTGGGGGGAGGGTGTGGGCCACTGCCAGCAGGCTGGCTTGTCCACATCCAAACACCATCAAAAGCCTGCAGGCGCATTTTTTTTTGAAACCAGGCAACTGAACGGCCCGACATTTGACTCGAGGTCATCCAGGTGGCCTACGAAGAGAGAGGCACTCCTGACAGCTCACCTTAGGGGACGCAACAGCAAGCTGACGCCTGCTCTAAATAATAACAACGCTTCCTGAGGGTCTCCAGGCAGAGAGGGAAATGGCCCCGTTGGTGACACCCCGCGGACCTCGCCTTCACCTCGCTGCAGAGGGCTGCTGATGCAAAGGCTGGTATTTGCCTGCAATCTTTCCCTGGGAAGTAATTAGTTTCCATTTAGAGGGATGACAAATTGATCAGGCAGGAGTCGCACTGAGCTCTGAATTGAAGCTAAACTGCGATGGCTGTGGCACGGGCAAGTCAGGTTTGTAGGTCTGTCGATGCATTTTACAGTTTCGAAATTCAATCACCCAACAGCAGGAGAGGAGAGACACCGCTCTGCACAGAGAACCAAAGCCCGCGTTTCCTTCTGCGAGTTCATTATCACCTCGCTAAAGCATGACGGCGGTGTGAAATGGGTTAGACACACGGATGCTTCTGTTAACGGCCAAAGAAAAAAAAGTCGCACATCATTAGGAATGGAATAAACGATACTGAGGCACAGAGCAGAAATGATTTGATTAGTAATTTCCAGTTTTGAAAAGACCTGGAAAAGTACCAAATGACTATACAGAAGGTGTGATGGAGTTCTTAATTGCTATAACTGCTCTGGGAGACTTGATGATTTGTGACATAGAATGCAGCGCAGTACGTGAACGCTAATAACCGTTAATTAAATGCAGCAATGATATACTCTCAAAATGCACATACGAGCTACCATAATTTCTAGATTAAAAGCTGCACTGTCAGAAGCCAAAGGCAAAGAAAGGTGGAGGGAGCAAGACACATCTCTCTTGCCTCCACGAGCAGGCCCCACGGTCTACCCAGGACGGAGCGGGCAGGAAACGCTATGGGAAGAAAACACACTTGGCTGGAAAATGTGAAATGGCTCCTGAATGAAGCCGGCCCTCTGGAGGGAGAGTTATTAATTCCGAAAGGCTGTTGCTGCACCGGACCATCTGGCGGTGTGTGGAGGGTTCAGCGGCTGATGCGGTTTCCGGTTGGATCCGCCTCACCCCCCTGTGGCATCTCCCACCTGAACTGTCATCATGCCAGGTCCAAGATGCTGGGAGGGAAGGGGAAAGGGGAACTTGGGAGGTCGTGGCTCCACAGCGTTTCAGGGGCTCTGCTCCGAAGGAGTGAGGGAGGGTAGGAGGGCAGATAGTGGGGAGGGGCGGTGATTCACTCGGAAGCTCATCTGAATGCGAGATGAAAGGAGTCAATCCCCCTCCCTGTGGGTGAACATGCTTGTGAGCCTGAAGGAAGAAAGATGGAGGGAATGCTACCACTTCCAACTCAATTATCTTCCCAACAGCACCCCGAGGAAGTGGGGACACACTGAGATATCCAGAGGCAATTCTAACACGCCAGCGTAGGCCACGGCCTGACTGCTCTCATTTAGCCATTGCCAAAGCCCCCCCCGTTTTAGGAAACAGAAGAGGCCTGCCTCCTGGAGAGGTCAAGAAGCCAGGCCCGCCCTAACCGGTTTGGCTCAGTGGATAGAACGTTGGCCTGCGGACTGAAGGGTCCCAGGTTCGATTCCGGTCAAGGGCATGCACCTTGGTTGCGGGCACATCCCCAGTAGGGGGTGTTCAGGAGGCAGCTGATTGATGTTTCTCTCTCATCGATGTTTCTAACTCTCTTTCCCTTTTCCTTCCTCTCTGTAAAAAAATCAATAATATATATATATATATATATATATATATATATATATATATATATATTTTTTTTTTTTAAAAAGAAGCCAGGCCTGCGGTGCATAAGGAGTGTGCCACTAGTTCTGTAACATGCTGGGGTGCTGGCGGGGGGTGGGGTGGGGGCAGGGGGGGCACATGTTCCTGAAATGAGGAGGCAGGAAAGACTTGTGAACGGAAGAACTGGAGAAAGTTTCATAGAAGAGGCGGCAACTGAAGCAAATCTTGAATACGTCCCGGTATGTGGATGTGGGACCAAGGAGAAGGGCATCCCGGGGAGGAACCACACAGCCCCTGCCCCCGCAGGCGCAGAATGGCCAGCACAGCGAGTGGGAGAAGTCAGGGCACCTCAGGGGGAAGTGGACAAGGAGGAAGGGGGGGAGAGACAGTTCATGGAGAGCCTAGAAGGAGTCGGACATGGCTGCCTCAAAATAGTAAGGGGAGTGACCCGGGCAGGGCCAGGGTAACCAGAGCCCCTGTTTGAAACTCCCTTTCTTCAGGTACCTGCGCAAATGCTTCCTAAACAGCACCCTCACCTATCCTCTCAAACTCCTGAGTTCCCTCTTAGCCAGCGGTTCTCAACCTGTGGGTCGCGACCCCTTTGGGGGTCAAACGACCCTTTCACAGGGGTCGCCTAAGACCATCGGAAAACACATAAATTACATATTGTTTCTGTGATTCATCACTATGCTTTCATTATGTTCAATTTGTAACAATGAAAATACATCCTGCATATCAGATACTTACATTATGATTCATAACAGCAGCAAAATTACAGTGATGAAGTAGCAACAAAAATAATTTTATGGTTGGGGGTCACCACAACATGAGGAAGTGTGTTAAAGGGTCGCGGCGTTAGGGAGGTTGAGAACCACTGCTCTTAGTATTCACCACTCCAGCCACCATCCTGAACATTAACGTGCTCACTTCCTGCCCCCAGCCTTGCCCATGGTGACCTGACTTCATTCACTGCTGAATCTCAGGCCTTGGAACAACGCGCAGCTGGTGCTCGGTCACTACCTGCTGAACCAGCAGCGGAGGGCGGACGGATGGGAGCAGGGGAGGCAGTTGTTAGGGCTGTTCGACTGCAGTCCAAGCCCAACGGGAACTGGTGCTGAAGGCAAAACTCAGATGAACTGAATCAGAACCTCCGGGGGGTGCCCGGGACCTGTGCTTTCTTGTTTATTTGTTTGCCTTTTCCTTTCTAGAGATTTTGTCATTGATTTTTAGAGAGAGAGACAGAGAAACGTTGATTGGCTACCTCCTGCACGCCCCCCACCAGGGATCGAGACTGCAACCCAGGTATGAGCCTGGACAGGGAATCGAACCAGCTACCGTTTGGTTCATAGGACATCATAGAACCAACTGAGCCACGCTGGCCAGGGCAGGGACCTGTGTTTTGATAAACTCTCAAGGTGGTTCTGCCGCACACTTGAGAAGCACAGGATCAGAGGACAGTGGGGACAGGGAGACCAGCTAGCAAGTTCCCACAGAGGCTGTTCCGATGGAAGGAAGGACAGACTGGGCCCAGGTTCTGAGAGGTAAAATACACTCCAGTTGACAAAGGAAGAGTCTGGGGAGACCTGTCGATTTCTGGCTTTGGTAACTGGCTGATTCGTGAGCGTGAGAATACAGGAGCAGACACAGGTATGGGCAGGGCTGGGGAAAGAGAGAGATCAGAGATGATAAATTCAATGACTACTTGATAATAAAGTTACTCCTTGCATTTCAAAGCAGTCTGGAGAAATTCCCAGGACCCTATCTCAGGGACTCGGCAAAGGACAAGGAGATTGGGAGAGGATGAGTGCAGTTGGTGCACTTTTAACATTAGGTGCCCAAGGGACATTCCTGGTGGTGGCGGTGTGTCCTGTGGCCAGGTGGAGAGAACCATGGGTATGGGTGGAATCCCATGGTGAGACAGAGTAAAATTTTCAATTACATGAAGGGGGAAGGCCATTGAAGGTGATCTAGGAGTTGTCAGAGACATGATGGCAGTAAGGAGAGAAGAATGTTGCAACGAAAAAAATATAGAAGGAATCAGCTGGGGTTGTGTAGTCTGAGGAGTGCAGACCACTGAGACCTCTGTGAGGACAGGGCAGCGCCACCACGGGGCAGAGATGCTGTCCGGGCAGGGAAAGGACACAAGCAGCTGAGGGGAAAGAGCAGGAGTGGAGGTGAGAGGACTTCATGTTGGTGGGGACTCATAAGCACGTTTCTATGCTGAGAGGGAGACGGAGCTTAGAGAGAGAAGAGATCCCTGGGGAGGACGGATGGGGTGGGGATCAGTGCACAAAGGCTTGGGTTTAGATGGGAGTGATACCTTTTTCACTGAGAAGCGAGGGAAGGACTGTCATCAATAGGAACGCAGGTAAGCGGGCCCCCTAGGTAAGGCTAGACAAAGTTGAGTCTTGCCTTACCTAGTGAACACAATATAGTCATGCTCCCGGGAACGCAAATCTGCCTGAGACATGGGTAAAGATAAATTCAATACACACTCTGGTAAATGGTACAAAGTTTCATTGGATGAATTAAAGACCTGAAATAAAGCTATGAAGCCAATAAAAGAAAATGTAGAATGATATCTGTAGACTAAAGACAGAGAAAGATTTCTTAAACCAGACCTCCCAGAATAATAAGTGAAAAATTAAGGATATCTTACAAAGATTACTAACTACAGAGAGTTAATGCATATAAATAAGAAGATACAGTATTTGAGTGTCTAAAAATCACAAATGACCCATAATAAGGGTATCCAAAAACACTACTGGAACTCACTAAGAAGTCAGACTCAGAAAAATGGTCAACTCATGACAGTGCTTTATAATGTCAAACAGCAAAAACTTGAAATGGTGATAACAGCAAGGACTGGCAGGAACACCTGGAGCTGAGACCCTCATGCCCTGCAGCAGGGGCAGCATTCACAGCAATTCCGAAAACCAACGGCAGGAGTCACTAACATCACCTTGTAGTTGCTTTATGGCCCAGCAACATCTCCTGGGACGTGCCTCAAAGCAGTGACAGCAGAGTTTTAAAAATGGACACATTTCAAGGACGACTGTGGTCATCATGCTGAGGACCACACACCTCAGATCCTTTACTAGGGGAAAGCGTACTCGGCTCCTGGACAGCACTGAGAAATAACAAACATGTGTACACCCAGCAGCATGGGCTGAACTTAAACATGGAGTGTGGAGTGACAAGAAACAGGTCTGAAATTATGGCACGCTAAATACACCCACAGAGTAGCATTACCTATTTGTCAAGGCTACACATCCAGCACGTTAGGTTCAGTGTCTGGAGGTGGGAAAAGCAGACTGAAATAAAGGGGAACAATTAAGAGAGGCCTCAGGGAGATCCTGAATGATAGTACACGCTGAATTAAGGAGTATGATTAATTCAATTACCTTACCCTAAAGCTCATATTTATATAGGTGTCCCCCCAAAGTGTATACACACTTTGAATAATTAATTCCCATAGGTTAAATCTGAAAGAAAAGAAGCATCAATTGAACCATCAGAAAAAAGTGACCATTTTGGGGGGGACACTCTGTATTTATTTATAAAGTAATAAACACAGGTTTATGGAAGAGATGCATGTCAAGTGGGGG
Organism: Myotis nattereri; assembly: GCF_964212035.1. Taxonomy (NCBI): domain Eukaryota; kingdom Metazoa; phylum Chordata; class Mammalia; order Chiroptera; family Vespertilionidae; genus Myotis; species Myotis nattereri. The sequence goes on along the minus strand of NC_138079.1, from coordinate 86,063,007 downwards.
TCTGCTAGGTCTTCCTGAGGTGGTGGGTTCGTGTTGTGTCTTCAGCTTATGGAGGTAACAGACATGACCTGGTAAGGGACCTGGTGTGCATGGAGACAGGGAAGCAGTGGGTATGACTGGAAACACGGAAAGGGCTGGTGCCACTAGAAGGTGGGGCCCTTCCTTACCCGAGTGAGGGAGATAAACATCAAAAATGGGGGACTTTGGGTGGTCAGCTGGGACCCAGGAAGGATGCACCACGCTGGCTGCAGCCTGGGAGGAGGAGGGAGGCAGCCAGACCGGAAGGTCCAGCAGGAGCAGGGCAGGAAGTGACCGCAGCTTGGGATCCAGCAGCGGGAGCTGGGCCTGCAGGGCCTGCCTGGTGGGCACCTACGAAACTCCGAGGTAGTTGTGCTGCGCCCACATCAGAGATTAGTGATGACTTTCTCCAAACACAAATTGTCTTTGTGGCCATGCAAAAGTGTTTTACTGTTCTAGGCCCACATCCTAGCCCAGGGAACCAAGCCTTCTTTCAACCCCCACCTACACCACCTCCGGTGTCAATGAAAGCCTCTGTGTCCCAGCGGGTTGGTGGTCTGCCCCTCGTGCACACACTCGCGCACACACACAGAGTTGGTTCTGTACTGATCAGAGAAGTGCACAGTGTTTCCATCTAGTGCATCATGGGATTTCTGCGCCCACTTCCAATTTCTGTTAGGTAAGCCCACCAGAGCCCCTACCTTAGGCAGGTTGTGTGTGTGTGTGTGTGTTTCTCTTGTGAGTTTATTTTCCAGAGGTTGGTTTAGCTTATTCTAAATGATTCAAGTGTTGGGCTCTCACTTTTTCTCTTGAGAGAATTATGACTGCTGGGAAAAATTTCCTGTTTCATCCTAAGCTGTCTTTCGACCATCCGGGCCACCATCAGCCATTTATTTTTCTTACAGGCACCAAGAAAAATGTTTTAAAGTATATTTTCTAAAGAGATGAATGTCACGAGACATATACATCCATGTACCATTGATCTCACAGCTTCCCCAGAAGAGAGACCACAACGCTCCCCTGGCCCCCCAAGCCCTCCCGTGGGGCTGTCTGCTCCAAGTCAGAGTCTAAACATCTTTCTTCCCTTCTTTTGGGCCTGGCAGCCTTACTCTCTATCAAAAGGCTCAGCCAGCAGGACAAAAGAGGACGTGCTTCATGGTTTCAAGTTTTGCTCTAAGACACAAGGAAACCACTCAGAAGAGCCCAGGGAAACCGGGAAACGGCTGCCATGGGTCATCGCACAGACAGTGCGAATTCAGTTTGCAGGCCCCTAGGAAAGGCTGAGGGGCTTCCTTCCCATCCTGTTGCCGACAGGGAAACTGAGGCAGGTACCTGCAAGGCCATACTCAGTGCTGCTGAGACTGCAAAAGCCCGCCCGGGGCTGGCGGACTCCGCATTCTCCGTGAGCAGGTCTGACAGGGAGCGGGCCAAGGCTTCAGTCCTCTGGGGTGGGCACTTTTGCTCCAAACCCAGAAGCAATTACACAGTCCCCTCTTGATGCAGAGAAGAGGGTATTTCATTTGCTTTTATCTGAAACACGAGATTTTTTTTTATTTTTATTTTCTTTCCTCTAGCGAAAGGGCTATAAAAGAAACAAGAATTTTGGTGGTGGTGGTGGCGGCATGGAGTGGTAGTTGGAGAGACGCATGGAAAATTATACTTTGACATATATTATGCGCTTAATCTTTTGTGGCAACTTTTTTACATTTGTAAGAGTTATGGATTTTAAAAGTCAGGGCTAAGATGGCTTAATGAGCATTCGCCCCCCTGGAAGGAGAAGGAGGGCTGATGTGTGTTAGTCAGCTGTTAGCTTTATTGCCTCTCCTCTGTACTAAAAGTGACAAGTTGAACACATTATAGAGAGCTCAGATGTGTTATGCAGATGAAGCCTGCAGCAATATCTGCCTGCTCTCTATTATTTATGATGTCTATATAATACAATGGACTGAGATTTAAGCCATTGTGATGCAGTTTGTTTTCCAGGGTGCTAAAGTACAGAACATTTTACAGAGAATTGCATCTCTGTTACATATTAATCAAATCCATCTTACATGCAGCTCTTACACTGTAAACTAAAGGGAAAAAAAGATTAAAGCGCTTGGCTTTTCCTCAGCTGTCAAGGACTGGCAATAAAATAATAATAAGGGCTTCTAAATAATGTGTGTGTGACAGGCCTGTGCTCGCTCGCACAGCCCTTTATGGAGGTTAACTACAAAATAAGTTCCAGTGAGTGATCGGGAACAGGCGTGTGTGTAATACTGTAATGCCAACGACGGCATAATTCTTGAAAAGTTCATTTGCAGAAAATTCTCTGACTTGATGAGGCAAAGTTTGGCCTCCTGAATCATTCTGCCACGGTGTGCGGCATTTGCGGAGTTGTTCTGAAGTTTACAATCCTCGCACTTTTGAACTTGCTTCAGCTGCAATCCATTAAAAACGGAAAGCTCCAGTCCCGGGTACCCAGCAGGGCTGACTGCTCGGAAGTCATGGGAATGTGGTTTTACGACGGGGTGCGGACAAAGGCTGCAGAGGTCTGTGGTCTGGGCAGGATCAGGGGGATTATTCTGGTTTTTTAAGATATATTTTTATTGACTTCAGAGAGAGGAAGGAAGAGGGAGAGAGAAATAGAAACATCAATGATTTGAGCGAATCATTGATCGGCTCCCTCCTGCACGCTCCCTACTGGAGATCGAGCCCATAACCTGGGCACGTGCCCTGACCAGGAATCGAACCATGACTTCTGGTTCATGGGTGGATGCTCAACCATTGAACCACACCACATTCTGATTTTTAACATGAAGGCAATGGAGACTCATTGTTACTTCGGGTTTGGGGAGGAAGATGGTGGATCTTGGTAAAGAAAGTCTGGCTTCTCTGCAAGTTCTTAAGGTGGCTCCCCAGTCCCTTCATCCAGGAAATCACTACAAGGCAACTCATGAGTCCTCTGTGCCTGTATTTTTAACTCTGTGGACTCTCAAAAAAATGCAGGTTACAAGTGTCATTGCTGCTTCTCATTCTTCCCCTTAGGAATGGAAAACGCCTGCATGCCAACCTGGGCCCAACTCACTTCCAGCTCCAGGTAATTTCTGATGGAAGGAGGGAAGGGAAATTGCACTGGGAAGCACTCACTCAGACTGCCAGGGACTGAACAAAGGGCCTGAATTGGTTCCTTTGTAGAAATCAGCACATACAACACAATGGGTTCCGATTCTGCCTTTCTGCCCCAAAGCTCGAAGTATAAAAATTTACATTATTATCCCCCTGCCCACCGCCTATATAAACCAACCCCAAGGACCCCATGGAGGGAAAGCGCTCAGCCCCCGGGGTCTGCCTTTCTCCCTCTAATGCGGGAGGGACAGGCCATTTCCTCCCGGTCCTCAGGCCTCTCGAGGAGGAGGAGGTCAGCCTGGGGGGCATTATCTTTCTCTGGTTCCCTGTATCCTTCGATTTTTCTCAAATGAACACCCGTGATGGAATTTTTAAAATGGCACTGACTGCTACTTTTAAAATACTTACTTCGGTTCATAACTTTAATTAGCATTTATTAGTGCCGTGGCTTGCCAAAGCTGTGCCACTTACTTAGTTCTTATGTGTGCCTGAACTTGCGGCGACTCTCCTAAGATTGGTGGTGTACGTGCAATGCACGGTGGTTTTCGATCTTATCAACACGTTACAGATATCCAGGGCACTTCTAAGGAAACAGCCCTGGCCAGCCCACCGCAGGCAAGTGGACTCAGAAGCTCAGCAGTTCTGAAAGCCCCGGTGGCAACAGCACGGCCAGGGCTGAGAACCCGCACGAAGCATGATGGTTAAGAACAGACGCCCAGTGACGCTTCAAAGCCGCTGTGGAATGAGGCTGAGCGGGATTAGATGTCCTGCTTGGCCAAGTTATTTAGACGCTAAGCCCCAGCTTTCTCTTGCGAAATTGGGATAATGACAGAATAACATGATACACAGGAATCACTTACTGCTGTCTGCAAGATGGCAGGTGCTCAACAGATAAATACAAGCTATCATTTCTTCCTCTGAACATCCTGCAAATCGAAAACAATGACCCACTGGCATATCGTCATCCGCTCCGAGAAGTCTTTCCTAGCCCTTACCTTGGCCCACCCGGTTTATGAAACACAATCCGTTAACATTGTACCTTTAGAGGCATCAATTTAATGTTATCCCCACAAAAACCATGGAGAGGACGTATGATTATTACCACCGCACAGATGAGGAAGCTGGCCCAGGAGCGCAGTGCTTCTGCCAGGTCCCACGGAGGTAAATGAGAGGAGGACTTGAACCCAGATCTCTTGGCGCCCACAACCCCCACCTCACACGCTGAATCAACTACACTGTCTTTGAGGCTTAGACCAGTGGTTCTTAAAAACCTGCCCCTGGAGGGCAGGTGCAATCTCTAACCATGCCCCAGCCTCAGAATGTCTGACTCAGGAGGCCTGGGTTGGGGCCCGACTCTCTGCATTTCTAACACGTCCCCAGGCGATGTCCATGCTGCTGGTGTGGGACCACATTTGGCGACGTACTGTCCTAGAGTTTGTGAAGGGAGGCAGCGCTGCCGTCTCACACCCTGCTTGGGCCCCCGCTTTATGATCGGGCCTCGCCCTCCCCTCTCCACACTGCCGCCGCCTACTAGCCCAGGTCCTCAAGAGTTTGAGTCTGAAACCGGCGGGGCCATGAGGGACGACCTAAGTCTACTTGGCCGAATCACTCCTTCCTCCAGAGAGCTGCCCATCCCCTGGCACGATCCCTGCTCCAGAGGCAAACACGGGCCTGGGCAGCACAGCTGGGACCTCTCTGCCTCTGGATGGCACTTCCAGACTCACTGGTGAGAGTGCCCGGCGCTCCTCATTCTACTTCCCTCCACCTGCACATCGTCATCCGCTCCTAGAAGTCTTTCCCAGCCCCTTCCTTGGACCTAGAGTCACCTGAGAGCGTGGACAGGTCCCTCTGTCCTTAGTCACTTCAGCAGGGAGAGTACAATCTGCTGATACTGGAAGGAGACAATTCACCTTCCCAGGGGATTCGGGAACATTCCCAGCAGGAGTCCTGAGAGAGCCGAGAGTTCAGTACCGCTCCTCTCACCCTTCCAGACCACCTCCCACCCCCCACCTCCCACCTCCCACTTCCCCCCTTCTTTTCCCCACTCCGATGCTCAGGGATGTGTGCACGCATAGGGCTCACCTCTACCCTTTTCCTGCTTTCAAAGCCCCAGCCCTGGACACTCCAGGGAGGAGAATGACACAGCCAGGAGCTTCTAAGACCTATTTCCTCTCCCGTTCTGTGGGCGCCTTGCTGAACGGGCTCTGGGAGAGCTTAGGAGCCCAGTCCTTCAGGTCCTGAGATGAATTCCCTTGAAGGCCTGAGATGCGGGGGGGGGGGGGGGGGGGGGGGGCGCTGTCCCCTCACCATGGTCCTAAAGGCATTAAGAGCTGACCTATACCCTCTAACAGGCGCACATTTCCTAAGAAGCTCAGTTTCCATGAAGCCCTCTGCCATACAGTGTCCAGAAAATATTGCTAGGAGCCAAGAGGATAAGGCACACAGTTGGGTGGACACATGGAAGAGGCACTCATCTGTCAGATCCCTGGAGAGGGTCCATGTCCTTGAGGTGTAGACGTGATAGGAGCTCAGGCCAGCTGTCGGGTTGGGCAAGGCCTGGCTAGCACACACAGAAGTGATCTCCAATATGGCAGGGAAGACACCAAAGTTCTATTCATTTGGCGGGGGGGGGGGGCGGGGATGGGATTTGTAAAGTACTCAATCGTCTACATCTCAGAATCACACTCTTTTAGAGCAGGATGAGACCACAGAGGTGACCAACTCCTAACTCCCCCTTTACAGGTGGTGAAGGGAGTGGGGTGAGGCTCAGTTACTCAGTAGTAGGGCAGCAACCTGGTGCCCGTGGGCCAACTCGAAGCCACAGCACTACACTGCCCCAAACCGGAAATGTCTAGAAAGCAAACAGAGTTTCTGTACTATGCAGTTCCTACTCTGTATCCATATGCATTTGTCTCATTGTCCTCTTAACTGCTTTGGGAGAAGGCTGCACTCACTCCCATTTCACAGATGAGGAAGTCAGGGGCTCTGATAGGTGAAGTGGTTGGCTGAGGTCACCAAGCTGAATGAGATGAGATGATGAGGAGCGTGGGCTTAATCCTAGCCAGTCAGCCTGGTGCTCTTTCCTCTCTTTGTGGCCCCCCCCCCCATTGACACTGGGGCAGGAATGACCGCAGTGTGGACAGCATGACACACTGGATGACAGTGGTGACGTGGCCAGGCCAACAGCTCTGGGATGCTCACTCTACAATCACAGGACCCGCAGGCATCCTGCCTATGCAGCTTCAATGCAAAGGTTTCCCTCAAGCATCTAATATCATCACCAAAGCTGGGCTCACCACGCAGGTGAGGGATAGGAGGTGGGTCTGTGGAGCATGGAATTCACGGGACATGCAGCACTCGGTATCCATGGTCCACTCAGTGCCACGGGGAGCCCGTTACCTCAGGCACCTCATGCTGGCCGTGCCCTCCGCCTGGAGTGCTCTGCGGGGCACACGCCCTCACCTCCTCGGAGTCCTGCCTCACATGTCCCCGTCTCCGTGGGCTCCACCTTTCATCTGCCATTTCACACGCAGCACCTTCCCCCACTGTGCTCCCCAACTCCCTCACCAGCTTCCTAACATACTACATCATTATCTCTCTCTTATTACCAGAAGGTGGGCTCCATGAGGGTAGAAACTGTTGGCCATTTTGTCACTGATGATATGCCTGGTGACCAGAACAATCCTAGCATAGAGCAGACACTTAACAAATAGTTCCCCCATATGTTTTACTTTGAAAAAACCCCTCAAACCTACAGAAAAATATAAAAAATGTAGTGAACACCCATCACCTTCACCTAGATTCAATAATTATTAATATTTTGCCACATTTGCTTTATCTTTCTCTCTCTCTCTCTCTCTCTCTCTCTCTCTCTCTCTCTCCCTCCCTCCCTCCCTCCCTCTCTCTCTCTTTCTGTGTACTTATGCATTTACACACACAGACATATTTCTTTTTGGTTAACCCCTTTAAAATTAAGTAAAGCAAGTATTTCCCAAGGATAAGAACACTATCACACTCAGAGATTTCAATTGATACATTCTCTAATATGCAGTCCACATTCAAATTTTCCCAGCTGTCCCCAAACCATCCTTTCATATAAGTTTTTTAAAATTGCAGATGTAGGGCCCAACCAAGAATTAGGGATTGCATTTGTTCCCACGGCTCGTCTCCTTAGCTGCCTTTAACCCAGAATGTGATCAGATCAACGTCTGAAGAATGAATGGTGGGAGACAGCCACACTGTGACGGGACCCTCCTGAGATCCGCTAGCAGAGCCCGTGGGGGAGTGGGGCTCTGCATTTTCTCTGCACCTCCTCTTCTACGTTAGGTCCCTCCAACACATTCACACAGAATAGTCCACTGCCTGCCCCCCTCAAAGGTCCCCGATTTCCTTGCCACCCCTTCATGGGGAAGGAGGCTGCTCCCGAAGCCCTCGCCCCACGCGGCCTCCATTGCCCTCCAAGAGGGCTTGGCTTTCTCGAGGTGCTGGGCTTTCTCTGCTGCTCTGGGCTCACATTTTTAAAAATGCAGAGAGAGCCAAATGTGTGGCCTGGTTGGCGAAACCATAAAGGACCAGCTTGAAACTGCCTGCAGGGCGGGGGCCCCCGGGCTGCCGGCAGGAAGTGTGTCTGGGTCACCAGCAGGGCTGTGCGTCCTCGCGAGCCCACAGAAGGCTGTTTTCTCCATAAGAGCCAACGTTGCATGGCTATTATGATGCCATTAATGGCATGAGCTGTGGGATGCCCAGAACACAGAAAAACTGTGCTCAGGGAGGGGGCAGCAGGAAGAACCCAGGAGAGACATAAAAAAGGCAATAGGATTTAGAGAGCACTCTTAGGGGAGGAGGTGATGGATGGAACGGAGGGGGGTGAAAGGAGGGGGACCCGGGTGTGTGGGCAGGAGGACAAGCTGGAGATGGGAGCGGAGGCAGCAGGGAGGGTGACTCAGTGGGCGGCAGACAGCAGGCCCAGGACTGGCCAGAGGAGAGAGCAGGAAGGGTTCAAGGAGGTCAGAGAGCAGACTCAGGAAATCAGGAAGCCCATCACTGCTGGGGCTCAGGGTGAATGAGCAAAGGCAAAGGGGTTTAATTAGAAACCAGCAGGGCTCCCCTCCTTTCTCCTTTGTGAAATCTGGGGCCAGGGTTATGAACCAAGCGGAAACCCTACCCCTGGCTGCCCCTCCCTGGGGCCTCCTTCCTGCCTGCTGCTCCTCTCTCAGCACCACCCTGACAATGGATGCTCTCAAACCTTGAAGTATGGCCATACATTCTGAATCACGTCTACCTAGCAACTCCTCCCTCCCTCCCCCTTCCCCTCCCAGTATCACTGGAGCCTGGAGTTGGCCACAACCTCTGCTGTGGATACTGACCATCTAATTCATCTCCCAGGGGCTCTAAATCCAACCTCCTCTGACCTGCCAGCAGGAGCGATGACCTCACATTTGTCCTGCTTATCACTGGTAATAACCATTAGGGACAATGGCAGGCGCTCACACCTGCTGCCCACTAGGACGGCAGATCGGGTCTCCACAGGAGGCCAGAGATGCAAATCTCCTTGTCCTTTTCATCACGGGGTCACTCCCAGGCACTCTCCCACATGGACACCACCCCACCGAGGGATGCTGGGAGAATTACACCAAAGAGACAGAGCGGGTCCTGTCTCCCCGCCCCCAGCAAGTTAGCAAACACCGGTCCGGGGTTGTGGGATGCTGCCCAGCAGCAGTACTGGTTAAAAGACTTTTGCGGGAGGCCCTTGCCGTGGCCCAGCCACAGTGCGGAGGCTAAGACTCAGGACACGGGCCTACGTGGTGTGGAGCTGACTGTAATTCTTCGCACAACCGTTCCTTTGTAAGGAGTGATTTCCTGCAGCCTGGGCCTGTCCCGGCTGCCCTCCTTGTCCCTGAAATGGTGCCATGAACACCTGGGACAGGACCTGTGGAACTGGGGTCCCCGCAGGCACACATCCCAGCTCCGTGACCACCTTCCTGACCCCTCCCCCGCCCCGCCACCGAGAGACCACTGAGGTTCTCCAGTCCCCCAACCTGCAGCCCCCACTGGGCTCTTCCTCCTTCGGAGTCAGACCCTCCCCACAGGGACCCCGCGCCACAGGCCCCCAGCGGCCCAGCGGGCTGCGTGGCCGGCCCCGCCCTTGCATTCTTTCTGAGTGGAGCCAGCAGCCCGAGCCGCCAGCAGCACGCCAGGCCCCAGCCCTGCTGTAAAGTATTAACTCATACTGAACACAGTTTGTCTCCCAGGACCCTCTTGGCCCCTTCGTCATCCTGTGCTGACATTTTAATCGTGCTTTTGTGGGAGCTGGCTGGCAGTTTGTCATCAGGAATGGCGCGGCGAGGGGCCAGAGCGGGTTGCTGGCTGTGGCTGCTGCTGAGGGAAGCAGCCCATTCTGACAGACTGAGCAATAATCTGAACTTACTGCGCCGAGCCGGTGGGACACCAGCCGGGCCGCTTTATCTTCTTCATTAAAGTGCGCTCAAAAAAAAAATCCATTTTCCTTTAAAGTCTCAGGAACAGATGGAGTAAAATTAATTGTGCCATTAAGTCCCGATAGACAATACCAGAGTGGTTTTCTTTCAACTGTGCATGTGTGTTACAAAGTGCTCTTCGTAAAAGGCAATTACTGCAACATTTGCCATAAAATAAAGGTTGCTTTAATGGGCAATAAACACAGGCTTCAAATTTTGTATGAAATGGGTCTCCAAAGGGCGCTGTTAGAGGCAGCTCAAAGGCACGACTGACTTTAGTATTTGTGCTCCGGCTGCAGCTCAGCCAGTTCCGAGAACAATGATTCCCCACCCCTGGCTGTATTCTGATGGAATTATGTCTGTGATGTGCACTCGCTGCTTGGGCTCTCCAGCCAGATTGTTCTGGTCAGCAAGCGGCAGGCGAGAGAGAGAGAGAGAGAGAGAGAGAGAGAGAGAGAGAGAGAGAGAGAGATTCACTAGGTGTCCTGGGGTAGTGCCCACTGCCTGAGGAAGGAGCCAGTTAAAATGACAGGCCCGGTTCATGGTGGTGGGGGGACACACAATTTATTCGTTTTGTGTCTCAGAGGTCTGGTGAGGGTTTCTAGTTGATTCCTGGAAGTTGGGCTCAGCGAGAAATCTATATTTATGTATATTTAGAGCCCTTTAGGACAGAGATTTGGCAAAGGGGAAAAATAGGCTGTGCTTTGCAGCCCAGACGAAAATGATGATGAAGGTCTTAGGCAGACGGATGGGCAGGCGCTGCTGCCGGAGCCCAGCTTCCCGCCCTCTGAGGACCTCGTACAACGCTGTTTAAGGGAGCCCAGGGAGCAGGGGGAATGCAAATCTCTAACCGTACAGGTGGAGGCCCATCTTCTGAACCCCTGCCCCTTTCCTTTGCAAACCCCACATATAAATCTTCCCTCTCGTGGATCCAAGCGGCTCAGACCTGGTTAGATGGGGGCAGGACTGCACAGAGCAGAAATTCATTTCGCTCCACTATATTTCTACATTCCAGTAATTACAAAGTTAGCATGACATATAAATGATCCATTAATTGAAATATGGGCTGCATCAACTCCAATATTTATGGTATAAATCCATATTTCATTAAGCAAATCCAATAAGCAAATATATCAAGGAGAACAGGAGTGCATTTCGGAGTATGAGATGAGGAACTAAAAGGACCTCTTTCTGTCCAAAATACAGCACTACAGCTTAAAGAACCGGCAGGAGATCTGGAACTCAGTGGGGCTGGTGACGCAGAGAAGCTGATGGGGAAGAAAATTAACTTCAAGTAGATCGAGGGTCAGCTCGTATGACCAGAAGGCACAGCGCCCTGGGAGCCCACGGGCCACCCACGGCTGTGATGCGAGAGGCAGGCGTTGGCCGCGCCCAGGACGGCAGGGCAGGCTGTTAGCTGTGTTTTAAGAGGGGTTGTTAGCACTGAGCCATCCGTGCTGCCACCTGGCCCCTTCCTTCTCAGGGAGTTTGGGCTCCAAGTGGCGGAAGATTGAGGTGAGTGGAAGCACAGCAAACGTGACGGCCTCGGGACACACCTGGACCTGCGCTGGGACTCAGCACCTGCTGAACGCGCCCTCGGCTAGGGGCCCACAGGCCCTTCCTGGTATCCACTGCAGTGGCCACCTGTCCTCCCTCTGGGTTCCCCCAGGTCAAGCGAAGGCCACCGTTTCCCTGGGGATGGTCTCCAGACTCCTCCTGCTCCTTGGTCCATGCCTTTCATCCTGATGACCCAGCCTCCTGTCTCTACCTTCTCTGCCCTATTTTAATTCAGACTCCATCCTCTCCTCTGGATGTGCCAGCATCTTACCCGGTCCCCCTGCTCCAGCCATGAGCTCCTCAGTTCACTCACCAAGTGGCTACAGTACAAGTTTTCATACACCTGATGATTAGGTTTTTTTATTTTTTATTGGGGGGGGCGGGGGCGGGGATTATTACTAGTATACTCTTTCATTCTCAAAGTATCCCAGTTTGGATGGCACATTATAATCCTAGTTAAAACCCACAGCATTCTCCCTCTTACTTCCTGTTAATGTCAGGAAAACTCTAAGGTCCTTAAGCTTCACATCCAGGTTTTGTAGGACCCCAAGCTCGTATACCTGGGGGCCCTAGTTAAGGGAAAGAATACAAAGTTCTTATAAAAATTTACCTTAAATATATTTTCACCAATTAAAAAAAGAACAAACCCCCAACATTTGGCCATAGAAGATTGATGGAGCCCCGGGAGGGGCAGTGAGGGCCCTATAGCTTAAACTCAATAGCCTCATGGTAAACCCACCGCAACACGGCGTACAGGTGAGCTGTCTGTGACCTGGCCTTGGCCTAACTCATCAAGCTCCCTCGTAACACTGCCACACCAACCCCCCATGCACTGCTTTGCCTCACTCCTGCCCTGTGCTTTAGCCACAAACCACATATAGTTAGATCAATGTGCTGCCTTCTCTCCCACCTCCACAACTGTGCACATGCTCCCACACCAGTCAGGCAAGGGACAGGGCAATGTCTGGGCAAACGTCTAGGCAACTCATTCTAACATCTTTCCGGGAGGTCAGACCCTAGGCAGAGGCCAGGACCCTTCCTCTGGATCTCCCATGACATCCTGGCCCCTTCATCTCAGCCTTGACCACACAGCACAGCACAGAAATCAACTGTCTTCCCTCCACTGAGTACACTGCAAATGCTAAATACATGTCGGATGAACGCATAAGCAAATCTGAGATCAAAGCATCCCTTTATCCAGTGCCATGCGGGATGCCGGCTAAGGCTAGCCACCGGCTGGGTGCTCTGTAGGATGGAATGGGAAGTAATAGGAACTTGAGCCGGTCCTGTACCAAAAACCCACAACTGCATTCTCTTGAATCAGAGCAATTAACAAACTAGGTTTTATTATTTTTAAAATACATTTTTATTGATTTCAGAGAGGAAGGGAGAGGGAGGGAGAGAGAGATAGAAACAACAATGATGAGAGAGAATCATTGATAGGCTTCCTCCTGCACGCCCCACACTGGGGATCAAGCCTGCAACCTGGTTTTGTGCCCTGACCAGGAATCCAACTGTGACCACCTGATTCATAGGTTGATGCTCAACCACTGAGCCATGCTGGCTGGGCGAGCTAGGGTAAATTATGACTGAATGTTGGCAGGGATGGAATACAGAACTGGTACTGATTAATACCCGAAGACTAGGTCGGTAGTTCTCAGCTATATTTGCACATTAAAAACATCGAAGGTATTAGAGAATGTATTTCATTGCCTGGTACCTAGCTCCAGAAATAACTTTTTTTCTGCGAAGGCATCTAGTCATCAATACTTTCAAAAAGCTCCACAGAGGATTCTCGAGTTGCAAAACAATGACCTACCCAAGCCAACATCAACTTAAAAGCACCATTCAAATATTTTTATTCCCGTTTGGATATGGTCACAGTCACCAACCTATAGGCAGCCACAACCGTTCATGGGCCACCTCTGTCACTCGCTCCTGACGAGTGAGCACCTGTGAGATGTCTGTGGGGAGACGACGCGTCGGCACTGCCCACCACCTAGCTCACTGGTTCAGTCAACAAACCCTTCCTGAGTGTTTGATGCAGAAGACTCACTGGAAATACACAAAAGACTGGGCCCTAATCCCCAAGGAGCTTACAGGATTTTAGGTCAAATCACAATGAAAGCTGACAGCAAAGCAGGTTCGCAAGCCCGCAGCTGGCCCAGTGGCACGTGAGTGCTGGCGATGGTACCCCAGGAGGTGCGACGACGTCCCTCCATGGCGCCGCTGTGACCATCTGTGAAGTCCAAGGTGCTGGATTCATGGAGGAAACAGCAGCTCCCGCAGCTGGCGGTCAGGAATCAGCTCTAAAGCCAAACTGGATACTCACTCATTCCTCCCTTCTCTTTACTGCAATAACTATGTATCGAACATACTATACGAAACACATGATGGTGGGTTTCAGATATGCAGGGGTGCAGAAGACGAAGGTGACCCCTAGCCCGATGAATGTAGCACAGAGATCTCTGTCCCAAGAGCATAAGACAGGCGTGGGCAAACTACGGCCCGCGGGCCGGATCCGGCCCGTTTGAAATGAATAAAACTATTCAAAAAAAAGACCGTACCCTTTTATGTAATGATGTTTACTTTGAATTTATATTAGTTCACACAAACACTCCATCCATGCTTTTGTTCTGGCCCTCCGGTCCAGTTTAAGAACCCATTGTGGCCCTCAAGTAAAAAAGTTTGCCCACCCCTGGCATAAGAGGTGACCTGCTCCACTCTCAGCAAACCAACCTGCCGGCTTCAGGGCGGAGCGTCCGCACAGCCTTGGCAGGCAGCTGGTGCGCCGAGGAGAGAGCGGGCGTATGCTCCTGCGCAGAGTTCTCGCACTGGCAGAGAAATAACCTGTGGGGACTGACTCAGTGCCATGCGCAGATGGGGTTTAATGAATGTGGTGATGATAATGATGATAATTATTCAAATTCGTTCCTCTCTCTCCACCCCAGGGAGGCCAGTGCTGCCTTTTGTCATCTGACTACATTTGAGAAGTGACCCTCCTTCCTGAGTTTATTCTGTAATGTCGTCCCACGCATGCTGTGGTGTTTCCCTGCCGTGACATCACTCCAACCAGCATATGCTCAGCAGCGGGCCAGATACTCGGGAGGGTACAAAAGAAAAATGAGATTGTCAGGAGGTATTGGGCCAGCCTGACAGTGATGCCAGGGCCAGGGGCTGAGGCTCGCATGGGGAATACCTCAAAACAGGAACTATAGGTGTGAGGAGCAGATAATAAGTAGTTTTTATTCATTTTTCTATACTTTACCTCTTTCAGAAAAGAATTTAAGGAGATTTAAAATAAAATAACAGACACACATAATAAAGTTAAAGGAAAAAATAAAAATAAAATAAAACTAGAACGATGGGGGCTACTAAAGTCAACATGACCGAGCACTGAATTCAGCTGTGGCGTTTTGAGGAGATGGGCAAAGGGGAAAGGGCCACGCAGTCTGCATTCCCAGTGGGGGAAAGCCTCACAAACCCCTCTGAGTGCCATGGGCTACCTCACGTGGATGGCCCCATCTTCAGCCATGAGAGATTTTCACAGCACATGCGAGTCATCTTCATATTGGTATATCAATAAACCCAAGGTATGAACATTACAGTGTGGTCTATCAATGATAACTCAATTGAGGAAGGTAAGCTAATGCCCTTCAAGTATGTGTTTCCTGGTGATCTGACTGGATGAGAGGCAGGAGCAGGGTGACCTGGGGCAGGAGCGTGTCCTGGATGGCTCATCACTCTTCTTCCCCGACTGCTGGGCAGAGCTGAGGAGTGGCGGTCCAAGAAACGCTGAGGCACTGGGTGGCCCCGAGAGGGCTGGGAGACTGGTCCTGAGGCCCAGGATGGCTGACATTTGATCAGAGACCAAGCGGAGAGGCCTGACCAGCATCCTGGCTGGACCGCCCAGGTGGTGACAAGTCACTGGAGTGCCTTCAGGAAAGCCAAGATGGCCCCCAGGGGCGGCTTCGGACCCGAAGAGCCCTGCCCAGGTGACATGCTGAGACTCTAGTGCTGATTCCAACAGACTTTCTGTGATGATGACCATGTTCTCTACCTGTGTCGTCCAACACAGCAGTCATGGGTCGTCACATGTGGCTATCGGGCTCTTGAAATGTGTGTCACTGAAGAACTGACGTTTAGATTTTATTTATGCTAATTCACTAGAGTTTAAATGTAGATAGCACACACATGGCCAGTGGCTGCTGCACTGGATGGAGCAACCCAAAGATCCACCCATCAGACCTGAGTGAAGGCGTCTTTGCCTCACCAAGTTTTGTCACAGGCACCACTTGGAACCCACCGGCTGTGTCCACACCTCAGAGGGGCCCTGGGGAGCCTCCCAAGATTCCTCCAGGCACTTGAATAAACTCGTCTGCTCAATGGAACTATTTACTTTCGGCCAAACAAACTCTGGAGAATGTTTGCCAAACACAGCAGTTGAAGTTTTAACAAAACTGGGGTTGGGCCATCCTGACATTGGGTGACCATGAGGACCAAATGCTTCCCCAAGCCATTTCGAATTCCCATATAATCCACGTCATAAAACACCGTGGTGCACACAAGCAGCCACTCTCTCCCTAATTGCCGTGGCAGGAGGGCACGAGGGAGCGCAGCTGCGCGTGACAATTAACTCCCACCTTCACCGTCCAGAGCAGTGGTTCTCCACCTTGGCTGCACATTAGAATCGCCTGGGAATCTTTTTAAAATCCTGATTTCTGGGCCTCATCCTCCGGAAATTCTGTTTCTTTGTTACTAATGTTGTGGCCCCACCCCATAACAAAGAAACAGAATTTCCGGAGGATGAGGCCCAGAAATCAGGATTTTAAAAAGATTCCCAGGCAATGCTAATGTGCAGCCAAGGTGGAGAACCACTGGTCCAGAGAGTAAAACACACCCCTGTCTTCAACCCTGTGCTTCAGACCCGACAGGTCTGGATAGCATTTCGGCTTTCCGCCGCCTCCGAGGTGGTAATAAGATACAACCGTCGCCAGAGTACCCATGGCCAATGACTCCTTAAGCCTGGCCCTCGGCTGACTTCAGGCCACAGAGAACACGGCCAGTGAAAGAAGCAAGAGAGCTGCCAGCAGCTCTGGATCCACTTTTCGCTGCGTCGAAAGAGCACAACCGTCGCATACAATGTTTAGAAACCTGAGTTAGGTTTTGTCATAATGCATTAAAGCTGATTTCAGGAAAAGAAATCACAAACCCTTTTCTGGCCTTACTTATTATAACGAATATAACTTTGTATTGAAGAACATTCTTAGCAAGAGTGAATGAAGGGATTCTGGAATAGATGCCTGGCGCTTTCTAATTCCGAGGAAGTCTGGGAGTTCGCGGGAGAGCGGCGTGGCCGGGCCTGAGCAGGCACCGTGGGGACGGCAGGCTCTACGGAGACGGAGACGGCTGGACACCAGGCTCCGCTCAGCAAGAATGTGCTGCCTAAGGAACCACGGGACGTCACCCCAAATAAATGCCAGGTCCAGGTGGCAGCCTGGGATAAGAATTCGGGAGTACAGCCCCTCGATGCGCGAGGGGAAACAGGTCAAAGGTGAATCTAAAAAGAACTTGAAGAAAGGATTTTGAGAGAGACCTCATGCCAATCCAGTTGCCTCAACACCTCCGCTCCAAGGTTAGCCTGAGGAACTTGGTCTAAACACATCTTTTAAAAGGCTACTCAACAGTCAGCGTGACTACCCATAGCATTTTGTAACACTGAGAAATCCCGGAACTGGCTCTCGGTGCCTGCCATGGTTTGTCCTAGCCTTCACCCTTCATCTGCCTGTGCCCTGAGCCAATTCTGACATAAACATGTGTCTAAAAATAATGAGCTAACATTTATGGTGGTCTGGTTTCTTAATCGAATATCCCACATACAGAACTGCCCCTAATCCCCTTACTTCCAAAGCCAACCTGGAATCAGATGGAGAACACAGTCAGAAGAACCAAGGGGTCTGTAATTTTGAGGAAGGAAAGGGTTGCACTTTGGGCTAATCCAAAGGAGCCTGGAAATGAGGAGAGAGTTGCAGGGCGCAGTTTAAAAAGAGCTGGGCTCAGCATTGGGAAGAGGATTTTAAAATGGTGCAGGTGGCAAGCCATGTCCTCCGTGTTATAATCCCTTTGCAGCGGCCAGTCCACTGAGATGTGGGAGGGGGAAAGGAGGACTGCCAGCCTGCAGTTAGAGGAGGGAATCCGGGACCTGAGAAGGTGCAGGCGGTGTTGCCAGGCATCCCAGGGGAGCGTGCGCCCCCAACTCCCTACAACCCCCCAAGCCTTCAATGTGCCTTCGCAGGGGAGGGAAGCAGGAGGAAGAAGAGGTGTTTGTGGACAGGAACTAGCTCCTGTCTTTGCTCCATGTTCTGGGCACTGCAGCCACTCCTCGGCCTCCAGCCTGCGGGTCTTCACCACCATCCATGCTTTTCGCTCGGTGGCTGGACTGGTCTTCCAGCCATGCCTCTTTCCTGCAACCTCTCTTTTGACAATCCTGCTCTAGAACTTCCCCGCTTCCCTCCCTGCCCTTTGCCCGGGGCCGGAGTGACAGGCAGCAAAAACAAAAGACAACAAAAGGGTGATGGAGCAGGGCTAGGAAGCAATGTGTGCAGGAGATGGAGCCCAGCGCCGTGCTCCCCGAAGGAAAATTAAAGACAGATGCGCTATCAATTCGCTCCCAGAACTTCTGCCTGGGGCCTGAATGAACTAAATGAAAAGGGTGGAAAACCTTAATGAAATCACTAGTCCAAAGAGCACAATGACCTGCGGGCACACAGGGTCAAGGTTCAGGACAATTCGGTGGGAAGCAGCCAGGGCTTGGCTGCAGCTCTGGGAGCGGAGGGCCTTGACCAACTCCCTCCTTCCAGGTCTCACACTGCACGCCTGAGCCACTGAGAGCCCCCTGCAGGCGGGCTTACAAAGGGGTGCATTCAGCAAGGGATTCCTGAACAGGTAAGCCAGGGGTGAGCAGGTGCTACAGGAAAGGACTTCTCGCTTTGTGAAAGGAGCTGTGAGCCCAGCCCACACCAGTGAGTAAGCAGGATATCATTATGGTTTTTCCAGCTTCATTTTGACTGGCTCTAAACAATGTAAATCCACGGAATACAGGATTCTGTCTCCCCCCAAATTCCATCTACATCCATTTTCCAGGAGGGCGCCTCTTCCATAAATGAGTGGAGAAAGGGTAAAGAGAAGACTGGAGGAAAGCCACCACTCCTGCCCATGGCCGCACGGCACCTCCCCGCCACCCCCCCCCCCCCCCGCAGTGCTACAGGGGCCCTTCTGCTGTCTCCCCGCCCTTCCCTTCCCTCCAGCTCTGCAGCTGGGACCTAACCACCTGCAATTAATGGGCCCTGGGGTGGGGGGGTGGAGCCCATGGTCCAGAGGCACCAGGAGGCTCCTCTCTTAGCAACCCAGTCAGAGAAAGAAGGGGGAAAGAAATAAATAGGGGAATGTTTGAAATGGGGACTCACACAAATCCCCTCTTCTACATGTTAGAGGTCCAGTCCTCTGAGGGCTGTTCCCCTCACCAGCTCAAATGCTAATTATTCCGTAAGGTCAAATGGCAGACAGGACAATAACCCGCTAAAAACAAAATGCCAGGGCTCCACAATGTATGTTCCCCATCTAGGCTGTGTGTGTGTGTGTGTGTGTGTGTGTGTGTGTGTGTTTTTTTACCTTGATCGGCACTTCTAATTATTTTAGAGGGAAGAGGGAAGATAGGAAATCAAAAGATCTGGTTCAAAACACAGCTCTGTCCTCCTCCTCCTCCTGGGGTGAGCTTGTCTCCTGTGAGATAATAAGCGTGAGGTGGATGGCAGGCCACATGCACTCCCCAGACAATGGCCAGGGACAAAAAGGAAGCAGCCAGCTCAGCGGAGGCGGAGGCGGCAGCCTGCTGTCAGCAAGGGGTTAAAGCCGCTGCCTCCTCTGGGCCGGCTGCCTTCCATAAAGAACAGAAAGCTCAGCGGGCAGGGAGGAAGCTCCCACCGGGCCCCTATTAAAGCAGATCAAGTCGCACATGTCGATACCCCCATTTCATAGATGCTATAATTTGTCTGACAGGAGCGAACCCTGCTGATCCGAGTCAGGGCGAGGGAAGAAAAGGTCTGCGGGACAGGGAGACCCACTGAGACCCAGCGCTCCTCCGTACCTGGCCTTTGTGAGGAAGCCTGAGGTCTCCCGGCCAGCAGTGCTTTGAAACAGGGCGTGTTCCAAGGAGACAACACGTACACATGGTGTGTATGTACGTACACACACACGCACACACACACACACACGCACACACACACACACACGCACACCGTGCATTGTTCTGATCTAACTGAGAGATGCTTAAAAAGGTACAATAAAGCGTTTTCCAACCCCAGCGGAGCACAGGATCAAAGCCAGCGCTCCCTCCGGTAATCCTGACAAATGCGCCTGTTCTAACAAAACTCAGGCTGCAGGTAGAGCGCCTCTTTCACTCTTGTTCTCCTTTTGTGTGTCTCTCTTTTTCCTGCTCTCCCTCCCTGTCTTTCCTTCTCTGTCTCTGCCCCTTGCCCAGGGCATTACAAAGAGATGAGAACCACTCCACACAGAGCGTGGGGGATCACTGATCCACTGGCCCTGCTTTGCTGGTGTAGCAGGTTTTGAACAAAGCCCCTGGCACAAACGAGATGAGTTTAGTGATCACAGTTTAATTCTTAATAGGGCACAGTGTGCTCTGCGGATATGAAATACACAACATGGGGGAAATGAAGTCCTTTTTGGAATTGGCTTTTCCTCTTGGTTAATGAGGGTCAGGGGAAAAGGAAGGCACAGACTGAGATGCCAAGGACAATCCCTGAGGAGGCAGCCCCTCCAGGGAGACACTGCTGCCCGAGGGCTGGGATCCTGGAGGGTGGAGAGGATGCTAGGAGCTGAGAGGGTCCTTTGAGACCTGCCCGCCTCCCCACGGAGGGAAGCTGACCTGCCTCAAGAGGCAGCCGAAGCCCAGGCCACCTCCTGGCCTCTTGAGAGAGGTCTCCTGGGCCAGCTCCAGTCTCCACTAGACAAGTTAGTGACTTGTTCTCTAACCAGGAAGAATGTCCCTGCGACTGGTAAATGAGCACGTTGACAGGTGTTAGAAGGCTAGTCTAAGAGGAAGGAAAGGATGCAAACTCATTTATCTCAGAGCTTCTTTTGAAGGCTCCTCTCAGACCCTAGTTGGAGCTGTTTTTGCTTAGGTTTGTTTTCCCAGTTTCCAGGTTAAGTTGTTCGTGGAAATACGTATTCTAAAGCAGAAAGACTATGATTGGAACGGACATCTTGGACAAAAGTTGCTGCTTATACCGAAGAGAATCCTTTCTGTTGCGTGTAATGGTTCCATTTCCTTTGCATGGGGTGGGAGACAGAAGAAAGCTAACAAGAGGACATAAATTTCAGCAAAAGTAAATGTCACAAAACTATAATGCCCAAACTTAAAGTTGTAATAACTCACAGGTGCATTTTTTTTCTAAATATATTTTTATTTATTTCAGAGAAGGAGAGGGAGAGAGAGAAACATCAATGATGAGAGAGAATCATTGATCGGCTGCCTCCTGCATGCCCCACACCGAGGATCAAGCCTGCAACCCAGGCTTGTGCCCTGACCGGGAATCAAACCGTGACCTCATGGTTCACAGGTCGATGCTCAATCACTGAGCCATGCCAGCTGGGCATCTCGCAGTCAGATTGCCACTTCTCTCCCATTCACTGAGTTTCTTAGGAATCCTACACCCTACTTTCTTTTATTCCTCATCAGAGAGGAAGTCCAGTAGAGGCTCAGACCCCACTAATCCCTGCATCCACTGTAGCACCCAGAGCCCGCACCTGACCCTCCCAGCACCTCCCTCACATCCCGGGTAGAGGCCAAATGCTCATTCTCCCGCCCTCCTCGCTGTTAGGTCAACAGAGAGCTCTGAGCAGAAGTCGGTGGGGGTGTTCCTATTGTTCATATCAAAGGGATAACAAGGACTCTTCCTGGAACACAGACACGATGCCAGGAATTGCAACAGCCACGGTGTGGCCATGAGGAAAAGGGGAAAATATCTCAAAGATGCTCATCTTCATTCTGAGCCCCTGACAGAGTTACGGCCTGTGGCTTTCTTACAACCACGTGGAAAAACCAACCCTTGCTTATCTCAGACACTGCCCGTCGCGCTCTCTATTCCCTGCATCTGAAGGCACTCCCGAGTGATCAAAGCCCAAGACCACTGACTGGGTCCTTTTCTTTGCCCTTTTCCTCTGGTCTCTAAGGAGAAAGTGCCCTCTTTTGTTAATAAAAATTCTTCTGTGCTCTTAACCCTGTCCCTTAAGATCTCCTCCGGGACCCGTTCCATCAATAATCCCATATTCCCTCTCCAATAATTCCTACTGCTCGTGCTCCAGGTTCTTTGATCATAAAAAATTCCATTTTACATCCTACTTGGAGAAACATGTCTTTGAGTTTGCAAAGCATGTTTACTTACTCTAAAATCATGCATTTTAACCCTGACCACTCATTCATTTCCTTTTCCATGTGGCAACCATGTATTGAACACATGTAGCGAGCAGGGCACTGTATCAGACACTGGGGACCAGGTGATAGGCAAGCCCTGCCCTCGTGGAGCTTAGAGTCCTCACATCATCCCACCATCAGTGCAGAATCTGAGCTGCAGCCCACAGGGGCCCCTAGGAGCTGCAGAGCCAGGTCAGCTGTGGACAAGGGTGTGGTCTTCAGGCCAGACCCTGGGTCCTCCACGTGGAGGCTAAGTGATGCTGAGAAGGCTCTGAGCCCCGGGTCTTCATTTGCCAAATGGGCCTGATACCCACATAGAGCCCAGCGTAGTGTCCAGCACAGAGGATGTGCTTCTAGAAATTACCATTGCTGCTGGCATTGCTCCTCAGTGGACTCAGGTTACAGGACCAGGGGAAATGTGAAGGTGATGCCCAGAAGGCATTTCAGATGGGTCCCTGTCTTTTCCCTTCTGTGGAAATCCCTCTGTTAAATACTTTCTAGTAAAACAAAGCTTTCTCACAGAACACACTGCTTTGCCTCCTCCCAATCTCGTATCAGGACAACAGAACACCTGGTAGAAGCAGCCCAGGCGACCTCTACCCGTGCCAGCTGGGGCCACACGCTAGTGTCTGGATGGCTCCTAAGCAGAATGAGGCTTTGACATGTTCCTCCTAAAAAAGCCACAAACCTTGTAGGGCCTGTTTTTTGGTAGGCTAGGCAGGAAAGTCCTCCATGTCAGAATCCTGAAAAATCCTAAGCCATGTCAACTGAGAGAAGTCTAGCCTCTCCATGAGCGGCAGTGAGCAGGGCCGAGGGGTTCCCAGGCCTTGCTCCCTTGCCGCAGGATCCTGGTTCACGTGGGGGACTCTCAACTCAGCAATTGACAGTGCTGGGGTGGTGAGCTTGAGCAGGACACCCATGAGTCTGGGATCCGGAGTTCCAGCCCATTTATTTTTCCTCTCCAGCCATTTTCTAACATGTATATGCAAACCCAAGATTCCTCATGTCCCCCTAACTCCACCCACTCCTCACCCCATCGTCCACGGCAGGTGTCCACGCCCCTTTCCCAAGGCAGGGGGCTGAGCTCATAAGGAGATTTTTCTGTGTCACTGACCTAGTGCCTGGGAGAAATAGGAAGACAGGGGACATCCCGGATTACCCCCAATGCAGACAGCCAGCCCGCTGTGCCTCAGCCAGCACTCATGTTTTTGCTTTATTTCTAGGGAGCCACCCAGGCTGCCTGGAAAGGCTGGGGCCGATGAGCTGCAGTGACCAGACTGTGAGTTCAGCCGGTGTCCAGTCTGGAAGGCAGCGTGCAATGCCTGTGACCCGGAGCTGGGCGGCCCGGCGCTGGGGGAGGCTAGCCCTGCAGCCGCTGGCCTCTGGGCCCTCGCCAAGCTGCCCGCCTGCCAGGGGAAGCGAATGCGCTCAGCACGAGTGTGCCAGCTGGCTGGGCTTTCTCCCCAGGGGGAGGCTGTAAGCGCAGATTACCAGTGACTTCGTGCAGTTCTGCGCGTGCTCCCCGAGGAGAGGAACATCACAGCCCAGCATCAGCACTAATAGGCCCTGATGCGCCAGGCCCGGCTAAGCAGGCCAGCGCCGCGGGGTGTGCGGCGGCTCGAGGACAAAGGCCACACCCTCCGAGCCAGCAACTGGCTCAGAACCTGACAAGGAAGCTCTCTCTGCATATTCCAACCCCCGCCTGGCGGCACGAAGCAATAATTTCATCACTTCCCCCCCGCTCTTTGACGGCCACACCAAAAAGCAACCTCCACTTAACCCCATCATGGGAGCCCCTAGAGTCCAGTAAATTACAGAAGAAAAACTAAAACTTTCCTTTGCTTCATTTCAAGGGCCTGTGACTGGAGTCACATGAACTGCCACAGCCAAGTTGTTGTCATGGAGACAGTGGTGGTGGCATAACTGATGTTGGTCTCCATTTTCATAAAAAAAAAAAAAAAAGTAATTTAAATTTTTATGTATACGACCAGTTCATTAGACTGAGAAATTAAATTGATAATTTCCTATTTTCTTCTCCCAGAGGGATTTCTGAGGGAGAGCTGCAGACTGACTTCTGTAAAAGTTTGCTGGGATGTCGGCTGTAAAACACCCACCGGCCCAGCCAGTCACATCTCAGACCTGAAAGTGGCTCATGTGAGGCATCCCAGTGGCTCCTCCCCGGCTTGACTTCCACTTCCGCCCGCTCCTGTAGGTGTGCAGGAGCTCACGTAGAGCGGGTGGAGAGCCCCGGAGGAGTGTTTGTCACTTACAGCACCATTTGGCCACGAACCTGAGCCAGCGTGTCTGTGGATATGAACGTGTGTTTGTGTGCACCATGGGCAGTACCCACCGGAGCCATTTTACTACAAGGGTGATTAACACCTGGTCACGTTGCCCTGACTGGAGCACCCCAAGGAGCCAGAGAGACCACGCTCAGATCTCTCTCTCTTCTTGCACGTAGGATCTTGGCTTTGTTCCCCTCCTTTCCATTCCTCTTCTGTTTGGGGACTACTCAAGCCCCCTCTCTCTGATTGACATCCGGGCACCTACACCTCTGGGCTCAGCAGAGCCCCCTCACACCCCCACACCCCTCGCTGTCCTCCTTCTCTCCATCCCGGGGTTAACACTGTCATGATAGGACTTGCCACCCTGGGCAACCCTCCCCTGGGCTCTCCTATGGCTGCCTCCGAAGTCCCCAGCCTGGGAAGAGGGAGCCTAAATGAGTTCTCACCAGGGTCAATCCCTTACGAAACACCCCTAACACAATACCCTCCTCATCTCCTTGCATAATACGTAGGCAAGCTGTCATCAGAATCTACTGTGACACTCCCGAAAATCTAATATTACTTGCAAAAGAGCATTCCATATTCTCAGTGGGAATGTCTCCTGCAGCCTTGATTTCAGCAGTTCAATCAGGAGAGAGGGATGATGCACTGTTAAGGCAAAAAAATACACACACACACACACACACACACATATACATACATCTACATGTGTATATATGCCTCTCCAACCTCTCTTCCTCTTGCTATTCTGGGGCTTGTCTTTAATGAGCAGCTCCAAATGACAGCTTTAATCACTGCCTCTGGCCACTGAAAGAGGCCGCTAATGATAGGAAAGAACATAGGGCCATTTGCATCAATCAGCTCCAGTCTAAATCACTTTTTATGATAATGCACCCAAGCGAAGAAGAAAGTCTCTGATGTCGCTTGCATGATGATGTACCACTGTGCTGTCTCCCCAGCTCAGACCTCCACATAAATCTCTTAAAGAGGCATGCGCCCACCCTGGACTCTAGCACTGCCCTCATTTCCTACACCATTAGTGATCCACCACCAGGCAGGACGTGAGGGGCTGGGCAATCTATGCCTTCAGTTCTCAGTCAGGGGGCTACACCCTCTGTCAAATAAAGAGATAAACAAAAAGGTATGAGAGAAGAAATAAGCCCTGACATGCTCAGAAGAGACTTACTTAGGACACCATTCCTAGTGCCTGTTTTTTAACCTTTCAAACAAAAACGAAGGTGGAGACATTGCCAAACTCAGTCCTCGCAATGGAGGGTACAGAACTCTGAGGTTTGGAGGCCAGCCTGGGCTGCCGTAGGTCCGTCCGCGTGACCTCTATTAGATCTATTAGATCTATTAAGATCTATTAGATCCCCTGGGCCTCAGCTTCCCCAGCTGATCGGGCTCTGCCAGATCATCTTCAAAATTCACGTCCCGTGGTGAAACACTGATTCAGACTTCCACGTCCAGAATCCCACTCTGCTGGGGAGCAGGCTGACCATCCCCCTTCCTGGCCCAGGGGTTTGCACAGCCACAGCTCAAGGTGTCAGACACACAGCAAGAAGCTCCCTCCGCAGGGCTCCCCAGAACACAGAAGTCTGGCGATGCCTCCCAGTATTTGGCATCAGCTAAAAAGATAATTATTAAACGACGGCACAGTCGCTTCTGATGCTGAGATGGTTCAAACACAGGGATTTCCTAATTATGTCCTCTTGGTAGAATTAAGAAGCCGGTGGTACTTTTTCCATTTCGCCAAAACTACCAAGGTCTGTGAGTAGCTAATGACCTGGGGTCATCCGTCCTCTTGGTACTAGAGTCAGGAGCGGACATTTCCTGCTATTTCAGGTGTAATCACACACACACACACACACACACGGGGGTTCCCAATGATCACCTGCATATGTGGAGAAACGCTGAAAGAAAGCCCCTCGGAAGGCGCCCCTGGTAGGAAACACTGCTGCTCTAGGGAATGTGACTCAGCGCGCCACAGAAGCCTGGCGTGGCCTGGCTGCCACATGCCAGGCTAATTAGTAATGCCCTTACTTTACTACGCATGAGGCCCTGAGCGGCACTTCGGGAAAGCTGGTTAGAGCACATGCTAGTGAGCCAGAGACGTTTGACTCCCGCGTGCCGCCAGCACCGGCCACACTCCGCAGTGAAGTGCTATCCAGTGTGACCGTGCAACTGCAACAAAAGGACTTGATAGAAGAAATGACTCCCAGATGTGAGAAACTGAGGAAGGAAAATGATGGCTCCTTTCAGAGCCACTTCCCCACTGGGTCAGGTAGGGTTACGTTTGGTTGCAATGACAGCAACCTGAAATAAAAGTGGCTTAAACAAGAGCTCTTTCTCTCAAAGTCAATGTCCCAAGACGGGCAGTCCGGGCCTGGCATGGTGCTCTGTCATGTCAGGGACATGGGGTCTTTCTAGATATGCTGTTTCTGCCGTTGCTGCCTTCCATTCCCACAGCCATGTCGTGGCCCAGGACAATGGCTGCGGCCCCAGCCGCCAGGCCAACTTTCTAGATGGGCCTGCCCCAGGCCCTTTAAGGGTATGCCCTGCAAGAGCACTTCACTCCTTCGTTATACCCATTAGCGGGGGTACTTAGCTTTAGGACAGCACCTTGCTGCTAGGGAGGCTATGGGATATAGTCTTCCTTCTACGTAGTTGGGCCATTTGCGAGATACCAGGAAATTCATTACCATCACTGGGACCCATACTGGGGGTTCCTCAATAGCACAAACAACCCATGACATGGGGGGTTTAGGGGTGAGGATACTTCATCCTTTCATCAGGGTATCCCATCTGCGGATGCTTCTTTTTTTTTTTTTTTTTTTTAAATCCTAACTTGAGGATATGTTTTAATGGATTTTAGAGAGAGAAAGGGAGGGGAGAAAGAGAGAGAGGGAAACAGCTATGTGAAGGAGACATGGATCGGTTGCCTCCTGCACATGCCCCAATTGGGGCTGGGGATTGAACCCACAACCTAGGTATGTGCCCTGATCGGGCATCAAATCCCCAAACTTCTGGTGTACAGGATGATACTCCAGCCTACGGAGCCACCTGGTCAGGGCTGGGATGCTTCCTGATGACTTTTAAAGTGGTCCCTTTGAAAAAGCTATTTAAAAAAAACAACACTAGAAAACGGAGTGGGTAGAAAAGGGTCAGAGAATCCTCCTGACATTGTGGGAAGCAGCATTTTAAAACGTCCCAGACAGAACAACAGGACATTTGTTTCGAATCACTAACAAAGGGGAAGGCGCGCAGCGAGGGCGAGGGTTCAGTGAGAGGGGCGTCCTGGCACGCTGTGCTGGGGCTGCAGGTGTTCCCACTCACGTCTCCACGCACAGCCAAGTTCAGTAACTATTTGTGAGGTTAAAGGTTTTCATTTCTTAGCATAACACATTGACCACCAATACTTCACAGGTGGAATTTCTTCCTGGAAGCGATTAACTTTAAGTGAATGCAAAGCAGCAGGCCTACAAACGTATCTTTACATGCACACAAGCTTCCCTTTAGAGAGCTCTACCTTGTCTAAGTATCTGGTAAAGAAATGAATGGAACTTTGAGGAGAACAATCCTATACATCTTCACATAAATGTGATCACATGGGCAATGCCATGTGTCCAGTTCATCTCCATCTCACCGGCGGTTTATGACACACTGCACAACTGCGTCCCCGAAGGCAGGACAGGCCCAAGCAGATGGCGTGGGGCATGGGCACCACGAAGGAAGGATGGTGATCATGCTCAGCATCACCCAACAGCCACCATCTTCCAGGATGAATCTCCCAAAGTTCCCAGACTCTTCCATTCACATCATCTCTGTCTGGAACATCAATGGTTTCCTCTCTCATTGCTGATGATTCTATCTCTCTCTCCCTTTCCATTCCTCTCTCTGAAATCAATAAAAAACATATTTTAAAAAATACAGATAAAAATAGAGCATTCCCATCAGCATTGAAGAGTTGACGGCCACCCTCCATGGCCTTCTTACACGTGGCAAGTTCCGTGCAGCCACTAAGGGGGCTCTAATCACAGTGACCCTCTCTCCTCGCAGCACAGCACTGCTGAGTGCAGCATTTTCTTCGTTTTAAGAAGTAGGCCAACCACAGATGGGCCTAACCAGGAATGACAAGTATATACGTGTACGCACATATGAATGACAAGTGGTCTAACAAAGACTCTTAAAATCATTGAAGATTTTTTGAAAAGCTCATGTACACTGCACTACATAACATGAGTTTTGGGAGGCTGTCCATTTTCTTCACTACTATATCTCAGGTCCTAACACGCATGTACGAATGAAGCTTGAAACTAAGAACCAAGTATGTGACAAACATAATTATTTGCAGGTGGCAGAAACAATTTTTCTTTTAAGAATTAGAGGTGACTGGAGTGGCAGGAATTCTCCTAAATCCTAAATGGAGTTAGGCCCATAGACGTCAAGTGGAATCCCCCACAGCTGTCAGATCTGGATGAGACGCACTTTTAAAGATCTGGAGGTGGTATCCTGGCCTCTTCTGATCTCATCCAGTGCCCAGAAAGCTTGTTTGAGAAGGCTGACCTTTTTAATTTTCCACTATTTACTCACAATGTTCCAGATATGGTAGATTAAATATATTTCAGTGGGATTTTTGTGTTTACATAAGAGAAAAGAAGGATGGAAGAAGGGAGGGAGGGAGGGAGAAAGGGAGGAAGGGAAGGAGGGAGGAAGGACCGAAGAAGGAAAGGAGGGAGGGAGGGAGGGAGGGAGGGAGGGAGGGAGGAAGGACCGAAGAAGGAAAGGAGGGAGGGAGGGAGGGAAAGAATAAATTGCAGCCCATAGCGCCCAATGCCAGGAGTACCTGGAGGTAAGCATGACTGAGCACAATGGCTGTGCTGTTAGACATCTTTATTGCGAGACACCTAGTCCGGCACCTTCTGGCGTGCTTGGCCTGTGAACATCAATGCCGCACTATTCCAGTTCTCAAGGTCATTATTTCCATTTCTCCCAGTGAGCAACAGGTGGTTAGCCAATGTTGAAAACCAAGACCAGGCAATGGCTGCCCGGCATTTCCAGGGCATATAAAATTGAGCACAGTGCAAGGGCAAATGCTGTTTTATGCCGTTTTGAAGGGGCTATGTCACTGTAAGCTTAGCCTTAGTGACAAAAAGAAAAATGTTTATGCTCCATTCTTGAGAGGCTTTGAAAATGAAGACTCACAGAGCAGGAGGAGCCCTTAAAAGACATCATCTGGACCACCTGCCCATTCAACAGAACTGCCCTAAAAAGGATCACACGGACACAGAAAGGATCACACGGACACAACGTGGGAGACCCCTCAGCATCCAGTCACTAGCCCACACCCGGCCACCAGCTTGGGGTACATATGAAACCAGATTGAGCCATATTCACCAAGTTTTTACCCGGAGCACATGTATAATGGTAAGCAAGCAGTGTCCTTCTGTGGGGAGAAACACACCATTTAATGACCATCAAAACGAACAAACTGTCCCCAGAGGTTACCATGCTTACTCGGTGAGTCCCACAACACCCCCCTTGCCGCATCCTGCAGTCAGTTCCTGCTGTGCGCCAGGCATGTGTTCACCACTGTGCCAGGAGGCCCCGGGCCACACCTGGACAGAGCACCCTCGCCAAGTTTAGCGTCGTCATACAGGCACATCCCGTTTTATGTGCTCCTTTTACTGCGCTTCACAGATCTTGCATTTTCATCAACATCCAGGCAGGATCCTGCACTAGTAAAACATTACGACTCGCTGAAGGCTCAATGATGGTTAGCATTTTTTTTTAGCACTATAGTATTTTTTAATTAAGATATGTATACTGCTTTTTAAGACATAGTGCTACTGGGCACTTAATAGACTATAGTATATTGTAAACATAACGTTCACATGTACTGGGAAACCAAAACATATGTGCGACTCCCTTTACCGTGACACGCGCTCTATAGCGTGTTCTGGGACGGAACCCGCACCACCTCTGAGGTGAGCCTGTGCACATGTCTGTCTCACAGGGTTTCTGTGGCTGAATACACGGAAGTGCCAGAGCACCTGCCGGCTAGCCCTCAGTACAGTGATGCTTCTGCTTCAGGAACATGGGGGAGGGTGTCCTTAAACGTGTATTTCTTCCTTAGGACACCAAGCAGCCATATTGGCGGAGCTGTCTCCCTAACAATACAATATTTCCTCTCCTGTTCACTCTTTCTTTTCCTGGAAGGAGAACTGACATTTGCAGCTCCCGCCTATAAGGCCTTGTACATGTCTTAGGTGGAAGGTACAGGTAGACTGTTGGATACGTAGGACGGCAGCCGTTTCCCTTCCCTGAAGCACCTGCCCCTACACCACTGGCTGGACATTTCTAAGTCTGGAATTGGGGGGGGGGGGGCAGAGCAAGGAGGCAGGAGGGCACACCGTGGAGGCGAAGCCCCAAGCCCCAGAGATGCCTCCAAGTGGTCACTGGGCCCATTTCTAGACTGACGCACTTCCTCTGGTGTCAATGTGGCTGCTCAGCCTGCTGGAAGGCGTGGCGCTGTCCTGAGTTACAATCAGGTCATCAACCAAAGGTGACTGGCGTCTGGAACAAGGATACCAGGGGGACTGGAGGTGAAGAGGTTTTCATGGCAAAACTCTTACCCAAGTGATACTAAGAAACTGCAGATCTATCTCCCGCCGACTTGGCATTAAAAAAGAAAGAAAGAAAATCGGATAATGGGATAAAAATGTCACTTTTGCCCATCCTTCCACCTCCAATCTGTGTCTTTGATTCCAAAGAGCTTTAACACGTCCTGTTCTTCAAAATCAAAACAAACAAAAACAGGCAGTGTGTCGACGTATCCCACACAGATACAACTCGCTTTAAAGAAACAAGCAGGTGACATTTCTGACTGACAGAAGAAACGGATGGTTAGAGGCAGAATAATTTGTTCCGCAGCCCAGTGCTTTGTTTTCCAGAGGACTCGCTTTCTCTGAGCGAGCACCCTGGTGAATGTCAACGAGGGCTCCAATGACGCCAGCCTGACCGGCACGCGACTCTTTCGGACACGTCCTTCTCTTAGACAAGGTGCCCCCGGGAGAGCTCAGCTGGGGACAGATGCAGGAAGCCGCGGTCCCGCGTGTGGCTATTCAGGACACGCACATCCTGACCCACTGAACTGCGCACTGCCAGGGGTTTGTGTCGTTTCTGTTCAAGAAACAGTGACTCAAATACTCCAATTCTTACGCACTCACCCGAAGGGCTCCTGGAAAGAACGGAGACTTGCAGTACATTCAGGAGCCATCCCAACGCCTCAACCTCTCTGCACACTCCGGAGACACTTCGTCAGTCCCTCCAAGGCTGATCTCCCGGCACGTGGAACATATTACTCCCACGGAACACGCACCGTGCCAACGCCAAACAAACACGGATGCCTGGTGTCAGGGGACCCTGGGCCTCCTGGGAGAGCATCCACTTATAGACCGAGAACCAAAACATCCCATCGTGAGCCCTTAGCAACGTGGAAAATACAACTCACAGAGAGGGCCACTGGGCCAGGGGTGATTGAACCAGGGGTCGGGTCCTGGTCACACCACCATCGGATCTTTGACACCATCCACACCGCATCTGGGAGCGTGGGTCTCCTCCTCTGCAAGGCTGAGAGGGCACCTTGGTAAGTCAGATGGCACAAGTGTAAGGTATCTGGTCTTGTCCTTATAGATGCGGAGGCCCCTGCGGGGTGAGAGCATGACAAGGGCTTTGCTTTGAACACTCCCGTGCTGAGCCCCCCTCTTCCAGACTCACGGTGCATGTGGCAGTAAGAGAGGCTGACGGAAGCCCCAAGGACTCGCCTTACAGCCTCAGGGACTCTGAGAGGGGTGCCTGCCCTGGGGGGTTGGGAGACCTGGCGCTGCCACCTGAGATGTGCTACTAGGGAATTAGAGACTATTTAGGGACACCTGCTAACTCTCTCTCCCCTGTGACATAACCACGCCATTCAAGCACTTACACAGAGAGTATTATAAGGAACCTTCACTGCCCTGAGAAACAGGGAGACAAGTAGTCTTTCTCCAGATGAGGAGACAGAAGAATCACATCACCTTTCGAAGGCCAGTAGAGGGCATAATCCTGAAAGAAGTCCTGGGTTTTGAGGTCCCTTAGAGGCGAGCAGGGCTCCGTGGAAGGCCCACCGGGGACTTCCGGCCCTCTCTTCTCTACTCTTCCCTTGCCCTCTCATCACTTCGGGCCTTCCCAGCCGCCTCCAGCCTCCACAAAAACCTCTCCACAACCCCAACTCAACTCTGTCCCAGCACCGACACAACATCTCCCTGCAGCACAAACGGTAACAGGGTGTGACTCTCCTCAGGTCGGCCCTTCACAGAGGGCTGTCCGGACCTCTTCGGCCCCTGTCCCACACCTGGTTACACTTGCCAGTGTTAAAGTGTACACCTTGGGCTTTCTCTTATGTAAACCCTAAAGCCACTGCACAGGACTAGACACACAGAGGCCATCCTGAGAGGGAAGCTTCCTTAAGGAGTAAGAGGCTGCCCTGCAGAGGATCTGAACAGACATTTCTCCAAAGCAGAGACCCAACAGCCGATGAGGACAGGGAAGATGCTCAAGGTGAACTAGTCCATAGGGAAATGCAAATCAAAACCACTTCACACCCACTGGGATGGATGTAATCAAATGAGAGATGGCAACAAAGGTTGCAGAGGCTATAGGGAAATTGGAATTCTGGTACACTGTTGGTAGAAATGTAAGATGATGCAGCCACTTTGGAAAACAGTCTGGGTAGTTCCTGAAACAGCTAAACACAGGATTACTATAACAACCCAGCAATTCTACTCCCAAGAGAATTGAAAATGTCCACACAAAACCTCATACATGAATGTTCATAGTAGCATTATTTACAAGAGTTAAAAAGAAAAAACAACTCAAATATTCATCAACTAATAAATAAAATTTGGCATATCCATACAATGCAACATTATTTATCCATTAAAAAGATAAGTGCTGATACATGCTACAACATGGATGAACCTCCTGCTAAGTGGAGGAAAAGAAACACACAGGTCACATATGGTTCCATTGCTATGAAATGGCCTGTACAATCACACAGGGAACAAGTAGTTCAGTGGTTGCCAGAGTTTGGAGAAGGCTGAAAGAGTGACTAATAATGGATATGAGGTTCCTTTTTGGTGAAATGCAATGAAGATGTTCTACAAATAATGATGAAAATGTTCTGGAATTAGTGGGGATGGTTGCACAACCTTGTGAATACACTAAAAATTACTGACTTGTACGCTTTAAAAAGATGAATTTTACTGTTAAGGTAGAATGTGAATCATCTCTCAATAAAGCTGTTAGGTGGGTGGGAAGAGTTCAACCAAAGAACTTGTGTGCATAGAGGCATACTTTCAACAATAAAGGGTTGTTTTTTTAAAAATGTTTGAATAAAAAAAAAAAAAAAAAAAAAGCTGTCCTAGAGCTGTGGTTCTCAGACCTGAACTGTCACCTGGAGAACGTGTTTGCACATGAGTTTCTGGGTGCCACCCCTGTTGCTTTTGGTTCAGCTGATCTGGGGTGGGACTCGGGAACCTGCATCTCACCGAGTGCCCCGTGTGAAGGTGCTGCTGGTCCCGGGCCCTGTTTTGAGAAGTCCTGGCCTGGAGAGGGGCTTCTCCCTACTCCACGGTGGGTGGTGAGCACTGCCCAGTGAGGACTTGTTGCCCGGCTGCAAGGAGTGTCCAGGACGTGTCCAGGCCTGGCCATCGCTGCCCAACATGGGACAACTCTGCAGCTCCTCGGGTGGGGGGGTGGGGGGGGGGTCCTGCAGCCTGTCCCTGGGCCTGTGTGGCAGCTTAACTTCTCCCTCTGCCTACCTGCCTCCTCCCGCCCACAGGTGCTGAACCTACGTGCACTCCTGGATACATATTCTGCTTGCCAGACTCTATCGCAGAGTCTGCATCATGGAGAATCCCACCAGACACAACGCTTACAAACCACCTGGGGATCCTGTTCAAAGGGGACACATATGGGGCTCAGCATTCCTGACAAGCTCCGAGGTGATGCGATGCTGCAGATCCATGGCCCACACTCTGAGGAGCAAGGGCCTCCATGACCTTGAAGTACTCTCCCGAGTCCAGGATGGGAAGAGTTCTATGAACCACTGGGGTCAAGTGGAAATAGAGATTGGTATCGCATTTTATAGGTCACAAAGAGGCACCTCTGATCCCTGCCCTTGAGATCCAGGCCAAGGAACACTGGGTTACAGGTGAGTGTTTGAACAAGGCCTTTCAGGTACTTCCAGTAGCTAATCCCCTTGGGCAGGGGCCAAGACCAACTTGAGGGTTACTCTCCTCTATGCTCCATTGTTACAGTGTGGCCTTGGGGCATTGCTCGGGCAGAGTGAGTAACCTGCATTGTGCAACCAGCAGACAGGTTGTGACTGATACCCACTCCACCGCCTCTTCAGGGAACCAAGGCTGAGTGGGAAGGAAGATGAGAAAAGGTAGAGGTAGAGGTGGTGGCTGCTGTCTTTCCCAGTGCCTCTGCCCTCAGACTAACAGTGTGTTCTAAGAGCCTCTCAGTTTTTCTATCTGTTCCAGCTGATTTTAGGTAAATATGTGGGTGTCAGACTCCTAGCAGACTATAGAAAGAACGGGAATTTGGAACCAAATCAAAGATGTGATCACAGAAGGAAACAGAAAACCAAAGAGGTGAGCCTGCATCAAGAAGCCAGTTCTGGAAGGACAGACACAGTGTGTTAGAATTTCATGGGAGTCATGACAAAACAGGGCTGGGGACAAAGGGAAAACCAGAGTCCTTCAACTAAAGGCCTTACCTAACCCCTAAAAATTCTGGGCAGCATACCCTCAAGTCACCTGGCTGCGGTGTCCCCAGGCACCTGCAGAGCTCTTGGAAGGGCTGAGGCTGAGAGGCACACACACAGCAAACGTTCCTCCCTACTTGCTTTCTCTAATTAACTACGGGGATTATGAATAAGTTTCCGAAGTGCTGTGCAAACTTTAAACCCTATTAAGTTTTAAAGATGTACTGCTTCACCCCCGGCCACTGGAGGGAATGCAGCTTAAAGGTGCTCCCCGAGCCCACTGTGTGAGATGGGTGTTTTCCAGAGAAGAGAGTCAGCTCACCCTGTTGAAAAACCCAGACCTCATGTGAACAAGAAAAAGAAGTCGAGGCTACAAATAAATATTATTACCTGAAGTGCTGATTATTTACCGGGATACTCGAAACCCAGTGATTTCCCAAACTGCCGGAGCTTCTTAGAGAAATAAACACGGGAATCCCAATGTAGGGTTAAAAGGATTCCCAGGGACTTACACCAAAAATACAAGAAAATTATCCTCTGAGAAGGGATTTCTCTCCAGTTTCACTGCTTCCCACAAGGAGAACAATTTCATGAGAACATAATAGTACAGGAAACAATACACCACCAAAGAGGAAAATAACATCCTTCTAATTACAGATTAGTTCTCAAACAAATTCCACACCTACACACGCGCTCTGCTTGGCGGCTGCATAACTTCCAGGAAGCTCTCCCGGCCCTTCAGCTATCAACATTTACAGCTTAACAGCTCAATCAGGAGATTTTTGGTACAGAATCCCCAGACAGCAAAACACTCGCAAATGACCCACTCATTACATTCTTGGAGAATGAGGAAAGCAGTTACAGAAAACACGGATGGGCTAATCCCACAGCAGGGGAGCTGAGCTCTGCTGTCTTTGAAACAACCAGATGCCAGACTGCCAGTGTCAGAGGTGACCTAATAACTTCTAAGCATTTCAGATTTGCATCCGGCAGGAAGAGCAGCCAAAAAGAAAGTCCTGCTTGACCCAAGCGGACACAGCCCTTTGTCAGGAACTCATCTAAGTTCACATCACTTGAGCAAGGCACCCACATTTATTTCAACCCACGGGTTACTTATCCATTAAATGGGTTTCTTAACCATCACACTGGTTATTTAATTCCTACCCCATGGCTCCCCCAAGAAATAAAAAGTGCACTATAATTATATAAACTCTTAATTAAACTGAGGAATCCAGTGTTGCCATTACCCATCAGTGATTCCACTCAATTAGGACAATAGACTTCCATTTATTACTGAACTCCTAATTGCTACTCATTTTCCTGGTTAGTAATTGCCAATCCTATCAGACAATGTGCTTAATGAAAATTCTACCATGAAATTATATTTCTGCCCATCAGAGGGAAGGAGGGATGAGAGCGCCCTTACTTGGTCGGGAGTTGGGTCCTCTTCTCCATGAGCCCCAGGTGGCTCCAGGCTGCGATATTAAAGGCTGATGCTCCCCGGGGTTGGCTGCTGGTGCTGCGATCCGCCGGGAGACTTACCCACCAAGGAAAAGGCGTATCCAGGTAGCTGAGAATCCCAAAGCCAAAGACTAGCTTAAGATGACGCAAAAACAAAACCACCCGACGAGGTCTCCGGATTTCCAGAAGTTCAGAGTCCCCAAGACAGGCGCATCAGAGGTCTGCAGGTAGGCGGCAGGGGCGGCGTTCGCGGCATCCCAGGCGGGTTGAGCCCAGCCCTGGTCCAAGGTGGGCAATCGCTCGGCGCCCCACCGAGCTAGCCTGTCCCGGGTCCCTGCTGGCTGCCGAGTCGCGGCGCCTGGGGGCCTCCCGGAGGCACGGTGCTGGCCGCGGCTCCGGCGGGCACTCTAGCGGCTGAGCTTGGTCCCCGGGAAGCGCAGGACCTGCCCCCAGCTCGCCCCGGCCGGCGCCGGCGGAGCGCCCGGAGCCTCCGCGCTGCTCATGCTGACTCTCCTAATTAGCCAAGATGAGTGAGACCTGCGGTGGGCAACTTGACAATTTATTCTCGGCCCGGGGGAGGTCACCCGCAGTGCACGCGCCGATTGGCTGCAGCTCGAGCCTGCGCTGGCGCGGGGTGTGGCGGAGGCAGAGCCTGCTGGTTCTGATGGCTGGGTAGGGGCCAGGCAGGAACAGGCAGGGACAGGGCCGGTGTCGGGCAGCTCTGAAGCAACCCGAGGCCAGGGGCAGCGTGACAGGGTGCTTGTCCTGCCTGGAACCACAGAACCAACCGCCCATCCATATCGGGTGGTTTGGAAGCAAGGCTCTCTGCTTTTTGAGTTTTTAGACGGCACAGTTGCTACCCGAATATTCCTGTTGACAATAAGCTGAGTCCTTTTTAGCCAGAAGATGTTCTGACTGAAGCACTTACTCCAACTTCACAGTATGGAGGAGAAAACAAGATGAAAGGATGCAGGGAAAGGCATATATCTATCTATCTATCTATCTATCTATCTATCTATATATTTCAGAAAGAAAAGGAGAGGAAGAGAGAGAGAGAAACAGAAACATCCATGATGAGAGAGAATCATTGACTGGCTGCCTCCTGCACACCCCACACTGGGGATCAAGCCCACAACCAGGGCATATGGCCTGACTGGAAATCCAAACATGACCTCCTGGTTCATAGGTCGATGCTCAGCCACTGAGCCACGCTGGCTGGGCAGAAAGGCCAGTGCTTCTGAAGAGCACCAAGGCTACCCTGTGGTTCTCTTCCTTGCAGACAGCCTGGCCTCAGGGACAGTCCCAGGAAGCACAGCAGAACAGCCAACATGTGCAATTGGGTCCACCCACAACCTGAGAGGTTGATAAATCAGAGAGTACTCTCTCCATCTTACACATAACGAGTTGGGGCTTGGGATGGTTCGGAAACCTCCTTGCCCCGAGCTGGGCGTGCCAACCCTATCTCCTAATTCCTGGGTATTACCACACACCCCAGCGCTCCTGAACCGAGGAGGTATGCTGAAGAGGAGCAATGCCTGGAGGGCCAGCCAGGAACAAATGGCCAAGCATGATACTCCTCCAAATAGTACCAGGCCCCTGGCAGGGCCTGCTTCGGTGCCAGCTTTGCCCATCTGCCCAGGCGGCAGCTAGCAATCATTCTTACTGTCCACTCCATTTTGGTGGTTAGGACATATTTATCCCTAACCAAAGTCAACGCACTCACCCACCCCTACCACTCACTCCGCTCATTGTAACTTCCATCTATAGAAATGGAAGGAAGCTTGCAGGGTACAGACAGGCAGCCAGCTACAGAGAGCTCTCCCTAGGCCCAGGACCGGAGCGCTGCTAAGCTTCTCCCTGTGGTCCTGGAAGGCACAGAGGAAAGAAGGGCTCCCAGCCTGGTTGCCTTGTGTTTGGATTTAAATATGCAGAGCTCAGCACCGGAACCATCCTGTCCCCTTCCGGAGGAGGGATGAGGCCTGCCTGCCAGTGCTATCCAAAGACAGCTTCTTTCCAAGGCGTGGTCCTTGGGCCAGCATCACCCAGGAACTTGCTAGAAATGCAAACTATTATGCTGCACTCCAGCCCTACTGGGAACTTGGGCAAAACAATGTGTGTTTCTACAGGCCCCCACCCTCACAGACTTTGGGAGAGCAGGCACTACCCAGAGCACCTGCATTTCAACGATGGTCAAGGCCGAGCGACCTGCTATGGCATTTGCATCAGGGCCAGACCCTGGTCTGGTGATTATGGAATTAGAGATTGGTGTCCAATACTATTTGTAGCATATCCCTTGATTAATGGAGATTATTGGGAGCAGGGCGGTCAACAAGCCCCCTATTATCTGCGATGCTTACTTTTTCTTTCCTAAACATAAAATGCTAGTTAGTCCCCACAACACCTAAGACAGCAGGCAGGACTGTTCTTCCCAATGAGTGGATGGGAAGGCTGAGTCCCCTTGGTGGGAATGGTGGATTGTCTGCTCAGAGGCCAGATCAGGGTGAGGGAAGTGAGACCAGCACTAGTCCTGAGGCGCCTGTGGACTGGGAATGTGCTCTCAGGAGCAGGAGTACGGCACGGGGGCTGCAGGAGACAGTGGGTCTTCCTGTTCCAGGAACTACGGCTCCCTGTCACAGCGAAGGCTTGTCCCTGAACCAAAAGCTTCTAAGCGGGCAGCCGCCAGTTGGGTCTCTCATACCACATCTGCTGAAGCCTGGCACCAGCTCACACCCAGGAGCATCCAATCTTTGTCATTTCCCCGGAAGCAGATATTTCTGAGCCTTACAGAAGCAGAGCCCTTCTCGAGGCACTGTCAGGGGCACACAGGGACGAACACCAGTGCCTCTGAGTCTCAGCTCAGTGTCCTTTTGCCACCCCAAGCCGCCAATCTGTAACTGGCGAGTTAGTGAATCTAGGTGATGAAACATTAACTGCAATTCCTTTTAACTGGAGCAAGTCAAATACAGTTTTGTTTTGTTTAAAGCACGCAGTCTGCTTAGGAGAAGTGTAGTAAATGTCTATACACCGAAACGGAACTCACAGAGCACACAGAAAAGCCCCACTAAATAAGGAAAGCTGCATGGTACCAAACTCCGTTCGAGCTGGGAGTTCTCCGTTCACAGCTACAAGCATGTTTGTTACAACCAGGCAAGCTGTTAGGTGTAGCTGACACTCAGACGCTGTTTCTACATTCCTGCCACATCACTGGGAGCTTTCCCCACCCAAGGAGAGAACACTCTCATGTGTTTAGTCACAAGGGCTTCTAGTGCATTTATGACTTAACAGAAATTTCTTTTCCAGTCACAAAGATGCAGGGGTCTGCTGACCCATCAAAGGTCTGGAGAGACAAGCTCAGGGACAAGGAAATGACTTACTAGTCAGGCAGTGGCCTTCTCTTCAAACTAAATGCTCACAGCAGCTGCAATCACTACTACCTTTCTATCTAAAGAGTCGGTAGAAACAAGGAATTGAGGCTCAGAAAGATCTCAGTTCTGAGGCCACTCAGTCACCAGCCCCGTGAACGTGGCAAATCACTTCCCCTGCCCTGGGCCTCAGTTCCCTGTGGCACAGGGGAGGCGGCATCACCTCCCCACAGGCCTTTGCGAGGGTGAGAGCAGGACCCCAAAATGACCCTCGAAGGCTATGAGGAACTGCCCTCCAGCTAGCGGGGGCTGGGTACTTCTTTGGGCCCTGGTTCCCTCATCTTCACGAGCCCCGGGCCACTGTTCTGGGAGGCCACTGTGAACTGAGTGCAGAGACCCGCCTCGGTGGGTGCCCTGGGCCTGGCCTCTGCGGACAGCTCGCACTCCTTTGGGGAGGACAGAAATGCTCTGGGCTCTGTGTGAGGGGTGTCCTGTCGGGAGCAGCAGAGGAGGGAGCGGAGGGGAAGAGGAGAGGCTTCTGTGAGAGGCTTTGTCAGGGAGGCCTGAGAACAACGCAGGTCCCTCCCAGAGCCCCCTGGAGCTTGGGGGGTAGGCTCAGCCATAGACACTGAACAGAAGCGATCAGTTGTCTCCCCACCACTTTCGAGGCCATCTTTCCAATGGGGTTTTGCACATAAATGGCTAAATGGCTGGCTTTTGATTCCCCTCCCTGTGAGCCCAGGCTGCTCCTTGGTTCCCACCCAGGTTCTGTCCAGGCCCCAGAGAGCCCTCATTTATTATCCCTCATTTATTATCCCAGGGAGGCGGGGTGAAAGGAAAGCCATCCCCCAGACCCACTGCCGTGCTGCTGGGAGGAGTGGGTTGGCTCCAGGTCCCTGCTGCTGCTTACCCACCCCTGGGACGCTGGCGCGGAAAGGGCCCTGCTTGGTGAAGTGCCCGCCTTTTTACCATGGCCGCCTCTGTGGGAAATACTCTGAAGGGATTTGGGAGGACATGGGGCGTCCAACAAATGTTTCAAAGTAGATGCTTCCCTTTCAGTGAACACAGGCTTTGTAACCCCTCATATACAGACTGGAGTCTGAATATGCTTAGATCTCCGAATGGAAGGGTTTCTAAAGAAAAACTCCGGAAATACCCGAATTCAGATGTAAAAAAAAAAGTGTAAGAATCAAGAACAAAGCCCATGAAAGCAGAGGGAGGGAATAACCTTTCCTTTCCAGCGGCTTTCCCCACTAGACTGTCGTGATCCCCGCAGCACTATTTGATGCAAATGCCTCTCAGAAAAGAGCCAGTAGATAATAGATGAAGAGATTATCTGTGACATTATGAAAAATGAAAGTTTAAAAACGACTACAAGTCCCATAAAAATTCTGAAACTTTATTCAGTCTCATTGAACAGCAATAGCAGGACTGTGTTTCATCCAGCCCCTGGGGGCTCTGCCTCTTCCGCCATTGTTCTAGTGCCTTCCACCAGCTCATCAGTTTCCTAAAACCTTTCCTGCTGGTTTCTCTTTGCAGGAAGCATAAGGTCACAGCCCTGTTCCTTCTTCCCGACTGGACTCTGATGCTAGAAATTCGAGCACTGAAGCTCTCCCCCTCCCCCCGCCACCCCTGCTAACCCACCAGCGGCACACTCGATTTAACCAATGAATTACAGATTCGAAGCATGGGTTTCCAGGGCAGGAAGGAGTCTGATTTTTGTCCAGGTCTCTCTTGATTGGCTCAGCATGGAAGGCTTTCATTGACTGGGCCAGTCCTGCTGGGAATACCTCAGCTGGCACCACACTGACTCCTTTCCTTGCTGGAGAGGGGAGCAGAGCCCCTAAAGAGAGATTTCCCATCTCCCAGAGTTCTGGTGGGCTCACCGCATCTCATTCTTTCTCAACAGAGCGTTGTGAGCATAACCCGCGACTCCAGGGAACATTTGGTTCAGC
Organism: Myotis nattereri; assembly: GCF_964212035.1. Classification (NCBI taxonomy): domain Eukaryota; kingdom Metazoa; phylum Chordata; class Mammalia; order Chiroptera; family Vespertilionidae; genus Myotis; species Myotis nattereri. The sequence continues at coordinate 86,021,483 of NC_138079.1, read as the reverse complement.
TGACCAGCCATTTCTGACCTCAGAGCAAGCAGGCTGTGTTGTGCAAGGACCCACGTAACACCTCGGCCACGAAACCACGCCCTCGCCATCCACTCAGGAGGCAGCACCCTGTGGAGGTTCAGTGTGGAGTCCTGGAGTGAGACGAACTAGTTCCAGCTCCGTCGCCTGTTGGCTGGGTGAGCAAGTTTCAGCATCTGAATTTTTCCATTTGTAAGACTGGAAGATTATCAGACTGAACAGAAAGTTGCTGATATTTGTGTTGTTTTTTTTTTAAAAAAAGATGATTAGATGGTCACATAAAATTGCCAACACTGGACTGGTTTTGACATACAGAGGTTGAAATTTCACACGACTCCTCCAAATGCCTACTTCAGAGGGTGGTGGTAAGGAATGACAGTAAAAAGCCACGTAAAGTGCGTTCCCGAGGGGAATGGCCCACAGTGGTGGGTGCTTGGTAAAGGTGAGCTATGGCGGTTATGGTCAAAAGGCTCATACTAATCATTTGCTGCCTGCAGATCACTGTACCAGGGGCCCCAAAATAAAACAACCCACATCACCTGCTTATCAATGACCACCTGGCCGGTGAAACAGTGCTAGTGTGCATCATAATGGGCAGAGAGAGAGCAACATCAGCCCAAACCCCAGGTTCTCATGACTCTCGCTGTGGTCTCATTTCTTCCTGACAAATCCATTCCCATGTGGAAGGGGCCTGTCTCGTTCTGGGGCCATTTTAGCCATTCCTGGGCACTCTCATAACCTAGTCAGTGCAGCTGGGATTCTACCTCTACCGGCTCAGACAGAGTCCAGAAATATGCCTGAAAATACCCCTCAACCGTAAAGGTGCAAAAACAATGGGAAGGGAGGGTGCATGAATCCTTCCTGCCTAGAACCCATCTCTGGATGAGATCAGGATGAGGTGCAGTTATGGTGTTTGCAGGGAGGCTACAAGCCCAAGAATAGTCTCCAGGGCAGAAATAAAGCCTCCCCAGGATTCACCGACTAGGAGGATTCCCTCGGAGTTCAGCATGATGCTTCTTTGGCTCAGCACAACGTTTGCCAGTTTCCCCTGTTTCTCTTTGTGCATCTCCCTCTTACTGTAAGCAGTGGGAGAAAGGACCGAGTTATTGCAGTTGTTGGATTGAGGAGAAAATAGGGGAATTATGGAAATCTGTGGGCAGGTGCTGACCGCAAGGGCACAACAGTAAATGTCAACCTGCAACAGAATGTGACTGAACAGCAGTCTATGGCGGCAAACCCACCCGGATGCGAGCTGCTAGCTTTCTCATGCAGGAGTCTGGGATGCAACCTCTAGTTTTGAGTATTAGAAACATCGGTGCCAGGTACCAGGGCAGGCCCCTGTGCCAGTCACACCACACCTCTTCCTGGAGTCCCCCCGCCTATCGGTGTTCTTGAGGCAAAATGTAGAGCTTCATTCATGCTCCCAGTGATGGCCTCTCTAGCAGCAAACAGCGATGCTTGAGATGGTTGGCCCTAAATATAATCTCCCCCTTCACTACACACACACACATAATTCATGCAATCATAATTATCTTGAAAGCTTTTTTAAACTTTATTTTCAAATTATGAAATATATATGCCTACAAGAAAAGCAAAGGATTATATAGGAATATATATAAGAAAAACCTATAGCCACCACCCAGCTTAAGAAAGTTATACATCAAATACTTCCTCATAGGGAGATACTACCACTCATTTCATATTTAGTATGCATAGCATGCATTTATACCTTTGATGTACACACACACACACACACACACACACACACACACATTGTGAGGTATTGTTCCGTGGGTTTTTAAAATTTATTTGGCCCATTTTGCTCAGTGTATGTACCTACAACTTTTAAACAAAAGATCCTGATTCGCTGGGCCCATGATGGTTTGTTGTTTGCTTTGAGCAAACTGGCTAGGTTGTGAGTGGCAGCTAGGGTGACTGCACCATGCAGCACTCACTCGAGGTGCTTTTCAGAGTGAAAGGGGTGCTGTTAAAACTACACCACACGTCAGCTGGAATGGTCCCTGGCAAACCAGACTTATGATCCTCTCAGTGATGGCAGGTCAGTTCCTGCTCTAATACAGTATGCGATTAGCATGACTGGTTGGACGCCTTTAGCCACAAGTACCTGATGGGCCTGTTTGAATGAGTCAGTTAGTTTGTGTCTTTTTAGCAACAAGTCATGAATGAGCACACCGGCTTCCTATGAGTGAAGTGGGGCCTTTGGAAGGAGAGGGGTGGGGCCCTGACCACCCTCCTGGTTGTGGTTACAGGCCTGTGTTGTAAGTGCCCAGAGCCCAGTAAAATCCCAACAGTCCCCCAGAGCACTAGAACATCCTTCCTGAGTGTCAGTCCAGCTGTTTCCACATCAGGGCAGGGATGGGCTGCCCCCTGCAGGACCCCCAAAAGCTGACTGGTCAGGGCTCGCCAATGCTTTTTCACACAGCATCTTAATTATCCTGTTTCCATGGAAATGAGCTTGTTGCTAATCAGGTTTTCTCTGGACCCTCACTGGTTACTGATGCACCCTCAGATGCAAATTGGTGCTGAATTTGCTAGATGCTAAGTAAGTAAACAGAAGCCAAAAAGAGTATCCAAGGACTCAGTGATTTTTGGCTTCCTTTTGGGAAAAAATTTTGAGCCTGAGCTTATTCAACACCTTGGGAAGCAGACTGTGGAGGCACAGTGAAAACTCACATGCTCTTTGGGTTGGGCCGGGCCAGTGTGACTCCCTGGGCAGTGGCCTGCATATGTGTCTGAAATGCTGACCCCAGAGCCAAGCACCAGCACCAGCACCAGCCAGCAGGGCACACGCCGGGCTTCGCCTTCACCCGCAGGACACGCCTGCCCTCACCGTTTTGCAGAGGCAACACCTTTATCACAAACCAGGAAGGGGCCTGTCCCTGGTAGGATGCCATGTGCCCGCACTATACGTGCTTCCCTGCCTGCCCCGGCCCCGCCTCCAGCCTGGCTACGTGCTCTGTCTGCTGGCTGAGTCTCAGAACGCCACCCGGATGCCTCCTCACCCTGGGCCTGTGCGTAGGCATTAAGATGCACAGCCGTTTTATCAAGGTTGTTCCCTTCCCAAATTGCATTTGACCAGTTTCATTTCTGCCTGAAATTAAAACACAGAATTTATCAATCCCAGGCTGTCACAGCGTGAATGGAGCCCTAGAAATAAATCCGGTCTAATGACAGAGTGATCCCGGGACCTCCGTGGAAAGCAGACACTTTGTTTAGTAATTATCAGCCTCTTTCAGGGCCTGTCTGCGGAAGCAGCGGTGCCAGAAGCGGCAGAGGGAAGAAATCTTTCCCCCGGATTGCATCCTGGGGAAGACCAAAGCCATTTAAAACCAGGCTGGACACCTCTGATTTACATTTCTGATATTAAATGCAGCGCGCCTGTCTGCATTTATGCCACAAGGCATTGCCTCGGTGTGGAGAACGGGCTGGTGGCAGGGATCCAGGTTACCAATGAACATGCTTATCTGGAGGAAAACAGCTTTTCACACCGTAACGAACAATGAGCGCCTCTTAGATAACAAATTCAATGGTGGAAATATGGCATTGTACATGTCACAGTCCCATAATTTAATGGAGGCACTTGCAGCATTAGTGGTTTACATTAATTTTTAAAATTAATTTTGTTTGGCCCGCAGGGAAAATATTTTCTTTTTGTGTCTGATAGCCTGCAGCTCATTAACACTGCTTACTGCTCTACAACACTACCCACAATCGTCCTCCTGGTGGCCAGAGGCCATTTCTTTTTTTTAATAAAAAAGGCTGGAAGAGAAGCCGAAAGCAGGCGTTTCTGCTTCCTCCTTTACAGAGAAAGGCTCTCCCAGCTTACAGAGCTGCTGGGCGCCACAGAAGCGGAGGCCACGTGTGGGCACAGGTGTCAGCGGTCACGGCGGCTGGAGGGTGGCTTTGGGACCAGAGAGGCTCTTTCTCTGCCACTCACCACCCACGCCCCCACCTCCCCAAAGGGGTGGCTCCTAGACCTGATGAGGCGCGGGATTACCTGGGCAGCTTTTGTAAAGGTGTGGGTTATACCCAGGAATCCTTCCTCTCTGCCCGCCCCTCCCCTGAAGGGGTTAATGACTGGCTACCAAGAAAACAGGCCCCTCTCCCTCCACCCACCCGCCCAGGGCATGGAGATCAGGGAATTCACTGCTAATCACTGTGGTTGTGATTCCTGATTTCAACTGGCAGCAAAGAGAATTGAACTGGATCCCCCGAGAGCTGCTGCCAGCTCAGAGGCAGACCTTGAGCTTGTTAAGCTGTGGTGCTGCCATGCGATTATCAATTTTAAATTAATCTCCCCAGTCTCTTTAAAGTGGCTGCTAAAAATATAATCTCTGGGATATCTGACCGTAAGACTTAAGTAAAGGGGGAAATTTGGATACTAATTAAGTGCTTCCCTCTGCCTGAGCTTCCTGCCACTTGCTCCTGGAGCCGGCTCACCGGCCGCAGGAAGCCAGCCAGGGCCGTCCCAGGGCCTGAGGGAGCCGGCTTAGAAGTTACACGCTTTCTCTAAATAAAACTTAAGCAGGCCATATGCAGTTGGACAAAAGGTTAAAAACACAGTCCTGCACTGTATTAAAACAAATCCTTCCCTATTTTTAACCCAAAGAGGTTTGGGAGGGAAAGCCAGAAAAAGTTGTCTAGACATACTTTTGCTAAGCTCACGAGGGAGTCGTTACACATTCACTTTATAGGGACATAATCTAGGTTCTATAAAAACAGGGTGTTTTGTTTTGTTTTAAGGCAGCAACACGGGGGGACAATCTGAACGAAGGTGAAAGGGGTTCTTATTCGTAAGAAAGGGGATCTCTGTGGACACATCTCTGACCCTATAGAAGGTCTGGGTCAAAAGCAGACACACGGTTTCTAAAAGCGACTCAGAACAATGAAGAAGAAGGGAAACTAACAGCAATTCATGAACAAAACCTGCCCTCTCCCCACACGCAGCCTTCTGCCCGATGACAAGAGGCTCCTATACTGGAGTCCTGGGAAGCAAGAGCCATGCTTCCCTGGAGGAAATACCGGTGCTCTCCCTCCCCGTCCCCTGCCCGACCTTCCTATCTCTTTGGGCAGCATGGTGGGGGGACGGATCGTTTAAAGCAAGAGCACATGAACCAACAGACGTGCGTTCTGTGTGCAGCCCTGGAGTCTGGGAATGCTGCTTCTGGAGGCCCAGGGGCAGCCCCGCAGGCTCAGGGGGTGCTCTGTACTCTCAGCTGGAGAAGGAAGAGGGGGTTGGTGGGGAAGAAGGAAGAGGAAGGGGCTGGAGGAAGGGATACAGATTCGGGAAAGGCTGAGAAGATGGACTTCCGTGAGATTTTCATTTAACCACCCTGGGCCGTGTTTTGATAACCACAAAGAAAACCCCCAACTTTGGAAACCTAATTGATTCTACAACATGCTTTCTTCAGTAAGAACAGAGAAGGAAAGAACTCATCGCCTCTACTACCAACTAGACGTGTGGCCCCGAGAACGCTACTTGTCATTGGTGGGCGTCCCTGGTAGAGAAGGTGGGTTTGGTAAGACACGTTCTGAAACTGATTTCACGATCTCAGGGAAAAGCAAGCACTGCCATAGACCAGCCAAAGCTCCACTGTGGCCCTGCCTTCGACCAGTGATGGAAAATTGGAATGGAGAACTTTAAAACAGGCACATTTTAACCGTCTGAACAATATAGAAGATAAGAGTTTAAAAAAAATGTCAACCACATCATATGAGAAAGTTGCCTAAACAAAGGTGTAAGGTCTCTTACACACGTGGGATGAATGAACACATGGCTCCTGGGACCAGGGCCGGCCTGTGCAGGCTCCAGTTTGTGGGGAGAAAGGGGTCAGCAGGGTGGGCAAATCCGTGGTGGGTACCAAACAGGGGGCATCTCAAAGGCGACGTGTGTGTATTTGGTGTCTGCCAGCCCAGTGAATCATGACTTTTTTGTTATTGTTACAGCTCCTCTTGAAAATATGATGAAAGCTTTGGACCTTCTTCTGAGGCAAACAGACAAGCACCCAGATAAGCAAAATTTTAAGTGCACTTTCAGGGAACTTCTGGGCTCCTTGAAGCTTTGCCACAGATCCTGGGGTGACGTATTAATCACAGATAAAACCCCTGTGTTAGGCCTAGACACTGGAACATCTATTTGCTCTCTCATTTGCCTTGAAGGTTTTAATGTTCCCATTGTCTGAAGAAGAAATTTATTTTTCAATTAAAGAAATAGCCCGACTCTCCCTGCACACCCCAGCAATTGTACAGGGAGTCTGGTGTGTTTGGCTGGAAAGCAAACGGGAGACAACAGAGCCTGTGGTTGTAGCCCCAGTGGCCTGAGCACCTTCAGAGGCAGGGCTTGTACCCTCAGCCTAACTCGGAACCCTTTTCCACAGGAGAGAATTCCTCCCAGGAAAGATTAGTGCCCCCACCCCATTAGAGATGGCCTCTTTCTGACCTACTTCATCCACCTTTGTGACCTGCCTTCCTGCCCGAAGAACTAATAGGAAACGCAGTACCTGGCGAGGGGAGGACGGGCAGGAAGCACCCTCCTGGAATGTCGATGGTGCCAGAGGCACCAATGCCCCCCCATTCCCATTCAGCAGGCAGCAGCGCACCTGCCCAGGGCACATCTGCATAGTTTAAGGTCAGCAGGAAACCAGCCGGCTTCCAGCTCTGAAACACGGCTGTTTTCAGGAGCCGAGATTGACACTGTCAAGTATGTTCTCTCTAATTGGCGCTGGGCTGCCGGCGGCTAAAAGCTGGGAATACGCTTCGATGGCCAGTACGTTTTAGAGAAGCGTGGTCCCACCAGGCCAGTGCTGGCTATTTTGGAAGGCCCTCTGTGGGGCACCCCAGGGCACTGAAATGGCTGCTTCCCAGGGGCCCGTCTCCTGGCAGGAAGGCCTCTCTGCGTCTGCCCTGCTAATGCAATCGACGCTCACCGTGGCCTGCTTCTCAGGGTAGCTGGTTACCCTCTTTTATCTTCTGGCTTCTTCCAGGCTGATTATGAATCATGTTCAAAGAGGAAAGAAATGGTGGCTTAGGGGCAGGTTCTCCCCCAGTTCCCACTCCAGCCAATCTTCCAACTAAGTGGGTCCAAAAACCTCTCTTCAACAAAATGACAAATGAGGCACTAAATCAGGGGACTGTGACTTCAATCACTTAGCCTGAATGGAGAAAGCCCTACAAGATGGATCCCATCACTGTAAATAGCTTGACTCATGTCAGGTGAGAGCAGTGAGACCACTGGAAGAAAAGCCTGGAAAATGATTTAGTAATTGTACTTATGCTGTCCTGTCCCTGGACAGGTGAGGCTTGAAACTCATGTCTCCAACACGTAGGAAGATGCTATGGAATGTTCTATCAGCAAATCCTATCTAATAAAAGAGAAACATGGTAATTGGCGTACGACCGCTACCCTTCCCATTGGCTAATCAGGGCGATACGCAAATTAACTGCCAGCCAAGATGGCGGCCGGCAGCCAGGCAGCTTGAAACTAACATGAGGGTTGCTTGCTTCAGTGACGGAGGACTCCAACGTTCCCTGCCTGCCGCTGCAGGCCTCTGAGCTGGCAGTTTGAAACATAGTTACAAAAATAGAAGCTAAACAAAGCCCCAGAAACCAGCTTTCAGCTAGCTGGGATCTCAGACCTGGAGTTGATACAGAGTTTCGATTGTAGAACCTAAACAAACCAGATACCTGCTTTCAGGAGCGGAGGCCTAAGAGTTGGAGCCTCAGAGCTAAAGCTGGCTCAGAATAAAAAAAGAAAAAAGAAAAAAAGCAGTTGGGAGCTTCAGTCCCAGCCTGAAAACAGCCCTCAGCCCCTCACCCAGACTGGTCAGGCACCCCGGTGGGAACCCCCACCCTGAAGGGTGTGTGACCAGCTGCAAACAGCCATCATCCCCTCATCCAGGCTGGCCAGGCACCCTAGTGGGGACCCCCACCCTGATCCGGGACACCCTTCAGGGCAAACCAGCCAGCCCCCACCCATGCACCAGGCCTCTATCCTATATAGTAAAAGGGTAATATGCCTCCCAGCACCGGGATCAGCGGAGCCGCGAGGTCTCCCGGCACCTGGATCAGCATGACAGGGGGCAGCGCCTAAACCCCTTGATCGTCCTGCGGCTCTGTGTGTGACACGGGGCGGGGCCACAACCTCCCTATTGGCCCTGCTCTGTTCCTGACAGGGGAAGGCGCCCCAACCCCCTGATCGGCCCTGCTCTGTGCCTGATAGGGGGGAGCTCTCCAACCTCCTGATTGCCCTGCGGCTCTGTGTGTGACAGGGTGCGGCACCCCAACCCCCCCACCCCACGGGCCCTGCTCTGTGTGTGACGGGGTAGAGCCATAACCTCCCCATTGGCCCTGCCCTGAGTGTGAGAGTGGCGGCGCCCCAACCCCCTGATCGGCCCTGCTCTGTGGGTGACAGAGGGCGGCGCCCCAACCCCCCCACCCCACGGGCCCTGCTCTGTGTGTGACGGGGTAGAGACATAACCTCCCCATCGGCCCTGCCCTGAGTGTGACAGTGGCGGCGCCCCAACCCCCTGATCGGCCCTGCTCTGTGGGTGATAGAGGGCAGCGCCCCAACCCCCTGATCCGCCCTGCTCTGTGCGTGATGGGGGGGAGCTCCCCAAGCCCCTGATGGGCCCTGCTCTGTGCATTACAGGGGGGAGCTCCTCAACCCCCTCATCGGTCCTGCTCTGTGCGTGACAGGGGGTGGTGCCACAACCTCCCCATCGACCCTGCCTTGAGTGTGACAGGGGGCGGTGCCCCAACCCCCCAATCAGCCCTACCCTGAGCATGACTGAGGGTGGCATTGCAACCTCCCAATCCGCCCTGCTCTGTGCATGACAGGGGGCGGTGCCCCAATTCCCCAATCGGCCCTGCTCTGAGCCCAACCAGGGGCTGCACCTAGGGATTAGGCCTGCCCTCTGCCACCAGGGAGCAGGCCTAAGCCAGCAGGTCGTTATCTCCTGAGGGGTCCCAGACTGCGAGAGGGCACAGGCCGGGCTGAGGAACCCCCCTTCCCCCCCACCCCCGAGTGCACAAATTTTTGTGCACCGGGCCTCTAGTATGTGAATAAGACTGCTAACTTGACTTATGATGGGCTAAGACAAAGAAGACAAAAAAAAAGGCAGCACCAATGTTTAATAGCAAATTATTTAGGGAAAAGAATTCCACTGTCTAAAGGAAATCCTTTAGCGCAATGGTTCTCAACCTTGGATGTACATTAGAATCACCTGGGAATCTTTTTAAAATTCTGATTTCTGGGCCTCATTCCAGAGGTGATTCCCAGGTGATTCTAATGTACAGCCAAGGTTGAGAACCACTGCTTTAGAGCCAAATGGTTCATCTCAGTTTCACCTGGATGACTACTTGAGAGGATTGATATTTGCAAATGTGCCTTTTATGGGCATTGAATATTCAGATAGCAAAGGTGCCAAATTTGCCTTTTCTAAAATGCTCCTCCCCTATCTTTTTTCTTTTTTTAAAAAAAGAATATACATTATTAGTCTTAAACTTGTTCATTTGTTTTTGGCCACACCATCTTTGACCAGATAAGTACCCAGGGTAGAAGAACTCACCAGAGGTTATTTCTCAATAAAAGAGATAGACTTTATTTTAAAAGACAGAATCAAGATAATTTGGCTAGCTGCAGACAAGGTCAGTTTGGATAAGTCTGACCACAGAATGGCCCTGTTTCTAACTCTACCAAAAATTAGGAAAAGGACTGAAGAAGCAGGTTCTGTTTTGTATTTTAGTATTAACTCAATGGCAAATCTAGAAGTAGCCTAATTTTTCAGTGCTCTAGCTTACTAACTTGTAGTTGGAAGAAGAATTACTTCGGCAAGATGGGATAAAAAGAGCCCTGGAATTGGAAGGAGAATACCTCGTTTCTAGTGCTATGTCCATCTCAGGTGAGGCCATCGATCAAGGAAGGGCCTGGGGGCTGACAGTGTACAGTGCACAGACTGACTCACCTCCTGCCTTACACATAGCAGACATCACCAATCTCAGACTTCCTCTCCTCCTGTTTTACTTTAGCAGACATCACCAATCAATCTCAGACTTTCTCTCCTCCATGCCTTCCTCATAGCAGACATCACTAATCAATGTGAGATTGCCTCTCCTTCATGCCTTACTCATAGCAGACATTACTAATCAATGCAGCCTTTTATTCCTTCTTGGCCCACAATCCTTAACACACTACTCTAGGCAGCTGCTATCTAGTAGTCCAGAGATAGCAGGGCAGTTGAAACCTATCTGCCAGCCAGCATAGAAGAGCTTCAAGGTCCTTTTAGCTCTACATTTTTAGGGTATCTTCTGCAAATTATGTTCATCTCCTACTGGGAATCCATTGAAAAAATACCCATATATGGACAAAAATGTTTTATAAGCTTGTCAGAGAGGGTAAGAATGAAACACATGGCATAGTAAGTTGTATTCATGGTTCCAATGATGGAAACAACAAGGACTGTCAAACTTGAGAGTCTCCAGAGCCAAAGGATCTATGCCATGGGACTAAGTAACTAACTCTCACTAGGGCTGTGGCTGTACATCAACTGCATATCAACCTTGTTGATAAGCTCAAAGTGCCAATAGTCTCAGACAAGTCAATATCAATTTACCAATTATGTAGCTAAGACTGGGAATAGGTAATGCAATATCACTTACCCTGCCCTGGACCGAGAAGGATTTAAGGGCACTTCAAAAGATAATGAAAAGAAAATGAAACTATTGGTAGATGAGAAAGAAAAATAAAGTAGGTGTGCACAGTAGAGGTAGGAATGAGCTTTGTCTGCCAGTCACTTGCCACTTATTTACAACAGGTGGGCCACAAGCCTGCTCTGGGCTTCGGGCAGCCACTGTGCACAGGGAACCCTAGTCACTGCACAGTTAGTTCCTGGGGCCACGGGTGAGCAGGAACCAACTGTTCAGGAGAAGCTCAACTATTTCTGACTCTGTAGCTGGAGTATTATTTCTCCTGAGAGTCTTCATAAAGACAACAACACACAGTGGTGCCATTCCAAAGCAGAATGCAGTCAAGGTTAACACTCTGGTTCTCCGATACTCACAGGATCCAGAGCAATATGTCCCAAACCATATAGTCCAAGGGCCCTATGAAATTTGAATAGGTTCTCAAAGGTCAAACCTGTTTGACAAACACAGCACACTATTATCACACCACACCCACCTCTCCAAATTAGCCTAATATGATCGAACCCAATAATTCTAGACCAAATCCTTTATCCTAGGGACAGCTATGAATATCTTATGGAAAGAGTTTGAAAAATGCCAGAAGGAAAGGACTGCCTATCTCTTTGGAGCCCTTCTAGACCACTGCTCCTCTCAGTAAAGTTTTGAGAGCTACTGGAAGGCAGTGAGTCTGAAATGCAGGTCCTGGTAAGTACCTGGAAAGCTTCTGTTCTCCATCGCCGGTTAGAAGTGGAAGTGTGCGCCCTCGCGGAGAACCACACTGAACGCACGGACAAATCAAGACTCTAAAAGCTGTACATCCAACCTCCTAACTGTGAAGGCTCCACAACATCCCTCCTTCACCCCTCAAATGGCAGTGCTGAAATGGGCCAAGGACAAGATGGATTGTTCAAGGACAGACAAAGGGGTCACTGTGGGAGGATGCGTGGTTATAAATAGAGCTGAGCTGGGGCAGCTGCTCCTCTGGATCTCTCTGAATCCCTCTCTTTGACCCACTTTTTGTTTTTTAAGTCTCAGAGGGCCCAGAGGAGAGCGGAACACTCAGGCTGGCCTCCGGTCCAGGCCTTGTACGTGGAGCGAGAAGGGCCACTGAGGCTCAGTCACAGTCATGCAGGAGATGCGACTGGAATTTGGGTCCCAAGACCCAGCTGGCAATCAAATGTGTCGGTCTGCCTAGAGTCCCTCTCGGAAAACCAGGAGGCCAATTAAGGATTTGGATTCCCAGACACAACTTCTCTTGGAAACCCAACTATCCTGAGCCTTCTAAATCCATAAAGCACTGACCATATATAAGAAGAACAATAACCTACCAACGAACTGTTTTCCTTTGAAATTAATTACTACCCCCAACCTGAAATTTAAAAAATTAGTATCTAACTAAATATCAATTAATCAAACCTATAATGAGAGGCAAGGCAGGACTCGCAGCA